>NW_028297193.1:2857500-3597500 GCF_055798465.1 Pogonomyrmex barbatus
CAATTTGTAAGAGTGTTACTTCAAAACCATTTTTTGCATTAACTGCAAATCTCTCGATAATCAAACTCTAATTACTTTTCAAAAACAAGAACTTTTGAAAATTCTCCATAAAAATAAAAGAATGGAAAGTAGTTTTTCTCTTTTACAAAAATGCAAAACATTTTTCTTTCTATTTTCAATGTTAGTGTTGAATGCCGCTTTAGTTTAGTAATTAATTACATTTTCGGTACAGTAAGTTTTTCGTGCTAAATACTACCGCAAATTGATTAGTTAGATTAAGCTTATTTATTTCTGGTAGTTTTATTCGAAAAAACTTTTTCAGTGCATTTTTGTAATTAACGGACTCTGCCAACAACTTGTAATTAAATTAAATATTTCAACAATCAAATATTTATCAAGAAAAACATAAAATTATTATTATTATAATGATAATTTTATCATTGTACTATATTATCTTCTTTGTGCTCTTTGGATTTGGAGTATGTTCTCGTGAATCAACTTTACACATCACCGTACATGTACGTGTTTTGCAGAAAGAAGTTTTAGAATAATTCCACGTCAGTCGGAAACGTCGGACTTTACGATTTCTGTTGACTTTGCACTCGATAAAGCGCGAAAGGGTCCTTAGACGGACATTACTTGCTGCCTGAAAGACGCAAGTTTCATTTGTGCTCAATTTTTTGAAAGCACCCTCAACTCGAGCGCGGTATCGTTTCGAAAGTACTGTCGCGATTGAAGATACACATCGCCGCTGCAGTTACAAAGTGGTTGTAAACTCTTCCTTGTAGTCGGTGTAAAGCCAATTTCACGCGCCGTTAATTGCTCGTTAACAATGGCACGCGTTTACGAAGTTAATAGTCACCGAAAATTTATGCAAGGTGTCTGCATAATTACAGTAAATTACAATGAATTTTACGATTAATTTGCGATTAATGACGAAGTCCATGCAACAATCGACTTCGTCATTACTATATATTTTTACAACTCAGTTATTAATTAACAATTTAGTAAAATCTATTTTAAATTCATAAAACATGAAATAAATTATTTTAATTTAATAATTAATTGTAAATTAATGAAACCTCTATACTTTTTTATAAAAGATCAATTCCATGAGTTTAAAAAAAACTTTATCGTTAGATGTAATTGGCATCATTGTAAGCACAATATTTTATGTATTTTGGAAATCTAGAATCAAATTTTTGCGCTGATGAAAGAAATTGTGCTGCTGTAACATATATGGCCGAGGGCTTCTCAGCTCGCACCTTGACGTAAGTCGATACAAACGTAATTTCACGCACTGCTAACATTTAGTACAAGGTACAGTCTCGTTAACGGCAGAATAATTTGGAACTATGCGAGCGCAATGATATCAAAAGCAACGATTTTGCCGTTTCGCCGTAGCTTCGGCCTAGCGTTTGCTCTCATCCGTGAATCTCATTAGCCCGTCGCGTTTCTGTGCCAGTTTTTACAGCTTTGGCCCATCGAATGTGAGACGACGAAGATATACAAATTTAAACGCGCATCCGTATTTCAGTACGTAATTGCATGTTTCGTTAAATGCGTCGTAACATTAATTGGAGTTTCCAAATTCCAATTAGCCACGTTACAACCGCGAATCGAAATGGAATTTCTTGCGTGTTCAGGCGAAGATAAAAGCACGCCGTTTGACGGAAATAAATTTATCATTTCAACTGCAGTTTGCGGATTGAATAAGTCCGCATAGAAATTTAAATTTAAATCTGCTATTGTATTGTTATTGATTTAGTAAAATTGCACACAATTGGTTTTGTATCGGTAAAATTACATTTGTATATAGACATTAAAATCGTATTGTGATATCAAAGAGGGACGACAATCTTTCGCAAGCTGGAGTGCAGTCGCACGATGTTAATAATGTTACAAATTTCATGTGGTGGAAACATTTCTCTTTCTGTATATACATATATAGTTAAGCTTGTCTGTGATCTAATTAATCAACGGCGAAGTTGAAACAAAGTTGAATCGCGAAACTCACTGCGAAACATTCTCTGCGATCCTACTTTCATGACCGATCGCCACGAAAGTTTCGACAGCGATACGACTTTCGCGCCAGGTAGCCGGGAACTCATTACATTTACATTACTTTGTGATATCGATTGATACCGTGTTGAAACTCCTAAACAGCCGCAAACCAGCTGTTTAGGATTACTCGCCCGCATCGATTAGAACGTTTTGCACGAATTTGCGGCGTTAGTAAATACCGATTGGCGATAAAGCACGGAGTGTAATGATAAAGCTCGCTGTTGTGAAATTGTTAATTCAACAAACAGAACCAATGTCTATTTAATTAAAATAAACAAAAAACTGCGTTGTATACATTCTAGTACCATGGAATTTATTTTTGCATTTATAAAGTGTGATTGGGAATTATGCGTAAAAGCTAATGTTAGAACCTGTTATTGATTATTTCTAAACTTTTTCTAATATTAATATTCGTATTATTTTCAACAATGTTCAAAAAAAAAAAATTTCTTAATTTGTTATTAAATTTTATGTTGCTACTTTTATTGAAAGCTCTGCTCGTAAATTTCTTATTAGCTATGACGATTAATGCACTTTCTTGAAAGTGCATTGGAACAATCATTTTTCTTCTTCAACGAAGAGAGCGTATCTTTTTTACAACTTTCTGAACATGACAGTCCACTTAGCAAAAACACCAGACTTAACTATCTCGCCGTTTATCTAGTGTAAACGATTATGCGGGTGCCATCGTTCTTGTTACAAAAACACAATGCGACACGAGAGACGAAAGAAACGAAGTAGTCGCGCCCTATTCTTAACGGATAAAATGATCGGTACTTATTGATGATCTGCGATAATCGGCAAAACAAAGCGCGACGTCTTAATCCTCGAATCCAATTAAATGGCTGAGTAAGCCGGAAAATTACTTTCTTTGAGATAGATAATGCGCTAGCTTCCCGAAAGGAACGCAAAAGTTCTCGTCTCGGTGACAATACTACGCGGTTGTTGGATCTGTATAGCGTTCTGACAACAAGGACGACGATGGTGACGTCGTCGTTAGCTATTGTCGCAATTCTTCTTTTAATTAAACACGCCGTCTATCACCTTGGCTGCTGGAGAAACAGATTGTCCATTAAAACAACGTCTGTCGCTCCTTATCTTCTTGTTGCAAGTCCTGCAGAAGAGGAGCACTTTGATAAAACACGACACGGAAGGGCCGCACGTCTTATCGATTGACGTATTTCATTCGTAATTACTTCTTTTCGCATATCGTAACTTTTCTATTGAAATTTCACCACACCACTCAACGTGGACAACGTGAATAGAATAATACAATCGGAAATTATTTTTGTTCTTTAAAATGAAGAGATGGAATATTATTAAACTCTTATTTGTTTGCTACACGAACAAACATGTAACGTGTCAATATGGAACGCGTTTATTTAGATATCTCCGTTTCAGCGGCAATTTCAGTAATAATGATTTATTATCCCTTGCTTCCTTATTGCATCACATATTAGAGGCTAATATTGATCCTTGTTTCAATCTAAAGAGCGTATTTGAATAAGCTAATAAATAAAACGGGATCCATTGTAAAAAGATGAAACGGGAAAGACGCAATTTCCTGTTTTGTTTCGTATAAGCGACGGTTATCTGCCAGGATTGAAGTTTAGAGCGCGAGTAAAATGGATTACATTATTTTAATTGGTTTCGTACGGTTTCCGCGATTCGCACCTTCGCATTACTCGAGTACGAGATGGGATTTCCACGATTAAATAAATGGTCACGACGCAAGAGCAATTACATCGAGAGGTGTAAGTTATACGATGTAATCCAGAAACTCTTTACTTCATGTATGCGGAAAAGGTAAACTGCCGACATTTTTTCCAATGATCTTTTTATTAGCTAAATTAGCTTTCTTTATAAAATGAACATAGTACGGCCACAGACTGTACTTGTAAAAGATAAATTGACATAAATATGAAATTATTCATGCGAAAAGATCATAGTAAATTAAAACTTAAGAATACAGAATTAAAATTAAAAAAAAAATTTTTAATTTCTAATATGCAAATCTGCAAAAATTTTTCTAATATATAAATTTTTTGTTAAAAAATAAACTAAAGTTGAATAAAAGGATTTAATTTTTCAATGTAATAAACAAAAAAATATAAATTATTTACTTTTTTATTTTATTTATAAGTTTTATTTATTTAATTAAATTATTTCAAATATTTATTTAATAATTTTTTTCAATTATTTATTTTATAGTATTTCAATATACATATCTGCAAGGATTTTATAATATTCAAATTTGTTATAACATTCGATTGCAAAATTACAATAAGTAAATAATTAATTTTATCATTATTCTTGATATTTTTATATCTTTTCATTATTGCTTTTTCATTATTGCTAAATAATTTTCCTCGACATAAATTCTTTCACAGTTTTCGGATTACATTCAGAGATAGATTACCTTCGTATATGCAATGTATTATTCATAACTAAAAAAATCCTACGTCGTAATATTTTTTCGCAGGTAAACCTATATGCCACGCAACGTTTCTGTTTCTGTTTTTGTTACCCGGTTTGTATATGTATAGCTTTAATCCGATCTCTGCTTCCGCCAACGGAAATTACTGCTTGCGGCATATCATCCGGAAATTCGCGAACGAACCTGTCTAATAGTAATAAGCGGTACTGCCGCTGATCCTGTCAGCGTGGATCACTTTACCGGAAGTTTCGGTATATTAACTCAAACTTTGGCAAAAATCCTAAGAATCGCATTAAATTACTAGCATTACTCTTTCCAATTTCCAATTTCAGTCTGCTATAAAAAACACACAGTATAGAGCAATTAATTAAAAAATTTTCTCGAAAAATAATTAAATTGTAATTTACTTATACGAATTCAAAATTTCAAAAATTATCTGCTAATGCGATTTTTCTACTAATGATTTTCATATAATTTAAATATATATATATATATATATATATATATATAGAACATGATAAAGAACGTTTTAATCGCTAGCTGCAAATTATTATTTTTTTTTTCTTATCTTACGGTTTACTAGTTACAATACATTAATGTCAAAAGAGATGTGTTTTTTCGAAATTTGTCTAAAAAATGCGTTTACTGAACGTTGAGGCAGTTATGAGGTGGAATGTAATATCTAAACTGTGAAACGTCTAATTAATCTCTAGCTTTCGCTACCCCAGGTGCATACTGATGTTTTTGCACGTTTCGTCGAATCTCGTAGTATCAACGATAATCTGCAGCTGCATAAATTTCCAGTCGTCGGTACGGCGTTCCAGGATGAATTCAGGTGAATCCAGAATCGTGATAATCGACCGACGCATAAATCCTTCAGGTCGAGCAAAATCGGAACGGCAAGCAGGAGAACGTCGTGTGAAAATATTTGCCTCACCAGCGCTGTACATCCCTTTAACGTGCTTTCATCACGGCGCCTCGGGGATATCTTGCTATTATCCAACGATTCGTGGAGGTACAGAGGCAAATCGCGCATTTAATACAGAACGTATTACGAAGTTATATATACGTTGCCAACTTGATATGGAACGGAAAAGATAATTTGTGATACCATATTCATTTCATATTTCGGATATAAAAGCCATATAAAATAATTCGACATATTATAGTCTTCTCTCCGTTATATAACTGTGGAATTCCATTATCAACTCTCTATATGCTCGCTTTTTTACATATAACAGCTTTCGTAAAAATTGCATGATAGCTTCAATTAATTTCGGGTTAAACTGGATCACGGCAGAATTTTAATTTGCTTTTTGAAATACTTAACAAGAAAAATACTGAAGAGCTAATTGCAAACTAGTGCGATGAATGAAGAGAATCATCACACAAATTTTTACTTAGAAAATTTTTATTCCAGATTAAACGAAAAAAATATACAAATAAAAGAAAGTATGATTTAGAGTTTAGACTTCTCTGCATAAAATCCACTATTTTAAAGTAGAAAAATAAAAAAATTCTTGTTTGACTTTAATTATAAAAAATTGCAGTATAAATTATTTTTACATTATGTCACTTATAGATAATATATTATGCAAAACTTTTTAAAAAAAAAAGCTAGTGCTTTTTTTTATTAGTAGACTTTAATGTCTTTGACGCTTTTTTTTGAGCTACAGACAGAAGAGGAAGAGATTGGATGAAGGAGTACAAAAAAGAGAGATCAAAAAATTTAAGACTGATAGATGGCATCTAATAAAATTTAAATTTCCACGAGTCAGTACGTCATTCGTAATGGCACAGAAAAATAATGGCGCGTATTCAAAGCAGAACGAACGTGAGATTTTTTTTTGTGTATTTTATTCGATCACAGCAACTCTTTTTTTCTCAAACGAATAAGAAGATAATTTTCTAAAGAGTGTGCAAAGCAGATAAAAGACGGGAGGATAGCAGACGGCGGTAAAGCGAGATAACAAGGGTTCGAGCGCGATGTCCGTGACAATCGATTACTTAAAATTGTGTAAACGTGTCACAGTCATGTACGCACTTGAAAACTGATTGTATGCGTAACACCTCGGTAATTGAGTTTACCTACGCTGCGCTTTTCCAGAGCACTTGATGATGCATGCATAGTGAATCTCGCTCAATTTTGCGACAAACGGATGAATGTGTGCGATTAGTCTCGTTGAATTATCCGATAATTTCAATCGTTTTTGCATGGCTTTAATACAAGATCCTCAATGAAGTTCTTAATTAAATGTGCACGTTGTTTGTAATTTTTCAAACAAAGTGTTCTAATTAATTCCGTGAGTATCGCGTCTAATCTCAAACGCGATCAAAATGTAAGGAAACATTAAGTTTTTATATAAATGAAAAGCAGAGCAAATATTTCAAAAATGTTTTAATTACAAAATAATTCTATCGGTTGAAGAAGCTTTGGAAGTTCATTCGATCGATTGAGCATGCTTTGTAGTACTATCGATATAGAAATTACTTAAGTCTCTTCATTAAAGAATCAAGTAGCATAGGCATAATTATGTATGTACTCTGTTCATGGTAAATCTCCATTAATTATCATAATGATTATCGAATGTGCTTAACCTAGATAATCAACAAGTGAACATCAAATCTAAATTCAGTTGTTTTGATCACGATAATAATTATTTTCCCTATTTCGGAAGAATTTATAATTTGAATATTTTAATATATGTATATGAAATGAGTTCAATATAACATAAGTATGCAATATTTAAGAAAATCATAATTTGTAAGAGAAGTGTAATCTTTAGTAACAAGTGAAATTAAACAATAATGATGAAAAAAGCGCATTTTATACAATTATACAATTAACTTACAAGTCATTCTTACTATTTTTTTAATTCTTAATAAATAACTAATTCGTATTTACAATAGTATATACAATATGATATATTTGTATTTACAAATAATATTACAATACTTGGTTAATCTACAAAATTAAGAGAAAATGTAGAAGCGTTGGCATATAGGAGAGAAACCGTCATTAACGTTATTGTGGAGACACTTCGCATTCGAGACCAATAATATCGCAACGAACATGAAAAAACGGGGCGATGAATTGCTGGATTAGGAGACCAAGTGATGTAATTAAATTCAACAAACCTTGTTAACAGTACGAAACCCGTCGATCCATTCCCGTTTGGTAGAAAGGCGGTGTTGAATAGCGAAGAGTACGCGTCGAGACGGAAGCAGCGGAAATATAGCATTCTGTAAATTTCCCAGCGAAACATTCCTCAGCGAAGCGATTTAATTGAAAATCTCGCCGGCTGTCGCGACTGACGGCAAAACTATCTCGACACTTTTATTATAAGCACGCTCGTGATCGGGATTTAATATATCGGGATGACGAGCATATTGTACACAGTTTCCTTGAAATACAATAGCTTTCATGAAATATCGGAATTAACAAATATAATGCAGCTAACAAAATATATATATATATATATATATATATATATTTTTTTTTATTCTTTTATAGATTTGATCGCTTTATGCATATATTATTTTATTTTAGGAATGCAATACTCTACTTAAAAGAACTTAAATTCATTTTATCATTTTCCTGCGAATTTATTCGCTGATTTTGGTGCACTTTGTTTCATAGGCAATACGTGTTCAGCTGTTGAATAATACTTATGCTTATATAACATTTCCAGCTTTCATGTATTAAGAGAGAAGCCAGCGTTTAACTAACTAATTTAAATCCACTTTGTAGATGATATATGATTCATGACAAGGAGAGAGAAAGAAAGAGAGAGAGAGAGAGAGAGAGAGAGAGAGAGAGAGAGAGAAGGAGAGAGAGGAGGAGGGGGGAAGGAGAGAGGGGGAGGGGGGAGAAGGGACAAAATTCAGGACAGAATTCTCTTATAATCTCATTATAATATATAATGATACATGTGTGAAACATGCAAACATCCAAATATGTACTATATATATATATATATATATATATATATATATATATATATGTGTCAAAATATATGTATATTAAATACTATAATGTACGTCAGAATAAACGCAAGGTATTTAAAATTTAAAATTCTAGAGTTCTGTTCTGAATTTTGCTGCAAATTATAGGTTGCCCGAGAATAAAGCCCACTCGAGACAAGTCAATCTCGTCTTGAGTATCATCTCAATTTCTCGTTCATTTTGAAAGCAGAATATTTGAGTTAAGTTCTTGTTGCCCTTAGCCTTTCAATTATGTTAGATTGATTAATTTAATCCAGCTTTGCGAGCGTTGGAACGGCAGGAGAGGCGTTAGCAGCTTGTGATTATGCCCAAGGATGTTAATAATTATGATATGTACACGCCTTGTCTTGTAAATATAATTTAATATTAACGATGCGTACATGTTTACTTTCGTATGCGACTCGCATAATTTTTGGTTCAAACGCTGAAAATTCAAATGCTCAGATAAAGCAACGCACCCTCGCTGCCTCTCGGCCTACGCAATTCGTGCCACTTTTCACCCTTTCATCTACCTCACCGATATTACCACAGTGAACTGCGAGGGGAATATTATATAATCGCGCGCCACATGCGGTATGAAACACGTCACGAATACCACGGTCGACGTGTGACATAGGTGTCCCGGCATGCGGTTTATCGAAACCGCGAGTCGTAGAGCAACGCGAATAGACATACGACCTGCATTTAGCGCGATTTCACGAATATGTGATTTCGCACGATAGGGTTTTGTATGTTATAAAATCTTGTGTATGTATGCATATGTGTATTTGTGTGTTTCGACATTTTACCTTGGATATCGAGTATCATCGTCGAAACTTTTAGACAAATTGCCTTCGCGTTACTTATCAGATACGCATACCGGAAAAAGCAGTACTTTGGTTAATAACCTGTTGCGAATATAATAATTCTAAATTATTAATATCTTGCCAAGTTATAAAGCTTTAAATAATCTTATAATAATATTAGTGCAACTGTACTAATATTCGCGCGTACTAATTGTATGGAAATGTAGAAAGAGAAAGAGAAAAGAGTCCACTATATAAAATCAAAAATAAATTGGGTAAAGATAATAAAATAAATATGATCTCTGAATATCAATAAAAAGAATTTTAAAATATCTTAATACGATCCAGATGCGTCAAGTTTGTCAATTTGATCTTAAGCTTCATACAATTTAAAATTGGCAATGGATTAACTTTAGTATAATATTTTCATCTTCAAGAAGTGTTTTATTTTGTTTTGTTATTCGCAATATGTTTAAACTTATCAAATTATAAAACGTATCGTAAATATAGTATCGGATTCAACTAATTTAAAATAAAAAATATCTTTAAAATATCTAAGTAAAATTTATACAATGTATAAAAGCGCAAAAACAAAATAAATTTATATTATATATACGCCAAATATTCCGTCGTTTCATTTTTAATACATCACATTAATAAAAAAAAGAATAAATTAACGTTCAATATATTTTCCAATCTAATGTACTATTGAATTTGCAATGATGCATTCGTTGCATTGTTCATGAGAGAATCCGCAAAATCCAGTTACTCTCTAGTTTTTTAAATATTTTATTCTCTACAGAAACAATTTAGAGAGAATCTGTTTGTTTGCTAATATAACAATTTTAAAGATTAAAATTTATACTTTAAAGAAATAAGAAAAGTACGTAATAAATCTATCTTGTAATGCTTGTGATTAATCAAATATAAATAAATAGAAATTAAAGTTGATAAACATAAAAAACATTATGTGACATCTCAGAATTTCAGTTATTACATTCTTCACTATAAATTTAGTTAAAAAAATTCTGGCAATTTTTAATGTTGATTGAAAAAAGACTATAATGTGTCTGAAGATAATCGTGCTAACTTTCTTTCCAAAGCATTTCGAATTATTTTCATACCATTTACGTGGTCAAACTTACATTCCTTCTCTTTACGTTGAGTAAATGCGGGCACATTAACCATGTGTGGTGTAAACGCAACATTAATCCTTATATAAACGAAGGTAATGTTGACGCGACATATCATGAGCAAGAAGCTACTGGTAATATTTAAACAGATTTAATGTGTACAATTCTGATGTAGAAAATTCGGAGAATACACGAAAGAGATAATTTCAGTTCTCAAATTATTTGTTCTTGAAGCTGTGATAAATTTTAATAAAAATATAGTTAAAACCTATTTAAAATATGATACTTAAATAATTAATTTTCCAAAATAATTAGATAATTAACTTCTCAATTAAAATTTTAGAATTAACATTTAAAATACAGATTTAGCAATTTTTAATTCCTAGTTTATAACTATTTTTTTATTTGCCTAAATTTTATAGTATCCCTAGCTACTCGGCCGGAAACTCAACCCAAAATTTTTAATTTACATCATTTATATAAACATATAATGGTTATAATGGTTATAATTATAAATTATTTATCCAAATTTTTAAAGCATCCCTATCTATCCGTATTATTTATTAATTAATGTTTTACACTTAAATGAATTTGAATGGATTCATCATAAATTTTTTTAAATTATAACATTTCTTATATCTTCAATTTTTTCCCATCCGAATTTTTATTTTCATACTATTGTTATCTACTTGCGAATTTTAATGGTATCCCTACCTACCCGCAAATTTTCTAATAATCTCCCTATTTAGTCAAATCCCTATTTTGTGCTGGCTAATCCAGCAGGGTCCTAACCCGCAATCATTAAATAGGAAATGTATTTAGAAGAAGAATTCAATTAATATTAAAATTTATGTCCAGACGTAGAAAGCATTTTATTATTTCCCCCCATAATTATATATAATCGCACATATTGTAAAAATCTTTACCAACCATTTCCTCATTTTTATCATTTTGATCAATATATTATTGATTACTTTTTATAATCCTTCAGGCCAGATTGAACCTACCTTTTATTGTTTCTGACCACTGGCTTGCTTCATCGTCGATCTGGTCGTATAACCAGAGATTCTCATATAGCCAGAGACGATAGGAAGGAGATATATCCTTCAATTACCGGCTAATTATCAATGCCGGCAGATTCTATCCTCGATTTTTACGCATATGTTGATCATAAAATCATATCGATCGCGAGGGCCATTCAAACATTAATAAAGTATGAAATTTATGATAACGTTTTTTTAAAGTTAATTTATTAATAATATCGCGGTTTTACAATACACATATTTAACCTTCGATTCAAAGTAAAAAAATTAATTATATATTATAAATAAAATTTAGGAAAATTGAATAATAAATTAAAAATATTACAAAATAGAAAAATGAAAATAAAAACGTAATCTATGTAATTAATAATATATATTCAAACGGAAAAAATCTAAGGCCCATATTATTCGCATACGATCAAAACCATCATATATGGTAAATTTCATCATGGGGGACTCAGGTGAGAACGACATAAAAAATTCAAAATAATGACATGAGATTCGAGCGAGATAATAAATTTCTTGCATAATACCAATATTGCATAATACCAATACACAATATACAATTTTACAAATTGTGATCAATATAAATTTTAAATACTAGGTATATGCATCTACATAATTTATCAAATACAATAATGTAAGTAATAATAAATTTAATAAACAATGTAGATGCGAAAATCTATGATATTAACAATGTTTGTATTAAGTCAAGATTTAAATTGAAAATAAACTTTCAAAGATTTTAATATAAAACAAATGTATTTTAAATAAAAGTAAATTTGTAATATATAATTATAATTTATATTCCGCGAGACAAAATATTTACTAAATCTCACGTCATATTAAATTTTGCTTTACTTACGTAAAGTCAAGTTATTAATTAATATATATGGATAGATTATACATGATTCAAATCAAATCGGCATGTTTGTTGTACATAATTTATTATTATTGTTTGTTAATTGTTTACTATTGTTTAATATTTGTAAACTAATTGTTTTATATTTGTCCATTATTTAAAAGTTTTTGAACATATATATATATATATATATATATATGTGTATATATATTTACTACTATATACTATCTACTATTTACTATATTTTTTTATGCATCGATTTAGATATTTAATCCTGGTAAAATAGGAGGAATAGAAGAGATAGGTAAATAAAAAATACACATAATATATTCATATATATTCTCATTAAACATAAATATAAAATATCTTTTTGTAATCTTTGTTTCTATTTTTATATTGAGAAATATATATTATAAAAATATCTAAATGGAAACTTATGTTTTTGAAAAATACTAATTACTTAATTGAAGCGATTCTTTTACGCGATTTTCTGCCATTTTTGTTATTGTTAAATATTTATTTAAAAAATTCAAAAATTTAATGAATTTAATAAATTCTACATATTAATGTGTTTCTAAAGAAATACTTAATAAATTAAATTCTATTATTTTTAATTTATCCATATTACTTTATATGCTGCATGTGATTATATTTAATTTCTTAACAATTAAATTATTTTACTTACACCTTTTTGCGAGATTGTTTGATTTTAAGTAATTAACACGTCTTGTAATTGAAATGCAAAAGACAACATAAAATAATGAAATATCGACACAATGAATTCTTTCTCTATGTGTCTGTACAAATATATTACAATACAATAAATCAATAAATTATGTCACCAAGATCAAATATACATCTTAAACTGTTTAAGTCTATCCATTTTAAGGCAACAAATCTGTGAAGATATATCCAACTGTAATACTTTTACAATAAATACATAAAAATAATCTAATAAAAAATTTCACAGATTTGTTACCCCAATATAAAAAATTTATCACTCACCGATCCGATGCGCATCATCGGAGTTATCTGCAACGTAGCTACGATGATTCTGTAACACAAATAGAACATGCAAATTATAGCAGCGCTCTAAATAATAAATGTTTTAAATATAGTAGTATAATTTTTATGTATCGAATTTACTTGTTTTTCAATTAAATATTTATTAAAATAATTATATAATTTCTAAAAATGATCTTTATGGAAATAAATTTGTATTAAATTTTAAATTTGTTTTTCTTTTCCAAACTATGAATTTTAAATTATCAAATCCAATAATTTAATAATCCAAATAGATGAGAAAACGATTAATTTAAATCTTGATAAAAAATGTACACTTACCGCAAGGTTGCTCCGCCGGTGCCCGATGTCTCTCCTAGACCTCCTCCTCCTCTCGAGATGTCGGGTCGTCGGATGTCCTCGCAGCACAGGACACTCGCGAAAAACATTCGCGAATTATTTTAACAACGCGCGCGGACTAACTTTCAATAAAAGTCTTTCGCGCGATACTTTGACGGCACTCCGCGTTTAGCTGCCCGTGAAAATATCAAGTTCCGTCGGTCCAGTCGGCACCCGAATCGGTGAGCTTTTCGGGACACACGGTAACTCCTCAAGCAAGGGCTAGAACCGAAACGGAAGAAGACGAATCGACTGACTTGACGTCCGACGTTTCTTGTTTCTTAAAAATCACGTCTAAAATTGACTCAACCATCACATAGCCAACGGTTCAGATCGAATCACCAGGGCGGATATCATACACGTGATATCAAACGTCACCCGGGTTATCGAAAAGGCTGGTAGATGTGACGAGAGAGAAGGTACCCACCGCCGATGCCTAACAATCTAAACAATCGGGCAACTGGGATCCAGTCTCTCGGCACACGCAATAACCGCCCGTACTAAGCTTTGATCGAATCAGATTAAATGCGATTTGTTGAAGAATGAAGGGAAAACAAAGGTAAAAAAAAAAAAATCATTGGCGACTAAATAATCGCACGCGCCACATAGGAGCCCTTTCACGACTCGTGGCAATGCTGTGTCAAAAATAAAAAAAAGTGTGAGCGCCGCGCTTTTAAATAATCGCGACAATCAGTGCGTGAAACGCACGCGCCACATAGGAGTCCTTTCACGACTCGTGGCAATGCTGTGTCGAAAATAAGAAATCAAGAAAAGCGACGGAAACCGAGTCAGCCGATTGAAATCTTACCGATTGGGACCGAACCACTTGTCGAAGACAGAGCGTGTTCTCAATCAGCCATTTAATGCAGTTTGCAACTGTGCGAGACACAACACATCAAGCGGTAGCGAGTGCGTGTAACATTCACAGCCGGCATCACCGCGTGCCGCGGCGCACGTGGCGTGAAGACGTAGCCGACTACGTCTCAATGAGATCCCGTGCTCCCTGCACCCCTTGACAATGCGACTCCCGGCACGAACTATGATATTTCTTAAACGAGTCTTTTCTTATCCTCGCAGGACGAGGAAAAATCTTTCAGTCCGATCACTTACGGTCACTCCCGAAGCAAAACGCGCGACGCGACGAACTGGCTGCAGTTCGTTCATTAACAATTAAAATCGGCGGCGGAATGTCGGTTCAAAAACCGATGATTAATGCGTAAAACACATTAATCAACTTTGCCACATAAGAGCCATTTCACGACTCGTGGCTATGCTGTGTTAGTACATTATTAATAATAATAATATTGCTTAATGTTAATATTAAAATTATTAATAATGGTGCAACGGGTACTGTTGGCTTCTTCGTCTTTGGGATTCTGTTGGGAAACCCAACGGAACCCCTCGGAATACTGAGCCCCTCTGCCACGTCAAGGCCATACCCATGGGAGGGGTTATCAATTACAAAAAAAGTCATAAATTTTAAAGAAATAAGTCACGCGAAATATGTTATAGAGTTGTCGTTTCGATACGCTTACGAATCGTTAATCATGTCAGTTAGTAAACATTATTTATTGTTACATAAGATACTATTTCATAAGCAAATATATATAGCAATGTTTAATATTTAGTATGAAAGAAATGCAAAGAAATGCGGAGCGACGCGTTCCGTACGAACGCCGGCGAGTGAATGGTAGAAGGTGAATCATTCATAAACAAACACGCGACTACTCGCTATACGTACACAATGGCGCACGCTACACGGCGCGTAAACATTTCTCAAGGCTACGTCACCAATGATTTGATGAAATATTACAAATAATATAAGATAATCTAACTTACACGAAATATTACAACGCTTTTAATAATTAAGCATTAAACAATGTATGTATATATATTTTGTTAAAGTTATCATTTTAATACGCTTATGAATCATTAATCTAATGTGTGAAACGCATTTGTCACATAGGATTTGGCATAGGAGCTATTGGATGACTCGTGGCTAAGCTGTGTTAATACATTATTAATAACATTAATTTTATCTAACATTAATATTGATGTTATTAGTAACTATGCAATAATTAGTACTGTTAGTTTCTTCTTCTTTCGTATCTTTGGGATACGGAATACTCAGTCGTATCCTTCGCTATATCAAGGCAATTACCCATTGGAGAGGTTTTCATTTACAAATGTCAAATTTCAAAGGAATAAATTTTGCGATATATATATATATATATATATATATATATATATATATATATCCTTTGTTAAAAAATTGTTATTTCGATACGTTTATAAATCATTAATCAATCGTTAATAAATATTTATTATTGTATTCATATAATGTTTGGTACCATTTAAGAATGAAAGAATGCGAAGAAATGCGAAATCACGCGCGCTGCTACCTGTCTCTACGAACGTCAGTGAATGAATGGTAGCGTTTGTAAACACGTGGCGCACGTGACGTATCAGCCGCAGTAAACGGGATTCTCAAGGCTATAACATCGACAATGTGTTTAAAACGAAATATTTAACAATATCACAATAAGAATAATATTTAATTGACACGAGATGTTATAAATGTCTTTTGATAATTCAACATTAAATTAATTAATTTTATAATTATTATATTTTAAATTCCTTTTGAATAATTTATTATTGTACATTTACTGTTTTTAATAGATTCGTTACGACTTACCAAAGATAAATATGTAATTATCTTATATATTTTATGTTTATTACAATAAACAATTGTAATAATAAACGAGCTATACACATGTATGTATATGTTACAGAATATTTTGCAAATTATAATAAAATCCAGAATACGCATTTAAAAATGCCCAATGTTAAAAATATTTGGATTTAGATTATCAAAATAATCGTTTGTAATTATCAGAATCTATTATTATATCGTTTTGATCATAATAGAATAAATTATACTAAACTCTTTCGATGATATGTTTGCTAATTTTTATATTCTACACAAAATTTAATTAATATGCTGTGAATATATTAAAATTAATTTTATATTAAAATCTACTCATAAAAAGGCCATAAGATTTTAATTGTTAATAGTTTTCCGCGATGTTGATTTTTCTTTCGCTTTGTTCACTTTGTGTCACAAACATAATCGTTAAATGTTAATATTAGTACTTGTGTAAGGTTTTAATGGTAAAGTTATATAGTATATGATATAAATATTATATATCTTATATGAAAATATGTAATGTTAAACAATAAATAGAGCGCGCAAAGCGCACGTTTTGTCATGTTCTAGTATTTAAAAAAAAAGAAAGAAAGCTGTCAACATTATAATTAGCTTCGTTGTTGTGAAACTTTAATAAAATTAACGTGTTCATTATTGACACAAATTTTCATCAAAGAATATATGCAGTTCTTTAGTTCAGCATCACATCGTTCGATCGTTATTGCTGCAATCTTTCCACTGGAAACTTTTTCTTCGTGCATGAAAGTCCTTTTTTCTAAGACAAGTTACATAAATAACGTTATTTTACCGTGTTAATATGTTAAAGAGAAAAAAGTGAAGTTTGCTAGTAATTTGAACTTTTTTGTATCGTCTTAATTTTTTTCATAGTATGATATAAAGTATGCATATCTCTAGCCAAAACATTCTTTAGAAACTCATGATCGAAGATTCTTCTCAAAGTTATTCAAGCATTTTCCGAATTGTCTCTTTATTTTTTAGTAAAATTTTTCAATAAAATTCAGTCATTCGACAAACAATTAATATGGTTTCACGTTGAGTCACAGAGCCTATGCATGAATTTAATAAATACTACCGATCGAGCACAAAGTTGAACAGCGATGTATTTCAATCACGAGTTGAAATTAATTCTGGAACGGATTAGTTTGTATTTTCATCTCGTCAGATTAATTTGTTCCAATAATCATTTAGGTGCATCATTTTGAGGCTTTATTAATCCAGCTTTAAATAAAATAGGATTAAGCAATTCATGCGAATATGTTAATAATAAGTTCCGTGTATTATACATTTTTCAAACTAAACTGCATTATTTCTAAATATTTTCAATATAAATTCAACCATTTCAAATACTATAAAAATCATAATTTACTTTTTTAATTTATAAATTATTTAGCGTAAGAAGCAGTAAAATATATTATACAGTTTTCATGTGTTCATAGAAAAGATTAAGGTTTTAATTAAATAATTAATTAGATTATAATTAATTTTGGTATTATATGAACATAATTTTATATTATCCTACCCCCCCCTCCACACACACACACACACACACACACACACACACACACACACACACACACACACACACACACACACACCACACACCACACACGCGCGCGCGCACACACACGCACGGCCGTTATTAATTTTTGTTTCTTTCTGCAAATTTATTTTATAATGTCGTAAAGTCAAGTTTTAGTTGCTTTTCTTACAAATGGAATATAACTATAGCAATATCAATGGATTGTTGTCATTTTTCTTGTTCAGAAGTATTTCGCATATATTTGACTTACTTGTAAGCTACATTGTGAAACCTCTTTTTTCCTTCTAATCTTTCTTTATCTTTTTCAACATGTACACGCAATTGTAGCATATACAATTCATATGCGACGAAATTTTTCTTGCTGTATGAGTTCGCTTCTTCAATTTCCTACATTTCTCAAGTCACTGAGTATTGAAAGAACATTGCGTCGCTTTACTTTTCAACCTTCCTTTCTCTGCCGAAAGGAAGGTTTTTATACGGATCTACGAGAAAGGAGTTTGCGATCAGAGTCCATGAAGACTGATATTGCATTATCGACAACAGATCGACAATTGATCTCAAATATCGCCAACGGCCTTATAGAAACCGCACAGTATCGATAGATGAGAACGCAACGAATTCTTTATACGAAGACTAGTTCGAGAAGATGCATGAGTAACAATCATGTATAAGTAACAATAAAGTTTATAAAAACTATTAAAAAATTAAGAAAAATTAGTTAATTTTTTTGTTTATATGATAATTTATATTAATATAATTTTTAAAATAAAAACATAATGTATAAATAGGAGAATAGTTGAAATTAATATCTAAAATAACGTGATGTAAAAAAATATAATAATTTAATTGAAATATATAAATTTTATTAGAATGAATCCGAAAACGACATAAAACCGATACTATGTACAATATTGCATTTTGTCTGCAATGTCAGAACAGTGATTTTAAACTACATCCGCAGGTATCTCAGGTTACTGTGATATTTGATGAATGATAATTAACGCTTAAGCCGAAAGCATACCGATCCTTCGAATAAGCTCTGCATTCCCAATAATGCATGCATGGATACGTATCGAGCTATTCATTATGAAGGAATTAATTGGGAATCGTTCTAGTCAAAAAGTGATTGTCGTTAAATATTCTAAGAATTATCACAAATATAAATCCACAAGCTTAAAAGAATCGCGCTTTTTTATCTTATTATATATATATATATATATATATATATATATATATATATATATCCTAAATATAAATAAATTTCTGTTAGTAAGTTCTATTCTATATTTTTTTCGAAAAAATTACGAAAGTGGGAAGACGGATATGCGGCATCCGTAAGAAATCGAAATAGCTAACAAAGCTGCATCACTTGAAATTGTTATTGTAGTGCGATTTAACATTATTAGCTAGTGTCGCGCGATAAACGTTCAGTTTACGACAACGCGCAATGACGATAAGACCAACGCAACGGCGCAGATAGGCGCGTACGACAAATGATAGCGGATTATCTCGCTATGAGATAAAAATTCATTTTCGTCGGCCGTTACCTGGCCGTTTTACGCCGTTTTACGCGCGGTGATTATATTCCTCTCGCACTTTGGAGCGTGCGTGGAACATGGATTATTCATGATACCATTGTAATATTTATCCGAACCCGCGATATCTGGTGCTACGCATCAGAGAAATATAATTCTTTGTGCGATCTCTCTCGTTTTTCCTTTCTTTCCTCGCTCGCGAGTGCATGAATGTCCGGTTGTAAAGTAACCCTCGCACGCTACTTCGAATGCACGTTAATTAAACGCGGAGATAGCTCTTGTCGTCGCAGGTACTTTCCCGCCGTGGCTTTCACAATAATGGTGCAGACGCCGCTGCAGAGAACTTCCACCTACTAATCGAGTTTTGTCTAAAATATCCTGCGGCAATTTCGACCCCGCTACGCGGGGCACAGAGGTGCGTTAATATTAAATTCAACCGTACTTCGCCTTAACGCAATCTTTTTATTATTGCGCGATAGTAAAATGAATGATACTGCGAATGGCACATTAACGGTGTGCTCTAAGTTCAATGATTGTCATACTGGTGCTCCTTCATAAATAACAATTATTATTATTTAAGTACAGAAATCAGGATGTAATGAAAAAAATGTGATACGTTTTTACTTTGCTTAATTTAAAACTTTAATAGAAATTTCAAGAATTATTTTGTATGTATATTATATTAATATATATTATAACATTTATTTAATATCCTCGAGACACAGAAAAAATTTACTCATCACAGTTTATCGTCTACATTAATTTTTTCAATCAATACAATTTAATTGTTTAATTTCATTTTTATAATTTACTACAATTTAAACTTCATAATTTTTTCGGCTTTTTATATTATTTAATTTAATATACATTCAAATTAAACACCCAAGGATAAACGATACAACAGCAATAACGTAAATATAATAGGGGGCTAGAATTATGGATTTGACAGGCGCTTTAAAGACCAAGTTCATTAAAACGATGCCGTACCGTCGCCTTTTGTTCTTCGGGCAGACGGCATTAAATTTCCCACATGTTTGATGCACGCTCGCAAAATAAACTCAATATCACAATAATCTTGGTTGCTAACGCCGTTCGAGGTGAAAAATGACCGCTGATCTAAAATCCCCCGTCGTCACCAATCGCGTAATATACGTCCAATTAAAGATTTTTATGATATTGTCCTTCGATATTAATTGCGTATATAAATTCCGTTAAAAATTTTCTCAGTTTATATCAGTCCAGCTCTCATTTACTCCATTTCGTCTGAATCGATAATACTCTCTGCATCTCTTCCTCGTTTGAATGTAATTCGCGTATGCCAAATTAGATTTGTCATAACGCGTTTCTCTATGCCGTCATACAATACATCGTAAGATGATCAACTCTGTAAACAAATTTTCTCTGCCAATATAAGATATTATATTTATCAACTCGCGTGTTTCTTTACATATAATTGAAGTTTACATAGTTTGTGAACAAACAGAATAAACTTTCTCGTTACAGTTGGCAATTTACTGTTACTTTGCAGCGCTAATATTATTGTCAACTTTACAAACGCAATATCAAACAACTTTAAAAGCAAAAATATATAGGAAATAATTAAACCGTCGATTTTACCCAAAGCGCGATGGAAATAGATTATTCTACAAACAACTGCAAATAACTTTCTAGAATTTTTAGCTATTGACTTAAGTTATTTAAATTAAATTTCTTTTCCTCAATTTGTGAGAAGCTAACGTTGAATTATTTGTTCTGCAATTGCAACGAGCAATCTTCTTTCGCTCACTCGTACCAAATTCGTTTACCCTTCGCTGTCCACACCATCCTCCTTCCATTCCGTTCACGTCGCGACGAAACTGAGAACACGTCCCAAACAGACTACGTGCTAACTGCAACAAGTTCGACCTACAATCGTGCAAATACAAACACATGCAAAAATGTGCAAATTCACCCGCGAAAGTATGCATGCGCACCGCAACACGATGCGACGCGACACAGACGACGCGCGAAGCACAGCACGCAACGGTCGTGTGGCCGTAAAGCAGGTGCTTCTTATGTTGATCGTATCTAGTAATCCTAGTGTTTCTGAATCGATCGTGCAACTCACTAAATGCTTAAACGTGTAGGGCGGTCGCCTCCGCAAATCGTGTCCCTTGTCCTTACTTATTTACGACATACAGCAGCGACAATATCGTCGGCTCCTCTTCAACGTTATTTACGCGATCCTCTTGCTCCGCGGGATAGGTATATATTTACCGGCATGTACGAGCTTGCACGTGTAGTATCGTATTGTAGGGATGAGGGAGACGAGAATGTGTCGCGCTCTTTGGAAGGGTAACTCGCTACCCGAGGCAACGCGCACAGCCATTACAGGGGTTTTAAAGGGAGATTAGTGCGTGCATGATGAACGCGCATTCGATTAATCGCGCGGAAATACTTCAAACTTTGCACCACGTGATAGCATTCGGTCTACTATTACAGAGTGCTATTACGGCCTGTTGTGTGACAAGTTGTCCGACTGTTATCGGATTGGAAAACTTTTGCGATAATCGGGGAGGTTTTACGGAAATTCTAAAAATTTTACATAGCCAATTGGCGTCTCTAATTAAGTTGTCATAAAGCAATTCATACTGATGCAATAAATAAATTTTGATATAATCCATTCACTTTGTAGTTATTCGTTACATACACAACAATAAATGTACTGTCCATATTTCGTATTGTCAGGCAGTACAAAGAAATTATGTACTAGAAGATTGTGGAAAAATTCCAAAAGATACCAAGATGCAATCTCGGTATACTAGACATTTTGTAGATCATGCATGCTATTTCCGGAATTTTATTTCTTACCCAGTTTCCCAAATGTACTGTCATTCAATTTTCTTCGTGGACTCAAAATGTCACATTTGGTTACTATAATCTTCATCTCTTATCTATCGGAAAATATTCTAGCCATTATCGCACGAAATAAATATCGTAAATACATGTAAATTTTATAAATTCATAAATTATTTATATATTCATAGAATTATTTTTTATTGTAATCGTTTTAAAATAATAAATAGAATATTTTCTATTTTATGTAAGAGAGACGTTTATTTATTATATACATAAATTTATATGAGTTATTGATTATTTAGTAATGAATGATTTACATCGCGATTTACTTTTTTCTATTATAAATAAATAAAAATTTCGTATCATACATGTCTCTTCTATAATTATATATATTTTTTTTCTTTTAAAATAGTTTTTCCTATTTTCTTATTAAACATAACTATTTGTTGCATTAACATTAAAATTTACACAAACCTAAATTTTCTATTAAAGCGTTATATGATTTTTCTTTATCCAACAATCTATTTTTGTGATAATTTACAATTTATCGGCATCATAATCACATTTGATCTTCTACTGTAGTAGTACAGGTTTAATATTATTCCGACAAGATATATACCAACATAATGAATGAAATATGAAACCAACACTTTCACGACATTTTAATAACCAAAAGCTTGATAATACGATCTTTCTCGCAAATTATATAAATGTGAATTACATACAAATGACTATTATATTGACATCGTGCACTTTTATCTCGGTGGAACAGCGTGTTCGTGCTTATGCTATGAAATGAGAAGCTCGAGAGGAGCATGGAAGCAACGTGGTGAACTGGGATTTTAATTAAGGAGCCGCGCGCCTCGTGCAAATGGCAATTTCTGTCGGCTGCGGGTAACGACGTTTCCTCGCCAGGAAAAAGAAGAAAAAAAAACGCTTAAATCGACCGAGCGCTAGTTACTTTCAGCGGAGTCATCATCTTTCCGAGGACGCGCGAAGGTGCTCGTTTCGAGAAATGGCTACGAATTGACGGAGAAAGTAGAGGAAGAGAGACAAATTTCGATTTCGATTTTGATCAGTTCATATACAGCTTTATACTTGAATCTTAATATTTAATCTCACTTTCGCACTTTCTTCTCTTTACTTTCATGTTAATGGAATTTCGTGATGTCGTTTTTTGCATATATATCGTATCGATATGTATCCCATCTTTAATCAGAATTGGATCTGTGTTTCTCATGAGAGATACCAAATTGAATTTGCGTGTTCAATATGAGCATCTAGTATTTCCAATAGAAATCTCCTCTGTAATTTTAATATTCAGATAACGAAAGAAAAGATAACGATATGCAAATTGTCGATTAAGTAAAATAAAAAATGCGATTCGATTAATGGACAATTCTAAATCTAAATTTGACAGATCAATTTGAATTGTTTCAGTCATCTTTTCATGAAAATGTTACTTTTTATACAGATTCAATAAAAATGCATTAATGCATCAAAGTAATTATAATATCTATTTCTTATTTATTAATAAAATTTTTATTTCATAATAAAAGAATTAATTAATTAATAGTTATGCATTTACTATGCAAAATTATATATAATAATATATAATAATAAATTATATATAATAAATAAAATTATCTTTTATTCTAAATATTTGATAACAGGTAAAAAGATATTAATTTTATATCTTACTTATTGTTCTAATTGTTATATAAAAAGTAATAAATCTATGTGATAGAAGAAGTGTGTAGATATAATTTACTTATGCGATGTTTATTATATAATAATATTTTAAATATTCATTTTTCAATCGATGAAAGATAAAGATTATGGTAGCACATGCCGATCTTTCGAGTCGACAAAATGAATTAGATGACAATATGTTCAAGAAACAAGAAAAAAAGTGAATGAAACAAAATTCTGAAAATCGCACGTGTGATAGACCGAATGTCATTCAAGTATATCATCGAGATTGGACCTCGGTACCTCTTGGAATCTTTCCGCAGATTTCCTGTACACAGTTCGTTCCAAACACTGTCTGTCGACGCGACATGTAGCAGCAAGTATATATATGTATATATATATATATATATATATTGATTGCGTTACCTAGCCAAAAGAAGTATACAAGAGTCATTCGCAGCTGTTCCTGTAATGCTTCTGGATATCAGATAACATTGCAGTAGAACAACTGAAGTGCCGCAGTAAGACGTGCTCTGCAATATTTATCTTTAAAGTTACATTGATGCGCTTTCAATTTCTTAGCTTTTAAACGATTTGCCTTTCTCCAAAACATTGTTCAATACATAATACATTTAAAAAATTTGTATTTCAATAAATAATGAAATATGATTTCGTATATGCGTAATTTAATAATTTTACGTAATATTTAAGAAGAAGTATTTTTCGATAATTCATTTATATAATATATTATTATATGTTAAGAAAATGAGAGTAAAATAACATTCATTTATTTGGACCGAAAGAAAAAAATAGAAGCGTCGCATTTCTTTTCGTGATGATATTTACTAAACATGTAAAGTAACCCCGCAAAGTAATCTCATGGTTTTACTTGTTAAAAATAAATACCGCGTTGCGCGACGCAAAGTTGACGTCTTTTAATGAATTTCCTTTTCCCTGGAAACTGGCACAGGTTTCTCCAAATCTCGACATAATTCTCGCATATTAATCATGCGCGCTTAAACAAAAGAATAACATCCAGGTCAGAGTTGAAACCACTTCTCTCGTAAATCTCCGCATTTCAAGGACGTGGAAAGCGCGGACACAGCCGAATTTCATCTGATCTCGGATTTGCTTGCTCGCCGACGGGAATTCTCACGACGACCATCGGACTCGATATCCTCCGACGCGCTCTTTCCTCCCTTCATTGACGTGCTTTATTTTCCACGTCGCGGATTCCCCTAACGTACTCACACCCTTTTCCCTCAGCCGTCCGTCGGATATTTTCATTTTCCCGGCGCTTCGAACGCGCGCGCCGCTGTTGTCTCTTCCTTTTTCTCATTTCTTACCGCCTCTCGTGTTCTGCGCGCGATAATGCTTGATGCATGTGCGCGATGCACTCTCTCGCTCTCTTTCCTTCTCTTTTCCTCTTTCTTTTCTCACAGGCTGATCGTCGAAAACCAATTTAGCTAGGATTCATTCCAACCCGCTTCTACGGATCCCAGCCTTTTACGGATATCAGCCAACCGAATTGCATCCTCGCGATGCCACCGTTCGTTGCCACTCAGAAAATCCTAAATGTCTTGTTTACTCGTACTCCGACTTTAGAGAAAATATTGCGCGCAAGCTGCACGAGTGCAGAGTCTATATTTGTCGTAACGGCTATTATCGATTGCCAGCAACACTGCGGTAGGGTCCGAAATGGCGAACGGTTGTTACAATGGTGTGTACGACGGGGATGTTCGCGCACGTGTTACCGCACGTTTACTGGAAGACATTTACACTTTGTCGAGATTTTGTACATCTCAAGCACGTACAAGTTTGAGAAAATATTAATTGAGCGCAGATACTTCGAAATTTGATAACATCGACTGCTCCGGTTGATTTCAGAATTGATGCATTTCGATAAAACACATGAATAATGAATCCGAAGTCAGAAGTTAAAACATTTTGGCAAATTGAGAACCATTACTGCAAGAAAGTGGAAAGTGGAAATTTAATTTACGGCTTCATCACCAAGATGTTGGTTATTGAATATCAAGAAGTTTAATTAGCAATGGCTTTCTCTGTCAAAGTTACGCTAATAAAGAATTTATCGAGATCATTAAAGAGTCCATGACTTTAAAGAAATGCGCTAGTTTCGTAACGCTCGCTGATATTAAAATGAAGGCAAGTTTAAGACAACCTTTTCTTGTTAACAATCTTCGTGTAGGAAAAAGGCAAATGGTTTATAATTATTAAATTAATTTATCAATAATATATAATATATTAGCATTAAATAATTTATTTTGTATAATGTAACACATAATGTATGCGTTACGAATATATATTAAATTAATATTAAAATACTCAGTTTGACAGGAATTACAATAATATTTGCAATTATAAGACTTATTTCTCTCTCCTCTGCTTAATTAACTTAAATTATTAGAACTCTGTGTTTACCGCAATAAAGTCTATCTCAAACGTGCAGTTAATTGCTGTTACTTATGAGTATCTATCTCAGGCGCTACTTGCAAATTGGCTTGGCAAGATGTTTTAATGCTCATTCACAAATTACTCGAGTTATTAATCTTGCACAAATTCAACTCAATTAGATAGCAAATAATGTCAGGAACCAAATATGTGAGAAGAAATTGAATTAATACATAAAGAGAACAGGAGAGAAATGGAACAAAAGTAAATTTGAATTGGATAACGCGTATTAGTAACAATCAATTTAAAATCAATTTAAAATCAATTTAAAAAAATATATTCTACTTTGCTATTGAAAAAAAGGAATTATTATGTGCGAAAAGAATTATTTTGTTGGGAAAATAAAATTAAAACGCATGTTCAATTTCTTATCGATAATTTCATATTTTTTGGCCGACAGCTCGGAATATAATATTGCACTACGCTTTACGCGTACCGCGTTACGGATAATAATAAGGCCAATTATTCTGAGAGGATTAAGTAGTACAGTAGAGAGATGGAGCAGCGCCTCAGGGTAGCAGTAATTTATATGCGAACGTAAGTACCTTAATGACCGTGATGTTAGCCTCGCGAATTTGTGAGATTATTATAGCGGGATATTCTATTAATAATTTTGCTTGTCCTTTAGACTTTTCTCAGACTAAAGCTACTTAAAAGTACCGCTTTACTTTGTTCCAGACATTTCAGAGAAAGACACTGCAAGAACGTCTCGAATTAAATATCATTATATTCGCGCCAACGTTTAACTATTTATACAGGCAAAAGCAAAACCCAGAGAAATAATTATACTTTTTTGACTGACATCGTGTTCCTTTGTAGAAATTTAATAGGAGGAAACATGGGGTTTTGCAATGATGACCGGCAAAATTAACGGGAATAACATAGTTACTCCCCCCCCCCTTTATCGCAAAAATACGCTGTTTACTAGTCGATTAGCGCTAAACGATGTAAACGACATGACGCGCATATAAAAAGAGAGAAAAAAAAAGAGAGAGTAGGGATAGCCGTTGCTTGAAACCTGCTACTGCATCTATAGCGCTACGCCGAGCTGCAACGTAAATAGCACGTGCAACGTACTCGCGAGCGCGTCGATCCGCGAGCAACAAAAAGAGCTTTGTAAAAGTTCAGTGCGTTTTCCTCGCCGCAGATTGTAACACATTCTCTGCAGGAGAACGCGCGAGACAGATTCGGCTCGCTTGACGCATCTCTATATCGTGTCGCGCCGGGAATTAGATTTAAATTGGAAAAATTACATGGTCCAATTGCAAATTGCATTTCCATTTTTTTCGTCCGCAATCTCTTTCTCCGCCCTCTCCCTCCCTCCTTCGTTTTTCACCGATGTAATTTGCATAGTGTCGCGCGCACAGACATGCACTGATAGCTAAATTTAATTTTATCAAAAAGCAAGAATAAAAAAAAGATCCTCCACCGAAAGTTTTACGTTATTTCACTCTAATTAGTAACTCTAGAGGGTAACGAGTACTTCTGGCTTTCCGAGGTTACGAATAGCGATTCATTTCTGTTGCACGTTGTTCCAGAGTTACAGAGAGATTTCCGTTGAATTCGCGTGATTTCTAAAAATTTATAAGTAAGCTAAGACAAAACTTTTAATTCTCTGATAAAATGTAAATAGTGTGATATATGTCAAGCTAAAAATTATCTAAATGACTTTACGTGCAATGATAACATTTATTAATCATTCGTTGGTTGTAGATACGCAATATTTTATATCATTTTATAATTTTTATTTTAAATATGATGTAAATGCATTTTATAAAAATATATTTCTGAAATGAAAATTTAAAAATCGATGTAAAAATATTAATTTTCTCTAAAATATTCGATTTTTAATTATATTTTTAAAAAATCATTTAATTATTTGTTATAAATTATATATTTTACATAGAATATGTTCAATATCTTAAACGATCTTAATGATTCTTTATATTTGGAAATTTGATGCGACCATTAAAGAGTTAACGATCAGGAAACTTAAGTCTGCCGTTGTAAATTAAGATCAGAAAACCTAAGTCTGCCGTTATAACTTAATTTCTTAATTAAGAGAGAGAGAGAGAGAGAGAGAGAGAGAGAGAGAAAGAGGCAGATATTTTACTCTCGCTAAAAGAATACGTACTTTTCATCGATATATTTACAATTATTTGCAACAAATGGATACAAGATTAATATTTATGGAGCAAACGGTGTTAATTTTAGACTATAAGTGATGTATGCCACCTAGAAAATCATTGAGCGAACACTATTGGCACTTGTTATGATCCCGAAGAAGAGTAATAAAATATTTATAGAGCGTTTGTAAAATCGAATATCCTTCAATATCCTCGCATTTGGTTATACTCGGAGATATATGATATGCCGAGACTTTACGATACCACATATGCGTGTATTTTATCACTTTGACGTAGTTTATATGGTTACATTGCACTTAGAGGATCATATTCTAAAACGCACTAAATCAATTTGATATTTCTGACAGTGCTAAATTACTGGTAAGCTGCTAAACTATATCTACCTTATTTTTATTCGTCATCTATGAATATTACTTATTTTTTATAGTCTTACATTATTTTCTCTGCAAAGTTATCTTGTAAACAAATTAAAAAATCTATTAAACTCAACTAAAATATTATTGTATTAATAATTAAATTAAAATGTTATAGTTAAATTAAAATAAATTAAAGTTAAATTAAATTAAACTTAAATTGAATTAAAATATTATAGTTTATGGACACTGAATTATTGTATGCATGTCTTATAAAAATTTATAGAAATATAATTATGTATACCTTCTTTTTTAAATAAAAAGTATTATTTCAAAGTATTAATAATATTATTGAATTCAACTTCATTGAATAAGTTCAAAGTAATATACATCATTGAATCAAAATTAAAAAGCGTACTTTGTTTTATTTTCTTTCACAATTTCAAATTAAAAATAATTACTAAACACATAAAATAAAAGTTTTATCTTCATTTATCGTAGCTCAAAACATTTTCATAATATTTTAATTATCAAATTTTCAACATTAACATTTATATTACCAAAAATTATTTTAATTGGTATTAATTAACCACGTATATATAATGAAGTTTATTCAAAAGACAAAAAGAGCATATTTTAAGACAAAGTAGGTCTCATCTAGTCGTCTGATTATGACACCTTTATGTTTGAGGAACGAGAGCCTCATCCTGTTGCTCTCAATTATTCAAAAGACAATAACGAGACTTTATTAGCTCACGGCAACGCGTGACGTGCCACAAGTCGCGGGTACAATTTCGCGAAATTTATTCAGGTCGCGAAGTAGAAATTCACATTACATACAAGAGAAGAGCGTTAATTAATTGTAGTCAAATTTTTCTTTGACACATCATCTGATCATCCCATTACTCACTTAAAAATTATTGTTGTTTATTCATTAAAAAGCACGTATGTGCAAACAGATGTAATCATCCTTAGTTCTCAACATGCAAATAACCGATTCTATATGGTTATTTCTTTATACATTAGTCTGTTTAAATATTGTCTTTTTATTAAGTTTCTAAGTGAGTTTCAGCTTCCTTCTCCATTTTTTTCTTTCTTTTTCTTATATGATATTAACCGTGAAATTGAGCAGCCAGGTTTATTTTTAATTTGGGATAAGGAGAATGAAGCTTTTACGAGAAACAGATATTGCCGGGCATGTACCGAAGGTGGCTTAAAGGAAAACGATTCGTGACTAATACAAGGATTCGCAAGTCTGTGAGTTGGCTCAATGACGATGCTCTCGAGAAACTCTCACGATATGAACTTGAAAACTGAAGGTGCGGATTCCCTCAAAAGAGAGAATTCGCACCTTCTACTTCTAAACTGTAAGACAGCAGTTGTTAGTCTTTTAACGCTTCCCATTTCTACGGACAACACGAAAGAGCTTGAAATATTGAAAGTTCGAAACTCCATTTCTCACCCAAGATTCTATATGTTGGACTTTCTTGCAATTTTAATGAATGCTCGTCGGAAGCTAACATTTGGAAGACACTTAAAGAATGTCGAGAGTAAACAATATATTTTTACAATTAATACAGGTCTATTAAATTGTTTTAAGTTAGTGGCAAATTTTTAATATAAATATTCACTGTGATAGAAATAAAAGTTTTGTTGAACACAATTTCGTGACAATGTAATACACGTACCTATTCGTTGTTTTCAATATAGTTACATTTTTTATTTGAACATCGTAAAGGTATCTACGAAATTATTAATAATTATTGGTTACACCGTAAAAAGTGACATGAAGAAAACATCTAAATTTAAAACGTTTTATTTAATACAAACGTTTAATAATAATAAATGTTTCAAAATTAAATGTTTTAGTGTTTTAAATCTAAACATTTGTCACATCCGTTTATAATTAAAATATTTCAAAAATGGAGACAAGGAATAAAACACTTTAATGTCTTAAAATTAAACACCTCTTTTATCAATATATTCTAAATTTTTTATAATGTGATGATTTTGTCCGCCCAATTGTTCCTAAGTCTGTCCGTATTTGAAATATGCAACTCTATCTGTACTATTCCACTCTGTTTCTACTTCCAAAGTTGCAACTAAGGTAAGTTATGTATATCCGAAATAGGGTCGTGCGACGTGATATGTACATGAATTGCATATCGGCCTTATTATTATTTCACCTGTAGCATCAGGTGCTACATTGGGACCAGGGAATTTGGTCCCTAACTTGTAGAAATTTGCACTTTGATCGAGAATACGTGTCCTTCTGCGGCGAAACGTCAAGTGAAATCCATGAATAATTATATCGATTGAGATCCAATGTGTCCTGCTGAATGAAACATTCCGGAACGCGTATAATTTCGTTTAATGTTATCGTTTTAATCGCCTAACGCGGCTAATATTATTTGAATATCCAGTTTAACAGACAGTAAAAATTGATGTGACAGTAAATATTACTGATCTCAAATGTATGTACATATAATTCAAATGCACAAATTATCTCGTTTAATCCTAATTGTTAGCATGATAAGTTATTTCAAGAAGTATATTTTTAATTACATGAATATAATAGCATATCATGCATCATAATTTTGGAATATCAATATTTTTACTATTATAGCTTAATAAATTAATTAAAAAATTTCTTTCTTTAAAATATCGATTAAAATCAAAGTTTGCGGTAGTAATTATTAATATAAAAAGCTTTCATAACAAATATAAAATTAATAGTATTATTCATTTAATTATTACATTAAAATTAAATTATTGTATTAAAAGCGTTAAATCGTTAAAAACGTTAATTATGGTATATAAAGCATCAGTTAGAAAATCATATCTATTCAGAAATTCGCTTCAAGAAGTATAATTAATTTAATCTTATTGAAACAATCTGTCACATTCGACTTTGCATTTAAATGAATTTTAAAACCAATCCACTTAATGTTAGGGATATAAAACAGGATATAACAGGATATAAAAATAATATATCTTTTTTAACTAATAAAATAAGAAGAGAAAAAGTGATTTTTTTCAATCAATTTCTAAGTAAATTTCTGCAAAGCGAGCACCGAATTTATGCAGAGAACATTATTTCCCACGGTTATTTATATTCACACGTGGGGTACAGTTAACAGGTGTCTGAATTATCGCGGATTCGGCCCCATGACGGTGATGTTAGGCACTCGCAGTTTCCCGATTCTCATCTCGCTCTTTTCCGCTTTTGAGCCCGTGCAGCGGTTCAGATAAATTTTTCATCCAGCGAAAGAACTTTCAAGAGTTACGTATATTTCCCATGGGAGTTCCCCTTTATGGCGAGCCTACCTGCGCACGATATAACACAATATGGCTCTAATATGATACCTTATACTCGCGTTTAAGACCCTGATAATAGGGCGCCGCCAGCATTGTCCTATTCACGAGAGATTTAACATAATATTTGCCATTGAAGTCCTACTCGGTCTATTCACCGTCAGAAATTGCCCCTGCACCCATCTCGAACGCTGTTGTGCTTCCGCCTCTCTTTCGCCCACTCCGCTCATCCCTGCCTCCTCCCCTCCTCAATCGACCAACTTCAAATTTCGCTATTAGAACGCCGCGGAGAGTATTTTACGTAAATGCCGCTCGATAGCACGTCTTTGAAATATTGGCAAGCTCCGGCGAGACATATAATCTGCGTGAAAGGGATAAAGAGACAGAGAGGGAGAGAGAGAGAGAGAGAGAGAGAGAGAGAAGAAAGAGAGAGACACAAAGCGAAAACGTAAACGTACGACAAACGCGTTGGAATTTGCGGTGCTTGCCTTCGTAAGCAGAATCACCGAGAAGGCAAGGCGATATTAACAATCGAGATAAGTAAACGATAAGTGTGCCGGAATATGAATAATGACAAGAATTTATGGCAGAGATGGAAATGACACTTTGGAAACTCAGTTGCACGAACTGTCCCGAAACTACCGAGATCTCTCTAAAATTATTGCAACCAATATTTTTTAATAGAAATTCGATTAAATGATGAATTACATTTTCTCAGATTAAAATTTTATTAAGATTTAATTAATTAATAAAAATTAAGATTTACTAGTGCGCGCATTTAATATTCAACATGTCAGCGATTTGTAACTGTTCTTAACTTATTTATAATTTAAAAAGTTTCGATGTTATAATTTCGGTATAATATAATAATTTTGAAGGAATTTATATTTAATCGTTTATGCAATACTTAAAAAACTTCTAAAGATTTAAGGTCTTATGCTCCGCTCATATTTAAAGTTATATCGCTTTAATCTCCTCCGCTCATATTTAAAGTTATATCGCTTTAATCTGGTAGCTTATTTAGAATCTGTCGAAAGAAGTAGAGGAATATTTTTACAAACTCAAGGTAACGAATACATCGCAAATGTAGAGGAACGAAAGACGAACTTTTCGCGAGGATGCTGCTCGCTGCTTCCGGTCATTCCTATTGTCGCTCATGCCGAGCTATCGTCGAAAGTTTCTCGGACGGCTTAATTTTCCCAGAAACAGACTTAACCCACTTTCCATTCATCCGGCGATTATCTTAACGGAGGAATGTGACACGAGTAGAAAGGAGAAAGAAAAGAGAGAAAAGTCAGGAATCAGTCTCATAAATCGACTCCGGTGTCTTCGCATTTGGCCGTGAGTTGGCGAAAAGCGTGTCGCGATTCACGATCGATCGAACGATCGACCATTCGCACGAATGAACGAACGAACGAATGGACGGTGAAAATAATTTCGGCGAACTCTCAATGGGAGAGCACTGCAAAGCAATCACAACCTCCGAATTTCTGGCACGTTTCTCTCGCCCTCGTTGACAACGTTATCCGTGGAAAGGAGCATTTCGCGCTGTCCCGTTGCAGTCGCGCGCTGCAGATTGCATCACGATTGATATCACAGCTGTAACAGTAACGGCGCAATAACGCCTGTTTCCGTGCAGCATTAACGCGCGTTTCGCAACTGTACTTGATCTGTGGGCGGCAGTGGCATAATATTGTGTAAGTTTGGAAATGTGTGAAACACGAATTTCGAATTTACTGTGCATTTAACGCGCATTATATACATTTATCTCGTGATATAAAGTAGCTCTTATTTTCAATGAGTTTGCGCTATAAGAAACTATTTTGCTGCGTCAAGTATTCTTCTCTACTATTAGTCCTAATATCTTCTTTAAATAATAATATCGTCGCTGCATGAACGAATAAAAATTTCGTATGTCAAGGAGTAACATGTTATTAATTTATTTTGCATTATATAATATTAAAGTAAAATATTAAAATAAAAAGAATATGTATTGTAATCGTACATTACAAAACGCATATCTTTTTAAAGCAATTATATGTCTTCTCCACAAAAATGGATTTATCTTATTATTATTGTATTGTAAGTATCACGGTAATCAAGAAGATAATGTAATTGAAATATGAATTACGAGATATTTTATATTCAATTTTTCAAAATAAAGTATAATATAATTTCTAAATTAACTATTTCTAAATATAATTTCATAATGCTTTTTTATAGAGAATTAAAACTGCGTTGATTAATATAATAAAGATAAGATAACTTTATTAGATTTTACTGGTAATTATAAATTAATATTAATTTTAGATATCTTTTGTAAAAGATCTTTTAAAAGATTCTTTTATATAAAATACGAAAAATACACATATAAAAACAAAAACAAGGCAAGAAAGAAAGAATCTAAATTTAAGGATTTAAATATCTCTTATATGAGAAACTAGAAACATTTTAAATATTATAAAACATACTCCTCATAATCGTAATGTGGAATCTTAGAATGAACGGAGACCAAATAGACACTTTGCTCTTTCCAATTTATCGAATTTGTAGAGCTCACGGGAAATCGCAAGCAAGAATTTCATACAATAAGAGCTTACGCGCGTTAATTTTAACCGCTAATTTTAACATGAGAGTTAAGTTTAGCTGTGTAAAGTGGATTTTATGCGCGTGCGAGACCAAAATGCAGAGAGGATAAGCGCAAGCTCGTTCGATGGTTCACCCCATCGAATAAAACCACGAACACTGTTTTTTACATAATAACGTTTCCAATGCTAGTACGTTTGACATTCAAATGCACGTAACGAGGCTTTTCGCAATACATTGTGCGAACTGTTGCCATCATACCCGTCGCTCGGTAATGCCCGCGAAGAGTTCACCGTACATTTGAATATTTCCAATGCGAATTGCGAAATTTTGTAAGCTCATAGCCCGGGATGTAATTTAACTTTATTCAAAAAAAGACACATATTTTAATGGAACAGAAAGAATAATTTATGCATCTGTTTCCGTACTTCGCAAGCTTTCTGTTTTTAATGTGTAGAGACAATGCCCGAGACATGTTTGTTGAAACGACCATCATCAATATTTTTTATAATAAAGTCGTTATTTGATGAACTGATTTATATCTTTATATTTTTATATTTTCTTTATATATATAAAATTATAATTTACAATAATTTTATATCATAGTGAACGTCTAAAATATTCTATAATATTAAAATTAAAGGAGAGAGAGAGAGAGAGAGAGAGAGAGAGAGAGAGAGAGAGAGAGAGAGAGAGAGAGAGAGAGAGAGATGCGTGTTACATACATTTTCGTCAAATAAATTAAATTCAGACTTTTATTATCATCTTATAATATACTGGAACTTAATGTATTAAAGTTTCTGATAATTTGACATTCACCTTTATAGAAAAACTTATATATAATATATGTGATTAAAAATGTATATATGTTCGGTACAATTTTATGATATCTTATGCGAAATCTCAATTATTAACGTGTAGCAAACATGTCTTTTAAATCTATAAGCAAACAAATTAAAGCTTGTGTATCTTATATCTCTTACCATATCACGATATTTACAGATAGTTATAGAAAGCTTACTCGTTAAATTTTTATTTTGTCGTTTGTTTGCATTCCACGTGAAAAATTTAAACATAAAAGAAATGCGTACTATGTTCAGTTACATGATAAAAAAAGCGCATAAGTGAGTGACGTATTTATCCATTTCAGATGTATTTTCATAGCTTACATTACTGCGTACGGAATTTATACGCGACACAGCAGTCATTATTTTTGTTCTACTATTTTTCAGTTCGAACGGAAATCTCGTCAAACAAAACATATAGATATTCACATTATTTTACGTTCCGCATTTATTATTTGACCACACATACGCATACATTTGCTTAAATTTTTTATTACCCATCCAAATTTTTCGTCCCGGGCATGAGGATCGAAAAATGCAATAAAAGTGCATTAATGCTTTATATACATATATACATACGCTGCATTATGCAGCCGTGCAGCTTATGGGCTTCAAATTTGTATCCACAAAGTCTCAAATAACTTTAATCCCAGAACCATTATGTAAAATCGCGGATTACATCACTTCATCACATAAGCCGCTGCATAAAATTATAAACTATATTCATTTTACATTAGTTAATTTTAGTTTTTTCTCGTGTTAATATATTACATAATTAAAATTACATTAAACTTTACTGATTTTAAATTTGATGTTATATATGTATAGGATTTTACAACCGGTATAATATTTTTCTCAAAGAGTAAAATCGAACATTTTCATATAAATTATTTATTAGAATTGTGAACAGTTTGATGTAATTTAAACTTTTAACATAGGTAATAATTTGTTACCTGTTTTTGAATGCGCAACTAATTGTTTATTCTTATTACTGTACATGTGTATGCAAGACGATCTTATAAATTTTAAACGATTGGTATATCTGTTAATTAATATTGCATTATATAAAAGATACGGAAATGTATCATTAATTAATAAATTAATATAATTAATGGAATTACATCGAGAAATCCATCGAATTATAAAATACATACTTAAATTATAACAATACTCGAAACAATTAATAATTCTAAAAATAATTGTTATGTATAAACGATTATAAACAATTTGTTCCTCGCAATTGATAAATAAGATAAGAATAATAAGATAAAATTATTTACCTAAAATTGCCTCATCATCGCCGATATCTTCTCTTCGAGCCTTCTTCTTTTCCTCTTCGTTCTTCCTTATTTTTTCCTCTTTTATTTTTCCTCTCTTATTTTTTCCTTCATGTTTCTTTATAGCACTCGCAAAAATACGGTTAATTACGATCGCACGGCCCTTTAAACGGCACTCCCGACGTTAATCATATGCGCGACGTGCGCATTAGTATTATGCGTCGCAACGCGTAAAAAAGTACGCTATGTTACAATACGCCTGACATCTGTGACGTTTCGCAAATTACTGCGACGGACGTATCTCGAGCGGCAGAGGGTTTTAATTACTGATGCACACGTACACGTACGCACACATATGTACATACGCCGAATTTATGCCACTAATGAATATAAAAATGAAAGATTAATCGCGATTGTATACTGGACTCGGAAAACTCGATCTATTTCTTATTTCCGTGATGCTTCGCGATAACGCACTTAAATAGATGAAAAATTCGAAGGCCAATGCGAGGAAGGGAAAAAAATGTACGAATCCGAACAGCGTTAAATAACCGTTAACATCGCAGAAAAACATTTTCCCTCTCGATCTCCCTTTCGGTATTTATTCCTACTTGAACCAAGTAAATCGTGCGAAATATCCCAATTGGCTACGAGCCGCGACATAGAAAAAGCAGTAAGATTTGAACGGTAAACAAATCGATCAATCACCGATGATACGATGGTAAGATTACTCGGTTGTGATGGTCGGTATTTTTCTTTTCTATTTGTAAGCTCATGTCTTTTAAGCTTTCAGGGATTAAAAGAAATAAGAAAGATAATTTAAAATCGAATTTAACTATACAGATATACGTGAGTGTACAACGCTATACGTTATAGCTATACGATAATACGTTATAGCTATACGTTAATACGATAGAGACATCGTTAAGTATTAGAAAATCGATCGGCTGAGATACCGCTTTGAGATACCACCACCTTGAGAGTCGCCGCACGAATGGTACCGCAGCGAGCGTGTGTAAACAAAACTACGTTGTTTATGCCGCGTACAAAACAAAGTAGTCGCTGAGTCGCGTGTGTGCGTGCGTGTCGATTGCGACAAAATATTAATGTTATACAAAGTAAAGCTCATTCTAGATTTAGAGGATCTAGAGTAAACACGTGGACAAATGTGAACAAACAAACTTGCTTTAACGAATGGATGTTCGCGATAGAATTTAAATTTACATCGATGAATATACCTTCCATATCTTCATAGAATATCCAAAAGAACAGTGTATATTACATTCATCCACGTTTGCTTATACATAAATATTTGTTCATAATCATTTTTGTCTTCTAAGTTCATTTGGATTTAAATTCGGATTTTTAATCAGGTCAGAATTCAAAATCGATTTCTGTAATTTTATATATCAATGTGATTTAAAATATATTTGTGTGTGTGTGTGTGTGTGTGTGTGTGTGTGTGTGTGTGTGTGTGTGTGTTTCAATATATATATATATATATATTATGTAAGTATGTTTAATTTTTTAAATGATTTCTCATATTATAACCATTTCAGTTCTAGAAAATCAATAAATTCGAATATATATCCGATAATTCGAAAAATTTTTAATTCTACATTTATATTCTATATATTATATGAAAATCATATGCAGAATTCTATCTCGAGTTTTAATAAAAAAGTAAATTATAAATTGTTTAAAATAAACTTAAATGTATGTCAATTAATTTATTCTTTGTATTTCAAAATTCTCTTTAATAAGTTATTATTGTATATTAAATCTATAACATTCAGTTATTATTGTATATTAAATCTATAACATTCAGTCAGAGAATAAAGTTTACTAACATTTTGTTCTTTCTGATCAAAAACGTATTTGTGTGAAATAGTTTATTGTTATTACTTTCATTTACATACAAATTTATCTTTTGAGAGAAATAAATTATTAAATATTTTACGTTTTGATAATTCAAATGACTTATATTAAATTATTATAAAAAATATAAAATATTTTTTTATTTATCAAAAGCATTGTAAAAATTTTTAAAAGATGTAAGAATAATAAATTAATTTTTTTCATATCTTGGTCTTGAAAACTTGAAGAATATAATGATATATATACAAAGAATTAATAGGCGACCTAAAATGAATCAAAACGAGACTTTTCAGCGTGCAATTACTTAATAATTAAGTTGAATGCAGTTGAATCATTCCTCGAGAGTGCTCTTTTTATACTAATGGTCAATTTATTATAAGAGACTATCTTTACGTGGCACAAAAGTCTTTATGGAGAGTTCTCATTGAAGCTGTGCCAATTTGTTGGAGCTTTTTTGCGATGGACCGGTCCGGAAATGTGACCGCCGATATTCTGACGCCCACCATAATGAGGATTATTCGCATGCGAGCGAGAAAAACAAGGTGTAATGAATGAAAATAAGCTTGATAATAAAGAGAAGAAATATCAGATATTTTACAAAGTTCACGTTTTGTTTTACGTTGCAACAAGTTAACTTACGTGTTCACGTTACAATTTACACATGTTTTATTTTTTATTTGATTTTAACTTCTAGTATTTAAATAAAAGTTTAGATAATTAAATAAATTTTATTATTTAAATAAACGTTATAGATTTAATATACACGACAAATAATGTACGTCTCACGACAAATAATTACTTCTCTCTTTAAATAAATAAAAAAAATTATTACGCGAAAACTTGCTGATACTACAGTAGAAATTGTCAAAAATACATACAAATCTTTTAAAACGTGATACTTTAAAAAAAAAGTACGAATCAAAAAACGTGAGATAATAGAAATCAGAATTACTGTTTCTTGACATTTATGAATAATATAACTGTTTTCGTAAAATTTAAGTTTAAAAGAGTTGTGTTTAAAATTTTTCGATGAATTAAAAATCTAATTTAACTTTCTTTTTTCGGAGAGTACAGCGTAATAGTGGATAATATATAATTCAAGGATAAATACAATAATTTATTCGTATGATTTGAAATATAAGAAAGAGAATATTCAAGAGTATTCGTGAATTTTAAAATACTAAAAATTTCGGGGCGATGGTTCTTTGGCGGTCTTGATATTTGTTTTGATGCGAGCAACGTTATGTAGCGTTATGTATAAACATTACGCTACCATTCGTGTTTCATGTTTCAAAGTGGCAGTTTTGCGTGTCGCTCCATATATCTTCACATTATTATTTTTCGAGACAGGTATAATGAATAACGTTTATTAATACTTGCGATTAATAAATTCTTGCAGTTTGTTTTTTAATGAAAAACATTTAGCGCTGAAGGCTTTTTATCTTTTGAAAGTTGTTTCTTATAAAAAATTAGCAAACGAGAGTATTAAAATATCATGTGACCGTTACGTTTTCGAGTTATTTAAGTATTGGTTATCACTGATACTACTTCGCCCTAAAACAAACTTGAACTATTCATATAAAAGCAATAAATAATGTTTTATAGATAGACAAAACTAAAAAATAAAAGAAGATACAATATTTTGTCAAAAGAAAAATTGTTTCTGAATTTGATAAGATATTATATAAGTGCTGTTTGTTAAGTATTTTAAAATGAGATCTTCAGGAAGAATACTATAAAGAATACTATACTACATTATATATTAATAATGCAATTTGTAAGTACTTTTGAAATATTTTGAAGCATAATTGTTAAAACTTTTACATTTCTTATTTAAATAAATAACGAGAAAAAGGAAATAAAGCAAAAGTATAAGAAGAAAAATATTTGATACTTTAGAATATAAAAATTTCTTCATAATGTTCTTATTTCATATATGATGAAGATCAGAATAAAATGTATTATACATATGTATATAAAATAAAAATAAGTTATTTAAGAAACTTTTGCTGTAAACTGCTAAATATTTAACATTATTTCCTTTTAAACTTACGCAATAAATCATTAGCACTTTTAATATTTGTATATAGCGTTATTTTCTTGCAATTTCTCTCCTTTGCGAATATTGACGAAGGGCTCGTCCAGCAGAAAGCGAATCCCGCGTGCAACCCCGAATTAGGCCACTTTGCGGTCATGGTCGTTTATAGTAAGTGCCATTATCAGGGATTGCATAATTCGAGAAATCGGACGATCATTATTTTGAAAGATCGATATTTTGATTGAGCGCTCTTACGTAAGAGATTTGCATTTGTTTCGCATTACACCAACAAATTGTATTGGATTTTGTAGTCACGCCAACTGCTTCATCGATTGTCGCATAATAGTGTAAATCAGTTGTTATTGCGCAATCCATCGTTATAATCATCATCGTCGTATCTTAAATATATATCTTAAATATATTACTTGCAGATCTTGGTGCGCTTGTTGCATTTGTTGAAAATGTCTTCGAGATTTCCGTGAAAATAAATAACAACAGAAATATCTGTTACTGAACAATATTTGACGAGAACGGATTTTTCAGATTAACGAGACCAATTTTCACGAGGATAAAAAATGGAAACAAACGAGCGCGTCGAGATAGAATGAAATGGTATTGGACGATTTGCGAAAACTACTTTATTACACCCTGGCGCGATGCGTGTTAGTATTTGGCATATGAGCGCAAATAGATTGAATATCGTATCGAATATCGTAATGTGCGTTTGTGATCAACGATGTCTGACTTTCCCGAGGTATAATGCCACAAAACGCTAAGCCAAATGACGAGTAATCAGCATTAGCTTGTTCAGTATATGTGGATAGACGTATTTCTGCTCTACCGAGTAATTTAGTTCAAGTATAGCCGTTGCCGTAACTGCCGCGAATCGTACGTATTACGGCGCGAAAACGATTTTCTGCCGGGAGTTTAATCCGAGATTTATGCTTCTCTGTTGTGAGGGAATAAAGTTTTTTATCGTATGACCGTATTTTTATTATTCGTAACCAGACGCGCTCGGCAAAGTGATAAAATGCGCTCGTTCTGTGGTGCTTCTTTGCGTATCTCTCGAAAATAGTTCCCCGACGGATACTTTTCGCTTAGAGTTACTGATGGCGAATACGTATTGCGTCGGATAACATTGAGTTCCATTAATATTTGCCCGCATGTACACGCGATATTAAGTATAAAACGGAAAGAAAATGTGCTGGAAGCGGTAAAGTGCCGATAAAAATTCAAATACTTTTATATTTTATAAAAATGCATGTGAGGTTTCGAAACTTAATCATCTTAAACACAGAAATAAAGTACAATATCGAGAGAATTAATGTCTTTGGTTTTTTATAAAAGCGAGAAGAAGAGATTAGAAATTGGCATATTAATGGAAAAAAATAAAATAAAACTTGCAGAGATATTTGTAATATGCAATATAATGGAAGAATGAGAATTTAGTGATAAAGCATATAATTCTTCTAAAACATATAATTTATTACTGTTCAATATTATAATAAAATATAATATAAATAATAATATAGAAAATAATATGCAAATGTGTTTTAAAAAAACGTATTTATAAGAATAAATTCTGATTGCATTGACGTGAAGACTTTCATAAATTTTCTTTGGCCGTAATTAGCGAGGATAATGAAATTTGATTGGACTGTTTTCCGTAAACACCGTAATAAATGACTCTGTTATCTTTTCTAGCAACGTCGACATAATTACGTCTTTCACGCGTGCTGACTCTAAAGCTTTATATTTTTCGATCACTTTTATTAATGTACCAGATTATTTCAATTTCAAGAAGGGAGATTAATTTTCGACCGCTATAATGCGTTTTCCTTCTCGTTCGATTTCCGAGTTAATTAAAGAATAAATTTGTTGCTCTCGTTGAAATTGTGACAATTGCTTTGTTTAATTCAAGCTGCACAATTATATTCTGAGGCATCATATGGAAATACAAAATATTGCTGCAAAATAAATCTTCAATTTAGTTTGTTTTCTTTTTTTTCTATCCAAAGTCGCATGACACGTTAGCTTAATGATTTTTTTCAGAGTCTGTCATTGTTACTTCACGTTAATACTACCGTGGTTACAACAGAGTAGATGGATTTATTTTACTGTTATCTGAAAAAAAATTCATTTATACTTTTTTAGTATGGAGATGTACAAAACTCTAAAATTATATTTAAAAAACATACGCGGTAACGTGGACATGTTTGAATAAATATTTATTTACGTGATCTTTTTTTTATGGTTTGTATTTATTGAATTTATTTGTAGAATCATATTTATTTATAAAATAAATACCCATTCCAATTTGGGTGCTTCCGTGAAAAATATGTCGCCTAATATTTAAAACGTGAGTTGTTTTTAACATCTTATATAATAGTACATTTCATAGAAATCCATTGATGAGATTTAATCAAAAGCAAAGCAAAGGAGAGTGCAGCGATTTTGAACGGCGCATTTCCGATTGCTGATTTGCCGATTGCCAATCCACTGGTTTGGATCTTTCGACTGCCGACTGTAGGAATCTTCCGCAACTTCTGCGATTTGCGGAATCGAATTAACGCTAAACGGAATTTCACATTGCGTCAAATCTCGAAGTGGTTTCGCAACCCTAAGGGCGACGGGTCGGTTGGTTGGCTGTAAGTTCCAAGTTGCCGCCGGCTATTAATTATCGTGCGAGTACAAGAAACCACAGACTCTTACAGACTCTGCTCCCTAATGTAATACACCGGATTGGGAATGCATCCGGAGAGACATGCGTGCATATTGCGGATCTATGCGAGATCTAAAACGGACGAATGGAATCCGGCGGATGGCATAACAGGCTTTTGTTGACGATGGCGAACGGGATTACAAATCCTCTTTGCCAGACACGATTTCATAAGTAACTCATAGCACAACATCGGTGGTCTCCGAGCGCGTTAACATTATTCATCGCCGTGTATAGTATTGAAATACATAAAATACCATGATCTCTCCCATCAATTAGCTAATTTGATCCTTTGAGTCCTTGACATGTGTGTTAAAAGTGGTGCAATTGACAGTAGCATGATTAATCGTCTCTTGAATACTCCGTAAAATTGCTTTAAAATTATAGAATTATCGCTTTATAAAATATCTGTTATCTAGTAATATCTAGTAATATATTTCAAATTTTATTATTTTTCTGTGCATTGAAATGTTAGGACATTTGACAATTTAATTTGGACAAAATATCATAATATAATTACAACAATTTTTTTAGAAAAAATGTTGAATATATAAATAAATTTTGGATATTACAGTGATGCAAATTTAACTAAAGAAAATATACTTATTTAATAATTTTTTTTGTTTTGACAGAGTAATGTTTTATATTATTATAATTTTATCAGATACTTGAATAATTTAGCGATTATAAATACAATAGACAGATTATACTGTTTCTTTTTGAAATTTTTACAAGCACTCACTATAAAGACTATTATGTTCCTTTTCTTCACTTGTCATGTTTCATTGTACTTAAAAGTTAATCATCGACAAACGTTTACTCTATTATAAAAAAACTCGGGAAAAATGCAAGAGCTTACTGGAAATAACCTTAAATTTCGTTTTCTCTCTTTATTTTATTTATCACACTGCATTCTACATGACGACACAAACTTTTTACATTTGTGTGAGTAGTTCGTCGCTAATGGTTAATGTCTGTCAATGTTGCGCCCAGCTGAGCCTGAAACTTATCTGTTAAGAAAGGTAAAATCAATCGATTTCGTGCACGTGTACGTCCCGAGGGAAAGCACAAACCGATATCTAGGAGTCGCCGGCCGGGGCTCCCTTGAGCGAATTGACCACTCCGTTGTATTGCTCAGAGACCAGGTGAGAAAAAGCTAAGGAATCGGTCGGTAGACTACTTTTGAGAAAGCCAACTTTGAAGCGACGATACTACTGAATTTCTAACCCGGTGAGAGACTTTGCATTGAATTGCAGTATCCTTCTTTTATTTATTGGAAGATCCGTGGAAATTGAGGATTTGGAACGTTCTCACATTAAAGAAATATTATTATTTACACCGTTTTCGAAACTTCCTTCTTTTCCTTTGTTTCCTTCTTTTTCAATAGATAAAAATTTTAGAAAGTTTGAGAAGGAATAAAAAGTGATACATTCTTGTACAAACTAAACGCCAAGATTATTTAGGCAGATTATTTTATTATGTAACTTTTATACATTTTGTTCTACATCAAATTGTAATTTAGAATATTGTTGATATAATACAGTAACAGCAATGCCATTGAAATTAATATTAATACAATATGCTACAGTGATAATTATTGTAATTAGCATGAATATAGAATTACTTGTGCCGCCTCAACACGCACAATGTTTTAATAACATAATTTACATAGATCTTTATTTAACTTCCCGTAATAACAACTGAAATATTACATGCGCGTCAGAGAAAGTTTATTTCATAAACGGAAACAATATCTAAGCATCGTCGAGATCAAGTTTCCATTTCGCATTGCATTAAATCGACATACTTACGAAGTATTGATGATGAGAATTAATCTTGGAAACATTTCGTGCTCCATTATGTATTACAGTTTACGGTACAGTAATACAATAATATCAAAAATTTAACGAGATTGCCAAGGATTTTAAGACAAAGACGAGGAAGATGTAACGTATTTATACTTGTTGGCGAAATTAAATGATTCGCGCAAGTAGTGTTATTAAATTCCTTGCTCCTTCACGAAAGAATATATCAGGCAGTGGCTAGGGATTCACGAGAAAAATTTTCCCTATCCGCCTGACGCATCGCACTTGCACGCGTAATGTTCCTCCGGGAACGGCTTTCTTGCCAATTCGAGGCGCAATTCTCCTCTCGCAGATCCATTTTATCGTGTCGCGTAAGCCGGGATGGAAAGACGTATTCTCTCTCTCTCTCTCTCTCTCTCTCTCTCTCTCTCTTGCTTTCTCTCATTCTCTTATACGTCGATTCATCCCGCAAATATGAGTCAGTCCCAGTACACTCCTGGACAGCCCCGATATCGGCGCCGAGAGCCAACCCCTGCGTTGATCCACAAACTGGACGGTTGGCGATATAGCGGATCTCCGTCGAGTATCCGAACGAGATGGAGGATGCGTCGTGTAATACGCACGTTCAAGGAGAGCGATACCCGACTACCTACCTAGCCACCTACCTACCTCTATCTACCTATCTACGCCCGACCAATTTGCGAGTCAAATGGAATTGGCCGCGCCATCCGAAGTCCGGCTGATTTGTTTGCCGGACGTTGAACGTGACTGTTCTGTAGACCTGGAACGACGGCAATATATATAACATCGGAGGATTAAAGCCCATTAGACACGTACGTAGTCAGTGCTACTGGTTACGCTGTTGCCTGCATAAATGTCGAGTGAAGTCGTTCCACAGTAATAAAGCCAACGATGTAAATGGATAACGGACATCTGATAATGGATCGTTATCTCTTATAGAGAGATGATCGACCCCGATTTCCAATTTATTCGACTTACCAAATTTTTGAACCAATTAACAAATTAAGAAATATGCGCAGAGTAACTTTTTATATAAACTGTTATTAAAACATTACTACGCTGCATGATGATATCACGGTAAAATAGATGTCTTTTAATTAGACTTTTTACTGACAAACAATCCATACGTTGAACGGTAACATTTTTTTCCGCAGCATTTTGGCAGTGTTTGATTGTCAAATACGCGATAGATCGCGATTCTCCTTTTTGTCCTATGCATTTATCGATAAATATAGAATGACATTTATTGATATTGATACAGTGACAAGGGAGAAGATAAATTCCATATGCGTCATTCGTTTTTAGCTCGTCAGAATGCATCCCCGAGTACTAGGAAAAAGTTGATTAAAGCACTAGTTGATGCGACAAGAATTGATTAGGTAAAAGATGCACAGAAATGAATATAAAAATATCTGTGTGCCTCGGGGTTTACGATATTTCCGAAGGGCATACACGAATTTAATTAAACAGACAATCCGCGATTACCGGAATACGTTAATTAAATCGTCCGTGGTCAATCCTAGTATTACGTTTATGTTTGAATATTTATGTTTAAATATTTATGTTTATCATGCTATCGCGATTTATCCCGAATCCGATGTTTCGTTTAATCACTTTTAAGCAACGTTGCAACTATCAGTATTTAGTATCCGTTCGATTATGTCCCACGTTTCCCCATCTCCCTATCCCTTAGCTCGTCGCTCTATTTCCGTTATGAGGAAACAGAGCCACTTTTCTTGCCGCGGCAAATCCCATGACGGGCAAATGAATTATCCGACCCGAGAATTATCGATCCTGAGAACCGGGAGAGGAGTAACCGCTCACGTTTTTTGCTGGCACGTACTTCGTTCATGACCCACTGAATGAGCCTGCGAGAAATCGCTTTTTTTCACGCTTTTTCCCTTGTCAGCCAGGCAAGCTTCTCGTCTTTAAATAAAATACTTACGTTAACAACAATTCAAAAAATTATTTGGGAAGTTTCTTGAAATACAATTACTTTATAAAGTATAATCTTTCTTTGTAGACATAAAATTAATATGTTTATATTTTGAGAACGGTCGATGAATCATGACAATTGTCGTTATAGAAAGTAATTATTTCTATACACGTTACGATCTATCATTAATATTACAAATATGGGAAACGTGGGAAACATAATCAAATGGATACTAAATGCTGATAGCTGCTTAAAAATGACATGTTAAATGAAATATCGGATTCGGGATAATGTACAAATAAAAACAAATATCTTGACGCACTATTTTTAATTTTAATTATAACTTAAACTTTTAAAATTAATTATAACTTTTCTTAAAGTATTATCAGTAATAATTCTAAATTCACCGACACGCAAGCTTAATAAAACGTTGGAAAGCATCACTTCGTTCATCGCTCAGGAGAGTTCGAGCGGGAACGTAAATCGGGACAAACTTCGAGTGTGCCGTCGTCGAAATTGCGCGTTTATTCTTGCAGTCTCGTTTGAGACTGAAATTGCCTTTCTATGATAATCACCGGGCATAAAGTGGGGTCTTCTCTGCCAAGAGTGTAAATCGTCTTCACTTCATAATAATCGACTTTTCTACCTCTGTCCCTCCTCTCCTGCCGTTCTCGATTCGGTTGCTGAAAAAGGTCGAAATTACTTGAGATCTATCCGGACGAAGAGATGCATTCATCTTCGATCGGATAAAATCGAAGAGGTATGTCTTATAAATCGTCTCATTGATCCAGCACGCAAATTTGAAGCCATTTCCTTCAATAATGCATTCGTTTTAATGCACTGCGCATGTTGCTCAATTTGTGAGCTACATGCGTATATTAATGTCGGTTTATGATTAGTCGTGTGTTCGGTAACAATTGTTGTCCGACAAATGTGTCGCGTAATATTATACCGGCTAATTACAACAATAATTTACCTAGCGCAGATCGATTAATTATTACTGTCCCATAATGGCTATTCATTATTCATAGAACTTGTTCTGTCTAAGTAGCTTTGATAATTAATGTAATTAAATTGCAATTGATTAGATCAGGTCTGCTACTGATTAAGACTTTGAAATTCTTCAAGTCATGAATCGACAATCTCTCAGCGGTTAGACATTTAATTAGAACAATGTTATCTGAAGAAGCAGAACGATTTTGTCTTAAAAATTACACATACCCTCTATCCTTTGAAATGTTTTAATTCTGCATTATTTTCGGTGATTCGTGTAATATCTCTTCTATCGAATTTTATCTCTCGTTAAAAATTAATAAACTTATGCAAGAGCGTGCAGCTAATTTATTCGCTACACTTTAACATATCCGTTAACCTTGTTGCATTTTACGTGACAGTATGCTACGCGAGCAACGCTCTCTCTAACATGGACTGAATAATGAAATGAACTGAAGATAATAAAAAGTAAACAATTCCGAAAGTTTCGTGATTAAAAGCGCGCGAGTTAAACTTTGTTTCGCTATAGTGTCTTTCGAACACGATTGGTAAAGTTAGAATCCCGATAGAAGAAGGATCGTTAGACACTCGACAGACAGAAACTCGATTGAAAGTTCCATCATTCCGCGTTGTTTTTTAAAAAGAATCCGGGTAGTATTGGCGGTGTTAAAGTAAAGTAAATAGTAATCAACGAATGCTGATTAACCGAGCATTGCAAGCATGCGGCTCACCTCAATTATGAATATGTATTAGAACCGTCACGATAAAAGGTGTCATTAGCGTAAATATTGATGGATTTCTCATTTTCGCTTTTGAATATTCTACCAAACATTTAATTTATCTATTTGTATGCAATTATTAATAATGCAAAGGAAATTAATGCAATATGCACATTAAAAATCGTATAAAGGCCATGTTATTATATTATAATCTTACTATGGAATAAATTTCACGCCATTTTTCTGCAATGTAATTTGCAAATTTTTTTCGGACAAAGAATAAATTAATGTAAATCGCATTCATAATGAATGTAAAATTTTTGTATCATTATAATATACGCGGTAAGAATAGATATATCTTGATGCGTAAAAATAAGAAATCTTTAACGTATCTTTACAAGTCTTGAAATATAAATTACCCCTTTTTGTTTTGATTCGCGTTTGAAATGTCAGAACAAGGCTTCAATAATTTCGACAGTTCGCCATGTATCGTGATGTACGAGGAAATTTTATATCCAACACGTTTCTCTTTGAAGAATCTGCACACGCGACCAATAAATTTCACATTGTGTCGTCAGTGGTTGCCCCGACACTCCATTTCTGAGTGTCAGCGGTACCCTCCGCACGTTTGAATACCGCAAACTATGAGTGGAATAAATAACAAGATATCTGATTTATATGACATTATGACTAGCAAAAAATTAATAGCATTTTGAAAGAAGCACACCCAACGAAGTTGCCTAAGATTACCTTTAGAAGTATTTGAAAGAAAGAAAATGGAAATATAACATTTTATTTTGTTTATTCAAGAATTTATAAAATGTCATAAATTTTTTGTAAACAATATATTGTATATAAATGTTTCGTATTAATATTTCGAGTTTTTTCGAAAATATGTAATATTGACATATGATTTTCTATAGATTCAAATGTAATCCGATTACAAATAATTTTTGTAACATAAAAAAAGCTTCAATCATCGCAAAAATCTATAAACGATGTTTACGCCGTAAAATTCTTTTGTGCACATGTTACTAACAATAAGGATTTAGTAGAACATTCGTCATAGGATAGCAACTATAAACAATATTTGTATGCGCACGTCCGTGAAGAATTATGGCTAATATAATCTGCATATAAAAACGTGAGATGCACAATTCCACGAAATTTTGCGAAATTCTGACTCGAAGTTAAATGCTTCCTCAAATTAATGTAATGTACGTAACGAAACATATTTTATTTTGTGCCAAAATAGCATAAGATATTTTCCACACTTATTTGCGCTTACATAATATGGATATATTTTATCCATTTTTAATTTTAAGCACATTGGATTTTGCGATATCGCATTTTATTTGAGATTCTTTATTATAAAATATCATCCCTAGATTATTATTGAATATTTTATTACAGGATATAGGAATTGTATTATTGCCTCCAAAAATTCGAAAATACGTGAAATACCTTTTCATACGTGACCTTTAAAGGCGATATCGGTAACGCTAACTCGCCGTTTCGTAGATTTCCGTAAGCCATGTTTCCGAAATTCTCCTATGTGATAGAAGATCATGCATAATCCGCACAATAGCTGCCACGACAATCGGAGATTATAGGATCCACGGGCACATTCATCGCGATGTGTCGTACATGATAAACAGCGCGGGGGCGGAGGGAGATAGGGGTGTACGCGTGTATTGTCTTGCTAATACTGGATTCCAAGTAGAAGGCATGGTTGCAGAATAAAAGAATGACACGAGATGAGATTGTACATCAATTGAATCGAATTCGATCGCCAATGACAATGACTGCGACCTCCTTCATCATGCTCATTAAAAAAAAAAAAAAAAAAAAAAAAAAAAAAAAAAAAACATGAATAGTTTGATTATTTCAGGAAAAGACATTTTCCTTGGTAAAAATCATGAATGAAATATTTATTTTTTTTATTATTGTACCTAGTAATTATAATTTTTATAACCACTATTGATACTAAACATAATGTATCTTAATAAAAATTATTTTAAACAAATCAATTTAATAAGCTAAGAGTATGTTCAAATAATAAAATATAATACTTAAGCAAGCAGGATTTTAGGTGCCTAATAATTCTTTTTTGGATTTATATAATATAAAAGAAGAAACAAATTTTTGTCAAGCGCTTGCTTATGATATCGTTTATTACATTTTGTAAATTACATTGTCTGTATTGTTTATAAATTTTATGACAGCAAAATATAAACAAGGTGCTTTTGATGAGAAGCAGACAAGCTGCATTGTTATTATCTTAATTATTATTATTCTAAGTTAAAAAGTACTGTGTAATTGATGTATTCTAGATTAATTTTACGTATCCTCTATTTTATTGCCATTTGCGAGATTTCTTCCACCCAAGATAATCTTAATGACTCGATTCTACGAGTCCCAAAAGAATCGCCATTCATTTAAAACTTTTCAACAAATAGATCATTAAGATTTCATTCTTGGGGTCATTAAGGCCTTGCTATACAGGAAACTGCTGTCGTTCCAATTTCGAAAAGTTTTCATTGTTATATTTACATTAAATACTATATTTGTATCTGTGATTATATTCTGCCTTAATTATCTCCAAGCATACATAAATGTGTTTACTCTGAATTTTTTTTATCTTTTATATCATATCATATTTGAATGGAAGCAGTTGTTTCGTCTCAATAATAATAAATTACGCAAGCTGTTTAATATTTAATAGCAGTAATATTTAAGCAATAAAAAAAAAATTAAAAAATACATTTTTGTATCTTTAGTAAACTTCATATTTCTATTTTTTATTATTATTTTATAATTATTTAAAATCAATAAAATAATCTAGCACACCGTATCTGACACGCGTATATTAAATATGTTAATTTGCGTAATTATTATTTTTTTAATTAAAATAAAAATAAACTTTATTCTTCAAATAAATATTACGTTTAATATACGATAAATAGTCTATTTATCTAAATTGGCGTGAAATACAAAGGGTCGAATTCAGTTTGCATTTATCTTGTGAGTTAGGTATGTCATGAAAACGAATTGGCTGGTGCACAGAATTCGGCACTTGTTTATTGGGGCGTACGGAATATTGGTTACGTGCGATCATCTTACAAGTCGCGAGACTTGTCTTATGTCTTGAGACCAATCTTACGAGACTTGAACGATCATGTATTGTCGCGTTATTTATTATTCGTTGAAATACAGTGAAGATAAATACAAAGAGAAAAAGCGATTATTCCCCTGCATAATTAGCCCGCATGATTATGGCGATGGTTATTTAGAGAAGCACATATTTATTCTACACATATTTATTTGTGTATTTAAACTAGAAATTGAAGCGGCAGAGAATAGAAATTATCAATTGTTTTATTATTTAATTTTTATTATGTGGAAACAAACCTATTCAAATTTTATTGACATTGAAATTACTATTTATATTCAAAAAGAGTACGATCTATTTGCATACGATTGCATCTATTTTTCGGAGAAATTACTTGTTTCAAACTTTGACTTTCTCTCGATATTGCAACAATTATATTTATGCATGCGCGTGTCAAATGATTTGCGCCAGTTTGTTTCAATTCTAAGTTTATTACTCTCATCCTCTGATTAGAAATTCACGCACATATTCCTTCGGGAATGAGTTTAGTTTGCATCATGTTGTTCTCTTATCTACATATATACATATTTCACCCTTTGTGACACATAGTAACGCACATTGTGCAAGAAGAGTATATGCTTTAGGTTTCGTGATATTACCTACTCCACCTTCTGTGAAACGAGTATAAACACACACGCGAATGTTGTAACGAAGTCACTAGTGCGTCTTAACTTACAATAAGACGTAAGAGACGTTGTTTAAGAACCCTTTGAAGAGAGAGATACGTTGGGGCTTCGTAACGGAATACCCACAGGGAGAGTTACGTAAGAATCCGAACGTTTCACCGTTCGCTAAATCGTTCAGCCGAATCATCGAAGGAAGTTTCATGCGGAACTAGTTTGATGAAACTGGAAATTGATACGTCAGACGAGGCTCAGATGATCTTTGTAGTCGGGTCGAATGTTCACTCAAATCCTATTTAATTATATCGATTCATTCGAATAACGAGGAATAAATTTATGAGATTCCTTAAGGCAGATTAATTTCGTGACGCAAATCTTTGCCATGGATTATCGTAAAAACTGAAACATCGCATCTGAAATTTATTCATTCTGTAATTCTGTAATCCTGGTTTAAAGAATATTTATATGCTTACAAGTTTACCGGATTTACTAGAGAAATTTAATAAATATTATATTACGGATTTCTATATTTGATGATTACACGCTTCGCTTCTACGTGGAAACATCTTCGTTGCAAAATATTTTACGATATACTTCGTGAGCTAGGTTATCTATATCTCGTGAAATTACCTGTATGTCTTAAGAAAATCCTATTTAGGAAATTTTCCTCAATATCTCTCAAACAAGATGATAACAGAAAGCTTGCTGCTACTTGCTTCGTTTTATTTAATAATCATAGGAATACGTATTTCGTTTAGCAATTTTACTTTATTCCATCTTGATTACATTAATGAACAATATATACATACTATATGAATTAATAATAGATATTTATATTATATCGTAAATAATTAGATTTTAAATATCATAGAAATTAATGAATTTATATGCCACATCAATTGATAAATTTTTCTCTCTGATTCGATTAACGTTCGCATAACATTAGCAAGAGAATGTTGAAAATTTGAACTCTGCACCGTCACATGGATTTCAACAGCTCATTATTTAGCAAACTGTGTCCGGTATAAATAATGGAACATATATTTTAGAAAATATATTGTGAATTAGACAATAAAATGCAACATTATTTAGAATTTTCTTTGGCAATGATTTTTAACTTCTCATGTATGTTGAATAAATGTTTAGTAGAAAATGTTCAATAGAATGATCATCTTCTGATTAAAGTTTGTTATTAGATTTTATGATAACAAAGTTTAATCTAAAAAAATTATAGAATAATTATTTCTTTTACAGCAATTAACACTTGTGCGATATTAATGAATTTTAACAAGTAATTATTAACAGTTGCTTATTTCACATTGCTAATTAAATATTAACTTATTTTAACATTGACAAAAGAATATATTAGCGAGCTATTTATAATAAATTATTTTCTTATACAAATTATTTAAAAATAATTTAATTTAGAACGTATTCTTATACTTTTAATAAATATTAATTAAGGTAATTTTATTTTTTATTATTATAAGATTATTATTAAAAATATGTCACATATTTAGCGCACCACAAGCATTTATTAATATTATTAATTTAATAATTTATTTAAAAAGTTTCGATATTTCTAATATGTTATTTAAATAAATGGCACTGGGCAAATACCACTAAGAGATTGCATTCTATCGTTCTATGATTGTGTGCTGTATACTTGTCGAAGTATCCTGTTCACTGGTTACCCTATACAGTGTTTGATTTGAATTCACTGATTACGTTGGATTGAGGAAACCCTCAAGGCGGTTTCTCATAATATATCCCAAGTTAAAGGGATCGTATATCGTACCGTTTGTGTGATGTCCTCAATAATCAGTTTGGAAGCGAATAATTAGCGAGTAATCATCTCGATTTGTTGTTGAATGCAATAGACATGTATAGAAAATAACTCTATCTTCTTGAAATATCGTTAATACGAGTTATTAGCTGTTTTCATTCATAATTACATATATAAAAATCAATTTGTATCTATTTTGACATATTTTCGTTTTCAAGAAGACGAAAAGTGCACATATAATAATAATGAATCATGAGACAATATTACAGCATGTGATGTAAAAATACGTATTTAAAATTGTATATTTTTTGTGAGCTTAATATTATGCACGTAATATATTGATATATATATATCAAAAAAATTGATATATATATATAAATTTCTATGAAAGATATTGAAGTATATTTGTGACATTTTGAAAATTTTAAAAATCTAAGATAAGATGAGTTGACATATGTAGTCACATAGTCAGGTTGCAGAATCTGCAATAACTGACTGTCCCGATAAGAAACTTAACACTCAACTCTCGAGGAAGTTCGCTTTGCAGTAAACAAGTATTCAACTAAAGCATGCATCAACGCCTTCAATATGCGCATCAAATTTCCGCATCAGAAACCTAATCAGTCCTAAGTATCTTACGTACTCTTACGGAAAGTAGGATAGGCGATATATTAACGCAGTCCGCTCATGTGCGATAAAGGGGTATTTTCAAGCGGTATCTCTGTTTTCGCACTCGTTCCATCTCGTCTCTTCAACCGGTATCCGAACTCCTCGGATAGTTTCGTGGAGTAATAGCGGTAGGAGTGACTGAAGATATATGAAGAAGGAAGTAAGAAGGTATCGCATAATTTTCAAATTATTCACGAAGACGCGCTCTTGCCGCGTCAAAAGGGGATCGCGGCTATTCGATATTCTTCGATCGAATATTCCGCACGGATATACATCGTAGTAACATAGTGAGAATTCGGTGAGGTCCTGGCATAGACAAATGAGGATTCCAGCTGTCGCTCGGCGCGATGAAGGTCTCAATCGTTAACGATTGTCACTAGATACATCTTGTATTATGTACGCCACATGTCGTCCTTCTAATACTATGAGTGTGTATCGTATATCTCGCGTGTATATATACTATATACGTGTACATCAGAAACAAAAGACTCCGACGGATAAAGTTGCTATGAACAATAAATTTATTCTTTTTTTTTTTTGAACGTTTCACAGTGTAATATGTGTTTAATGCTCAACCGCGTTCTACGTTTAAAAAGTTAAAGTTCTTCAAAGCGGTTAGAATAGAATGTTATTAAAAACTTGAATTACTCTGTACGCGAGGTAATATGGCGAACGGCTGCATGTTATTGGAAATTGGCTTTTTATTATAAAAAAAAAAAAATAATAGAGATAATCACGATGAAATTTGTAAAAATGAAAGAAGGGGCATTCTTTATATTGTCCAATATGTAAAAGTTTAAATTAAAATTCTTTTGCTGCACTATTGAGGCACTATCTAACTGTAATATCTAAAATAATGTCGTCGAGAGTTTTAGACATTGGAACTTCAGTCTAACTTGCGTAACTTTCATGGCTGTAAATATGGAAAAGTTGAAGTACCCAAAACTTCTCGTCCAGATGAAAATTTTATTCTTATATATATGTATGTGATTATAACTTTCATTTAAAGTTACATTCAATTTTCCTAAATTTTGATTCAATGCTCTCTCATCAGAACTATTACAATGTTTAGCAGGAAACTATTTCGCTGGACTTTATTTTTTACATAATATCATATCGTTATCACATAAAAATTTACAAAACGAAATAGAGAATCGGCGTTAAATTAATTAGCTACCTGCGAGGTGGTCATACGTGCACCCTTAACTTATCCCATAGTTTCGTGCTCTAAACTCACGGTACCGCATGCTAATTTCGAATTATCGAAGAAATGAGGGGAGAAGGTTATTTTCATAGCAAAGCGTAATCAAATGTGAGCACCGGACTGGTCGGATAACGCAGAAAAAGGAATTAAAAAAGAGAGAAAGCGGTTGAGATCTAAGCAACTTGAGCTTCTGAAAATGGAATGCATTAAAGCAGCGCTTAGCAGAGCTGGCAGCTTTAGCAAATAAAGCGCATGTTTGGTACAAACTACCGGTGTACGTATAGAGATTACTTTAATTTTGTGCTTTTTGTTGTGCCAAGGTTTGAGATTATAACTCGGCATAGTATTTAGTTTTTCACAGAAAGAATGCAATCCGTAAAGAGAGCGTCTATACCTAGAAATAGCTTCCCCAATATCAACTTTCCGCCAATTTGATTGCAAAACTCATTTAGCAAAAACAACAAAACCCAGAATGAATATAAACTTACTTTGCTTAATACTCTGTCCCGATATTTCAATCTTTCGTATAATTAAAGACAGATGCACAAATGCAAACGCGTTGAATATTAGTATTGTGGCTGAAATAAATACGATGAAATTAAATAAATATTCACAATACCAAAAAAAAAAAAAAATTAAAGTTATATTTTTATTTTACGACAGTTTTTAATATTTGAAAAATATTAGCACTTATCAAATATAGTTTTTAATTATCAAACTATATTTATAATATAATTATTTATTAAATGCTTTAACACTATTATTATGCATTATTGCCATTATCTTGAACATTTTATTACTACAATCACACTTCGAATCGTGGGAGTTAACTCTGTACTGATCGAGAAAACTCTGCGTCAATTGGATCCTATTTTTGTTGCCATGGCTTATCAAATCACAGCGATATCGGCAATCTATATCACCGGCACGTATTTCCGCGGCTGGTAATAATGCCAGTCCGGTACTGATGCTGAACTATGCGGGAGCTTCGTGACCGTCTGAATTTGCGCCAAGTGAACCGCAGCACCTCGATGTTTCCAGTCTACATGAACTTCCGCGTTACCCGCCCACTCTTCTTGTCCTACCACGTGCCGCTAGGTGAATAGGTAAATTTAATCTGATCTCATCCAAGTTCTAACTTACGTATCCGAATCTCGTTGAGTTAGACCCAACCGTCACCTGCGTTTCGTGATATTTGTAGAAGCGCGTGCAATTATTTGGATTGCTTCTCGTATTACTCTGCTTCTCACTCTGTAAAAAATTATAAAGTCACTTATATAAAAGTAGAATATTGCATATTTATTATGACATCAGAGATGAATGAATGCATCGTTAGAATTTTGGAACTATGAGAATTCGTTTTGAATAATTTTGAAAATTTTGTGATATCTTATATATAAACTTGAATAAATCTTTTTGCTTAAGTATTTTAACATTGAAATTTTACAGAAATTTTATCAATTTTATCACTTTTTTAATTGAAACAGTCTCTCTTTTCGTGAAATATCGAAACGATACGTTAACTGAGTGACTCAAGCTTAAGTATGATTTACGTATGAAATAGTCTGGCGAAACTATCTTGCATAATTAATATTAGTGGTCGGTAATGATCCTTGCAAGCGTCGCGCTTGCATGATCACTTCGCGATTCACGTGTGCGATTCGACATTGCCGAAATTGCTACTGCTTCTGACAGTTTTAACCCCGGGAAGTTTAACGGCTGCCATCATCTCTCGTGCTCGTTTTGCCGTTTGCATCATGCAATTTTCAATGGAAACGGTATCTAACTCTTTTACATACGCTTTGGCGAGCGATATGCACACCCAAAATATCTTCCGGCGGAGTATCCCCGCTTAAGGACTCTGCATATTTTATTGTACTTACCTACAGTCAGTCGTTGGCAGAGTTTCCATTTGTCGAATGCACACGTTGGATCGTTTCGCACAGAAAGTCGCTTGTTGTAATAAACTTTATGTCAGAAGCAAATTAAACCACGTTGATCACCGAAGAATAATTCTAAATTAAGATTAATTAAATACGCGTGTTTAATATTTTGTTATCAGTTTTTGGTACCTTTTATCTTACTATTTTTTAACTTACAGCTTATATATTTACTTGTTTAATTTGTTTTATTTTTCCTTAATTCTTTGTTTATAATTTATATTATTTTACACGATAATGTTCTGCATCTCTCTCTCTCTCTCTCTCTCTCTCTCTCTCTGTTTGCATTTTTCTCATGAGTTTTAGAAATGTATTATTTTACAAAAATAATATTGACAACATTTAATAATTTGTTATATATAAATGTAATTTAATAAATCTATGTTATATCTGTTTTCTGTCGATATATTGAAATTAATTTTGAAGAAACAAAGACCACGAAAAATATATCCACTTATCCAGCTATTGTCGAGGATCAGCAATTTAACTCGTGGGTATTCTGGTAAACTACTTTCAATTCTTTTCGTAGTTTGAAAGGTATGGAACGTTGGATAGCCGTTCACGAACATTGAAATAAGGATTCGCACAGAGCAGATGATCCAGCATATCCCGTTCGCTTGCAGTAAGAATCATTGGCGAAGATTACTGTAATCTCAAACTCGCCCCTCGACACTGCTTCTCAGACGCTGTTAGAAAGTCACCGATTTGCGGATACAAGATCCAGCTTCATTTCTACTTAATGGATTTTTAATGTCGGTCTTGGAATTTCTGACGGCAATAACATTGTCGGACTGTTGATTGCTTTGATAATGTCATAAGAACTTCTATTCTTTTGAGATTTTTAACGAGACACCATTATTCCCACACAAAATCGCGCTCTGAGACATATTAATTAAATTTTCAGAAATGAGCATTTATTTCTTGCAGGTTCTAAATCTAATATAAATTAAAACATATTTTTTGACATTTATTATAACAAAAACAATCGGAATTATTATAAATTATTACGTGTATTTATTAGCTTACATGTTGATATTTGCATGTGTGTGATAAATGAAATATACTTTTGAGATAAAATACAAAAAGAAATTTAGGACTTTTCTTCTTTATTTAGTAAATTATGAATAACATTTTTGTAATCATAAAATTTAAAAAGCATAGGATTGTGCAATGTATTTATGAAGAAATGCAATTTTCATATTGTGATAATATCTCAATTCTGTGTTATTTCTACACGTCTTTCTGCCCTCGTAGAATATCTTTCCGCGAAACAAGATTACGAAATGAAATGCATCATTCACGTTGCATCAACTTGCATCATATTTTCCACTAATGTAATGAGTATTCCACTTGAAGTATAATCGCATCGCTGTTTTTTTTCTCTGTTTCTGACAAGCGGCACGTTTCTTATTCCTTTGAAACTACTTTGTTAGATCTCGCAAAAGTATCACGATAATCACGAGAATAATCACGAGAAAGAATTACTTGGATAAAATACGTATCTTTAAGACGAACTGTAACGAACTGAGGAGAAGGGATGAGGATGAGAAAGCAAGCAGCATCCCTTTAGAAACACCTGTAGTACCTGTCAGCCGTCAATCGTCGGCGGTCTGAAAGCAATTAATTTGCCGCACGGCAAGATCGGAAAGCCAAAAAGCGTAACTTCGACTACCTGCTTCGATCGATCATCCCTTTGCGCGGACGAGCGATTTTACCTTAGTGATGCCACCTCTTCCCCGCCCTTCCTGCCACCCGTTCACCCTCTGTCCCTTTCTCTTCCTACAAACCACCCATACCCTCGATTGATTCTTGCCTGCACGAAAAGATTTTATCCACCTAAGACAGATTCTCATCACCCCTTATTGCTTCTCGCATTTGGTTTGCCTCGAGACTTCTCTTTCATCAGTTTCATTTTCATCTTCCTTCCCTCTCCGTCCTCTCTTCTACATTTCTCAGCCTCTCGGCATCTCCATCCATAAGTCTAACTTTGGTGATTATATCAATTCCAAATCAATTTTACCAACATCCTCCGCACCCCGCCCCACCCCTCTCACTGCCGTCACGTCATTGAATTACAAGGGGTGAATCGCTTCGAGTATTGCAGCCGCTCGATACGGGAATTAATGGGAGCGACGTTACCCATTTAAGCGCTCGATATGATAGTCGACGTCGATGGAAAATACGGTCACTGGAAAACTATATTGCCTTTGGTATGTATCGCTCAATCCATCTTGTCATTTTAATGTTTGCTATTATTTCTCCTCTCGGATGACAGTGCGCTATGACAGTGTCGGATCACTCCTCCGCCAAATGGCATAAAAGCATGTTCCATTAAACATTGTATTCCGATATGATTCTTGCAGTGGAACGGGAATATAAATTTCCGATTTAATACGCTTACGACAGTTATATGCATATAAAACAGGGATGCGTCTCGAAATAAGCGATAATATATTTTTAAAACATTCATTTGCTTTTCGTATTGTCTATTTATTTTCAGTTTCGTTATATATGCTTTTCTAATTTTTTGTTAAAATTGTATTCGTAGTATTAAAGATTTCCTCATACAAAACACGGATTGCTAATTGTAAAAATCCATTTTAATTGCTTTTTTTGTTACGTGTGCGTCGCAGCAGTTATATTTATATAAATATATTGAAATATTTCAACGGGTATTTCTATCAACAAGATTAAAAAAATCAAGTGTTACATCTAGATAAAAAATTATTTCAAATTTGTACATATCTGAAAAATTCATGAACTCGCCCGAGAACCACACATTTTGCAGATCATCCGATGTTTCGTGACTGCATAGAGAGAAACGTGATATACATATTTATTCAATTTGTTTACCGGTTTGTCGATGAATGATTTATTCGAAAGTATCATTGATTTTTTTAGCACAAATTTTTCGCTGATAGGCTTTAAATACACGATTTTCATAATAGATGTTATTTGCGTTTTTCAAGTAATATTTTATATCGAGAAAGAAGCTTTAATTCTTTAAATCATAACATATATCATGACGCAAGCTCAATGCAAACTAATATAATAGTTAGTCCTATATATTGGTCGTGTTTATAATATAATAACCGAATTATGCGAATTATTTATATAATAATATATATGTATAGAGATAATATAGTATACACAAATATATATATAAAATGTATTATATATTATATAATACACTTTTATCATTAATTTCTATTACATATTAACATTATATCTATCATAAACTTTACTCTGATATAAATATTTTAATTGATTATCCGAAGTGTGATGAAAGCAAAAAAAAGATTCTCTTTTACCAATCTAAAAACCTAATGAAATCTTTTCATTTGGAAACAAAAAGATAATAGAATGCTACAGTGGGTGCATTCTTCCGGAACAAAAACACAAATTGAATCGCTCGTGACTTTAAACAAAAAAATGAATTTTAATTTATATTTGTTGATTTCGATAGCAAAATATGTGCAATGATATGCTGTCTGTCCGATTGGCGAAAAACCAGTAAATTTACATATATTGCAAAATGGCGAAGTGGGATTAATCTCTCCCTGACATATTTCTAGACAGAATCTAAGTGCGTGGCGCAAACGATTTTTTACACGTACGCAGTCCGCGTAAAATTAACAGGAGCATTGTCCTACTAGATTCTCGACATTCGTGCTCAACTATAGTCGAGTACCTCGTCCGTGTCCTTCATGTCCCGTACATTCTGCATGGCGCGAGTGTTCTGTATATATTCCATCGGTCGATCGCGTTATGTACGACAATCGAGTACATTATGTCGAGTGCATTAAAGTGAATGTACGATGATATGACGCGTGATATAAATCCACCTCCGGACTTTCGGAGAGTCCGCCATGGTTTTCCTCACATGCGTGACGACGCTCTTCGCCAGCAATCGCATTTCCGCGAGTCAGTCGCGGATGCACGAAGGGTGCCGTTAATTAATAGCTGCCAAATTGACTTGAGTGCGGATTGTCATCTATTGTAATCGTCGCAAGCATCCTGTGTGGCTTAATGTTCTATTGTCCGGCGTACGCCATTGCTAACCATCTATTACTGTCTGCTACTCCACTTTGTGCGGTGTAGAATTCGCTCCCGTGAGAGATGGGTTACCATATGCGAACAGTATAATATCCGGATGAAACACTATAAAACTATTTCTTCAATTATGTGATTTTTTGCAAGAAAAATCGGAATGACATATCGCAACATAGTCCAAAAATAAAACTGATGAAATCTGTAACAGATTTGCTACACATGATTTTTTAAAATAATTTTGTGACATACCATTAGGTTCATCATTGAAAGAAATTTCAACATCTGTTCGCACAAATACGTGCTACTTGATCGCACGAAATAGCATTGCTAGCAAAAACATCCTTGGATTAGCGTTCTCCATAGTGACGGAGCGAAATTCGATTGATATTGGCGCAAATGCGGCACCTCTAAGGTTAGTCAAACATGTGAAATTCTCATATTACCCTGATGTCTAATTACACCACAATGCGCGATGGCCGCAAATGGCATGATCAGGAATATGCACGTTGCGGAGGTTCCATCAGAGAGTGTCATTATCTACGATTCCACATTACGCTAGTATATAGTTTGGACTTTATATAAAATATGTATAACACTGCTTCCAACAATCAATCATATAAGATTGTTACCACGTTTGTTTTTAATACAAGAAAAAAATTATGTTATTTGCTTTTATTTCATATTAAACTCATAATTCTATTTAAAATAATTATAAATATAAAAACCTAAACTCAAATTATTTTTTATTTATTTTAATGATATAATAAATATTAAGCTTAAGAATACTTAAAAAGAAGTAAAAGGTGTAGCTTTCATAATTTAATTACTTGTTCATACAAGCAACAGAAGCGTTATTTTGAAGAAAAAAATGACACCACAATTAACGTATAATTTGTAACTATTATAGCTGATCGCTCTAAATTGACGCAATTTCTCATTCCGTTGCTTTCAACGTCTCGTTGAGTCAATTAAAATGTCAGTATGTTTGCTTTGACGTGACGTTTTCCCGGGTTAGCCGAGGCGCCAGTGCGTAAACGTCAACATAATTTCTGCTGGGCACTATAATTATACACGATGTCGCGCACGTTATTCCTTCCGAGGATTCATGACAATATGTTGAACGAGGTATCATCTCGCCAAGCACGAAATTTGCTCGTGCATCACCTCTTGTCGAGAAACGATTCACGCCGGCGTGCTTTCCAAATAGACACTTATTGTTAACGATTGTGCTCGACGAATAGCGCAATTAACTTTACGCACGCATCTGTGTCTCTGCACGAAACTGCTCGCGTTTTAACGTCGCAATATCCGCTATCTTATATACTGCGGCTTGATTGCCATCCTTACAAATGGTTGCTCTACGTTGTATTGGATAGTCTGCAGAGAATCCTGTACATCGAGAACGTTTTAAAGAGAAGAAAAGCTTCTGGATTTTGTGAAAGATCTGTAGTATTCTATGTTAGCGATTATATCTTATTTAAAATATAGATTTTCAACAACAATAAATATAATAAATAATAATAAATTGATTTTTTGTTTTTAATTTATATAAAATGTAGCTATAATCTATCGTATATAAAATTTTACATTTTACAGTTTTACATACTTGAAGACATCGTAAACATTTTAATAAATAAACAAACAATTATGTCCATCTCATATGTTTAATTTTGTATTATTAAAATAAATATATTTTGAAAAAGCTATATCTCACTGTAGTCGTTTCAAACTTAAGTTACATGAAAAAAATAATATTAAATTGATACGAATGACAATTGAATGAATATTGATATGATTAAACGTTTACATCATTTAGTATCGTTCGGAGAAAACAAATGCTGTAGGTGATTGACATGGTTTGTTTGTTTTAAAGCAATTTATTCAGGAAACACCTAGTGGGACGTTTGCATAACATGAAAACGATTTATTCGAAAAGCTCCGTTATATTCAACAAGATTTGCACTATCGTAAAAATACATCCTGGAAAGAACAAACTTTTTTTTTATCCGACTAATTATTTCAATAAAAATTCAATAATAATTTCACTGCAATTCACTGAAGATTTCAAAAGCTGTTTTACTTGTAGAAAGGAAATTTGCATATTATTACGGCTGAAAAATATATAGATTGGACTCGACGCCAATAACAGAGCTTTTTGCGACAGCAAACCGTGCTCTTATCAAGTTTGATGCGACATAAAGTTTAAAAAAGCGATGAATCTCGTGTGGACTTAAAAGCGGACAACGTGGGCAAGCGATTTTGACACATCGAACGGACGAAACGCGCTTAAATTACTTTGGCCTAGATGCTCCATTGACATCTTGGCCGCGATTCAACTTCGAACGAGGGCGAACACTGCGACATCCGGCAGCCTGGCCATGTTGGGATTTAAATAGCGGTAGGGCTAATTAATAGCACGCCATCGGAAATTTATTACGTCAACTGGTTACGTTTCAGAGGGGCACGCTTGTTTCGAAGCACGTCCGTCGTTGACAAACTTAACAAACTGCCGTTGACAAAAGGAACTATACCGGAAAGACTCGCATTTCAAGTGGTAAATGCGGCGACGATGACGACGGCAGTGGCGACGCGACAAAGTTACAAACTGGCGAAACTTCGTGCTGACGAAGCCGCAAATACTTTCGTCGGTGTGTAACAAAAAAAGTTTAATTTTGCGAGCTCGCCGAAACAAAATTTGCGGTAGTTAAGACGGTTCTTTTCGTCGAGGTAAAGAGCCGCTAAATTTGCTGTGTCTTTTTTGTTGCAAGCATCTCTGTGCAAAACCTAGCACACATCCTTGGGATTCAAAATTCTCCGTAGTTCTCTGAGAACACTTGCTGCAGTTTTTAAGAATCTGATGCTAGATACTTCTATCTTGCGATGTTGAAATTTAACTTTTAATTATACCTTGACGTTTTTGTAATTATTTAATTGTATAAAAGAGAAAATAATTTACAATTAAACAATTTACGAATTCTAATTTGTAGTATAATATTTATTTTGTAACAAGCAAATAATATAATATTTATATTGTATTGTAAATTGTATTGTATTGTAAATGAATATTATTAATTTTTAATTATTTTATATCCACATTTTAATAATTATATATATTATCACTACGTACGTATAATCTTTTGTGATATGTCAACTCAATTTTTAGCTTTTTTATTTTCTCTACAGAGGCTTTGCCTCTGAGATCTTGTCATTATAAAATTTAACGATACCTCAAGGGATATGAATCACATTCTACATCTTCTTCAAGAGCTTCTACAAAGTCGAGTAAAACCTACTTCGATCAAATGTGGTAATGAGAAATGTGAAACATCCCCCAAGAGACACCATTATTGTCACTTCCCATATATGACTGCATACTGGGGACATATATCGATACGTTGTGTCGAATGAAAACGGAATTCTCTGAGAAGTGCAGCTTTCCCATTTTCCTTTATCGGAAAAATGTTGTTTATCTATATATTGCAGGTCACTAGTCTCTGTAGTACCATATTTTAATTTAATTGAATTTATCATTTCTGAAAATTAATGCAATATCATTTAACAAACTATTTGTATGAAACATTTCGCATTATATAACATAATGCACCAATGTAATGAATATTTCAAATGAAATTTATCAATCTATCTCCGTCAAGTACATTAGCACATAAATTGAATTGCTGAATTAAATAAACTAATTTGATTTTAAAATTATATTTGTAAAGCTGTAATAATTATAATATATAATAATTAATATTAAAATGTATACAAATTAAATATTTGTTATTATAAATATGGTTGATTAAATGATCAAGATTTATTAAAGGTAAACGAGCTCGATTCTCGTTAATATAGGAATAATTCGTACAATAATTTAAAATTACGTGGGCAATTAAATAATTAATCACGGTAAAACGCGATACGGGGAAACAAGTTTCGCTGGGCTCGTGCGCAATTCGCGTGCCACACACGCATCGCATGTGGTTGGCTCTTTCGTCATTGAAACTCCGACACGCTCATAACGCAGACCTCATTTGCTCGTAAACATCGCGTACGCTTATCGCGCGGCTGTGGCCCAGGTTAGAGCCCAATTATGGATCCGATCGTAATCGAACGCGGTGCCCCGTTCGCTAAAAACACGCGGGAACTCGCTAATCTTAGATGGAGACGCGCGCGTACGTACGCTTTTACGTGCGAAAGCCATCGTGTATATATAAACTGGCGTAACGCTCTGATAGGGCGTGTAACAAGGGAAGTTACGACAAGGGGCGATAATAGTTACTTCGCTATATGCCGCCGCGAACGTTATCGGAAATTTAGTTTGCACTAGTTTTTAATGCAAAACAGCGCAACGTAGATTGCCAATAATTTACAACGCCGCGACACTAAGGAAGTGAATTTTGTGCAAATGTATGGGCCAAATTTTGCTATACAAATCTTGCTATACTTGCTAATTGGTTTATAAATTTTTGTTAATTTACTTTTTTTATTTACTATTTTTTTGTTTCTTTAAATTTTTAAAATAGAATAAGTAAAACGTGATAAGAATTGTGAGAACAAAGTAAACCATTAAATATATTTAAATAATAATATAAATTTAAATGTATGCAGTGACAATTGATAATTATTTAAAATATGATAAATAATAAAATTGCTGTTTAAATTAATTAAAATACAATTATAAATAGTTAAACTGCTATTTAAATTAATTTGACTTATAATATTTTAAATTAAAAATTTTTTGTATATAGGATGAATACTACAAGTTATTATTGATTAAAAATTATCATAAATAGATCAGTGTCTATATTCTCATTTTATAATTTATAGTTTATAAATAAACATACTTTCTCCCTCTTCTCTCTCTCTCTCTCTCTCTCTCTCTCTCTCTCTCTCTCTGTCTTTTTTTCTCCCTTTCTTGCTTATCTTTGCTTTTCTTTGTGTACAAAGCATTTTGATTTGTTATAAATAATTAATAAGAATAGATGATAAAATAAAAATTAAAATCTTAGATAGACACATCAGGATATAATTTATATTAGATTTATTATTTTCCATCCATTATTTAACATCAGAACTAGTTGAATGTTAGAATGTTGCTAATTAGTTAGAATGTTGCTAACATTATAAGATACGTTGTTGGGCTGCTAGGAGAAGATAAAGTTAGCAACCTCATAAAATATATGCGCAAGTAGATAATCCAAGTTTTCCAGAAAACCGACGAAAATGAAGCTAACAAGCAGTCTGAAATATCGCAATAACTGCGATTCATGCCTGTATTATGGCACATGGGAATACCTATATTAGACCTCGTATTAATGCATACCGTCGCGCCGTGTACATCTCGCCACGGAATATTATTCCGTATTCACGTATGCGTGTGTTTACCGTGGAGCATATCCTGCGCCACATATATAACCAAGAGTTACAGAAGTGAAAATTTCCCGCTCCGTGTACGCTGCGGAAGCGTAACGTGCTCGTACTATTTTTCTGCCCCCTTTACCCGAGAAAGAATACAAGGGACGACATTACGTGTACAGATTGCACATATTTAAACGGTCTGAATTAAATTCCTCTGCTTCCCGCTTTAAACTTGAATTTTTATCTTTACACTTGCGTTTATATATTCTTTTGCGGCTTGTTGAAACGTGCGTAAGAGAGTTACGATATAATCGTACATGTGGAAAACGCTTTCCAAATATTGTATTTTACATGATAAAATACTTACAAGTGTTATTAAGAATTATTCTAATTTTCTTTCACAGGCATTACACGCGTGTAATATATCATTGTAATAACATATAAATAATTCAGGAAATATCTAAAATACTGCTAAAATATTACATCTTTCAAAAAAATAAAACAACAAACAGAAATTGATTTCTGATTGAACAGAAATGTATTTACACAGTTGTAAATACAGGTACGGATTTTTTTGCAAACTGAGCATTAAATTCAAGATTGCGAAGATATAAATAATTTTTCCCGTACGTGCCTTTGACACGAACTCGTCGATTCCCGTACGTGCGATAACGTACCATGAAAGACTAAAGTAGGATGAGACAAATTCCCAATGCACCTAAGTGGTCTTATCAAAGGAATAACGAAGAATTTTTTTAACAGGAGGAGTAACATGAGGATATAAATTTCAATACATATAATATTTGAAAATTTAAATTGAATTTACAGGTTTGGAAGACGCAAACACGTCGTTAAACTTTCAAAATTTTCGTATAATTGGCATACTGAAAAATCTGATCGAAAATACACGCGACTGAGCTAAGGGTGTAATAAATCAATATGTGGTAAATTGTATGGAAATCGGTGGAATAATCACATCTTGCCAGAAATATCCTATTATCTGCCAGAGTTACTCACGCAAACGTTTCACGGATGAAAACAGCTCTGCAGGGATGGGAACGTGGGGACAGATATGTGACCGAATGTTTCAAACGGGTTTCGGTCGCAGGATATTTCGTACACGAGGCACGAACGTTGCAAATAAATCAAGACTCTTCTGACTCCCGCGGTAGAGAGATTCACGAGGGTAGTGAGTACGAGAGGGTACGCTTTTCTGAATGAACAAAAAGGGCGGAACGATGCGCGGATAGAGAAAAACCAGTTTGGAATTTCGAAAAGAAAGCGGAGAGTTCATCTTTCGATTTATTGAGTAAATATATATGCTTCAGAGACTAAAATATTTGAATAATAATTTTTATCCCGTCCGCAAGCGTTTCGTTCGCAACTCGTCTTTTCAATAAACACGAAAATATGTTTCAATTCTTTAATAAAAATTTTTAATCTGAAATTAATGGATTTATGAATTTATGCTATCTTAATTTTACATTGCATTCAATAATCTCATAATAGATTTTTGAACGCATGTGATAAGAATAACACATAATCAATCTTTGATTGAATTAAAAAATGTGTTTATTTTTATAAACATTTGTTACAATTAGCTGAACTTCAAATTAATACTTTCCATTTTTTCACCAATAAATATGAATGAATCTTGGTCGACTTATCAATTTGCTATTGAGCAAATTGCAATCATTCGACCGCGGGGGTGTGTAATAAAACATGAAAAAATTTTATACGGAAATACGGAGTCTTATCGGGCGAGATACATTTCGCGAAGCGCGGTGCACGGAGAAATCGAAATAAATAATCGGTATCGTAATGTAGGCCATGGCGATAAAACGCATCACATATATTGCACTAACGCACGATGTAATCGGAGTATGGCGGACTGCAATCCGCTGAAAAATGCATCTCGTTTGAATTTGTTGGCGACCGCACACACATGCTTGTCCGGCGATGTGCAAAATCGCTGTGCGACATACGATCGTTTCGGTACACGCGCGATTTTCAGACGAGATTACTTTCATCTGCGAGGAAAGATGAATGGAACGAGAACGCTTTCGGGCAGCGCACGAATGCGCCGAATCAGCTGTAAGATGATTGGAATCCAATTAAACCTTTGTAATATTACTAAATGTAACAAAATATATTTTTACCTCTTGTTATTGGTCTTGTTAAGTGGTTTTTATCATCCATTGCTCTTTTATAATTATTATTGTTTTGAATAATTATAAAATTGTTTTAAAGTTTATATGAAAAAATAATTCATTAATATTGAGAAATTTATAACATGTTAATAAATTGTATATATAGACTTTCATTATTTAATCTGATTTGACAGAATAGTGACTTTATAATACATATAGTACATATTTTAAAAAGTTTAAAATTTTAAGAATATTTTAACAGTACAGAGAAAGATATCAAACAATTGTACATGATGATAGTTTTAAGACAAGTCCGAATATGTAGTAATACATTTTAATTTTTATTTAAGATTATTTCCAGCTAATACAGTATAAAAATAATAAATTAAATAATAAATTAGAATAACATTTTAGAGCTGTCTTGCTTTGAATGTTTACATCTGTTTACATCATCATTTGCATCTGATTTGTACATGCTTTTAATTCTTCTATCTTGATTTCATAAATGAGTTTTGGATTAATATTTATATTAAAAAATGTTTTAAATATGTTACAGTGGAAAATACAAATATATTTACAATAATAATAATTACACATGAGTTAATGGCTGGAAACAAATGTGTAATTTTGTATATCATAAAACACAAGATAAATGTATTATTAATTATAATTTGTAATTTTTTATTGAGATTATTTCTTTTTATTTATCTTTACAGGTGAACGGCTCTTGGAGTTTGCCTGGGTTTGTTTGTGATTTTTATATCGCAATGGATGTGACTTGCAGTACCAGCTCTATATTCAATCTCGTGGCTATTTCAATAGACAGGTAAACATACTTTTACTTACACAAGAATCAAAACAGTTCGGAGATATCGCTTGGAAACTTCTTTTTTAATAATTTATATTTCTTTGAATATTTAATATCTATAGATCAATTTATTAAATTTATTCAATATCAGATACAGAATCGCAAACGCGTTTCAATAATATTATCTTTTATAATTTTATAAGATTTTGTTACAAAACATGAAAATAATAAAAATATTACCATTTGTTGTTGCCAAATAGATTTCGCAATTGTGTTAAATTTTTTACACGCAAATGATTAATGAATCGAATTACCGCACAATCTTCCACGTTCTTTCTTAAATTGCGACAGTGGAAGAAATTAACGTTCAAACATGTGCTTTCGCCTATTTTTGTGGTCATAAAAGAACCCGCAGTGATTACCGGAAAAGTTTGGAAATCAGGAAAAAGTAGGGTAGGCTGATTTTACTTGGTTTACGTGCCTTGAATAAAACGCAAGCAGAAGCATTTATGCTCGAAATGCAATTTGTTGTTAGCAAAATTAAACATTCTAGAGATTTAAAAATGCAGAGTTTAATCTTTTATAAATAAAGATTTATATGTTACGAAAAATTAATTAATAATTAGTTAATAGATATTAGGTAATATTGTTAAAGAAATAATAAAGTGTGTAAAAATAAATTGTTATTAAGTCATGATAAGAAATATGTAAATAAATGTTAAGTTATTTATTTAGATAACTTTTTATTCAAAAGAATTGTAACAATAGATTGTTAAAAGCTATGTCAAATACTAAAAACATTTTGAGAGTTTCTCAAAGAGAAACTTCGAGCTTTAAGATTGTTCTGTAGCATCACTCTTTCAAACTTCGAATGTCCTGAATACAATAGCTTGAAAATAACCTTTTACGGTCTTTTCATTTCTTTGCACAAAGTTTATATAATCAACTACAAATTTCTGCGAGCAATAAAAATGCATTTAAAATAATTTATTAATAAAGCATTAACTTTTTATCATTATTTTGAAGTAAACCTACTAGTAAATAAAGTATATATTATTTATATAGTCATATAAATTTGTTTTAAATTTCTTTAAATTATATTTTATACATATATGTACGTTTACAAGAGCTATTAAAAAAATCTCGTCTTATTTCGAAACAAACACTAAGAGTGACAATTGGTCACAGTGATAATAGTACACTAAATACGTTATAATCATAGAGATGAGATTTCTAAAGAAAGGATCAAACTAGAACCGTTGGAGATCTGTACAGACGGTTTAGCGACGATATAATGCTCGTCGTATGGGATAGAATTGCAATGCACGCGAACCGATTTTGAATTACAGATATATAGCAGTGACCCAGCCGATAAAGTACGCGAAGCACAAGAACAATAGAAGAGTATGGTTGACGATACTGTTGGTCTGGGCAATATCGGCCGCGATCGGCAGCCCGATTGTCCTAGGCCTGAATAACACCCCGGACCGGATACCGGATCAATGTCTGTTTTACAATACGGATTTTATCATCTACTCGAGCCTGTCCAGCTTCTACATACCCTGCATCATCATGGTATTCCTTTACTACAATATATTCAAGGTGAGAACCATGCAATTTTTTGTGATTATGCATATAAGCACACCATCGTGTGAACCTATATTTTTTTCGCACTTAAGAATCGACGGAAAAGTCCGTATTCATTGTGACTAAGCATCAACCGGTATATATCAATATATATGATCATCCTTATTTTCAAGTTTCATCAAGTTATGAATTTTAAAGAAATAATTTTTCTTATATAATTTTTATTGTAAATCTTTTTCTTGTAATACGAACGTGTATAGTATAAGTGAGAGAAAAAATTTTTTCACTGGTTGAGAAACGCTGGTATTAATAGGTCAAGCCGACCAGCGGAAAATATAGGATCATACGGGTAATCGAAATTACGCATTAAACAAACACGTAGATTAAATAAACCGTCATTATCATCGCCAATATAGTGCAAGTTGTGCACGACATGAACAAATTTTGATGTGATAACTAAAAATTTACAATTAAATAGTTGAATTTTTAAATGTCCGATAAATCGCTGATTCTAGAATATATTATTAAAAATTAATTAACATTAAAGTAAGATACAATCTTTGATTGAAATTATATCTGCGACAAATTTGAAAGCGTATGGCTTTTGTGATGCCACTGTTGTATAGCAGTTTCACAGAGACCGCGTAGTGAAATTTATTTCAAAGATTCTGCTCCAAAAAGAAATCAATAGCTGGCTTTGTAGTCGAATCGACGCACGCGATGACAAGACGCAAAAGGAATTATCTCTAGCTCGATTACAAAAGGACAAAAATTTATTCGTGCCTCTTTTATCTCGATGATTACTTCAGAAACGTGAACTGATCGCGAAATTGGCTGCACCATGAAAGGTAGCTCTTGTAAAGGCGAATCCGCTGTCTTCGTAATTTAATTGTCACGTATACGCCGCGCGTGAGGTACTACTAAAATTAATCCGATTTTATTACTTACGGCATGGAATTTTTTAATATTTCTCTCGGAAATAAAAATCGAAAAGAGATAAATGACAAATCATAATAATTAAAATACGCATGTGCACATCGTAATATAGCCGACATAAAGCTGTAATATGTCCGTAGAAAAATGTTGTGTGTTTCGAATATCAAGCGTTCGCATATCTAAATATTGGAGCGTAGGCAAACAGTTTTGCCATAAACAAACATATAAAATCAACTTTGTCTATCTATCTCGGATTTCTCGTGTTCGGCATGTTCATAATAAAAATTGCGTTCAAATTTTATGTGATTAATCTCGGGCGCAGATGGAACAAAGTGCATTGCGGTTTATATAATGGTCGCTATCATATTGCGATAGATCGTAAATACGGCTCCGACAATTTCCACGTTTGTAGCGTGCGAAGTATTTCGCACGCACTGTAATATTTCGATTGCACTGTTAATTTCGTATTTGCGGCAATTATGCGTATAATACCTCAACGCGAAATACAGTAATAATATTGATACACGGCTTTATATTTTCAATATAGTTATCACATCATTCGCGTGCGGTATATTATGAACTCGTATCCTTCATAAAATTAGAGTGCATTATTAACGGCATCGCTTATAAAACAATTTCTGTTGAATTTTATGAAATTTATTAAAAATATAAAGAATATAATTTTAGTTGAATAAAGAAATATTCGAAGAATCCAAGTTTTCGGAAGAAAGATATAGTGAAATTTCAATATGGAACAAAAATTTTGTTTTTAATCGTATATGCGTCTTTCGTTCCGTCTACCTTTTTTTAATTCAAAAGAAATCGATAGTCTGTTTAATGGAATAGATTCACGCACAGGACGGTAAGATGCAAAGCAAGTTACTTTTTCAATTGAGGAAATTTCCTCTATTTGCGCCTTCATTGTGATTTAATTCCTAGCTTAAATAATTAAAACAAATTTCACATTTTAATTATCCAAATAATATTGCGAAGCATGAACATAGTTTTTCCCATATACTTCCCACATAGTTTTTCCCATATACTCCCCATATAATTTTTCCCATCTAGTTTCCACATAGTTTTTCCCATATTCTTCCTATATAGTTTTTCCCATATACTTCCCAAACAGTTTTTCCAATATTCTTCCCACATGGTTTTTCCCGTTTACTTCCCTTATAGTTTTTCCTATATACTTCCCACATAGTTTTTCCCATATACTTTCCACATAGTTTTTCCCATATTCTTCCCACATAGTTTTTCCCATATACTTCCTATATAGTTTTTCCCACATTCTTTCCACATAGTTTTTCCAACATACGTCCCACATAGTTTTTTCCCATACACTTCCCACATAATTGTTCGCATACACTTCCCACATAGTTTTTCCCATATACTTCTCACATAAGCAAATGCAAATACAAGTAAAAATACACTATAAAATATATAAGTAAAATACAAATTAGTTGTTTAATTTACTATATTATTATGTTATAATAATTTATTCATTTATTGAGAGATTTTGTAATTTTAAAATAACATTGTAATAAAAGGAAATATCATAAGTTGGATCATATCTTTTTTATCATAATTATCTGTATTATAAAAAAAACTTCAGTTGTTTCTAAAAAAGTGGAAATATTTCCAAGATTGTATCGCAAAGAACAAACATAAAGAAATATATAATCTCTTTTAAACTTACAAGAAAAACGAAACTTTTTTTGTCGCTGTTCAACAAAAATATTATGATGCTATAACTGAACGAAGATTTTCTCTCGTAAAACTGTCAAAATAAATCTAGTTGTTCGTAGATAGATGCTCGATAACGTCTCGGGTGTTATCTGCAGAAAAGATTTATGTTATACGTTTATCTCTCTCGTTTGCAATCCTTTGTCTGATTTACTTTACAATGTAAATTTTCAATTGATCGTTTCAGGCTTTGCGAAACAGAGCGAGAAGAGCTCGTGCTAGCAAAAAACCGAATTTAGGTGATATAAAACCAGGAAGTATCATCGAGAATATTGCACATACGCGTAGGTGAGTACTTGATTGTATAAATTGTTTAATCTTTAGTTATCGCCTTTTTACATTGTGAAAGTTATAGCAAGAACGATTTTCACAATTTACTTAATTTTCCTTTACGCAAATATTCTTATCATTAAATATTTTTTATTTATCTGGAAAATAAATATATTCTTATAATTTTAAAATTACATTTGCCATCAAACATTTGAGGAAAGTAATTCTCGTTGTTTTAATTTGAAATATTTTTTTTTTTGATCACGAGTAATTAAAAAATGTATTATCTTTGCTGCATCTTTCACTAAACTAACATATTGCATGTGACGCATGCATATATTACATATGTATATTGTCGTCTCTGCTTCCTTATTCTGACTTTCATGTAATTTTGTGAACTTTCATGTAATTTTGTGAAAAGAAACAACAAGCGGATGGAGTCTTAATAGAGTTCGAAATTAAATTGTGATTTAGTAAGAGTTCATATCTTATAAAGATAAATTAAATTGAAGAAGACCTTTTTATTTTTTAATTTAGCGTTTGTCTTGTGTCTTGCTATCTAATCAATAATATCAAAGTATAAGCAATGCTTGGAAAAATAACGCATAGTACGAATGATAAATTTTTTACGTACACGTGTACCTTTTTTACACATCCTTGAACCATTGCATTTTCGATTCCCGAGCCAATCTTGGTCTATAAATTCTTGAATTTTTAACTTTTCTTATGTCCCTCGATACTTTTTCCCTGGTTCTTAAATTTTTAAATGAGTTGCAGACTCATTCTTTAAAACCAGCTGTTAGACAGCGATATCTGTTTTTTATTTTGATATATAAATAATTGTCATTTATATATGTTACTTGAAAGATATACTGCTTTTAATGTAATACATAATGTTATATATAAATAATACGATACACATGCATATATATTATATAAACATATATATTTACTTAAAAGTACTGCTTTTATATAAATTTATTTGCAACTTAATGAAGTATATTTTATTCTTACAGATTTTTTATTTAATGAATTTAAATTTTCTTATAATGAAAATTTCAAAATGTTTATAATTTTTAAACAATCACATATATTATACTTATAGAAAACAAAAAAAATATTTTGATCTTACAATTAATCAATTTTTAAAAAAACTTTGTTACAAAAAGATGTGATTAAAGAATTAGATTAAAATGTATCAAATCATTCGAATAATTAATCTTTCTTTTACACTTTTACCGAGAATAAATTGTCTCTAAATCGGGCAAGAAAGCTGCGATCGAAGTGACAGATCTAATTAGGATTGATCTGTATGATTCGCATGTCCGCTCAGATAAATTGTCCCACGAGAAAATATCGCAAGTGAAAATTTATTCATGCGGTCGTCCTACGACGTTATCTGGCCCGTTTGCCGGCGTGATAAGCGCGAGAACAGTCCGCCAACATTTGGAGCACGTCGCGCATACGATGCGCGACGATTCTTTTCAATTTTCGCGACCGCGTAAGGCTCGCATTCCAACGAGACAATTTCTCGCGGAGATTGGCGCCGGCTGGTGTGGCGCGAGTTGAGAGACGGGACGACCGAGGGTTAAGTCCCGAGCATCCCTGGATAATTCGCTTTTCTCGCACGCCTCCGCACGTGCTTTCATTTCCGCTGTGCTGACGAGGGCAGCCTCGTCTTGAATAGCCAACTACTTGTACGTCGCTTAATCGCCGACCTTTTTGCTTGCGTACCTTCCCAGACATGCCGGGCACATTACGTCTTCCTTGTTCGTCTTTTCACGTTTAAAGTTCATGCAAATTGAATATTATCGGGAAGAATATTCTTTATTGACGTTTAAACGTTCATAATAGAAAGATGATGGCGCATCACAGATTGTTTTGTTAATATGCATAAAAATGTATTTGAAGGAACAAATTTTCTATTTTGGAATATTATAATTTGTTTTGTTTTGAAGAGAAATTGCACTGGTAACAATGACTGTTATTTTGTTTTGAGAGAGACAAAAATAACTCGGCTGTATCCCAAGTATAGAATTTGAAATATGGCGATAAACATTTTGCGATGTTTTATTGTCATCATGCAAAGTGAATATCCGCAACTGCATAAAATTCGCGCTGCTATCATGCGTAATGTCATAAACCGAGATAATAGTATTCGTGTTTATGTATGTGCAATATCATCTGCCCCCGATGCATTGGAATCGTATATAATGTTACCCGTAGCTCGCAAGTTCAATATAAGGATTATTTATCTCGCAAAGTATCGCGATGATAGCTTTAAAGGGAAATGCAAAATATTCAACTTTATCATATCTATCTGTTACTATCATGTATATACGATTCAAAATGTGTACAAATTTTAATTAAATATAGGATGTCCAAAAAGTACAATCATCTTTTTACACCTCAGACGTTATATTATTAATTGAAAAGAATAATAACTGCATTAGCGTTAAATTAAAAAAACTTTTCTCGAATTAAATTCTAGCGATGGATGACAACCTCTTATATTTCGATTAACTGAAATTGGTTTCCACTTTAATTTTCGATCTAGAGTTAGAAAGATATACTGATATAATACTGAAAATTAAAAAGTTGCGAGCGATGGTAGCATCCAATCAAAGTTTTATTCAATTACAAATTGGCCAAAGTAGATAGTCGTTGAATTCGATCCGAAAGACGCGAGTCGCGGTATTTTTGGAATAATCTATACAGAACCATGCTTAGCAAGTGTATACGTTTGTAAATACTCGACATCCCTAGTTACCTAAGAAGATTTTCGAAAAATATTAAAGCGCTTCGTTAAGTACTTTAGACCACCCAACGAGAGTACCACGAAGGTAAACGGAACTTCTCAACAAACTCCTATTTACTTTCCTTCCAGCGAAGAGTGCAGAAAATTTAAGTATTTAAGCGCCTGAACGCGAAAATGGCACGTACTAGGGAAGAATGGTCGAAAAGCAAGGCTGGCCGCTGCATGAAAGATGTCGTTTAAGTTGAAAAAGTAGAAGCAGCATTATATCACGAATTCTTATCTTTTCTTGTACCACATTATAGGACTGTACTATAAAAAAGTAATGTAATGCTAATCAGTTTAATAATTAATTTTAATAGGTTTAATTAATCTTTTTCTGTATAAAACAATTTTCTATAAGATAGAAGAAAATATTTAATCATTGAACAACATGCAATAAATAACATCGGTACAAAACAATTTAATTTAATAATAATATGATATTTAAAATATACAGCCATAAATTTGTAATAGCTTTAATTGTAATATCCGAAGAATATATCTGATTATGTGCTGGTCCATTAATTCTTTTATAAGAATTGGATGATTTTAAAATTCTCTAATTCTTAAAACATTCTTTGACATAAAAATTTTTAAATTTTATCTCATTCTTATAATTAGTTTAGAATAATATGTCCTCTTTATATATAGTCAATTAAGAGATTAAAGAAAGTGCATTTTGGAAAATTGATAATTCCTCTTGATTCAACTTTAATCGCGCATTTCACAATGCCGCATGATGTTCAAGTGACGAACAATAAATTAAACTTAGGTGTTTACAGTCGCAATCGCAATTTGGTAACTTCATCCGCATTTTGATATCTCTCTGGGATGCGATGTATCCGACATAATCTGGCGTCTCGGTTAATCCGCCCACATGCACCCACGCTGGCCACGTTGTCCCTTTATCGACTTTGTTATCGCGCGGAGCGAGGCTCGGTCAAAAGCACCAAAATTTTGATATTTATATTGGCAATCTAATGCACGAATTCTGCTGCTACAGCACGTGTATCCCATCCTGAGGCTATGTTTAGCCTTGATCAATATAATTAATAATTATTCCATATGATGACGCATGTAAAACCAAAATTGTTTGTGTTAAGATTAAAATAAGATAAAATAAGATAAGAATGGATAAAAAAATATTATTTTGAATTATGATTGTAAAGTTACATCAGAATATGTTTTCTTTCATGTATATTTCTCCTCTTTCTAATACAATCCAAGACAGTTTTAATTAATTTAATTTAATTTAATTTAATTTTAATTAAATTAAATACATTAAAAATTTTTCTTAATAAAATAGTTACACAGCAGAGAAATTGTTTGTTAATTTCTCTTTTACACTTATTCATATAATATATTTTTCTTTCAATATATTTATTGTTACTATTGTAAAAATTAACAGGTGTAGATGCTTTTTAATATAGATATATATCTCGGAAAGTTTGTAACTTTTTGTTATTTTAATAAGAAGATATATTATTCCAAATTTAAAAATAAACACAATTGGAGACTTTTGATTAAAATTTCTTCAAATGTATTTATATTTTTAGTCAAAGAAAATTAATTTTCTCATTTCAAGAACCTTCCGCCATCGTGGAAAATTTATTCATGCTTAGATATATGTTTTATCGTATACAGAAATGTGCAACGTATGGAAATGCTGTGTCATGCTTTAAGCACACGATTTTTGAACGTATCTCCTGATGTTACATTGTCGAAGTATATCACGGATACTATCGCTTTGAAATTTAATAATGCAATATCTAACAAGGAAATTCTCGATTTACGAATAGAAGTATTAATAAAGCTTATGGCAGTTCAAATCGCAGTCTCTTTTGCCAAATATATGAATTGTTTTGCAATGCAAAATGAGTTTTGCACGAATTCAAGAAAATTAAACATTGTAACGCAGTTCTGCATTATCCAAGCAGCTAAAACTTTGACGATACTATTTATAGAAAATATTCAACTTTTTAGAAAAATGAATTTTATAATTATAAAGGATATTAAAAATTTTATAGCAAATCCGGATAATTTATTAACATATTAAGACTTGTTGTACATAAATTAATGTAATGATTTATACTTAATATTAGCTTTAATTTATACTAAATACAAATCCAATACGCAATACAAATTATTGTTACATTACATTACAAAACATATTGGATACTTAATTGATCAAGACGCAATGCAGTTGTAGTTAGATAAAATGCAACGGATTTTAATTTGTATTAGTGTGCATTCAATTAAAATCATTAATTCTTCGTCTTTTTCCCTTCTTCTTTGATTTTCTTTTCATTAATTTTTAGATATTTATAATTAAATATGTTGAGTTTCTTTTTGCTACATTGTTATAAACATAATTTTTCTTGCAAACAGTAAGAATAAAAGTATTAAACTACAAATAAACTAAATATATTTATTATACCCAAAATTACAAAAAAGATTGTGATTTATCGTGATGTCTCATCTTGGTTGACGTAACAAATTAAAGATTTGTTTGAGACCTCCTCCGTAAAAAGGAAACAGCGACGCTCTGTCACTCAGGATCTTGCAGGTGCTGTCAAAAAGCGTGTCGTCGCTTTATGCATGATAGATACGCTACTTACCGGATTAACGCTGAGGGATGCTGGATAAGCAAGGAAGTGCATGATAGGTGTAGAGGCTTTTCTAGAGGCTTTTGACTAAGATCACGTAGTGGGTATTCTGTGGCAAGGTTTGCGGAAACGGCGCTGGGGGCAGCCGCCCTGGTGGCACCTGGAATCGAGGAACCGACGAACACCGCTTCCGGCAGCAACGAGGACGAGGATGAGACGCCCCTCGATCCCGTCGTCGTCATCTCCAATGACAAGAGCACGGAATTCTTTTTAGCCACGGTCGTCGAGGAAGCAGCGTAAGAATTTCATCATATCTTCTTATCATTCATTCCTCTTTCCCTTCTCTGCGCGCCCCGAACGGAAGGAAGATGTCGGAATTTTCTTTCAACGATATCTGATCGCATTGTCATGACGTTGCGCGACGCGACTCGTCAAATCGACCATCAACGCAAAAAGTCGTACGGATGCATCATCTCTGAAACAGTTACCGTCTCTCAAGATTGTTAATGTCGTTCAGTTTGAAATGTGTACTTGAGATGACAGATACAATATGAAATTGAGTGATCAAAGAGGATTTGCAAGGTATTTCGAGAATGATAAATATCGCGGTAAATTATACTCTGCTTTACATTTAATTATCACCAAACTTTACATTTGATACCAACTATTCGTCCCAATTATTGCGGAAATTATTAAAATCAATAGCGTATAATTCAATAAATATATTCAATTTTCCTACAAAATTATTTTAACATAATATGTAATCTTTTTTTTTTATTCTTTATAGCGTCATTAAAAGAAATATTACATTAAAATAACGGCGTTTTTATATCCAATAAAAATAAGATAACAAAAGTAATAAAAATATAATGGGCATTTCTTTTTAAAGTATACTAAATAAATTATAAAATTAAGTTCACTTTATGTATATGGAAAATGATGGATAATTTATAAAACGACTTATATACATAACGAAGGGTGCTGTATAACCAAGATACAATTTTTCTTTTTATCTGCTTTCGCTAAGCTCCAAGAAATGAAACGAATGGTTAAAAAGCTGTGGATGCCTGAGAGGCAAGAGAGATGATTATAGACGATATTTCATCCGTATAGTAGAAAAAATAAAGAAATGTAACAATTCTTTTCATTACGCACCGTTCAAAATGATTTGATCTGAAAGTCTTTGTATCGTTATCACACGGAACAGCTTTTCCCTCTGTCTCATTCTTCTTGCAATTTGAGAAAAGCACGAAACACGAAATTAAAAGGAGGTTAAAAGAGCTTATTGATGTCGAATTAAATTTCCTTCACTAGGTAATTTGACTTATATTTCTAAAAGAATTCCATCGAACGACTCCATGAACTTTTCGGGTGCCGTACTATTATTTTCTACTTGACATATAATGGCTATAAGGCAAATGAGATTGGCAAAATTTTAGTTAGATCGGCGAACGGCACGAAAGAGAAAAAGTAATATGTTAAATAAAGCAGATGAATACAATGACGTGAGCACGTAGATCTCACTGAGCAATAATTATTTTCCTGCCTTTTCTGGAAAGTTTCAAGAGACACGAAGAGACTTTGAGTCAATCAGAAGTTTCAATCTGCGGTTTAATTGGCCAATTGAAAGTCTTTAATTAAGAGGATATTACTTTTGTCTCGCGTGTCGTAAAATTTGCGGGTTTGTATCCCTTCCGTCCGAATTCTGTTCAGATTACATAAGAAAAGTTACGAATACTTTTTAAGCAAGCGATGGCTGTTTTTGTTTTTTAGATATAATAATATATAACAGTACCTGCAGTATAATGTATATACATATTACTTTATGAAGTCATAAAAATTAGTTTTAGTTTAATATATAAATATATGTATGTAAAAAAACTTTGAATTTTTTGCTTAAAAAGGAGTGTCATTTTTACAAAGAAGCAAAACATTTTTTTAAACATCGTGGCTAATAAATTTTTCAAGTTATGTTTTTTTTGTTCTTTAAATAGAGCATTTATGTCGACTTTCTCATTTTTTAAAAGCACCTTTCGGTGATTTGTCTTGGACGGATAAAAAGGCGAAGACAATTCAGGACTACGTCGGAACTCCGCTTGATCGGAAAACTCGGACAGGAAGTCACGTCGATATTCCAGATGGCTGACAAGTTGGATATTCGAAAGTTCATGCGCGTTGAACGATGAAGCAAAACAAAAAAATTTGCGATGATGAGGAGAGTACGGTAGGCCGAGCGGCGAAAAGCCGGTGATCTCGTAATTATTTTTTTCACTCTTTCGATAATCGTGAAAATCACTCGGAAATTGTGTGAGAATCCGCGTGTTCACTTCTAATCTCTTTCTCTATTTCCAAAACTCCATTCAAAGCACGCGCACACTACTCATTTAACGGGAACTCGTCGTTCCGATAGTAATCCGGAAGTTCGCGAGCTAATCGCGATGGGACGGCCTCTTTGTCCGCGAGCAATTTGCATCTAGCCACTTATGTTGAAAATGAGCCAATCAACTCCGCATACATGAGTACTTCATGGTTATTAATTAATATTTTCAGCACTCGAGTAATATTATTATGTATTTTGGCATGCGTGAGATTATATTGAATGAATTATGATGAATTAATTACGATAGACCTTTGAATAGGATACAATTTGTCAAAATAAAAAAGAAATTTTAATAATGGTATTCTTGCTTTTAATAACAATTCTAAAGAATTATGTAAAAAGATAAAAAAATATAGCATTAAGTAAATTTTAATGAAAAACAAGATACGACAATTTATATTAAACGATAAATTACGTAAGAAGATAAGAACGGTCTTATAAAGACGGTCTTATAATAGGAAATACAATAAATTGGATCTTGCTGTGTATTTGTTCAGGACATTTTTTTTTATCTTTCCGTATTCTCACCTCTGAGAGATGTAAAACTCTTCTTGTCATTTGCATGCATATTTTATACAACGAGTACTGTCTCCTAAGGCAAATATTGAACTGTAATGCATAAGAAGCCGTCTGTAAACTTTAATGTTAATTGAAGCGTGGTGAATGCCAGGTTTTCCTGACACTCGAATGGCAGTTGTCGTTTCAGCGCGGTGGCGCAGGCCCAGCTGACCGGGACACCCCACGTGCAGCGGAATGATTCCAGCGGTTACGATGGCGCGGCGAGCAGTACGATGATACACGAACCACTCGAAACGAATTCAAGTCCCAGCCCGAATCCGCGGATCACGTCGGGCCCACCGTCCTCGTCGACCTCATCGTCGCCTCCGCCGGCGCGGATCCCGACCAGCGTGTCCTCGATGTCGCAGACGGCAAAGAGGAACGGTAACAACGGCGGCACGAACAAACAGGAGCTGAAGCGGCTGAAGAGCGCCGGTTCGCTCTTGCCGCTGCAGCTCGCGAGAACACCCAGCGTGCTGTCGTCTTCCTGCAAGAAGGACCGAAAGAACGCGTCGTCCGGGTCAAGGTTCACGATATACAAGGCCAACAAGGCGAGCAAGAAGAAAAGGGAGAAAAGCTCGGCTAAGAAGGAGCGCAAGGCCACGAAGACTCTGGCGATCGTATTAGGTAGGTTACTCGCGTGCCACCGCATTGATAAGCAGCTTGATAGCTCGGTAGCTTGCTTTCGCATCTGTTATTGATGAGCTCGCGAGTTAAAACGTAGGAACGAGAAAATGCAGCGCGATATTAAAGATGGATATATATATATATATATATATATATATATATATATATATATATATATATATATATACGTGAAAGTCTGAACATGGTCGTAGAGCGGATAGACGAGTGGTTTAAGAAGACCACCGAAAGATTAGGAGATTAGTTACATGTCCTGCATGATGATTGCGATCGAACCGAGCTATTTCTCTCTGTAACTATTTCTTGCAAGTAATAAATAAACAGCGATAAATGTCGATACGGATTGCTATTTTTATCTCTCGGAATGTGAATTTACTTGAATATTGAAACGTTAAAATCGATAGGAAGAAGTATTCGTGAAGAATATCGCGTATTACTACAGAGAAGAAGACTTTATAAATTCTCTTTGCCGGTACGAAAATCTCGGCATTAAGAAGCTTTAAAGCTTGTCAAACCTGTTTTGAATAAAGTCTATTGTGAGGTTGAATGAAAGAGAGGATTAGAAAGATAGTTTGTACTTTGCAACAAATATTTCTGATATATAAAACATCAAAGGATAAGTTTAATAACAGATGATGAAAATTTCCCGAAGTCCTTGGTGTGTTAAAACCGCTAACAAAATATATTTTGCAAATTGAACAAAGTGTTAATAGCATAAAATATTTACTTCATAGGAAATAATTATATTAATTTAGGACACAAATATTTTATAATTTTTAACCATAAATATTGCATTATGGATTATAAATAAGAATAAAAAATCAAATTGCATTATTTTTTAAAACGTTAAAACTTTACTTCTGTATAAACAATTAAAGAGAATATATAGCTTTTTCAAATATTTTTATTTATATATTAATAAGTTACGAATACATAAAATATTTTTATTGAATATGAAGCATTAACATAAAATGTATAAAACATTTATATATTCGAGTTTGATAGATACTGAGCATGATTTACTGGATTCTTTTTATTACATAAGATTTATTATCAAAGAATAAGAACAATAAACATTTATTGAAAGATATAATCATAATTAACATTATATTAACATTAACAAATTAATTATATATATAATAACATAATAACGTTTTTAACAAACAAATGATTATCAAAAACGAAAAAATATATCAGAAATTAATAATAATAATTAAATTTTGTTATATTATAAAAAAATATAGTTTATCAATTATATATCCTTTACCTCGCTAATACATTTATCTTCACGTAATAAATGTCACAGGTGTCTTTCTAATATGCTGGGTGCCCTTCTTTACTTGCAACATCATGGATGCAATCTGCACGAAGCTGACGAAGGCTTGTCAGCCTGGCGTTACGGCCTTCATCGTCACTTCTTGGTTGGGCTACATGAACAGTTTCGTGAATCCCGTAATATACACTGTGTTCAACCCCGAATTCCGTAAGGCCTTCCGCAAGCTGATCAGCATATAAGCGAGCGATTCACCCCTTCCTCTGAAGAAGAGATAACGGGACAACAAACGTAACTCGGTGTGAATCATCGTATTTGTGATGTAACAACGAGATTTCGTAGACTCTCGGCAAGCTCGCAACAGGTACTGTTGTTCTTGTATTTGGAACCGCAGCAGCTGCGTTTGCCTATCGGTTTTCGCGTTCTGTTGCGTGTCAATCGTTTCCCAAGCAAATGAGAAATCCGAATTTCACAAAACATTCCTCATTTTCTAAAATTTAAGTGATATACGTAGAAAGAAAAGACAAAAACATTATTTTCGATAATCGGTCATGTTTGAGCTATGCGTTTCGTGAAAATAATTTCTTTGCAAAAAAATTATTAAGATAATGGAAATTGGAAATAATATTTTTATTTAATTAAATTTCTTTCACATATTTTATATTTTTCTCTCTACTACGAAGAAGATATTTGTTTTTGTATGGAGAAGATATCTCTTCGCTTCTGATTAAAATTGACACGCGATCAGATGGTGAAAATTGTATGCTGGCAAACTCGTTGTTATTGAATGCAGCAACAATTCATCGCGTCCATGTGCGTGAAAATGCGTGCACTGTGATATCGAACTATTGTGACGTGACGCGTTGTGGAGGACACATAGGTGCGCTAGAATACACGTGCACGAACTGCAGAGTTGAATTCTCGCACGAGTAGCTCAAGTAATTGCTAAGTAAGGCTTTGCGAAGCAAAAGCCAACACGTCGCGTCGATCAATCGCGCGGTATCGCGCGAATTAGCAGGAAATTTAGATAATCTGTACAAATCACACGCGACAAACGTTTACGGCGCCCGAGGGACTCGTTAGAGACAGGCTAGATCTGTGTTAAAGTGTAATAATCGCGTGTTCGTAAGGGAGGTTATACCCCTGGAAGATAATTTTAAGTTCGCAGTAATAATAATGAGATCCGAAAAGGGAGAGAGAGCACGAAGGATTAAAGCTGTTAGAGGTGTATTTATTATGCGAACATATATTACACACTATACTACGTCTCCGTCTGGATGATTAAGTACGCCATGACAGTATTAACGTAGGGTGTAAGGTATAGCAATATTTTTTTGCTCAAAGCAAAAGGAACCGCCGTTTGTACGACGATACATAGGAACATGCTACTCGCGTGTTGCAGTGTAACTGTACGTATTTATACGTCGGAAAATATAGAGAATTAGAAAAAGAGAGAGGAAATGTAAGAGAAGAAGAGGGAGAAAAAGATGTATTAAATATACACTACATAAAAGAATTTACGTCGTTCCTTCCACGATACAGGGTGACACCATGTACGAGGCAGAAGCTTTAGGACAACATGGAGGAAGAGAAATTATTGGGAATAGTGTACCTTGGAAATGTTAGTTTGAACGCTCTTTAATGAATTACTCATACTATCAAATGTGAAAATATAATTATTTCTGAGTTACAATAGCAAAATACTTATTAAAACCCGTACATCGAGAAATGAGCTATTTTTCTGTGAACGTGAAGAGAAAAATGGTTGAGTGAAGCTTTTGGGATCATTATTTTTGCGAAAACATGTGCTTGGTGTATAAATATAAATTTTTATTAAAAGAGTTTTTAAAAAAATTCAAAACGCTTAGTCACTCGATATTTTCATGTATGAATATCTTAGGGTTTCTCAATTTAACGCTTCTTTTCTTATAAAAAAATAACAATAAAAATAACAATTTATTTAATCTATATACTTTTATTTTCTTAAAATCACTGAATGGTTATTAATAAGAATGATTATTAACAATACAACAATCTCATGCTTTGTAAAAATGGACAGTTGAATCATAATCAAACAATAAATGCACAAATTTCTTAAAATCAAATTACATAGATAAACGTATATTTTACAACATATATGCAGAATTATATGGATATAATTTATGGAAGCAGACAAGTTTTATACATTACATATAAACATATATACATTTAACATATAAAGTACTCATTTTTATATTATGTTTGTTTTTATTTTAATTCATTATTAATTAAATTAAATAAAACTTATGTGTTATATAAATATCTTTCCTGTATTCTGTGGCAGTTAAACGTCTCAAATTGTGAAGAGTTGTATCATTCAAATGCAAACTATGCAGGTTGTATAAATAGTAAACGAGGCGTGAACGTGCAAGGATTGAGAACTCCTGATATACATTATTTTACGATTTTGCCGTGGCGCACACACATTTGACTCGCGTACGTGCTCGATCGAACGGCGAAATTCCGGAACTTGTCCCAATCGCTCCAGCGCGTTTTGATATGTAGGATTTGTCACGATATTCCAATACTAATGCCACCAGCTACGAATTGTATGAATAATCAGGTGGACTTGAAACAATGACGGCGTACACGAAGATCGGAAATACAATCTCGGTTTCACGGCTCGATCGAGCGCAAAAGCGCAACATCGGGATTTACGGGCCTGTGACGTATGATGCGCAAATCATCGCGGAGTATTGATTCCTCTTAAAGAATACGGGTGAAAAAAATATACCTTACAAAGAACTAAAAAGATAAAGACTAAAAAGAAAAAGAGATAAATCTAGCGGGAAAAATGTAAAATATAAGAGAGACGTTTAATGAGGAATTTGTTATCGAATTTTGTATTAGTTCTGACGAGAGATTATTGTTCATAGATTAACTCGAGAGTTGTGTCGAGCTTTCTCGTGACACTATGCATGTACGTGTCCTAAGTTTCGGCGATCTTTCACGTTCTCTGTTTGTGGTCAAGCGTGAAGTTCACCGTGACCGAATTTCTAAACATATCAATTACAAGTATGCGGCGCGATAGCCGCCTACGAATTAATCAAGCGTAATAGAGCTAATTGGCTCTAAACAATGTTATTTATCTTTTTCTTCTTCTTGTGAAATGGTCACTGCGGCTATGTATATTCAAGACTTTTCCATCGAGTTACGAGACAGTGCGGTTCAACACTCACGCTCTCATCAAAGCCAACTGTGCTTCGCTAAGGACTGTGACTGTTGTGGAACAGAGTGAAAGTGTTCTTTAAAGTATTTAATTTATTTTTCTTGCTTAATATTATTTAAAAATCTAGTCTCTGTTACAATCACACATGTTGTGAGAAAGATACACATTTAGTACTTATTCTTTATACTTGGCATGAGACGTTATCGCGTTTCTTGACGATAATATGTGTGAATATTTCATATTTCAGAGATGTTCAATATTGCTGTCGCAGTCAATAAATATGTATTAATGCTTAAATTTTAATAATTTAGCAGCGTTAAATTTTATGGAATGTTACGTCATCTTGATGTAACAAAGTTAGTCTGGTAAGTATTTTCATTTTTTTATTTGTCTTTAAAATCCACGAGTAGAATAAATCATGGAACAAAGGTTGAAACCAATTTCTCAATCTCCTAAGATAATATCTCTCTACTTATTTGTAATGTAATTTGAATAAAAATTGTTCAAATTTAGCATAAAATATACTTCCTTGTTCCTAATTGCATCAGAAATTGAACTCGTCAGTTTTAATTTGGGAGAAGAAACGAACATATCCGAACCTTATTACGGAAGCGCGCAAAATCGCAGAATACGACCTGTATTCTATTTGATTAAGCCAGAGTTTCACGACTTTCTTCGAAATTACGAAGTTCATGTTTCAACCAATATTTGATCGACATAATGTGACAATCTCATATCACGTCGAAAATGCGGAAATTGTCTCGGGTTTTAAAAATAAGTCAAGCGATTAGTGCTTTTTTTATCCGGAGAATGTATAACAGAGTGAAACATTTAGGTAATTGTTTGAAAATGCTTTATTTATATAATATGAAAATGAACAATAATGTTAAATGTTATACAATTAGAAGTTTCTAATAATTATAAGCTCATGTATAGAGAGAGTATAATTTAATAGCGGTATTTCGCAATTTGTTAATATTAAATTGTCGGAGATATATTAGATCATCAAGAGATGCGGTAGCGCAACGATGCCAGATGCAAAATCAATCAGTCGAACGTGACTGTGTTTATTGCACGAATGACGAAAATTACCATTTCCCTTTATCCAGAAACTTTGCGTCAAACATGCTTTCGATTATATCACATTGGAAACAAGTTTCTTAATAAGAAATCTAATGATGCTTTACTTATCTAGCAATGTCGATGTAAGCTCTCGATTACTGCCGCTTTGAATAAAATAAAATTGGCGCTGTCAATCGCAAAATCTCGAGATTTATTATGCAAAAATTGGCACTGTCAATTGCAAAATCTTGAAATCTATCATGCTAAAAGCGAATTTTGTCCCTTTTGTAATATTTGAAATATATTAAGATTTAAGTAATTGACAAATTTATAACTGAAATAAAACAGTCTCTGTAGATAATAAATTTTTACTTTTTAGGAAGAATAATCGATTTGATGATTTTATTTGAATGTTCTAAAAACTAAATAAAATGATACGTAATCTTTTTATCTAGTAGTCGTTTTTCTTTAAATAATTTTTTATTTATAACATCTTTTTAAATTATTAGATATAATTAAAGTTTATACAGTGATACGCGTTTAAATTAATCCAGATGCAAGTTTATCCACCATCCGGAGTATTGCGAGTAAATCATTAATCACGATATCGTTGAGTTCGATGTGCGCATCCTGTGCTGTTGCAATAACGTCTACAATCAAAGCTTTTTACTCGATGGACTTTTTGAATGCCGTACGACATAGCTTTAAGCCTCCGATGTACATTTGTAAATATTCTACGAGTTGTACGAACAGTTCCGTCAATCCTATCGTTACGTATGGTTTCATGTTACATGTGGCGTGGTTTACGACGAGTATTCGATCGAATTGATTTAGATAAAACGCATCTCGCGTTTACGTTTCATGCCGCATGCAACTGGAATGAGTACACGATTACTTGCGATAAATGACATGTGCGTTCACACGAGCTTGACAAACATCCTGTCGCAGAATTATACAACATTTGTCATGATCGGACTTTCCGCGAAACAAGAAATTACTTCATTAACTAATTCGTTAAATGAGTAAATTTTGCAAGTCCGGGAAAATTGTACGACACGACTTTCCTTTTAACCCGTTAATAACACTATCCATCCCGCCATTTTGTGTAATTGGTTACACGTATTTATCTTATTTAAAGTAATATGCGACTAATGGTACGAGAATAATGATAAATTTATAAAGTCTTCTTGCGAAATAGTTACAAAAAATAAAAATTATTGCGAATAACTTGATGCAATATCGCGGATTCCGTTTCTTAGAATTTTTACGAGTTTCGTCGAATACTTTTAACTTCTTCCTTCGCGAGACAAGATAACAGCATTTTGGCAATGCGCAAGACAATATCCGTGTTACGATAACGTTTAAACTCTCTCGGGAAAGAACACGAGAACGACTTCATCGTGGAGTGAAATATAATTTGACGGAAGCGAAGAGAGACGCCCGGGCTTAAAGCCGCGGCTTTCAATTCGGGGATAAATCTTTTAATTTATGTAAACCTCTGAAAGGAATAAAGCCTACTTAAGTCGGTTCGGCCACAATGAATCCGCACAAGCCGGCTGTGAAGTTTTAAGTCCTTTCATAACTCCGCCAGGAAGTTTGTCGACTTTCTCTCTCTCGCTTGTCGACCGATCACCTTTCAGATTATCTCCCGCGGGAATTGCTCCCGTCTCTTATATACCTTCGCAGATCGCGCCATGTGCCACTTAACGTCGTTGTAAAGGGTGAAGAGACTTCCGGAAGTTGGTCGCTTCTTAATTATCGAATTCACATGCTTCGCTTGTGTCGCTAACGAAGCGCAGGGGATAAAAGTGTGACGGACATCCCCGCGAAATCCTCGCGTTTCCATATGGATCTTGAGAGCCGTAATCTCATCCCCATTTTGCATCGCGTTTAGCACTACACTAGGTGGCTATCTGATCCCGAAGTCTTACCCTCTGAGGCCAATTAATAAATTAAAACGCGCATCAGATGACGTCAGTGCTGACAAATGCTTAGCGAAGATATAGAATTTCAACCTGATGAAAGAATTAGAGAATCGTGAAACTTTTAACAGTCCTAGATAAAGACATATAAAGGATAGTTAAAAATATATCCAAGCGAAAAGAGCAAGAATGAGAAAGAGAGAGAGAGAGAGAGAGAGAGAGAGAGAGAGAGAGAGAGAGAAAGGGAGAGAGAGATAAGCCTAGTCTTCTGTTATAGCGTGACACTTCGAAAGATGTTAAAAAGTTTCTTATAATTCTGAGTAAGATGGCTGTATTTTTCTAACCTGATACTTTCCCCTCTGTATATATACGCGACACATGTATATGATATGTATCAATACACATAACGATATATGCGATACGTGCGTGAAAACGATGTCACAATTTGCGAGATCAAGTCAACGTAGTACTGTATATCTGTGTAAATATACATCTAATTGGGGAGGCATGTTTGCGTCTATTGTATGTATGGGTGTACGTGGGAGGATACGATGGAGTTTCTCAATTGAGTGCGAATTACAGAAACTTCCTATTTGCGCGAAACCATCACGTTGGCACGTTGTCTTTCGAGAATGAAAGTGTTGGAATGTTATAATTATATTTAAAAAAAAAGAAAGATATATATATATATATATATATATATATATATATATATATTATACATAATATATTATACGACGTAATGTACGCCGTGTTACGCCGATGCGTGAGATCGGATGCTGTGTTTTCCTATGAATTTCTTATTTATTATCACCAATGGTCTATACAGGGCATAGATTTAAGAAAAGAATCTTTAATTTGCTGAGATTTAAGCCGCGGAATGAGAACGTAAAAAAATAAAACATGCTGTATGTATACTGAAGGCAATACCTATACATACTTAAAAATGCGCGAAAAATATGCGAAGATACATTCACACACGATATGGACATACAAACACAAAACAGGACACTTGTTAAAAATAATAAATTATAGTATAAATTAAAAGTGAATTTTTTATGATTTCTACCTTCGAATCGCATTTCTTTTTTGCTTCTCGGCCATTTGACATTTCAGAAGGAATAAAGTAAACGTAAACATATAAATAATTAAATTTGTAATGAATATGATTGATTCAGACGCTCAAAATAGTAAATAAATGCGCAGTATGCAAGTTCCTTTCTGCAACATCTCGCTTATTAATGAACCGCGTAAAATAACATCGCTAATGAGTTTCGACATACACGGCACGTGTATTAAAATGAGTCGCGATTCCGTAGTCGAAAACGCGCGTGATGAAAGGAGTTCGTAATCGCAACAGTTTCAATTACGATTAAAATAATGAAAAATAACGAAAGAATCCGGGCGGATCTAATTTGCAATTAAATCGCTCATGCTCTCTCCATAAAATGCACGAATGGAGTAATCTAACATAAGCCGACGGTAGATTATTCACTCTATGGCGCGGAGAAATTCTCTAGGAAGGAAAACGAGATAAACCTATATTATTCTCGCCAGACCGTAATTAAGTGTGAAACTTACAACGGCTCCCAGTCAGTCGGCCCATTGCAAAAAATAATGAAAATGGCGGATGGATGTGCAATCTACCGAGTTAAATCGCATATATTCGTAAAACAACGACGATATGAGAAACACACAATTATCCTATATAATAGCTTGACAACTCAAATGGAGATGAACTCGAAATGCAATGCGACAGTGGAATATGAATATCTGTATCAAACTCGCTACATACCGAAACGTTCAGTTTGTGAAAGGTTTAATATAAATGAAGAATTATACATGCTTTAAATATCTAATTATTTATTTGCTGTTAAATATATGCATGAGAGAATAGCAATATGGTGAATTGTGACTTCATCATATCTAAAAATATAGATGAAAAATTAATTAAAATCAGCAATAAAAAACTGTAATCAGCAATAAAAAACAAAATCAGTATCATTTATTTTTTCACGATTAAAAATATATATTTAAATAAATTTAATATAAGTATATACTCACATTTTATTGCTGGTTATACATTCAATTTATTTCTATTTATATCCTCGTGAAAGTCAATTATTCGGAACAGATAATTTCTGTAGCTGGATGTGACAACTTTTTTTCAAGATATTGCAGCTCGAGTCAACCAATATGTGTGACTACATTGATTTGGTTCAATACAATCTGCAGTGACAATGGTCGCGGCCGCTACCGAAATTCAATCTGCAGCGAAATCGTTTGGTGTCAACTTTTACAGACGTTTGAAGAATAAAAGATATCCCGGGATTTCGGCCGTTTATATCAATATGAGCATTGAGGTACTTGGCTGTTGTGATAAACGAAAGAGGAAGAAGAGCCGAATGAAAATAGACAAATAAATAGTAAAATAGTAAAATAGCTAATATGAAAACGGATGAGAAACAGAAATTTAATTAATTTAATTCTTTTTTATTCAATATTTATTGGCACAAATTCTGAATTATTAGTATATTTCTGCAAATTGAACAAAAATTGTTATATTTCATTTTATATAAAATTCTAAAAAATTATATTACTGTAACATTAATATAAAATAAATGTATAACATGTGTAAAATAAGATAAGATAAAGAATAAGAAAATTGTATAATAATTTTCTAAACAAAATGTTTTTGATTATAAAAAGAAATTAATTAATCCAATGATTTTGCAAAATAAAAAAATTTTATTAATAATGTATAACATATATTAATATATAATATATTTATTTAATATTAACAAAAACAAGAAATTCTAATACTAGATAATGTCTAAAACTGATTAAATATCATTGTGAGTAATTACAAAAGATAACGTCACTTGTGTAGGAGTAACGCTTTTGATAATTTTTTTCTAGTCATAACAATAATTTGTATTCCAAATATGACATGTACATCATATAATGCAATCTACAATAATAATGGTCACATAATCCCAAAAAAGAAGGGAGGGTGTGCCACGGCGGGGCCCAACCACGAACCAGTCGTGAAAACTTGTAATTATTTTGCGAAAAAATACCACTTCAATCGGGAGTCGAACCTGGATCTCCTGCTTACCGAACAGATATCTTATCCTTTCGATTACAGAGGCATGTGATGATATTTATCGCAAATAATGTGTTTAGCATAACACGTCAACAATACAGTGATACGTATATACATATATCACAATATACATATATACATGTATATTCTCTCGAATCCCCCCGGTAGATGATGGTCCAGAGAGATGATGGTCCTAGTCTCTCGATGAATGCAGATCGGACCATTTATGGATGGTATTCAACTCCAATCTGAAATAATATTTTACACCTTAGAAAAATATTAGAAATAATTACATCTATCATAAAACGATGCAGCACAGCAATCATAATTTCTCTAAATAATACAAACGATAAATTACTTAGAAACATTAGGGACGTGTATTAATCGTGTAATTTTCTCTAATGATAAGTTGAAAAGCTGTGAAATAAATTATGAAAATATTCCAATAAGCAGTTTCTGCACTATTTTATAATTCGCACATCATTTACCTTGTGACTGTTTATTATTTTAAATTTTAATTTGCATTTCAAATCCGTATTTAAGATTTTATTAAACTCGATGTATACAAATATGTGTTCTGCAATTAAATTTAATTAAACCTTAATGAAATTTAATGGATACTCTAAATATCCCCTAAATTTTAATAGAATTGTATTTAATGTAACGTAATTCAATCTATACGCGATCCACAAATACGCCATTTCGAACCTAGTTGTAATTCATCTTGTGTATCTTGTTTCAATTAATTTAATTAAATTCTCTTCATATGCACTTCCTCGGAGAATGCTCTGTAAAGATAAACAATGCGAACGTGAGCATACGCCGCTCGATATTTCAACGAGCACAATTTGTTCTGGCCGACGTCGGGACTTGTTTCATCTTTAATCCCTCGTGATTAATCATATTTACTGACTGCGAAAAATAATTGCCGCTGCTGCAAAACAAGCAATGGCCCACGCTACGCGCTTCCTCCTGTCTTCTCTCGGCCAAGATAGAAACTTCTCCGGGTGTAATTAATGTAAATAAGAAACTTAGAGGACTACGGACGAGATGCCTCATTTCTCTCTGCCTACCTTCATTCCTTCTACCTTACGGCCTCGCGGAAAGGAAGTCGGCACCTGCGGCACTTGATACGCGGAATGGCCACAGCCGTATCTTGCGTTAAATTTTTGAAGGATTTACGAGCGACATTGTGCTTGAACGGAAAGTACGCGGAACATTTTATTTGCGCTTTTGCGCAAAGCGGAAAACTTTCATTCTCGGAGAACACACACATTTCACCGCTCGTCCCTGAAGAAATGTAACACGGCTGTCTTTTTGCGAAAGTAATATCGACGAAGATGTACAACGTTTTAATTTAAAAAATTTAAACATTTATCTTTCTTTATAATTTGTTAATGCTGCAGTTTTAAAATTTAATATCAGTCTGTTATAAATTATTATGTGATTTTACATATTGCAATATTTTAATATTTTATTAATTTTATTGAAAATGAAATTTTTTGTAATAAAATGATTCATAAAGTGTTTGCTAAAAATCGATATTTTATTACGACTTTATATTACTTTCATACACATTTATTACAGGAATTACGATGATTGATAGACGAATAAAAATGGAAAAAAAAGATTCTGAAGCTTTTACGCATATTGGACAAACAATTTGTAGATTAATTTAATAAACTTTGCAAGAAATTTATGCAAAATAAAATTCGTTTTATTGTAACAGTGGAATAAACTGGTTTTGCCTTTCGATCGAATGGTACGAGTTTACGTATGTCAATAGACCTATAGACCTATAGAATTATCAGGTACCAACGTATATGATTAGCAAAATTGGTTTACTAATTAATATCTCGTGAATACGCGTTCCATATTCATAAGCTTCTGCCAGTAAACTTTCAGCGTTCGATGGCATTTGCCGAAGCAAATAGACGTACTTCCAAATGATAATTAGGAATCTACTATATAGAATAGTATTGAAATTTTCACTTTGCAATATATCTAATATATGTTTGCCTATGAATAATTATAGAATTTTGAATTATACGCTCGTATTTAATGAATTCTCGGATTTTAACGATTAGAAAATTATAAATACTTTTCTATCTAAAAATAAATTAACATAATTATAATATTTTAATATTCTAATGATATTTATTTTATACTGTTTTAGAGTTTAACAAGGAATTATGATACACGTTATTTCTTTTTTGTCCTATCTTTCTATTTAATAATATATAAATATATGTATATATATATATATATATATATATATATGAAATAATAAATTTTAATATAAGTTTTTAAATATTTTAATTCTCTAAAGCTGTATATACGTATCTTATTTGCTACAATAGCAAGAAAAATCACATGATAATTATTTCAATATGCAACACTATTAGAATCTTAATAAAATGTAAATTGTTCTCAAAGGAAACATTACACAGAAAGAATTATTGTCATATTTCACAATTATACAATAGTCATTAAAGCACAAATGACATTTATGTTTAGCTTGGCATAGGTAAATGGGGATTGAATTATTCAATTAATTAAAAGGTATAATGAACTTAACGAGTTGGTAGCTGTATGCGTAATGCAGAAATATGCGAATGCATATTAAGTTTTATGACAAACTCTGAAACAGTATTGTAATTTCTTTTTTTTTAATTTTTATTTGCTCTTTGCGCATATTCAGAGAAATGCGGCTACTTTATTTCGAATAATGTATAAAGTATGTCCATTTGACAAATTATTACGTGCTTGATTTACTCGTAAAAATGTATGGTATTTCGATACTTCAATGCCATTGGAGCGAAATAAAACATAATAGAAAAATGTCGTAAAATAAGAGAGAAAAGAAAAACGTGGTACGTACGGGGATGAAGATACAGAGAACACGAGATGTAGAAGAAAAGAAGAAACGAAGAGTGGGCTGCTCGTAACTAGCAGACACGAAGCTAATAAAAGCGACCAAAGTAATACCACGTGCCATTGTTAAGAAAGCTTTCGAGCGACGTAAGTATCGCGCATCGCGAAACTCGCAATTGTGCCTTGAAAACTCACTTTTGCAAATGCGGGAGTGTGCGGTTGCGGTAATTTCAACAGAGTTAAACCCGCTTTTGCGATCCCAGGCTCCATCGGCCTCGTGGCAGGATTACCCGTATGTAAGGTGTAATTTATTCCGCCGAAACCGCCCAGTTCCAACTGCAAACCTGCAAAGTACGTTAATTGCGTTACGCCTGCCGATTGCGCGTGAAAGAGTTGTTGAATACACGAGCGTAATCAGGAGATCGAATTGTTGGAAAGACTCGTACCGAAGGTGCGAGAACAAAGAAATGAGATATGTACGTATAAATACTGTTGGATATAATTTCGATCAGATATTATTATATATAAATAAAATTAACGGTTATAAAATTAACGGTTCATAAAATCAAAATAAGTGAAAAGATATATATATATATATATATATATATATATATATTAAATTGATGAGACTTAATAATATTATGAGCGTTATTTAAAATGTTATCATATAAATTTTAGAATTTGACCAATCTTATAAATTTTATTATTTAAAGTTTAGTCAAAGTTTCATCTCATATCAGTGTGTCGCGCAAAATTTTCCATTTACGTCCAATAATTTTCATGTCAAGATTTCAAGAATTTCTCACATAAATTCTTGCCTCGAAATATTGAAACACGTTGCATCACTCCGCTATTCCATTAAATTCCGAAACACTCTTGACGAATTCATGTATCTTCAGAGAGACTCTGAATCTTGCATTAAACGTATGGTCACGATCGAAACCGAAGATGTAAAACTTGCTTAGCGTGTAGAACTAAGATACCTGTGGGGTACCATGGATTTCTTGCTCCTTGAGTTTGTCGTAATTGTTCTACGCGATGTAAACTTTGCTCGAGGTTCAAAGTTGGTATGCTTGCAGGTATGTCCGCCGTCATGCCATCAGGTATGCCCGTTGATATGCCCCCAGTTATGCTTCCAGATATACCATTGGGTGTACTTGGAGTCAGACTGTTTGGCATGCTTGCCGTGAAGTCCGCAGGTAAGTCTATGCCTGTAATAAAGTATAAATAAAGATTGTATTATATAATTATCAAAATATTCTTCTCTAGTATTAATATTCAAACGTAGAGAAAGCGATCTTACAAAATTAAAATATTTTAAAAATAATTATATTAAATATAATTATTTTATAAGTTTTAATAGTTATTTATTATTTGTAATAAATCACCATGTCGCTACGAAATCATACCTAATGGCATATTGCTTGTCATTACGTTAGATGTCATTATGGATTTCAATGGTAGCATTGTAGAAATGTCGCTTTTAACCTCTACTGGCCAAGAAATAGGTGTGACAGGCAAAACAAGCTTCGTCTTTCCGCTCAGAAACAACGGAATATAATTGGACGATGTTTCCTGTTGTGAGAATTGTAAAGGCCAGTCGTGTTTAAGTTTCACGGGTAGCATATAGTCCGCAAAGGAGTTCTGAATACCCTTCAGTCCGCTCTTGTGCTCTTCAGAAAGAATATAGTTCAACATGGGGTTTTGAGTCTCAACTTTCATATCGTTTTTCGGCGTTTCTAGAGCTAGAAATTTAAAATCGTGCTCGTTGATCTTGAGGCTGCTCTTCGGTGAAAACAAATTGGAATGCATGTTATTCAATTCACTCAAAGTAGGAGGAGAAAATGTGACAGCCCCATGTTTAGTAGCATGAAAATAAATCGGTTCGGGAATCCTACATAAAAAAATCCAAATTTTAAAATAAGATAATTGCATTATTATTTTGTAAATTAATTGATTAGCTTTGTTTTCATTTCTTAATTTGCAGGTCATAAATGCATCTACAATTAGAAGATATATAATATAAGATAATAATTATAAGAATAATTATTAAAAAGAATACAATAAAATAATACAAAATAATGAAGTTTAATTTTGGCCTCGCAAAATCAATAAATATTAACGAATATAAAAATTACTTAGAAGTTTACTTATTATTATTTATTTTATTTATAAGTAGTTTTTATATTAGTAAAAAACTTTTTATTATTTTAACATCATGCATTTACATTGTGATAACAAACAATTATTAAACAAAATAAAATTAATTGAATATAAATACGTCTGCATCTCATTTTAAATAATTTTATTATATTAATTCTATGCAAAGCCAATTGCAATTGCATGATGTGATGCGATTGCCTCAAATCTAATGATGTCTCTAATAATGGTATTCAAATGACATTCTTGTTCAGCAATCGAGTAACTTCACGAGTTTACATTGCATATTCTGTTACAATCTTGTAACCGACCGGGCGAATAATAAAGCTCGGGCTAACCATTACGTACTTTCCGGCGAACGGTGCTATTGGTGCCGTAGCCATGACAGGCGAACTGGGCTTGGTTGTTAAACTCGTTAAGATGTGACCTACAATCGAGGATTGGTTTGTGCTAACTGAGATTGATGGAACGGTTGTTGGTGAGCTGTCAACCGGCTAAAAGCAATACAAACATTTATTAGTCTTGCGCGCTGTTGATTCGTATCAAATGTACGTTTCTTCAGTAGTACGTTCACTCTTGTTTATGCTTTATTTTATATTGCTATAATTTTCAGTTTTAATTGTATATTACAGTTATACAATTATTAAAATATGAAATTATATAATAAATTAAATAATTATTTTTTAAATTTTGTACAGTAGAGAATCAATAAAAATATTATTAATTACAAATTTTACAATAAATAAGATGTAAAATGTACGTATAAACAATAAAAATAAAAATCAAAATTAATATTAAGGAACAATATTATAATGTATAAATACAAATTTAATATATAATTGACATTATAACGTACATGTACACGTAACATTGCAATAATTAATGTAAACGTGAAATAACTATAAAATTAGATAATATGAAATATAAAATAATATTCAAAAATTTTTTAACTATTTTTCATTATTTTAATTGGGAATAGATATATGTAGCAAAACTTGATAAGGTTGACAGAGTTATGACGGTTTTCATTTACAATTGCAATTATTCACCGTAAAATGGATATGTCAAAATTTTCGCGAAATAGATTTTGCCTTCAGTTGAGTATCAGATTCAACAGACAGGATTAAATTCTGATTATATAATATCCCGTTTTGTAAAACCGAAATATATTAACTGTCACAGATTTTGCTCACCGCATTGCAGTTGATCGCCGACGTTAGTGTCGGGCCGAGTTCCATTTTGGAAGCTCTTGAGGAATGAGCTTGGTTCATACCAGAGGAAACAGAAGACATGGCGGGATTAGCTCCATGCATAACGACAGGCGTTGATGGAGGCGTTATGGGCATTTCGGTGTTTGACGGAAGGACATATTCGGAAGAAGAACTCATCTGCATTGAAGATAATCCAGGCATATGATTATCTGCAAAGTAAAATATTGTTATCAACATTCGAACACACACTATACACTAAACATTTCCCAACATTCCGACAAAACAACAATTGTTCAATATCTAGAACAAGGGAGGAAAACAAAGTTGCCTCTCATAATTCATAATTTTTTAACTCGAAGATAAATATTACACGTAAGTAGACATTTAACTTAATAGCCGAAAATTATTCTACGCTACAATAAAATTAAAGTGCCGAGGGGATAAAATCATCTAATGTTTCAGTTGATAAAGTGCTTTATACATATTCTAAAAAGTTTAATATTGTATTGTCGTAAAATCAATTTTGCGCTTTAAGATTAAATAAAAAGCTTAAAAAAAATGAATTGTCTATCAACAGAAAAAAATTGCTATTGTAATATTGTATGAAAAATGTCTACATGTCTTTGAAATTGTGTAACATACATAAATCCATCGTATACATCGGAGATTTTCCGTCAAACGAAGTCAATATATCCTTATATCGTCCATACGAATCGATTGGTTTAATATAATCATCTCGATAGGACTTGATTGAGTTAGAGATGAACGGTGATTCGACGAAAGCCGCTTGTTTCTGAAACGATGCTTGTTCAGCCAAGGATGATTGTCCGTGGAATAAGTTTTTAAACAATTGTTCTTTGAACGGTGCTTGGCTTCTATACGTTGACGCTTGTCCCTCGAAGATTTCCTCTGGCGTAAGCAATTGTTCTTCTAAAGAATTGTCTCTGAAGTTCGCCCGTTCTCCACGCAATTGTCGATTCTTCAGTATTGCGTCTCTGAACAATGGTTTATCTCTAAACGACGTTATCGTAAAAGAGTTCTGTTTGATCGGCTGATGATGAAAAATTGGAAAATCGGACGGATAGATAGCTTGATCTTTCAAGGACACATCGCGAAGAGCTCGCTGGCTGACAATTCGATCTCTCGCTGTTATTGCGGGCGAAGTTTGCGGACTGATTGTCTTGTCGATAAATGATTGATCAAGAAAGAAATTTCGTGGACGAGACTTGCGATGAGATATGACACCCGCATCAGAGAAAATGACATCTCCCTTAATTTCGTACGTTTCTGTAGATATCACCGTCATTATTACGACGACAACCTGAAGACAGATGAAGACACTCACGTTTAGAAATGTCATAATCACATGGATGATTTTTACAAGAAGCTCACCAAGATTTGCATTTTGTATGTCATGAATGATTATTTATCTTTTTATCGCAAATAATTTTTAAAACTTCAAAACTAATTTTTATAATTAAAGTTAGTATATATTAACTTGTGGTATTTGAAAATTTTGACAGTGATATTAAATCGAACGTAGAAACCATGACAAGTGTAAGTGATCGAGAGTAACACACAGTCTTATATAGGACAAATGAACTCTTTCTCCTAGTTTTTCACCCTTCCCTTGCTAGTACGAAAGTGGTCTAGTAAAACAAGTATTTGATATACCTTTCTTCTTCTTGTATAGAATTTGAATTTATTAAGAATTTTCTATACGTGATCATTACAAGGTAATTCTATAAGTGAGTTACATATTTTATAAAAAAAACATGCTAAGTTTTAAAAATGCAAAAATTTCTTATTTATTTAATTATTTTTTGTTTAATAGTATTATTTCTTTTATTAAAAATATTGTTTACAAAATCTCATAGAGCTCTTATAAATTTCATAGATATCTAAAATGTTTAATAGAACTCAAAGATATACATTTTTTTTAATTTTGAATCCGTAAAAACATTATTAGAAATAAAATTACTTGTATGTGTGGGTAATATATAAATATATTTTTCATATGATAAGAAAAGGATTTGTAGAATTATTATTTTTAAGCTTATTTTTAGAATATTAAAATTGTTATTAAAAGATATACATGTATTTCATACTCCTGTGATGCTCGTTTTTATACTTACTTAAATATTAAGAAAAATAAATATTTTTTTCTCCATAATCAATTTTTATTTCTTTATTATAATTATATCGAACTTTCACTAAAGATATAAGAATAGAAAATAGCTAAGAAATCTTTTTGTCAACTAGATAGGAAAGAAATAAAAATATGCCAAAAGAAGATTTGCGTTCGTTACTTTACGTTTTAAGTGCAGATGTAAGAAGAAAGCGTGTTCGCCTCGAGGTTCCACGAAGAAAATTGCTTGCAATAGAGGCGGCCAATCGCAGAGGTTGCCCTTTACGCACAGATGAATGAATTTACTTTACAAGGAATATATCATTTCAAAGGAACTCGTTTTTCGCTAGCTCTTTTGGCTTTCATCTGGAAGACAAATCGAGGAAGACGAGAGAGAACAGACTTACTGAACTTCAGCTTCAACTCCGGGATTGGAAAATGAGGAACAGGCGAAAGAAAAAGGTCAAGTGTGTCTTCTTCCAAGTGGCATGCTGCGCGAAAAAGCCATCTGCGTTTCAATGTTCGCGTGCAAAGTTTATTTTAGTTTTACTTGATGTCTTATAGATGCAGATCCTACTTTCTTCGAAGTGAACAGACAAGGCAATAATCGACGAGTTAGAAAAACGAGATTGGCTTTTTCTATCAGTTTTATCATGCTTTGCTCTTTATCAAAGCTTACTGTGCTCTCGATATATGCTTATTTTTTAAATTTAATCAAATAAATAGTTTTGCACAATTTTAGAAAGAAAATGAAATTATACATAATCTTATACATAATCTTTTTAAAATTTAATGTTAACCTAATTATTATTTTTAAAATGTTTATTTTTGTTGTAATAATTCAGGTTACATATTAGATAAATCAGAATTGCATCTTTATTTTCACAAAGTATATAAAGTTATATGTAGTCATAGTAATGTGCTTATTAATTAGAAATATATTATCTTTTAATTTGTTATTCTTTTATTATCCTTCTTACATGTTTGATAAACTTGATATTTATGTATAAAATATATTTTGCTTATTATATATATTTGGTTATATTTTCATTTTTTTAGAAATCTGAGATAAGAAAATTATCACTTTGAGTACATATTGAATACAATATAATATTATTATAATATAATATTATTATTATTATTTATAATTTATAATTATAGACATTTTTTTATTAATTTATGCGTCTTTGTAAGTAATAGTAAAATATACATATATTGCATTATATATATATATATATATATATATATATATATACACACACATATATCATGTTTAAATGCGTTGTCAGAAAAACAAGAATCAACTTTATTATATTAAGAAATAATTAGAAATAATTAGCGATTATAGAATTAAAATAAAAAATTAATATAAATAATGAAATTTTTTAATATTTTAGCTAAAAGATTGAAGAGATTCCTGCCATAATTTTCTACTGTTCTTTTTGAGATATTATGCTGGTAATGTTTTAAAAACTGGGAGCATGAAAGAAGCCACGTGGCGTTATCGAATTTCTTTAATGGGTCATTTATTTTATATAAAAGACGCCATAATTCGCTCGTTTTGTAATTTACGCGTATACAAACTTGTTAACTATGCCGGCGGTATAATTTTTATCACTTCCTTACTGTCGCCTCTTTAAAACTCTACGGACGTACGGAACCCTCCGCGCGCGCGGTCAACCCTCCGACGCTGCGAAAACTTTAAGGCGATCGTATTTCACGCGCTTATAAGGGCTGCTGCTCGGGGATACTAAAACATTATCGTTTATTGAAGATCGACTTGGAAGCGCACCATGAAAATTATTACGGGCTGTCTTTCCCGTTTACTCCAAGCCATAAAAGTGAGTAAGAGCATTCGATATATCCATATTTGTCATGAGTTTTTTGTGAAAGGAAACTGGAAGGATTCACGTTAAAGGTAACGACACATAAAGAAAAAACGTGATGAGTGAAACTTGAAGAACAAGTAAATTGACTAGTGATGACTCATGATTTGAAGTTTCGAATGGTTGACATTCTCGAGGACACTCAATCGTGATCAATCAAGTCGAGACTCCGTTTAAATTATATCGCTTACATTCCTTTTTTTATCACAAGTCTGTATCATTCGGTGAATTATTAAATCATCAATCTTTGAACGATATAAAACATTCGGAGATAATCTATCACATAGTATGCGCATATAATTGCAGTGCTTTTAAACAAAGCACGCGAGCCAAGCACGCTAATATTTCTATGATTTCAGGCTCACGAAACATTTATTGTGCCATATGTGAATTTAATGCATTCGTCGAATTCACATGAAAATATTTTCGAATGCATGTACAAGTCTGAAACTTTAATATATTCCAACCCAGATACGCATGCAAATGTTATGAGTTTAACTTTTGATCAAATTATTTAATCATTACCGTATGCAAATTAAATATTTAATAATAATATTGTGTCTTTTTTTAAATGATTAAGTATAACATTGCAATTAAATAAGAAAATGTTATGTATAAAAAATTTTTATTTAATATTGTTTTTATTTTTTATTTAATATTGTTTTAAATTCTGATGTTCATTAATATTATAACTTAGGTGTAATACAGGTTAATATTAATTTATTCAATAATTTATATTCTTGTATTCTTTTCTTCTATATTTTTTTTATTATATCAATCATGCACATGACATACAGTTCATGGTATAATCTAAATAAAGATATAAGATAGAAAAAAGAATAGTATTATAATTCCAATATTGTAATACAATAATAAAAATTAAAATACAAATGTCATAATTAAAATAATATTTTGTGGCTTAAATTAATCTGATTGCAATATGTTCTGTTTCAGCAAAGTACTGGTATTGTATGTATTGAAAAATATCGGACTTCTTGGAAAGGTCCATTGCGTTACGTACAACTGTCAAAGTGGGATGATGGGCGTATTGATATCCAGGTAAGTTAATATTCACGCTATGGAAAAGCCAGTATCATATTTTAAAAAAACATCGTGTACACCCATACGAATCCGCATATAATGGAAAAATCACGATCAAGTTGGAAATGTCAAATGGTCTACATGAAATATTTTTTGATAGCATACGAGAGATGCAGACTCTAGTCTCTACATAAAAGACGCAATCTCTGATTTTTTTATAATATTGATAATTATATAGACAGAATATCTGAAAATATTTTGGTTTTAATTTTACTGATAGATTTTTCAACACTAATTTAAACAAATGTTCATGAAAGATCAAAAAAAATCTATTACACTTTCTAATATTCTGCAATTTGTATCTTCTTAATTAAGTCCTTTAAATGGATTTTTGTTAAAATGTAAACTATAATTAAAATAATTTTAAATAAAAAGTCAACTTTACTTCTTATCGGTTTAATGCTTTGAGAAATACTTTTCATTTTTTTATCCTATAGTTTAAAAATTCTTAAAACCTCTCTGTTTAAAAAGTAAAAAAAGATAGATTATAAACAGTTGTCAAACAATTTATTGAAATTTTCTAATTGTAAATTATATAATATTTTATTTTTATTAAAATACAGATTATAAACGCAGATTATAAACTCGTCAATATAATAGATCGATTACCCATTATTACTATTTGCTGTTAGGACAGATTATAATTAGTTATAATTTATTATAATTAGTTTATAATTATAGATAATCATAAACAGTTGTTTATTGCGTGTAATTCATATGCATCCTATAACAAGTACATTTCCTATAAGCAGGTGTTTCCTGCGCAATCGAACTGGCAGTCAACACAATAGTTTACTATGAAAGCTTTCAAGCGAAATGAAACTGTGGACTATGTATTGTTTGTGTGGATTGTTTATAATATACGGCTGAGAGACGAAATAAGGCCATATAGGTCTCCTATTATTCTCTGTATATCTTGCTAAAAAGTATCATCAAGCAGTATTGTTCTATAGTTTTATTTTATACATTCAGGAATACGTCGTTTTGAAAAATCTAATAATAATGCAAAAGCTTTATTCAGTGGTAATATATTAATATGATAATATAGAAATATTATATTATCATATTATCATTATCATATTATATATAAAAATATAATATATAGAAATATAATAGAAAAGATCAAGAAAATACTTTAAGTATTCTATACTATTTGATACAAATATTTATAGAGCGGAAATTATTATTATAAAAATTTAAAAACAAAAATTAAAAAATGTGAAAATAATTATAAGAAAATAATAAATTTTATTTCACAGTTATACTCATTATAATTTGTATCACTACTGATATTTATAGACATTTTTTACAAATTATTTTTTTTATTGATTGACTTATTATATGTATTTCTTTTTATTTTTACACTTTGTATTAGATTAGTTGTATCATTAAGTTATATCATTAAAAGAAAGCTTTTCAATTTCTTTACTTTTTACCCGTATTTCTTCAATATTCTGTTCTGGACACAATCTGTCTAACTAACAATTCCAATCTTCGTCTAAAGAATTTGCAGAAACTTTCTTTTACCTTGGAAATGCGCTAAGATACCGATATAGATCTTGGAGACTTTAGTTTCGAAACAGGTATTTACTTAGGTACTCGAGGCAATTTGTTATCCAACCAATTCGCAAGTAAATGTAGCTTTCAGCAGACATGGGTGGTCTAAAGAGTCAGGAAAAACATCATTTGCCTGTTTTGCGTAATTTTTTTAATTATCATATGAACATAATTTGACAAAGGAATTTATTTTTTAAATTTATAATATATTCCTGCGAAAAATTCCTGAGATATATTCCTGAATAAAAAATATATAAAAAGATATTACTTTATGAATATGTATATATTACATAATACGCATATATTACATAATACTTAAATATTTTTAGAAATTATATTTTTATCGAAAATTTCATTGATTTATATTATGTATTAATTTATGTATTAATGTTATTATTTTCAAAATTGTTAAATACAATTTATATAAATTTCTAATAAGAAATATAGTAGAGAATTTATTATCAAGTGATATATTTTAATACATCGCATAATTATGTTTTAATTAAAGTGTACGTTTTCTTATTGCATTTACAACATAGAACTTAAATTTATATAAATTTATATCTGATGCTTGACTTTATTTAAAATATACGATGCATATTTCATCGGATTATGCTTTATAATGTATCGCATGTGTTCATTACGTATCAAATATTAATGTCCACGATCTGTATCATTATATTACAAGTATTTAACGAACATTGACGCGTTTTTGTTTGATTCATCGTATTCCGATATTTGCTAGCGGAAAATTTAATTTAGTTTCGCGATGTTGAAACCAGAATTGAATTAATTGGTGGCCGAATTGGCGATAGAAAGTCGAAATGAATTATCGAGGATTAATTCGTCCAATCAGAATTTATCTGTTATGTTATCTATGAGAAAAAAGTTTTCAAAAGTATGTGTTATGATAGTGTATATCATACAAATCAAATTAAATAACTAATGCAATCACAAAATATTAATACACTATAAGTTATATAAACTTACATAATTTATAAATTATTTACATTTATATATCTATAATTTATAATTTCTTTATAAATTAAAAGAGAAAAAATATATTTAATTACATTATTACGAAAGCAGGCAATTATATAAACTTTGATCTACAATTATTTATATCAGTACACATGAAATAATTTTACAATATGGTAATTTGCTGCTCTATATATATATATATATATATATATATATATATACTATTGCAATTATTAAATATTTATACTAATTATAATGTAGAAGACATAGATCGATTCATATTCGAGGCGATTGATTTTCTAACGAGAGCAATGAATAAAACAAAAACATAGTCAATCTTGTCTGTACTTTCACACCAAATAAGCTTGCGCAAATCTCACCTTGCGCGCTAGAAATTGCTAATTTTATCACTGATCTGCGCCTACGTCGCGCGACAATGGTGATTTACGGACCATTTAATTGAACGTTTTGGCCAGGGGCGAAATTGGCCGGCGGCTGCGTCATTATTCGTGCCGTAAGCCTCTGTTCACCGGATGCAATCTGCCGTATCTTCTAATTAATGCTGCAGAATCACATGGACCGCACGTGCGATATCTATTGTCAGAGTAAACGATACAATTCAAATATGATAAAATATGTATTTTCAATCAATGTTACATAAATAAACATTACGATACTTTTCGTTATATTGCTATTTTCAATATCCGCGTGTAAATATAAAATACCTTTCACAACAACAATAATTTTGCTTTGCCTCCACAAAAAAATCATAAATTGTTTGTAGAAAAATATTATAATAAAAAAGAAAAAGAGAAAAAAAAGAGAGAGAGAAAGACAGTTTTATTAGATAGTATCTTGAATAAAAGGATGATTTATGAAATACAAAAAAAGCTTATCTTCTATCCCTTTATTCAAAAGAAGATTGTCTCTCATGATATTCGGTTTCAACTTACAATGAAGTTACCATTTAATTTACGATCTAAAGCTGAAAGCAATCAAGTAATGAAAAATACAAACAGTACATTAATGGAAGATACCCATAAAACAAGATCAAACAAAATCTCTTTTTCAATTTCTCTCATTCAAATTTTTATGATACATACTAAATATACTTAACAAAATTAATTAAATTTTATTTAACTAATTATAATTATTTTTAGTATAAATAATATAAAGGCACGCTAGAAGTTTAGGTTTTTAATTTTATTTTACATTGCTAGAATTATCATGTCGTAAGCTGTACATATGTGTGAGAGATATTTTGTAGAATTAATTATTTATTCCTGTATTATATAAAAATTTATATAACTATATAATATAAAGACTTATAGTTAGTCTTGACTTGACTTGCATGCAAACGTTTTAAATAAGATAAATCACAATGTGATATTATCAATATCACATATACACATTAATATAGGAACAAGTTCACGAATAGCTGCACGACTTACGTCCTGGTTTAGAAAGTTGATCTTGAATTTACTTAATAAAAATTCAGTTCTTACAAGTATAAAAAGTAATAACATAACGAAAAAATTTTCCATCTTATTTTTCAATCAAATTTGTTTTTTCTTGCCTGTTTTTTAGAATATTTAGACTATTTTATACATGAAACATATGTTCGAAGAAAAAAAAAATATAATTATCAAAATTTATTAAAATTTTAAGTTTATTATCAGTGATTCTGTTAAAAAAGTGTCTAAATAATCATTTAGTATTAAAAATAGTTTAAAAAAATTTTTTGTAAAATTATATATTATAACATTACATATTACAACATAAATAATAAAATATTACCTTTTTTATGTTTCCAACATAATAAGTTATATTGAAGCAGATTTGATGAGGTAATATTACTCATATGACAATCGAAATACTACCGTGTATCTTTATGTGAATCGGTGAATTGCGAATACTCCAGATTATTGGATCTCAATAACGATTGACTCGATTAAGTTTTAACGCTCAAATGATAGATTGGATTCGATTAATATATATATATATACACACATATATATATATATATAAAATTAATTTAATAAGTTACACAATAGTGGCACTTAAAAAATCGACCAGATCTCCATCTGTCGGCTATATGTAAACAGATTTTTTTCCCTATCCCAATATTTATCGTACATTTGAGGATATATCATTAGTATGTTAAAAGTGTACATTAATTTCAGGTAAGTTTTGCTTATTATTTGGGTTAGAATTTTAATCAATCAATTTTTTTCTGTTCAAATATTTACTTGGATTCTTCTATTATCAATGCTTTTATATTTCTTATACATTCAGTTTTCAATTTCATTTCACACAATTTCTTTGAAAGAAGCACGTGTTATTCCTGTAAAATTATAAAAAGAAATTAATAGCTTTTTATGATCTAGTTCTTCAATTCTTTTATTAAATTAAGAAAATTTAAGATAGTATTTCTTCTTAATACATAAAATTTAAAATTTAAAAAGATATAAAGTAAATTTGAGATATAAAGTCAATGTTATTATTTATTGATTTTCTATAGAATAGTGCAAAACAACAGTTCTGTTTGGATGTAAGAAATAAAAATGTTTATAAGACTGATTCTTCACCAAGTAAGTGAAAATTATTTTTTTTTTATTAAATTTGAATTACTTGAAAATTCTAAAATATTCCTGAATAAAAATATCTTATTTAAATTCAAATCTTGATTTGTAATAAATTATGTCAATTTTTGTAATTAATATAAAGTATATAATATAAAGTAAAAAAAAGTATAAAATATAAAGTAAAAAAAGATAGAAATTTAACTCATATAGAAAAATGCCGCAAGAGAGTGTGATGTGTATGGTGCGTGCGTGTGTGCGCGCGCGCGCGCGCGTGTGTGTGCCTTTATATATATATATATATATATGTATACTTTATATATATATATATATATATGTATATATTCATATATATAAATTATGTGACACACACACACACACACACACACACACACACACACACACACACACTCTTTATATATATATATATATATATATATATATATATATATATATATATATACATACATTTCACTGCTTTTTAATCATCCTTGTATTAAAAATATAACTATATATAATGTACGTGTGTTTCAGAAGTTCCGAAAATGAATGAGAATGTAATGTTTATCGATTTACCTAATGAATGCAAGGTAGATTTTATTAGCGAATTGCCAATTGATATTATTCAAAAAATATTACAAATGCTGGATACTAAATCACTTATCACCGCAAGAAGTGTTTCTAAGAAGTGGAAAGTAATGTGTGAATATGCATTGAAACAGCGTGGTCTACAACATAAGATATCATATAATAAGCGTACTCAAGAAATGAATCCTTATTATAAGGAAGCCTTATGGAGATTATTAATGTTTAATATCAAGAAAAAATATGGAAAACCATTTCCGTTTACATGAAATACATTTTAATATTTTGTTTGAGAATAACACATTTATTAAAAATTGTATAACGTACCGGAAATTACACATATTTTTACATGTAAAATAAAATCAGCTTTTGATTATTGTTCTAAATAGCAAAATCTTTTCTCCGTCACATACACAAACGCAAAGAGATGCATAATTTTTGAAACTAAGAATTATTATTTTGAAATACTTATTTTCATAACGAATATTTTATTAACGAAGATAAATTTTCGGATATTATTAGAATATTTAGCGGGATTTAATGTAAAACTTCGAAAAAATTATTTGATTTTATTAATAATAATTTTATTAATAATAATGAACAAAATCTAAATGTAATTGTATAAACAAAATATATGTAATGTATAAACAAAATGAGATTAATAGATAAATGTACAATATATATGAGTATTAGTTTCATACATAAAAAATCGATCACATATCAACGTTTTAGTTACACAATGCTTGTATTTACTTGTGATGACACATTCGAAATATCGTGTATTTATAATGACACACAAAATATTTCTTATATAAATATTAAAATAATATAAAAATTGATATAAAATCATATAATCAAAATATAAGAGACATATAAAAATAAAATAACAGTACATACATTTTTAATAAAAATTTTTTATTTTATCGTCGTTTTCTAGAATAAAAAATATATAGCATTTTTCTTACAAATCAATAATTATTTTTTGTTATCGAAAAGATAAATTATTTAAATTTATGATATTTATTATATCTTTTATGTTATTATCTTATCTATATAGTAATTAACAGAATAGCTGAAAGGATATTTTAGAAATTTAATAATAAATTAAGAGATTTAATTATGCTCATTAAAAATTAAATATATTTGAAGAAAATATTTTCATTTTTAAATAAATTTTTCTCTAAAATAAAAAAATAAATTAAGCTAGATTTGTGCAAGTTATCCAAAATTATATTCCTAGAATATTACTTTTTCTTTCGTTAAATAAGATAAAGAGAAAGTAAATACAATGTTACAGCTAAATCATCACTCTTAAATTACTAAGTACATTGATTGTTACTATATTTAATTTATTTCGATAGTTGCGAGTGAGGATAAGAGTTTTTTCATTCATGTCGTGTTGTGCAAGAATATAAAAAGAATGATTAAATCTTAACTAATTTATAATCAATAAGAAGTGATATCGTATTGTGTATATTTTCGAAGCGTTAAACTTGAAATAAATTGATTTAAGAAAAAAAAAATATATACATTTATATACAAATGTAAATATATTAATTAAAATTTATTAATTAAAATTAATACAAAATATATTAATATAATATATTAATTAAAATTAATATTTTATTCTACATTTATTTGATTTTGTTACATTTCTTCACAAAATATAAAACTTAAATGTAAAAATAAAAGAAATAAACAAATAGAAATATTAAATTTTTCTATTTGTTTATTTCTTTTAATTAAATAAACATGACATGTGATGTCTTAATTTTTACAAAACAATTCTATTAAACGTAATAATAAAATCATGATAATGAGCTGGCTTTTATTCTTTTTAATCATAAAAATGATCAAATTTTTATTATCTTTTAATCTATGTTATATTTTGTTTTTTTTCTGCAAGAGTAGACTGTTTTACACAAAGATAGAGAGCAACCATAAAGACAACATCATCTCACGTTCTCAGCGTGCTATGCCAGCAAACGTGAAAGATATAACGCTACTTCGTGAAAAGTTACAAAACCAGCCGCGTTATATCTAACACGTATAGTTAACGTAATGCGCATAGAAGTATACGTAATGGATTCTAGTAAAAATGTGCCACTTTGGCTCAAGCTTTTAATTTTATATTAGTTTTGTTAACAGCATTGCGACAAATTAAGCAGCTGTGCGAATAACGTGTCTTCTAAAATTAGATTTTTCATGAAAAACACAAAGTTTTAACGTAGAAAAAATTTATTTGACTTTTAATTAATTCTTAAAGTTTTATAACGTTTTTCACTTTTTCTCTAGTTATTATTTATTAATAGCTATGTTTAATTAAAGAACTTGTCTATGTTTTTGAGATTATATACTCAAGCAATTTCATTAAAGTATTACGATGCAATAAGCGTTTATCAACAGTTTATTACTTGCAACCAACAACATATATAGTTTTGCAATTGAGAATACGTTAAGAAGAGAGCAAATGTTTTCAGATATAAGCATATAAGATCTCTATAATATAGTTTGTTGCTAATGCTATTCTTGCTTAGGTACATGGAATTTAATAATGGTTGCGCTAGCTGCCAGGTTTCTCTCGCAATCCGACGGGAAAAAAATCATCTGTACTCTTTATTGTGTAAATAAATTCTGTAATACAAGACTCTTCGAAATGCTTTATGCATTTATGCTTGAATTTTGAATGATTTAGCATGTAAGATACGCGGGTCGCAAACAAAATTTCCTTTTTCGAATATATGAAAAGCTTACTCTAAAAATGTGCAGGCATTCGGCATAATGCTGGACACAATGCAATTCAACGGGCCGTACATGTTTTCATCATTGCAGGTATTCGTATTTAAATTTTATCTGTAAACACATTCCGATATAACTTTATGGACAAAATTCTCATCTCATAGTTTAACGAAGATTTGTCTTAAGAAATAATATAAATTCTTATATACACAATGTGTATAGTTTGTAAAGATTAACAAATTGTTAAAATCGAACAACGTAAATATTACATAAACGTAAAAAAATAAGTGAAATTTGCAATCCATATGAAGATAATAATATTTAAATATTTATGTCTAAGGACATATTATCAAATTTTAATAAGACATATTTGTAATAATAAAATGCTCTTTAAAAATTTTAATATAAGTTTTACAGAAACATAAATCATAATTCAAATACACATTTTTATTTATAAATTAGTAAACATAAAAATAATCAAATATAATTATAATTTTAAATATTTTATATTTGTAATCTTTTAAGATAAAATTAATAGTGTAGTGTTGACCAGGAAATGTTAACGAATATAATTTTAATATTTTATAATAAACGATTTATTTCGCATATAGCTCAATTGTTTGCGTAAAACTTTTCAGTGTCAATATATAATAAAATCTGCGGTATTCTTATGAAAAAAACCGTTTTCTATTTCCATTTGTATATTCAATATATGTAAAAGAATATTTAAATTTTTTTTCTTTTTATTTACATTTTATATATTAAAAATGTTAAATCAGTCAACAAGAATTTAAAATAAGAAAAATATATTATAAAACATTGAATATTAAATATGAAACATTAATATAATTATAATTTTATAATAATATAATATGACAGAACATAATAAATCATTTACACAAAATATTTTATATATTTTCTTATATACTTTAATATATAAATAAAAATTATTACTTTGTATTATTAATTTTTTAATAATTTTAAACGTTTGTATTAAAAAAAATCATAAAATATATTGATAGATATAAAAAAAGGATATAAATGCATTGTGAAAAGATAACTATAAAAAAAATTGTATTTTGTCAATTACAAATTCTTTTTTATAACAAATTTATCTATTGTTATACGTTAAACGTATTCACACACACACACACACACACACACACACACATCATACACACATATATGTGTGTGTGTGTGTGTGTGTGTGTGTGTGTGTGTGTGTGTGTGTGTGTGTGTGTATAAAATAATTCAAAATTATTTGTAATTCTGTACATAAAATAATATATTTTTTATTTTTTATTATTTTGTAGATTTGGATAATAAATGTTAAAATATATACATACATAAATAAAAATAAATTATTAAATGCAAATTTTATAAACATGAACACACTGTGTTACCGACCTAATGTATCAGCTAATTTTCGTGGAAAGTCTCACAGAGAGCGTGGATATGTTATTCCTTGCTAGAGCAGTGGTTCGTAAGAGTAGAAGATAACGTTATCTTCTTTCAACAGATTTTAGTAATCATTAACATTTTATAAACTAAAGAAGAAAATATGATTATATATTAGTATATATGATTATATATTAGTATATACTAATTTATTCTAACATGCACACATTAAATTTTAATTTAATTTTAATTTCAGTTGTTTTTAGCTTTATTTTAATGCAAAAAATTCATTACAATTTTTATTTATAATTTACCTAAACATAAATAAAAACTTTTGCCTATTTTTAATTTATTAATTACATTGTAACTTTTTTCTCACTCCCTTGCAAATGAAGCAAATGTAAGATACAATCAACACAAATTTTCAAGCAAATGTCAAAAGTGCAAACTCGCAATGTTTATTAAAAACTTTCGCTAAAGCTCTTAATAAAAGACAACGCATTGCAGTTACATCTAATTCCGCATTGCACTGATGAAAGCCGGTCGTGTTTCGCATCATATTACTGTATCCAATATGTTACTCCTGTTATCTTCATTATTAGTACATTTTTAAGATAGAATGTTTATTTACATATTTGTCTGTATCAGCAAAGTGAGATATTTCTATGTGATGACTCACGAATTTATTCTATATCGGAACGCGATTGAGATGCTAATTATTAAGCATGCGCCTCTACTTATTTTTGCCTACATTTATCAAACTTGATACATGTCGAAATTTATTTATCAGCAAGTTAACTCCAGGTCAGTAATTATAACCGATACTCGCGGTTTGTTTTCTAATCTCTGTGCCTTTTTGCCGATCTATCTTAACATCGAACTTTATTCCGTTCCGTTTCCATCATGCGCGTGTTTGCAAAGTAAATAAAAGTTTATTGGGGCTTTCACTGATTAAATCGACTGTGTGATATAAATCGGAACAGTGTGTGTTAGCAACCGCGATAGTTTCGTGAGATGCACGTAGAAGTTTAAATTAAACATTTTTCATTTAAACTTCGCATCTCTGTAAATAATTTCCTTCGGTAATTAGAGAAAAGCAATTAATCTTTTCTTTCTAAACATACTTTGAAAAGTACGATAAATAATAGTTATTGTGTTAATATTGATATATAGTAATAATTAATATATAAATTAATTTTCTCCTGCTGATCATGATCGATAGGATTTCTTTCTTGAAATAATAAATTGGACTATAAAAATTATTATATTTCTTCTTGAAATAATATAATAATTTTATAAATAAATAATTATTCTGTTTCTATTATTCTATAAAGAAATAAACAATATTGGAAAGATAAAAATTGTCTATGGGATAAGATAAATGTTCTTACAATTATTATTACAGAATTTATCATAATTTTAAATATAATAAGAAGAAATGTTGATTCGTTGTAATACTTGGTATGTATAATAAACACAAAATATATAAAATAATCTAGTAGTTTTAACTAAAAAATAAAATAAAAATTTGTTCGTTCAATATAAGATTCAGTAAAATATTCGAATAAATTGTATATTCTAATAATTCGAAGAGAAGAAATATAAGATTTAACAGTTCAAGTTTTAATATAGTTCACGTCAAAATTCTTTTGAATTTTAGAATCCAAAAATTTTTAAACCCTTGAAAGTTGCGTCAAGGAAACTTTTTTCGTATAAATCCATTCCGAATAGGAATAATCAGTTTTTATTTCTTCTCTTCTCACCATTCATTATCTATCTTCATTTTATTCGAAAGTTTTGACTCAACACAATTTTCACAAATTTCAATCGTTTAATCTTCAGTTTCGAAACGGCCGAAAGTGTTTGGCTGTAGAAAGTTCGAACCGTTCGAGCCAGTTCGACCGCCGGAATATTCCGAGCATTACTTCTGGCGATACGATACATTCCACGCGTGTGATGTAATAACTTCAAAGGCGGCAGATCTCGTTCTTGCCGACAAGATGTAGAGGAAACTGAATGACGGTCACGAGCGGCACATGCGCGCAGGGGAAAAAGACGGTATCGAGCCAGACGGCTGGTTCACCCGTTAACAGAAACGGCAGCGTCAGTTTCTTCCATCGCGTCTGGAGGACGTCCGGCTCCGGAGCGTAATTTTACGCGCGTAGACGTCCGTGTCCAGCTGTTACTCTTACCTTTGCACTTTGAATTTTTCGCCGCACGCGTGTGTCCGCGGTGCTGATGTGCGCGCGGAGCTACGTCGGAGGATGAGATTGCCGCCGTCGTCGCTGCCGTTTTCGTCGTTCGACGAATAATTACGCGCGGGCGGGGAACCGATTCAGCGGTAAGACCGACGAATTCGCATCGTGAATTCTCCAGACAGACGTGCGAGACGAGGTATACGCGCGGACGCGCGCGCGCGCGCGCGCGCCCGCGTATACACGCGCACGCGTGTACAGACGACGTCTCATTGATGTTTCTGTGCGCGATCATGAGACGTGTCACGCGTGCCGCGCTCTTGCACGCGTATACAGGCCGCACCGGTTGAAATTTCGTTTCCGCACTTTTGCGTACCAGCGCGTGACATTTGACTTCCTATTCGCATTTCCGCGTTGCGCACATCTTCAAATTTTTGCTTTTGTTAGTAAAACTTCATTAGTTCTCTTTAAAATTCATATTTTTAAATTGTTTTTTACTCGACGCGATGAAGCACTCGCTTTTAACATTAAACAGTATTGGGCCCAACATTCCATCCATCGGGTCGTTCCGAATTAAGCGGTGCCTTGCTTCAACGCTCTATACGTAATTAATTTGCATATAAAGGGTGTATCATGAAGATTGAGCTTGGACGTGATGTATCAAAGGTATAATCGCTTCCTACTTGCGCAATATTATAACCGCTAATTACTCGGACCATTACGAAGGCGAGGACGCGTTTGCAATCCACTTTCTCTGGTCGTAATAGATTAAAACGCTCCAATGTGGGACTGTGACACCAGCGATATTATTAAAGCGATTCCCACGAGGGACGCATTGTTCGTTAAAAGGAATGGGTCAGTCATTCAACGATCAACCAGACGCACCGTGCACGCATGTATTCGCACGCGTAACGCCACGCCGACTCGCTCACACTGCGCTTTCTCTTTCTGCCTCTCTATCCTTCTCTTTTTCTCCTTGTACTTTTTCACCTTCCTTCGCTTCTCCGATGATCGCCGCTCGCCTGTGCGTGCTACCACACACGCTACGCATTTACGCGCCATCCGGCCTCACGTACACACACTCGCGCGAGTGGAGGAGCGACGACGACTTGCTAATTAGCAGCGCCGCGCTATCGCCGCGGGAGATAAGCCGTGAATAAGCCATGAGATACTAGATGTGCAAGATAGAGGCAGCATCGACGAATATCGGGACGTGACCCTGACTGCAGACTTCCCGAGGGAAGGATTTTCGAGGTCAAGGGAATCCGGAGGCGCCGCCTCGTCGTGCGCGAACATCATGGCATTTCCTCGCGAGGTCAGACCAGGTCGATTGTCCGTCCGACATCTGATTCTTTCTTTATCATCATCCAATCGCGAGTGTCGTATTCGCCGAAGTAAGACGTGTCACGACGTGCCATCTCTTTACATCCCTTCGTAATCTTGGCGCGATTGCTGAGAAAATCGAATAGCTCGAGTATCGCTGTAGCGCGTGTCTCAAATAGGCGCCAATTTCACAGGCACATTCTTCAGTTAAAATGGAGCAACAGTTCCAACGAGTCGTTTAATTTCTTCGAATGATGTGTATATCTCTATTTATATGTGCAAAAAATTCGCACATATCGATCATAAAATGCTACTTCTTATTCCTTTTTCCTTCTTGCATATATTGAGGATGTACGAAGAGTCAACGTTTATTTCAACAGCTTAACAATTGGAATAATTATATCACGAAATTTTTCTGTTATCTTCTGATTGCTTTGTGCATAATAAAAGAAACGCGACGTGATTCTTGGAATAATATCGACACGAAAAACGCAATAAGCTGGAAGGAAACTTTAATTACGCAATTGTTCAATTGAACGGTGATCTCACGAGAAACTTTATTGCGAAGCAAGTTTTATCCTCCGTTGGATTAAACGCAAAATTGTTAATCTTAAACGTAAGTTATTCGAATGTATACGTCGCAATTACAATTGCAATTGCAAGCCGCAAATTGAAAATTCGAATCTAAATCGTCCGAATATTTTGGAAAGTTTGAATCTATTTCTTGACATACTTGCGATCTTCCGGCGAGTTCTGTATCATGAGAGAAATGGGCTCGTAAATTTTAACGATAAATGATTACGAACTGCGAGTCATTGGAGTTTCTCTCGCGTTAACCACACGGAATGAAAACACGAGGCGAGTGAATTATGACCACAAACATATTGCATAACGCATTTTTCAGCTAGAAGCTATCTGTCATGTACTCGGAATCGTTGTATGGCCGATAGTAATAAGAAACATAATAACTAGCATTTAATAATAAAAATAGTTAATAATAACAAAGATATATGGTATTATTTGTATTGAGAAGCGTGATGATCTATGAAATGACCTGATTCAATTATCTTAGAATTATCAAAGAGAAAATATAACTTTCTTTTATGTATGACATGTTCTGAATGTATAACATGTAATATTAATTATTGAATAATTACTAAATTAATATATCTTTTCTTCTCGCAAATGTTAATTTGTGTATAATTTTTTAATTATAAAATTATAATTATAAAATCCTGCTATTTTATCTTTTTTCTTTTCGAGGACATTTGTATTCTTTCCTCTTTATCATTTTTTCTACTTTTTGTATATTCTCTATAATACATAAACATACACAATGTCTGTAGTTACATAATAAAAGTATATCTATTTAAAAACAGAGGAAGTCAGGTCATAAGCCTCATTTGTTTCTATTTTTCCTAAAGTGGTTATTAAATGCATTAAAGGATTGAGCGGTCAATGTCGCAATGGTATAATAATCTCTACAGCTCCGGAAGTAATATAATTATTGATCCGTATTAAACAATTCAATTATGGTAATTTAGAAATGAATTTTTTGTAAGAGATTTTGTTTAACTCTTGTGTTTTCTTCATTAATAATAAATTTTAGCTTCTTTAAGTGCCGATATTTTCTGCACTTTATTAATAATTTTGGATAGCAACATCTAAACATTAATTTTTAATAGTTCTTATATTCTTTAAAAATTAATATTATATTTTATGTAGTAATAAATAAGTATATAAAATTATTAAAAATATGACTATAAAATAATTCCCATTAATAATAAAAATTAGTTACGTAAATAACTCCTTGTTATATTCTAGAAAACAGATTAATTACAAAATAATACTGTAACAAATATATAATATGTTTCTTTCAACAAACAACAATTAGTAAAAAGTAAAAATTATTATGACAGATTATATTTACATTATGTATGATGAAAAAGCTTATTCTACGTTAAAAAGACCAAAATGAAATAAATAATGTGAAAATATATTCATATAACTAAGTTATATACGCATATGAGAGAAAGTCATTAAAATTTTCGCAAATTTGCGTTCATAATTGCATTAAATTTCTGGAAGTCAGAGCTTTTGTGTTAAATATCCTGTAATTATGGGTAATGAAGCATTATATTTGCCTGAAAGTTTCCTATGCTTATCGATGCAACAAAAGTTAAACGTGAGCAGCAACATGTGTGATGTATATTAGATAACATGTAGGACATTCACGAAATCATGTTTGATATATGAAGATTGACTGATTTATAATGATGCAATTTAATAAGGACAATTATTAGATAATTATTAGATAAAGCTGAGAGGAAAATAAATCTAAAAGATAATGTTACTGTGAGATTATGAATCAGTTTTTGTTTCTTCCATTACGAAATTACGCTACTTAATTTCTCTGCCGTCGTGCTAAATAAATGATTCATGCTCCAAAGACACACTATTTATCGTCTATGCTCCGAAATTATTTGTACTATACCGAGAATAGCTTTCAAAATTATAAGTTCAAAATTTTAAGAATGTTATATTATCAATTTCAAGAATGTTATATTATTTCAAAATTTACTTTGAAAAAGATATTACTTCTCAAACATTGCTTTTAAGTTAAATATTAGACAATAACGTACTTTGAGATTATTAATATCACCGATGTTTATCGATGATTAACTATGACCATACAGACCTATCTTAATCAAACCGATTTCTTATCTTCAGTTTTACTTTCATCCGCCATCTTAGTGTTCTCAATGCCGCGTTAACGAGCGGTGGAAATCGTGATAGTCATAAATTATAACGCATCGTTAATATGGTCGGCTCGTGGGAATGTGCAGGTTGTCGGGCGCTAAGAACATTTTCATCGTTTGCCGAAGAGAAGAGGCACAGCGGCGCGAATCATACATACGTTATAGTATTTTCGTAACGTTTCGTCTGTTTATGCGCCCCGTACACACACGGCTGTTTATATAGACACACGTTTGTATGCCCACTACCAGTTGTATATCTGCAAGATACACTTCGCTGGCCGATTACATGGAACATTTTACATGGAACATTTTACAGATACTCGCATTAATGGTCGGCATTCGCGCTTGCACTCGGCGCTTGAACATTCGAATATCTCTTCCAAAGTATACGAACACCATTATTATACCTCCTCACATCGCAATACATCCTTGCACCGCAATACTTTGCAATACTTTGCAATATTTCATGAAAGTTATTATTTCGTCCGCGATCAATTCGCAGTACACGCGAAACTGCGATGTCAGCCGATGATCAAATTGCAGTCTGACAAGTTGCAGTAGTCGAATTTCTTCTCTGTGAAATCAACAGTCACGATAAATTCGTTGCCGCGAGTAGAAACATCCGGGAAGATGTGGCTAATTCTCGGAAGTTGCGGTTGTTGATGTCGCAAATGGCAAGTTTTGGCAAGATTGAAAGTTTCCCATTGGAATCTCTGCGTTTATCTTTTCCAAAAACTTGTTTTATAGTCCTATCTCGTAATTTTGTGTATCTCTCTCTCTGTCTTTCCTTCTTCAACAAGTTATAGGTCAAGGTAATTAAAACTACAGAGTTGAATGTTATTCCTTCAATGTTTTCCTTTATACTGATACATACATACATACATACACAACTTGCCAAATTGATTTATATACTGAATGAAAAATAACTGTTTTTTTTTTGTATGTCAGGATTAATTTTTTTATTCTAATTTATTAAATATCATCACACATTTTTATAATAATAGTACTTGTGCATCTATATACTATAAAGAATATATTTGCAAAATGCAGTACTAAACAATTTTTATGTTGATGATAAAATGTGCAGGCCATCACTACAATATGAGCATTTTTATCTTCATATACCTCATTTATTAATGTTTACTCTTTCTCTCTTATGATTTTATGATTTGCAGCCATATCTACGTTATTACCAATACACAGAATTAGCATTTATAGTTTTCCTACACATATTCTTGCACTTGAGTCATTTTTAATTTTAAACTTTATTCAAAATGAAAATCTTAAAGATCTTATTACAATCTTAGCACTTAGTATCCCGGACGCTCTCCCGGAAATTCCCAAAGATAATTTTATCGTTGAAGTATCTTTAGATTTACGGATTGAAAATCATAGTTTGCTATATCTAATAATAGATCAAAATGCAAGTGTTTTGGATTTCGGAAACGCAATGACAATTTATTAGAACAAGAATATGTGTTATTGCCAAAATTTTTTAGAATATGAATATACTCTTACAAGAATACAACGTGATGTTACGTTGATTTCAAATATTTCTTATAAAATTATATTTTAATAATAAAGATAACATAAAATGCTATTGAAATATGAGAACGATAAGTATAAATAAATCTGTCAATGAACATTTATTATATTTTATAGAAAGAAAATTGTTATAGATTTTTTATGCTCACTATTGTAATATTGTGAAATTTGAGTTACAGAAACTTTTTTAGAGGACCAGTTATTTTCTACGCGTAACTGAGAGTTTGTCACAAATATTTTTATGATCGCGCTTAAAAATATGTACTTAATCGTAAGTGCCTTCTCATGTTGGCGCACGGTAACGGAATATGGCGTCCAGCAGCTTCCATTTCCTGATACACTAATTAAGATAAGTCGCGATAAACCTTGGGATATCCGTTGACGATATACATGTTGATATGAATATCTGCGATGCAGTTTTCAATAAAATGTAGAATTACTCTATATAAAATATTAATTTTTTTAATTGAACAATAATATGAAGCAAGGGATCTGAAATGCTGATATAAAAATAGATAAAATTAAAAACATATCTTTATATGTAAGTATGGAAAATGTTTGTAAGTTTGAAATATATATTTGAAATAAGTCTAACTTATGAAATAATTCAATACATTAATATTTATACGTCCTTTTTAAATTTATAAAATTATTATGTTTTTTTCTTTAAATTTGTAAAATTTTTTATTTTAATAATTATATATACTTTATATTATGACAAGGTTTAAATGATTAATATATTTTTTGTAAAAAATGATTTTAGAATTAAAAACAAGATTTTGCAATTCATCGATTTATTTTTAATTTATTCGGAAGACAAATGATTATGAGATGTACTGAAGTGGCCTTTACATAAACGCAACGAAATGCCACGTCATCTATTAATAAAAATCTTGGTAGTGATACGTTACTCGTTGTTGTTTTCTACCCTTCGCAATTACTTTGATGTATTTTTACTCTAGATAATAAGAAAGAATAATTATATGATCAGCAAAGTAGTCAACAACCATTTTAATTAATTCTACACACACACACACACACACACACACACACACACACACACACACACACACACACACACACTCTCTCTCTCTCTCTCTCTCTCTCTCTCTCTCTCTCTTTTTCTTTAAGAAAATATTTTAAGAAATTACAACAAAATATTTTTTAATTGTATTTTTGAAACTTTTAGATTACTTTATTTTTAATTTTTTTTCTTAATAGCTTAAAAAGATATTACAATTCCAATCTATGCGTAGTTTCATATATTTATGTATTTTGTTTCTATCACTTTTTCTTTTTCGTAAAAAAAATTCAGAAATAAATTTATTGCGCAGTAAGTTCATTTAATATGTTACAATCTTAGTTCTAATACGTATCTATTATTGCCGTCAATAAATTAACTTTCTTTAAGCCAGGAATACGAATGATAATAAAATCTATCTACGATATTACAATCAAGATGCAATATTGAACGAATAGGCTCAATGACATAAAGGTTATTATCTGGATTTTATATACTTCACTTAGTGTTACACATACGTAACCGATTACGTAAGTCTATCGTAATTATACAGAGATATTGATTGAATCGTAATTATACAGAGATATTGATTGAATCACTTAATTGAAGAGTAAAACTTATTTCAGAAAAGCACGTGTCTGACCGTAGATATAATTAACACTCTATTTAATAGAATAGAGAGCATAAAGGAAACGACTATGTGAAAAATAAATGAATTCTGGGATTCTAATTAAATATTTTTTTATATTTTTCGATATTTGGAAAAAAAGCATGAAGAAAATTTAGCTTTCATCGATTTCATAATTTTGGCATATCTATGCTTGCGGCATATATTTCTTAAATATTTTTGTACAATTAAGATTATCAGTTAAAAGTTATTCTAGTTGCTTAAATTAACATTTATATATTATATTATATTAACATTTATATTATATTTATATTAAATATTTTGTTGCAGGTGCAGCCGCGAGTTACAATGAACAAGTTAACTCGGAAAAGACGTTCTTAACATTGTAAGTACTCTCATTATTTTATGTACACTATATTATATGAAATAATAATATATAGCATAAAGTTTCCTTGATATGACTATTTTCACTCGACAACATTTAAGTGTATGTACTTCGTCCTACATACTGCAAGTTTGTCATAAAGGTTAAGCGGTGCAACGATGCTAAAAGATTCTTTGTACCGTGATGAACTATCGATTATCCAAAATCCAAAAGCCAATGATTCAAGCGAGAAACATCCTATGATACTAGACCTTTAAATGGATATATATTCTATTATTCGTATATTTCTAATACTGCGTACACTATACATTAAATGGAAGAAATCTTTATTTATATGGTTAAATTTAAAATTTTTAATATTTGAATATTACATATCTTTTTGAGTTTACATGGTGTAAGTAGCGAACACTGCACTATCATGATACACAAAAGATATTTATTTATATCATCAGAAGCGTTGCACATAATACTATATTGTGTGTAAAAAAATGAACTTGGCCATTTTCTTTAGATCATATAACAAGGCTTCTGTACAACAAAGTGTGCAATGACGTCTTTTCCCAATGTCATCTTTTTTCAATTTTCTATGCGAGAACTGAAGCCGTTCGTTCATTGTAATGTATTTTTTTCTATTTTAATTTCATTCTTCTAACTTCCATAAATAAAGTTAACTTTGAAAGCAATTCAAAAAGAAATAGGAGAATAGATTCCTGAATCTAAGAATAAATTCCTGAAAGAAGGAAAAAGAAAGAAGATACAGAAATGGATTTCCTTCAAGCTTTTTACATTAGCGAAAAGAAATGCTAATTAGAATAATTAGAACATTATGTAGATAAAAAAAGAGATATGCGTGAAATATTCTTTTTTCGAAAAATACAAGCAAGATAAAAAAATAGTTGGTCGCATTAATGATAACGAGTGTTATCAAAATAACAGAAGCAATAATGTATTATGCTTTTTCCTGTTTTGATTACACAGTACGCAGTTTTTTGTATGTGTTTTGAATTATAAAACAAGTCGAACATTATAATTATGATAATTTTTAAAAACAATTTTTTTTAATTATAATAAATCGTAATAAATCGTTAGGCATAATAAAAATGATTAAATTTTTGTCAACTCTGTATATTATTTATGAAATTTTCCTTTTTTTAAAATTTTTTAAAATAATTTTAGAAGTGGAATTTGCTTCATGTCATAGGCTGATAAATTAAAAGTCACAAAACCTTAATGCTTTATTTTGCAAAGAGGTTAATGCCCGATTAAGGTCCTGAAGGCTCTATTGAGATATTACGTATATGTGTTGCTTATCGTGAGCTACACAAGTCGGTTAATAATTAACTAACTAAAATATCCGGTTAAACGAGTTCTAAACTAGCAAATTACATGTCAGTGCGAAGTCCACTCGAGTTTTAGTTTTATTAGGTGTTTGTCAACAAGTTCAACTTATTCAATTATTGATAGTAATTTTTTAAAATTTAATTATATATGTTATGTGTTATATATCATATTTGCTTTATATAAGTAATTATTATTATAGATATTCGTACTTTTATGATAAACTGTGCATTAAATAAACATTAAATTTAGAGATACAACGTATATATAAAATATAAACTCCCTCAGATTTACGACATTATATTTAAACGTACCTCGCACGATTATACCAGGCAATCTTAATTCATAGGAACAATTTACAGATACGAGGAATGCGAGGTATTAAATGTCGGACTTCAAAGTCACGAACATAAAGCAGACATTATGCTCCCTGATTCGATACATTTGACGGAAACTAGTATAGGAAAGATGTCCGATGAAATCCCGGTGCTTTTAATGACGCGACACTGATCCTTGTTGACAGAACCGGAAGACGCCATATCTAGGCTGACTTTGCCGGAAGTTGGTGGAACATCGCGGAGATGACGAAGAAGTTCGAGTTCAACTGGCAGATCGAGGTGCCGGAAGCACTCCGTATCGGTTGCGTCTTCGATCGTTGGACGGAAGAAAAGGATAACACTGAAATCGAACTGAATTGCCTGTTCAAAGTCGACGAGTATGGTTTCTTTATTTATTGGCAGAGCGAAGGGAAGGTGAGGTTTCTAGTTTATTTGTCAATTTAAGCTTTTTCGCTCGTTTCGACAAAAGTGTCTCGAACACTCTTCACATCCCCTACGAATCCTGAATACATACTTTTATTTTTATCCTACTTCTCTCCCTTGCAGGACGGCGACGTTCTAGAGTTGTGTCAAGTGAGCGATATTAGAGCCGGAGGCATTCCTAAGGTAAAGTAATTGTTCCATTACTTCCAAGGGATCTCAAAATAGACTTTAGATCCATTAAAATTATCAATACAATTATACTTGCCAAAAATTAGTTTGCTAATCAAATTAAAAAAGAAAAGAAAGAAAGGAAAGAACATAGGAAAAGGAAAGAAAAGACGCAGTAATAATTGAAAGCTAATAAAACTGATGCATTTTAAACAGGACCCTAAGTTATTGGACAAGCTCAGCAAACATGGCGAACAGTTGGATGAGAAAAGTCTGACCATCTGTTCCGGTGTCGATTACACCAACATCAACTATCAGCACGTCGTATGTCCGGATCCTGCCACAGCCAAGGTAATACACATGTCGCACATTAATCGTGATAACGGCGGAAAGACGGCATCGACATGCCATTCGATTTCGGTCAAGTAAACTATTATTAGCGAGATATGACATTGCTGTAGCGTTTAGGATTATTATCGTTAATAGAATTATTGCTTTCTCACAATTTATCGCGGATATAAATAGCACAATATTATTATATCTATAATACTAGATTATAATTGTAATTGTAATACTAGATTATAATTGTAATATTAATTATTAAGATCTTTTCACAGATCTTTTCATAAATCTTTTTATGAAATCTTTTCTTCCTGCGATATGCAACAGCGTGACGTAAACGTCATGATTACGCAAAACTTTTCGATCGATTTACCTCTCATACTATTCTTTTATCTTTTACCATTACGCGCTTCCGTATCATTTTCAAGAGAATTTATCGCCAGTTTCCACTATAATGGGCAGGTGATAAGGAAATAGCATGAATGTGTCATACATGGTTCCGTATATCATATTACTATCGATTCCCTATCACGCCTTTATATATTCGCTGAATTGTTATCACGAAACTTGATAATTCAGTATCATTGAAACAATACACAGACTCTATGCTTAATTACTCACGATATTATCATGTAATATTTATTCGGTCTTTACATGAAGCTTATTTTTTTTTATTTTATTAAGAATTAGTAACACCTAACAGTTTGGCCACTTTTACATTAAATATGCTATAGCAGCAAGAATTTTGCTTGGACAGCAAAATTATTTCTCCCTGTAAATATAAATAACATTTATCTACTTGCAAACGTAGCAACACGATATCGACTGATAAGATAAGAATGCGGACTTTTTATCGCAATATATTTAACATATTCTCTCATTCCATAAAAAGAACAATCTATGATATTTTATTTGTCTATGTCGTCATAGGTATGGTTGGACGGCGTTCGATCGATTACGCACAACGTCAAAGCGAATAACGTTTGCCCGCTTACATGTCTGAAGAAACAGTGAGTTTGCCAATGCATTTATATACGCTTGCACTAATACATCTGTAAACAGTAATGTTTACCTTTATGAAATAATTAGCCATAAATGTGTTCCGCGACTGACATATGTAGCATAAACTTCGCATTCCTCTAATTCTTTTCTGACGCAAAAAGAGGGTATTTAATCTGCTGTAAATTAATAAGCAAATTTGAATTAACTCTCAGTAATTATTTTTTAGAAGTTAAGGGACATTAAAATTTTATTTTTCATAAATTTATATATTATTATTATTATATTTTTTTAACAAAATTTCTCTGGATTTTATGACTTAAAATTTACATGTTATAATTAAAGTAGATAATATTAAATTATATCAAACTACTCATTTTTTACTTGCATTTTAAAAAAATAACAGAATTGTGAATAAAGCAACGACTTTTGCACAATTTAGTTGGATGCGACTCAGGATGCTGGTGGATCCTAATGGAAAAGTTCCAGTGAAAGTGGTCGCGAGAACTTTCGCATCCGGTAAAACAGAAAAGCTCGTTTACCAATGTCTCTCTGAGTTAGGCCTACCCAGCGGAAAGGTATTTTAATAATTATCAGAATAAATCATTGATAATATTTTTATATCTTGTGAAAACATTGCAAAGTCTTTTTTATGCTTAGAACGACGTAATAGAACCCGACGATTTCACCTTCGACGCATTTTATGCGCTTTATCATAAAATATGTCCGAGGAATGACATAGAAGAATTGTTTCAATCGATGTGAGTATTTTTTGAAGAAAATTTAAATTTAAAACAATGCATTTAAATACATATTTTCTGTATAGGAAAAATGGTACTTTTTTTTTAATGGGAACTGTTAATTACTGAAAATTTAACATATATATATATTTTTACATTTTATTTTCTGTAATACTTTATAATTGAAATCAATTCTAACACAATGCAGACAGACTAAAAGTCTTATCATCGCAACTGTATATTTATCTTAAAAATTTTAGAACACAAGGTAAGGCCGATACAATTAATTTAGAGCAACTTATTACCTTCCTCAACGAAAAGCAAAGAGATCCAACCCTGAACGAAATTCTCTACCCACTTTATGACGAGAAACGGGCAATGGAGATCATCAATGATTATGAACAGAACGAAGTTGTGCGCAGTGAAAGTAAGAGCTTGATAAACAAATCATGTATCCTTCGAAGCGTTTGCTTCGAACAGTCGACCTTTCTAATATTAGATAAAATCGTTCGCGTTTCTGAAGTAAAAAGTATTGATTCCTTTGTAGATATTTCATTTGTCTTTTTACATGCTTGATATATTAGGATATTAAGATATCAAAGATTGATTAAACTTTAATGAAAGTGTAAAATTAAGTTGGCTTGTTCTATCGACTAAGTGTCGTTTAACTCAGCCTGTGACTGAAGGAATAATGAAGAATTAATAAAGCTTTATTTGTAGTTTTAAACGATTTTCTTTTACATATAACTGCTTTCAGAAACAATGACGAAGGACGGCTTTATAAGGTACCTGATGTCTGACGAGAACGCACCAGTTTTTCTCGACAGATTAGATGTTTATATGGATATGGACCAACCGCTGGCGCATTACTACATCAATTCGAGTCACAATACATACCTAAGTGGACGTCAATTCGGCGGAAAGAGCAGCGTTGAAATGTATAGACAAGTTTTACTCGCTGGATGCAGGTAAAAGATATGCTAGATATGCAAAATATGGAAATGATAATTATTTCCAATTTACGACGTGTATATACTGTGACAATTTTCAGTAATTGGTGTACATATTTATAGCTATATTGATTGCACCGGATTACCAACGTATATATTTGAATGCATAATATTACATTGTTACATTTATTTTCCATATATCTATTTATCTTTATTTCGAAATGATACATCCCAGACAGTCTGGTTTGTATTTTATAATAAATTATAACGTAATTTTAGAGATTAATAATCTTTATTTCTTCTTTATTACTTTATTATTACTTTTTATGGTTGGCTTAAGAATTACATTAAAGTAGATTTCTGTGATATTTCGATGATTAATTTTAATTTACTAATTTATTTAATTTACTCTATTATTTAATGTACTATATAGTACATTACTAGTACTATATATTTAATGTACTATAATAGTGAAATAATTATTACGCCATTACAAAGAAGAATTATTTCGTAATAATGGACAGCATGTATCTAATTATTAGATTTATGAAATTTTCTTCTTTCTGAATTTTTAGTTTTTTCTTTCAATATGAATTTAGGTGCGTTGAATTGGATTGTTGGGATGGCAAAGGAGAAGACGAGGAACCGATAATCACTCACGGCAAAGCCATGTGCACCGATATTCTATTCAGGGATGTTATATACGCGGTCAGAGACACAGCCTTCGTTACATCGGAATATCCAGTGATTCTCAGTTTCGAAAATCATTGTAGCAAGAAACAGCAATTCAAATTGGCCAAATATTGTGATGAAATTCTGGGTGATTTATTATTGAAGGAACCACTAAAAGAATATCCTGTAAGTTCTTGTATATTAAATAATTACATTATAACATATTACATAAGGCCACTTTTTAAACATGAACCATTTTAATGTATATTGTTAGTAGTTATTAAACTATATCATTATGATAAATTTTATAATATCAACATATGACATAAAAATATAAATGGAATTTCTTATGTTCTGATATACTTTGTTCCTTTTTAAGTATTTTTTTGTATCAAATTTGTGATTATGATAAACAAAATAATTATGCAAAATTTTATGATTTTTTTTGTATATATGATTTTTGTATGCATATGCATTTACGGTTTAAACATTATTAAAATAGCTGGAGCCAGGAGTACCGCTGCCACCGCCCAGTATGCTAAAACGCAAGATTCTTATTAAGAACAAACGCCTAAAGCCCGAAGTCGAGAAGCAGGAATTGGAGCTCTTCAAACAAGGCCAATTTGTGATTGAGGACGAGGTCAAGGAAGACGCCAGCGCGCCGCCTGCGGTCGCCGCCGTCGTAGAACAGCAACCGGTAAAGGTAACCTTCATTATGATCCTCAGGTTGAGCATGGTAGTGCCCTTCTACCTTCACCAAATTAAATGATTAAAGTTTCTTTCGGTAAAACGATGACAACTTTTTTTCAATTGCAGGAGGAAATTTCGGAATCTATAACGTCGTCAAGCATTCAACAGCAGCAATCTGGCACCGGTCCAATAGGCCTTGGAGAGAGCATAGAACTAGTAGCAGCTCAACCTTATACTGGAAGTACAACCAATGTACATCCGTGGCTGTCCTCCATGGTCAATTATGCACAACCTGTAAAATTTCCTGGTTTTGACGAGGCCGAAGGTTGGCAAAATTTTTGCATTTTTGGAAGAAAATTATACAGACATTGTACATATTTTTTATTAATTATGATTATACTTTATTTAATAAGTAGTGGCTAAAAGTTGTAATTGATATTATCGATTGATGGAATGCAATTTAAAAAGGAATTACTGTTTCAGAAAAGATTATCCATTACAATATGTCTTCCTTCGCGGAAACGGCTGGTTTGAATTATTTAAAAACTTCTGCCATTGAATTCGTAAATTATAACAAGCGGCAGATGAGTCGAATTTATCCTAAAGGTACACGAGCCGATTCTTCCAACTATATGCCGCAGGTAAAGCTTGTAGAGCGCAATTTGTGGAACAAGGAGCACGAAGAAAAGTTTCTAAATGATCGATCGTTGCGAAACAGGTCTTCTGGAACGCCGGTTGCCAAATGGTGTCACTGAACTTTCAAACCGCGGATCTGCCCATGCAACTGAATCAAGGCAAGTTCGAATACAACGGATCTTCGGGCTATTTATTGAAGCCGGATTTCATGAGACGTGCTGATAGAAGCTTCGATCCTTTTGCCGAGAGTCCCGTGGATGGAGTGATCGCCACACAGTGCAGTGTCCAGGTTCGTTTTCCTTTTTTGATTGAGGATATCTGCAACATTCGCGATATTAATATTTTCCTTTTCTCTATCTAAAAAATGGAACAGTTTGTATAATATAGTTAATGCAACTTTTATATATTCTTCTTGTCTTTATTATTAAATATATAATGTATGTAATATTTTAAAAATTTTTATACAATATTTAGCAAATTTAATTATACCGATAGATCTTATATATAACATTTACTTTTTAATTATAGTTAAGCTTAAACATTTTTTTGCACATCTTATTAAATCATTATCTTCAATGTAATATATCATTACTGTGCTATTTTTTTGTATTTTTAACATAGTTATTTAAAATTTTTTTCTAACTATATATTTTTCTTGCCAATGATAACAATAAAATTTTATAGAACGTGTGATTATAATTGTAAAAAATAACAAATATAAATTGTAACAACTATTTGTATCTGTAAAATTCCAAACAATATTCCAATGAAAATAAGATAAAATACAAAAAAAGAACTTTAAAAATATTTTATTCAAAATTAAAAATGTATCTTTATTATATTGTTACTGTTATTTACTATAACAATATTGCGACACAGGTGATAGCTGGCCAGTTCTTATCCGACAAGAAAGTCGGAACGTATGTTGAGGTCGAAATGTATGGCCTACCGACCGACACGATACGTAAAGAATTTCGTACAAGAGTAGTCCCCGCCAATGGTTTAAACCCCGTTTATAATGAAGAGCCTTTCCTCTTCAGAAAAGTCGTTCTACCAGATTTGGCTGCTTTGAGGTTTGCGGTATACGATGAGTCAAATGGCAAACTGTTAGGACAGAGAATCGTCCCTTTAGATGGTTTGCAGGCCGGATATCGGCACATAGCGTTGCGAACCGAAGCCAACTTTCCTATGTCTCTGCCTATGTTGTTTTGTAATATTGTAATAAAAATCTATGTGCCAGATGGTTTTGAAGGTATGATCGATATCAGTTAGATATCTTAGTCACATGATAAATAAGAAATTTATATCATTTATTCATGCCAATTGCTTACATTTAATTATTATATTAATAATTTTAGTAATAATTTTATAATAATTATAATAATTTTAATAAGTTATATAATAAGTTATATAATCAAAATTGTTTCTTGCTAATTGTGCTAAAACTATTAACTATTTTGTACATATTTTATTTTTCTTTTAATTTTATATTTCTTTGTATTTTTAATATAATAATAAATTTAAGATATATTTAAGTATATTTAAGATATAATTATACTTGATGAGAGCAATATACTCTTTATCTTTCCAGAATTTATGGATGCTTTGACAGCGCCGAGGGCATTCAGAAAATCGGAAAGCATGTCGCAAAATAAAATGCGTGGTTTGGGGATTGAAGAGAGTGATAGCAAAAACAATATGGATAACAAAAATAATATATTATCTCATCATCATCATCATCAAGAAGTATTGAAACCAAGAGGTTTGCAATTTGCAAAATACAGAAATTGCTAGTTAAGAACAATAGAAATACGTATTTCTTTTATTTCTACAGAGGAAATGAAGTTTGATTCCATTACTCTGGAAACTCTGAGACAAGAAAAGGGTTATCAAAAAGTATTACGGAAACAGCAGAAAGAACTGGAATCTTTGAAGAAGAGGCACCATAAGGAGAAATTGTCAATCCAAAAACAACATTGCGTTGCCATAGAAAAGATTTTTAAGGGAAAAAAGTTAGTCATTTCTCTAAATTCAAACTTATTTCAAATATACTTCTACATATATAATATAATAATACTTTTTATAAAAATATTTATCTAAATAATATATTTCATAATTCGCTTTTAATTTAGAAAACTTTCTCATTTAAAATATAAAAAGAAAATAACTTTTATAAACTTTCTTTGTAAAAAGGGAAGAATTAGATTACAATTTTTTATATTTTTTTGCATTAAGTTTAAATATTTGTCAGAATTTTGAAAGAAAGAATTTTTCTTCTCTAAAAAAGAAAATACTAAAATATTTTGAAAATACGGAAGATTCATGAAAATTTTACAGCAAAGCGGAGCTTTCGAGGGACCCCATTGTTCGCCGCGCCGTTTCTGAACAAACGACTCAGTGGTCGCGTCTCGCCGACAGGCAACGCCGAGAGGAACGCGATTTGGTCCGTGGACATCTGGAGGAGCGACGAGCACAGCTGTGCAAATTGTGCGTAGCCGCGCAGCTGGCACAGCAAAAGCAGCTGGCCGCACGTCACGATCGCGAGATGAAGGAAATTACTGCGCGGCAAGCGAGATTGTCGGTGGAGAGCGCCAAGGAAGTGATGAACGACAAGACCTTGAAAACGCGTGGGATCAAAGAAGGTAGACTCAGGGAGAAACAGCAGAATAATACGAAGAAGTTCTTGGAGGAACGCAAGATCGCGCAGATGATACAGAACAGAGAGAAGGAGAAACTAAAAGTGATTCACGAGAAGCAATTGGAGGAATTACAGAAGGATATGAATGCGGTAAGGCAACAGACTCTCGCTAGGCTAAACGTTTTTCCGATAGTATAACTTTGGACTTATGTAAAGCGTTTTCAGACAAAACAATACATTTGATATTTAATATGCTTATAATTGTAAGCAATTTGTGCGATCTGATATTGAATACCTGAGCACCCATTTCAACATTTAATTTAACATTCCATTGAACGATTGCTAGAAAATGACGAAAATGTTTTAGGTTTTTATATTTATATATTTAATAAGATATTAATAAAATATATTAATATAATGGAAAATATAACAGATTTGATAAAGTTGTTAAAAGATTTAATTTGTTATATGTTTTTATTTTATAGTTAAGTGAAATTTTATTTATTAAATGTTGAAACTAATTTTGTTCATCGTGTTTTTTACTTATTTTGTTATATGTGATCATTACATTTTACTTAATATTTTTATAATAAACTTATTCTCTTAAAATATTTTTTATTTTATTTTTCCTATTATTTGTTATATCTTATAAAAAATAAATTGTAAACAGTATATCTTGCTAATCTGAAGAAATAGGACAACTGTGCATTAGATTCAAAATATTTAAAATTTGAATAAATAGACTTTTAGAGAATTTTTGATAAGAAGTTTTATTTAATTATAATATAAAAGTTTTTAAATTGTGAAAAAACATTATTATATTTAATATTGACATTTCTTTAGTTAGTAATAATAATTTTGGCAATTGCATCAACATAATTACTTTACAGAAATGAATTTTGACCTTTGGGAGACAGAAATATTTGGACTTAAATAATACATAAAATTATTAATATATTATCTTTAATATTTTAAAAAGTTCTAAGAAGTATATACATACTTTGCTTTAAAATTAATCGTTATATGTATTATAATAAAATTATTATTTATTATGATACATATAACTAATGTTAATGTAAAATGAATAAATATAGCTCTTTTTCTATGAAATAAAATATTTTAAATTTAATAAAAAATTACAAGAAAACTATATAAATTAATTGATTTGAATAAATTAATTGATATAAGAATTTAATTTCTCTAAAAAAATTCTTTTACCTAACTTACAACATTTTAAATACAAAGTTTATCATTTTTTTAAATAATTTGTTTAGTCATACAGACAACTTTTTCAGATCATGGATATATACAAGAATGAAGACATGGATTACGAGCCAGCTAAGATGTTAGCTGAATTCTACGTGTGATGAGTGTCAGCCGAATTTTTCCATAATCTTTTCCTGTAGCGAGAAATGCGCGCTACGAAAGAGGACCGTTTTCAGACAATTTACTACTATCGTTAATTATACTTGAAATTGGGATCAAACTTCATTAGCTATCGTTCTTGTATCTATCGACAAATGTCGCATATTGTGAGAAAGATTAATATGCAACTACAGTAATATTTCTAATTCATTCAGTCAAGTATTTTTTTATAAACAGACATTTTATGTCTCCATAGTCTCTGAGTACCTAGACTAACGAGGGAGTCAATAAAACTAAAGTGATCTAGTCAAGTATTAAATATACACTTATACAGAACGTATATCATGATATCGCGGCCGATCACACGGTGTGATGCACCGCGCGATTCGACGAAGTGAATATTTTTCGATTGTTAATGCTATTGTCGAAGTCTATCAGAATGGGAGATATGTATGCGTGTGCGCGTATGCACGTGTGTGAGACTGTTGTCTATATTTGTGAATCGATGCCTAATGCTGAGAGGAAATTTCTCTGTTACCGTGATGATTCCTAGACCATATATACCTTAAGTTGAGAGATGCTCTCATGGACCTAGCCGATAATTCTCGTGACTGCTAATAATGACTAGAATATTAGAGTGTTAGAGAATCTCGAGTCCGTGTAATTTACAGCCGAAGGCTGTAATTTGCAGATCGAAGAAAACGGCTCTTACACGGCTCTTAAATGAGTGGTCATAGGATTGTAAATAAATTTCAAACGAGAGCCTAGTATAATGATTATCACGTTGTTGTTTTCATTATAACGTAATGTTATTTACATAAATTATTATATCATCCTATATATACATATATATCTATATTGGATATAAAGGACGAAATAAAAAAAATTACACAAATCAACGTTCGCAATTATTTACGCCTATTGCGGGTATTTATTTTCTCGTATGTCGATAAAAATGGTATTATTACAATTATACTACAACAAGTGTTATAAGAACATTTTACAAAACTTGCAAAATTAGTTTATTTTCTTTGGCAACCTAACGAGTCTGTTAGATATCTGAGAAACTTTCAATCAATTTTGATTTAATTGTCTAAATTAATTATACAGAAAAAGATTGCATTTTAATTATTTGAATACAATATTTTTTCTAATTTATTTTTATATATGATCAAAATCATAATGATGTTTCTCATGGCCGTGATCAATGTAATGCTCGAGTATATCAGATTTCAGTTTAACGTCAGCAACAGTAAATTCTTCGTATGGAGCTGAAACAAAATAAAATAATAATAAGACGCAAATGATATATTTGTTATATAATAAGTAATCTTTTTTTTTAAAATAATATATTGTAAACATTTTTAAAAATGTGCACTTTTCTGGCGATTCTAATTAATGATTAAAGGTTCCAATTAATGATTTATTAATGTTGCATAATAATATTTCTTTTTCAAACAATTGAAATAAGAAAAAAAAAATATTACAGTAATTAGAATCATGTTAAATAGAATCAATATTTTACAAACGAGATGAATTTATTTGGAAGTTCATGTTTTAATATACCCGAATGGGAAATGTCGATGTGACTTATGTCATCGTGAGACTCCACGATTGGAATGACGGGCTCGTGATGGTGCTCCAAAGTTTCATGGATTTCAGCAAGATCTCCGTAATTTGCAGGAACTACTATGGTATCGTGATTATCAACCTGCATATTTTGATAACTGGTAGCGCCATGTCCATGATAAACCGCGTGATGCGAGTGATCCACATTTGTTATTACACCCGCCTCGCAAACGGCGATTATTAGTAGAGAGAGACACAACTGGAACACAGTAAATTTAAAATATATATTGAGAAAAGAGATTAATTGTTTTAATATTTTATATTAATTTCGCTAATGTATATTAATAATTCTTGCTCCACAAAACTTTTTTCAAGTACGGGCATATTAATTTACACGTTGTTAATATACACATATAACACATTAAATATGAATTTGTATTAATAGATTTGTATTAATACAAATAGATAGTAATTTGTACTAATAGATTTATATAAAAATAGGGTATTTTTAGATTCAAGTAATCAACTTTTCCGATTCGTTGTAACTCTCGTGTGAAAGAATAAGGCAAATTACATATAATTCTTTTATGCACAATCACAATTAAACTATGAATGAAAGGTATTATAAAATTAAGTTTTTCCTTCTATACAATCGCCTTCTCACTGTTTCCTTAATACATTTTTCATTTGTTCACTTACATAGTAACTCATAATGAAATCACTTCTCGGACGGCTTCTGTCTGTTTTACTGAAGGTATCTTCCCATGGACGCCTATTTTATACAACGGTAGCCGCCTAATGTTGCGCAAGTTTTATGTGAATATTATGCACCATGGGCGGATGTTTACAATTCGCTTCATGGCGTGGATTCGCGTGGACACGACGTAGCACGCTTATTCGTGGGTATGGGAAAGCCGGCCGGTTACGCCCGCAAGCCGTGCATGTGTAAGCCATTTCAAAACGTCGAGATAGTTTGCCGTTTCATTGCCGAGTTACGCAACCTGGACCGAGCGGTGTTGCACGTAAGTGTATGACGAAATCACACGATTCTTCGAAATCCTCGGGATCCTAAGAAAAGCTCACCGGTTCACCCGCCATTAATTTTAGCCCCGCTATCGATTCTATGCAATTATTGATCCAATAAAGCGAAAAGAAATATAAAAGATTCTCCAATTATCTGCGTGGCTGCTGTACAGTTAATTTCATCACTGCATTATATTAATATATATATATATATATATATATATATATTAATAACTAAATATCTTATTAAAATTAAATGAGTTTATTTTATTACATATAATAACATATTTACATTTATAATTACAATTTAAGAACTATAATTATGATTTGTAATGTTTAACGATGCGATTCAATTCCTGAGAACAATTGAAGAAGTTTCATAGTAGTGGGATTTCCTGGCTAAAAGAATTAAAAATTTCGAGAGACGCAATCTAGATAAGAACAAGATGTCCGCAACCTCGTAACGTAATTGTATGCTTATGAAATTTCTAGGCATAATTGCTTCTCTAGATGAAAGTTTGAAAAAGTAGCGATATTTCACGGTTGGAAAGTTTCGGCACTAAGGTCGTCCGACGTTTATAATCTTTATTTAAATCTTATCAAGATCGTATTATCAGGATATGCAAAAGATTCATGTTTCGAAATATGATAATTATCTTCCTATATTAAAAATTAATTGAGATCGCTTATCTGAAATGCAAAACAATTATTCATGTAAAATGTTAGATTTCAAAATATTGATTAAAGCAGTGGAATACGAGTTTCCTTATTATATTTAATAGTTAAACTTTGAATATATTATCAAAATATATATGTTTTTAGTAACAAAATAAGTAATAGAATACAAATAATAATTTTCTTTACATTATTTTAATTTAATAATTTCATATATGTTCTTTTTTGTATTTTAATTCTGCCAAATATATATTTAATTTTATGGAAAAAAAAATCTGAAAAATGAAGAAACAAAATATTGTATAAAAATTTATGATATGAAAATAATATGCTTATCTTGAAGAACTAATTTATTACTTTCAATTGTGTAATTTTTTCTTGTCACTATATAAAAATGGCAAAATTATCATTGGCGTAAAAGAATAATATAATTCTTTACAATAATATATCCTTATATATAATAATAAATCATTTATTTATAGTATTGATTAATATTAATTAATGCTTTATTATTATTTTTATATTTTTGTTTTTCAAATAGGATAATGATGCTAAATTCTGTTTTTATTACTAAAGAAATCTATCAGTTGTAATGCTAAGAAAAACTAGTCGTAAAATTTAATAAAAGATTAACAAAAAGAAATGAGAAAGAAAATCATTTTATTATACATTTCAGATTAAGTTTAAGCGCTAATTGCAACAATTTGCTTTCTTCTATTTTGATAGCTCATATTTCTACAATGCATAAATCGCCGTACAAAAATAATGCGTTTTTCCAATTTACAATTTTAAATATAGATACATTTTAAATATTAATTTACAATATATTTTACAATTTTTTATACGCATTTTATTCCTTTTATATTTTTTGTTTACGGAATGCAGATCCGGCATAAAATCGCCAGTCGATTGTTTAACACGTTTAGGGATTCCGCAGAGGTCGATACATCAACATCGCAGATGATCGAGCGATCTACTCACAATGAGGCTTGACTATAACGGAATTGTGAACTGGCGGCGGAGCGTACACGGGTGGTGATGGTGAATGAATCACGGGTTTCGCGTAGGACACCTGCGGTGGTTGCACGTGCACCACTTTCGGCGTCGCGTACTGAACACCGGGTGCATGCACTAGCGGTTTCTGGTAGAGAACCTGGGCGACAGGTGCCTCGTATTTTTTGAAGAAGATCTTCGGCATCTCATCGTGGTACATGAGGTTCTGATACATAGGCGCGTAATGCAATGGCTTTTGGTAGACCGGTGCGTAGGGCATAGGGTTTTGGTAAATGGGCGTCGCGGGTTTGATATACTGCAACGATTGATGCTGTACCCCGTGATAGTTCAACACAGGTACCGCCGGCTTTACGTAGTTGATGACCGGCTTGGGCACCACGGCAGGATAAGCGTGCGGTTGTTGAATGTATTGCAAATGAGCTAAGGGTGCTGCGCCCAGTTCTTTTTTCAAATAAGTCGGTTGGATCAAGGGTTTAACGTAGACCGGTGGCGGTGAATAAACGGGAATCTGCGGGTAGTGCGGTCCGCAAGGGTCGTGGATAGAATCTCTCTTCGCTTTCAGCATCGAAGGGTCTGATATTTTCTCCATCGGCGACCCAACCGGCATGTCCATTTGCATTCCGGTCTCCGAACGCACCGTTGTCAGCCATATCAGGCACGGTATCTAAAAATTAAATCATACATGAATTGAACAATAAATTATTACGAATAATGAATAGAAAAACTCGTTGAAGAGTTATATACATCATATGTCATTTTTGTCATATATAAAATCGAGATTGTACAACATATTTATTACATTTAAAATGTATTTAAAAAAATTACTATTTTCAACCCTGTGAAATATAACGTTTGCAAGTATTGTACTACATATTTGCAATTTATAAGTATTTTACTTTTATTTACAATTAACATATTAAATGCCATCTATGAGCAATTTGCTTTTATAATTTACTGTTATATTACTGTTAAAATACATCAAATAAAACGGGCTGTTTAGCTGTTTCGAATAGAACAGTACTACGATGATACATGATATGCTTACCAGTAATCTGAACATGACTTCCCTCCTATTCCGTGGGGTTGCACGACGACCAATAGAGCGGGAGTTCTGGACTAAACTAGAAGCACGTCACTTGCAGACCTCGGTTTTATAAACTTTTGCTCCACTTAGAGAGGGCAAGTTTCTTGCTAAAGTCGAATGTGATTCCCTTAAGCGGCGTAAAAAGTAGTCACCAGATTCATGATGCAATCGTACGCGCCCCGGTATTTCCTGAATAAATTCTGTGGCGACGTGAGTGAGTGACCACCTCGGGCATGGCGACACGTTGCGTCGTTGACATTATTCCTCGTCGTATATCAGTGGACATGCCAATGTGCCGCAAAACCCGGACGCACTACGTCGTGAAATATCGCCCGAAGTATCGCTCATGGGGAAATAGTGACGTATATAATTTATAATAATTACAAATGCATTTCGTATTTTCGCAAAAACTCAGGAGCGCCTCCAGTATTTGTTACATGCCAACCCACGTCGCCGGAAGCGTTGAAATCTTATTCAGGAGATTATGAATTTTTAAGAGAATTGATATACAAAACAGACTTGAGAAAAAGTATTCTTGGAATCACGCACATATTATATGTTTTATTATGTAAGTAACCTATTTTGTAATTTTTTTTATTAAAAATTTTAATTACTATATAATAAATATGCATATGTATAATATTGTTATTTGTATATTCAATTTTTTTTTAAATAAAAACTTCAGTTATTAAAATTTATTATTTAACAAATTTAATTACTTTAATCAATATAAGATTTATAATTATGTAAATTAAATGTAGATGTGATGCAATTAATCTTTTTACGATTCTCTTCTCTCTTTTCTATGATACATTAAAATAATAGTATTTGTAATGTGCTATTAACTTAAATTATTAAAAATATTTAAGAGTATTTAAAGAAAAGTAAACAAGTGCGTGTACGAGATAATATTTTATTTAAACATAATAGACATTAATGATTTATAACGATAAACTATATACAAACATCACAACGCTTACAATCTAACATTGTGTAACGCTTGTCGCTATTTTTGGCATAAAGATGCTGAACAGAATTGTTCGAGTTTGCGAATCAATGCTTCCAACCATGTCCTGAGCTCTTATGGTGGAAAACGTGCTTATACACCGGCACATGAACTGGATATGGTTTAGGTATTGGCACTGGAAAGTGCTTCTCTACCGTTACTGGATACGGCTTCTCAACAACGTATGGTACCTGTAATGTAGTACATTTATAAATGCTTGTAATATTTAATAATATTGTTAAAAGCTTAAAATATCCTACATTTATCGATTCTTCTTAACATTTTAATGTTTACTACATCTCTTCGATGTTTTCATTCAAAGAATATAAATTAAATTTAATTCTAATATTTTCTATACAATTGTCTTATTTGTGCAAAAAATATATTTGTAATTTTACAAGTATATTTTAAAATATTTTACAGCTTTACAATATTTGCTATGTAATCATACGTAACACTCTCAATTTCCTTATAATAATTTATTATATTATTTTATAAAGTTTAAAAGAAGTATATTCATTAATATAAACCTTTTTTTCAACGACGTACGGTTCCGGTTTTTCTATAGGTATTTCGACGTGCTTAACGACTTCCACAGGTACTGGGTGTGGAACTGCGACTTGGACTTGATAAGGCTGAGGTATTGGAATCTTAATTTGCTGAGGAACCGGGACGGCGACCGGGTGCGGAATTGGTATCGCGTATTTCTTGTAGATTGGTATCTCCACTGGCTTGGACGTTTCGTGGTATGTACTACTACCGTGCTCCTCTTCGTAAGAAGCCCATACTGCGGCTACCATTGTGACAAATATCTACAAGTATAAGTAAGTCATTAAAGTCATCGAGTTCTAAAATAGAATGTCGCCAAGAGAGTTTGTAACCGCTTTCTAGTCGATAGTAAAATCTTCTTCTAGACAGTTTCACGAGATAGTTCTATCCGGTTGAACGCACAGATCACTCGTTCTTCTAATCGTCTCAGCAAACCGTATTCGGAATGGTGTCACGCGAAGCGCGAGTAATTTCGTAAGAAATAACCAAGTGCAACTTTTTCTCGTCTCTATACTTAATTACTCTTTGTGAGAAAAGTGAGATTTGCTTTTTTATATTTTTACAAAATGGTAATGGTCGCTCAACATTCATAAAAACCAAATTAAATCTAAATACACGACTACTATTGTCAATTTTCAAGTGAAATAGTGTTTTAGAAATAGTGTAAACGTTTTAAAAATATATTTATTGTAATATAATATAATTTAAAATCTTTATTTCCAACAAATTTTAAAGTAACTTAATATTTTATAATGTTCTAAAATAATATTTGTTTATAACTTATACAAATTTAAATAATTTAATTTTACATGTAATAAATGTTATGTGTAATAAATATTTTAAATGTTTTTCTGAAAATTTAATTTATCTGATACCATTACATAAAAACAAAGTTGCTAAATGTACAATATAATATTTTGAATAATCTAATAGACTTTTTTTAGAACATACTCACAAAAAATCTCATGATTTGTAAAATCGTGCGATGAAGGCACTGTCGTGACAAATGATTCTGTGGTACCTGTCCGTGGAATGCGTAACAGACTCTACAATGCTTTCAAAGTCATGGCCAACTCTTTATATACCGGCACTACTTTCTCCCTTCTCCTCATTACGCCGACTCTAGTTGTTCGTTGTACTCAGGCGCACGCTTGCATGTATAAAATATTGCAATATGCACAAATATAACGATAGGCGCCGAAAGTATGATTTAAACTATGATCTTCCTGACGTTCACCAACTTTGGAATGCACGAAATAAATCACTTCAATGTCAGGTAGATAATTGGTGGTATACTCATATTCAGGATTTCTAGGTAAGTAACAAGCTATTCATTTACGTGTTAATTATCTCATGATGCTGTAGACACATGCAAACGAACGTGTCGTGACAGTGGCACCCCATTGTAGAACGTAAGGATACGACAAAGTATTCCTTTCTAATTAACAACGCTGCTTTTAATCTCGAATATCATAACGAAATCATATCTTATTGCGGAAGTCTTTGAAAATTACTGCAAACGGAAATTATCGTAAAATCTAATTATTTTATATTTATGTTAATATAAATAAAATTGTAAAATATATATAGAAAAATTAAATTTGCATATTTGTAATAACAAATCTCTGTGATAAATTTGAAATCAATATTTTTTTGCAAGGTTTACAATTTTCGATATTTTAAAATTTATAATACTTAATTGCAATACTCTCTTTTGTAGTATACAGTAATGACATAAAATTAATTTTAAAACTAACTTTAATAAATAACAATGTATTTTATATATAGAGGAGAGTTCATTTCACATTTTATTTATATAAAATGCAATATATAACATAACTTTGACTTATTTAACATAAAGGATATCATAAAACTGTAATAACTTTTAATTATTATCAAAATTATTAATATTTTTACACAATTTTTATTTTATCTAGAAAATTTTATAATGAAGGAAAATACAAGAAATTATTTTCTTCTACTTCAAGTAAGTTCTGCATTTTAAACTATTAATATAAAACCGAAAAACATAATGAAAGAGAGAAAGTGATGTGTTAATGTTGACAAAAAGTTCTATAGCCATATAAACTTTTCCTGTTTACTGACTATTATAGTTTTATTAGATCCAGAATCATTATAAATTGAAATCAAAGCTAATGACTTTAGCAGTCAAGATGCATTAGGGGTCGTTACACTACCTTCAGTACTTATTTGAGATGATAAAAACAAATATAAACTGTATATAATGACAATTCTCATGCTTCATTATTTTTACTGTCGCTGCTCTCAGCGGGTTATTTTTCCCGCAATGAATCAGGCGGTTCTCAGATTTCAGGAGAGAAAGAGAGAGAGAGTCTCTTCGGTGTATTGCACGCAACATTCTTCAGACGCACCGTTCTTTCATGCTCATCGAATTGCGTGTACCAGTGGGAAACAAAGATCAACGTAAATGTGGTAATGTCATGGTCTAGTTTACTTGTTCAACAATCTGTGAATAAGCATTGCATGATTGCAATCCGCCGAAATGCCGACGTTCACGCAACCAATGGCTATTATATGAGAAAGAATATATTTTATTTCCTTACATGGAAAATTTACTTAATTTTTGTTCTTATTTCAATAGAATATTTTAATATTAATCCAGTAAAATTATACAATTTTTGTTACGCAATTCATACGTCTATGTATAAAGAAACAATTTAAATCACGTTTCTCTTTAATTTCGTGTCTATTGTTAATAACAGTGGCAGTAAATCTTTTTAAAGCATTTTACTCCGTCAACAAATTACAAATGTCGTCCGGTAACAAAGCACTTTCGTGAACGTGGAGGAAGAAAAGCATTTGGGATTTTTGCTACAGCAACGGATCGCAAATCACAGAAGGTAATGTAGCAAGCGATACGACTCCCCAATGATCAACGGCATCATATGGCGTGGTCACACCGGCGTGGATGATCGATACAGCAGCGATATCGATTTATGAAAGGCACCAACGCCGAGGGTGTGGTCGCACGACAGCTAGATAAAGTGGGAGCTGAAGATTCGAATTGTGCGCGATGCTATTCGTATCGCTGAGCGGAACAGTGAAAGTGCATCCCAAGTAAAAGTGGTTTCGCATGTCGATGTAAGAAACGCTCGCGCGCCACGCTCATTACGGTGAATCGAGATCGCGCGCGACTGTTGCAGCCAGTTTCTTTCCAGTTGAACCTAATCAAGCCATCGTGTGACGAGGAAACAAAACAAAAATAGATTACATATTTTTCTATGGTCTTTTGCACGAAAAGAATTTTCTGTAAATTAGGCAAGATTTACATCAACACGATGATGTAATCTTTGTTAGATATTTTATGTTAAAAGTTAACATTACACATTAACATTTAATTATTAAAATTATGAATAATAAGATATTAATAAAAAAATATATTATAGAAATATATTTAATAATAAATTATCAAAAATTTTAGGACTAAATTTAATGTCTAGAAGAGACCTTATCTCTTTTTTTTATTAATGTAAAAAACATGATTTATGTATTTGGATAAATATGTGTTACAGATTTAATTTGTTATAATTAAGACTCAATTCGTAATTAATATTTGGATTAACAAATGACAGAACACTTGAAATTAACAAAGTTTATTAACAATTACTATAAAATTAATATATTTTACATCAATAAAAACTTAACAATAAAAAAACGCATAACAAAATTATCTATAGGACGGCTTATCAGATTAAAATCTGGTAGATTTTATAACATATACGCTTTCCATTTCCATCTCACATTATTCAGCAACATAAATCTCAAGAGAAGATTTATTTACAAGATTTATTTATTAAAGCGAATTTAGAAAAAGTTTTTGTAATACCACAAAAAAATGCGCATTAATACAATCATCAGGTCGATTGAAATCGAAAGGAATTGTTCCTAATTGAATTCCTTGACGCTACAGCTTGAGTATAAAATAATATTCGCGAAGTTTAATGTTTACCCTTGGATGTATAATGGACCACATGCTTATAGACTGGGACATGAACAGGATATGGTTTTGCCACTGGTACGGGGAATTTCTTCTCTACATAAACGGGATATGGCTTCTCCACGATATAAGGAACCTAAAATATAATTACATATATAACATACGCTTCATGAAACCAAACAAATTTGGAATTTTATAATAGTTACAAGATAAAATAGAAATTTAAAATGTTAGAATGAAATTTTATTTTGTATCAGTTATGCTTTATTTTAATAATTAAATAAAGTTTAAATGCAAATTACTGTACGAAGCGCATTTGCTTTGAAATAAATATTTATTATTATTATCTGCATTACTTTTATTTTATTTTCAGTGGCTGATAGCAAATTATAAACATAAGTAAAATACAAGATAAAGATATTAAAAATTAAGAATTATACTTACTTGTTTTTCGACAATAACAGGCTCTGGTTTTTCAATGGGTATCTCAACATGTTTAACAACTTCGACTGGATACGGATGAGGGATTTCAATTGGTACTTTATAAGGTTGAGGCACTGGTATTTTAATTTCCTTAGGCACTTCGACAGGCACAGGATGCGGAATAGGTATAGCTGAAACGAAACAATTATATACTTTAGTGATTACTAACAGATTTTTTTAAACAATAATCAGAAACATTCATTGCAATAAATAAGTGACCAGTTTGCACTCATTACAAACTTAAGAATTTTTAATAATATTTTTATAAAAAAAGCTTACCATATTTTTTAATAATTGGAATTTCTACAGCTTTCGTTTTTTCCTCGTACGATGAACCACCATGGTCCTCAGCAAAATGACTACCCAACACCATATTGCCAAACGAGATAAAACTTAACAAAAGAACCTGCAATTATGTATTACTTATTACATTTCGTTCTACGATATTTTTCAATTTTCAATATTAAAATAGTAATAAAATAGTTTATAAAAGTTATAAGATTATGAATATAAAAATATTGGCGATTTTATGAACATTAATTAAAATTATTATTTTTTTTTTTGATAATTTAATTTCTAAAAGTAATTTGAACACTGAGATATGTAATGATATATATTAAGCATATTATTAATTATACTGCACAATATATAAAAAAAGTTTTGTATTTTTTACTATAAGAAGTTATTTGATTACACTTTTTTGATTATATTACTTAGCACTGTTTGACACATTAGACACACATTTATCGCACAATATGCAAGCGAATGCCTGAATCTTACAATTTTATTCATGTTGATGTGCTTTTATGGGACTAGTAATGGTGCAAACACGAGAAATCAAGCGTTGAATGATCATGTATCTCAAAGACCGACCTTATATACCAAGTTCGATTCTACCACCTTTCACTAAAATCCTGCAATGGAGTCCCAAGTCTTTCCAGGATATATCATTGCATTTCGCATCGTGTAATAGTATTTGAAAGGACTATACTCTACCGGCAAGATAAATACAAAAAAATTGCCATACTTATACATGTAAGAAATTACCTTCTCCCTTTGGATGTATAATCCAATGCATATTTCAGTGCGGAAATCACACAATGATTATGCATGTATATTATAAAACATTAAAAACAGAAAAAGTATAGTTGATAGTAATTCGTGACTTGGTCGCGCCACTTTACAAAAACTATTTCTTTCGTGAAATTAAGAAATAAGCGCATAAGGCAATATTTGCTAATACCTTTATTATCTATTTTCTTTGACTTCAAGATAATTATATAAAAATCCAGTTTTTTTTTAATATTAATTTTTTGTTTTAATTTTCTATGTACTTGAAAGCACATTTTTTATAAGAAGATTTTTAAACTATTATGATTATGATTATATGGTACTATGATTATATATTATATTATATTATATTATATTATACATTATATTGATAATATTATAATAACATAGTATAAATATAATATAAATGTATAAATTTCTATTTCTTTCTATTTCTTTCTTTCTTCTTTTAAAGATAACTTTTTTAATATTTCAGCAGTTATAAGTTCTAAATATTATAAATATTAGTTGCTTTATCTGGTTGGTTTATTTTTTTCAGTTTACAAGTATAATTTTTCTCAAAAATATTCACGATATTTCAATTTCATCAGTTTATACCGTGTAATGTTCTATTATTTCGAAGATAATCATTAAACATTTTTTTATGATTATTATAAGTTTTGGTTGATTGTATAACAAAGATGAATATGGAGTAACGAGATGTGTAAATATTAAAATATTTTGCAGAAGATAAATTATGTAAACTTTTAGCCAAGCGGACATGTTCATTTACCGGAAGTGAAGATATTATATGCAGGATTTCCGACACTTCCTGATACAATTCTTGTGGGATTGTCCATATAAATTAAATTACGTTAAATGACTATGTTGTGTTCAAATTTAAGAGTAAACAACAAAATGTTTCGGTAGTTACCCGAAATAATTACTAATTTTCTCAAGACAAATGGTCACAATGATTCACCAGAAAATTTTTCCACTGGATTGATTCGGCTCGATGAACACAAGAAAGGAGCACCTCAACGGACATACAAATTTGATTTCCGTTCACTTACATAAATGGAGACCTCCCGGCAGTCACGCAGCGAGGTAGTTCCCTCTGTATGTCGCTTTTAGGAAGTGGAGGAAGTGAAGGAAGTGAACGCGAAGCTTATTCCTGTTCAAAGAGACGATACATTTTTTTGATACATCAGAATGAAAGTATGAAACATAATGCCCCGTGAAAGGGTTCCGGTCAGAATACCGATGAAAAGACATTCAACTGTGAAAGGCGGCGTGAAACAACCTTAAAAATGGACTAGTAATACTTAGAGATATCTGATAATAGATAAAAATAATAAAAATCTATGAAATACAATAAGTTGAGTTTGTTATAGTCGCAATATTGAAAATAAGAAGAAAGTTTTCGGTAAATTCAGTAGAATAAGTTTGCACAAGTATATAAATATATCTTTTTTTCAAGAAAAATAATAAAATAATAAAATAATTCAGTAAAAGAAAGAAACAAAATTAAAAAATTTTCATACTTTAAAAATATATTTAAAAAATATACTTTTAATTTTATTTTTGTTTTTATTTCTTTATTTTTGTTTTTATTTCTTTATTTTTGACCATCAATAAATACACTACAAATGTAAATATGCAAATATTCTGTAAAAAGAACACAAAATAAATATTACAAATACTATTAAAGGCATTAATAATAAACATTGAGAGCAATCGTGATGTTTTAATTTTTGCAATGTCATTTTTCAAATGTCATTTACTGGTTAATTATTCATCATCCACGGAAGGAAATGTGTTTCTAATGCGTAGAGAAATTCTGAGGCAAAGACTATCTCAATTAATGTCCATGATAGAACGACATCCTTAATTTGCTCTTGTGGAAAATTGGACGAACCTATGGCTGCGGAAACTCACGATTTGTCACTCACATGAACTTACTTAATTCGCAGTCCTGTACAATTGTCGCTCGGTGTATACTAATAGCGCAACGAACAAGTTCTGACCTACAACCTCTGGAGAAAGTATTAATTTGGTCAAGTTTCTTAAACATGACGAATTAAACATGAGGGATTATGTTGTTTAAATAGGTCGATTTGCAAATGCTCTCTTTATTATTTTAAATAATAATATTAAAATCTGAAACCTTTTTCTATATCAATTGTTACATAAAGATGTAATATCAATTATTTATATAATATCGATTTCTTAATCTAAAAAGTTACTATAAGAAGAAATTACTATATTATATTACTATTATTGTAAAATATATAAAATATTAATATATATTAAATTTTATATAAAATATAAAACTCTTCATAAAAAGTTATTTAATAATAGTATAATAATAATATTTAATAATAATAAGTAATTTAATAGAAAAAATTGAAATATAGGTGCATAAGAGAATGAAAATTCTTTCTTTTTGAATGAAAAGATAATGTGCTAAAAGATTCTTAGATAAAGGAAGAAAAAGAGAGAAAAAGAGAGAAAATCGTCGCAAATTCACAATTCTTCTTCGATACACGGTACACATTTAAATAACGAGCGTAAGTCAACGAATCCGCCGGTAATGTGGCAAAAGGAAGCTAGCGAAGGAACTTCGCGACGCGGAAAAAACCCATGGCGAAAGTGAAGTTCAAAGTCGATTTGCTCTACCGACAATCACCACGATCGTGACGCAAAAAGAGGAACCGCCCGCTGGTGATTGTATATTAAGTATTAAAGCACTCCTTCCTGATTCTTACCGCCCGAAGTTACTTACTCATACGCGTGTAATGTATGTGTGTATCCACAAATGTATTCAATCGATCGGCTTTCTCATAATTGAAGAGAGTCGATTTCTTCCCGCGCCAAAGAGCAAGCGTACGCAATTATTATGTTACAGGCTACTTGTGGTGCACATTAAAGTAATGTCTGCGCGAAGCTGTATTTATAAGATGATCACATAGCAATCCAAGTGGAACGAAGTAAACTGGAATCGTTGTTTTTCACACAACGTCTTTTTATCTCTTTTTACCTCTTAGAATTTGCATGTTATTAAGATACAAACATTAATGCTTTAATGGATATTACGGCTTAATCTGAAATGCCGGTATTCGGAAATGGATTAATAAAGAATGCGCGACCGCAGTCATTTCGAGCACTTTCCAGATGTCGAAGTACTATGACGTTTTCGTTACGTGTCGCAGGAGAACACTCTTCCTCCTTTTACGAGCAGACTCGAGATCACTATCACGAGCGGAGAAAGAAGCAATCTATAAACCTTCCCTTTCGCTACTACGTTAAACCACTATGCGTTTATATTCTCTACTGTCATTTTGTATTATTTTCAAATTTTCAATTTACAAGAGAGCGCATTGTCGTTACGTAACTTTTTAAATTAGAAATGCGTTCTGACTTCACACTTGCCGACTATCTCCGCTTTGTTGGAGTGTTATAATTAAAATATGTTCTTCACTGCGGCAGCCTTTTCACTTTCAGCACATCAAAGGCGCAGAAAACAAAATTTGCATTTCACTTTTGCCATGTTAGTTTTTCCTGTACAAAATCGTTGTGTTATTTCCGCGTCGTTTTTTGTAAAAACGTAATTCATTATTATTGCATTATGGCGTCGTTATATAAATTTAAATAAAATTAATAACAAAATGTAAAGGGAAGTAGAAAGTGAAATGCGCAATAATATTTTTTGATGACTTTACTGATGACTTAAGCGTTTGAGCGCGGTGGACATTATAAGTATTCGAGGCATTAAAACTCGATCAAGTTTTAACTTACTTACTATGACTTCACGTTTTAGAATAAATCGATTTTTATAAAAAGTTTTTTATGAGATATCCGGCCATTATAAGTTACTTTAGAATTGCTCGAACAGAGTAACAAATTATCTGTCCAACAAGATATATAATTCGTTTCGCAAAAGAAAATAATGTTGACTTGAGTTTCCGCGTATGGTCCTGCACCGCTCTATTCCTATTAGATGGAACTAATCAAGTAACGATTGCGAACTGTGCACGTTTAGCGATCATGTCGATTCTTATCTCTAGCGAGAATTATTCATACGGTGAAATTTTATGTGTCGCTTATTATACTGTAACTGGACTAATCGCAACTGCGTTCGTTAGTATGCGACGAATCTTTTAGCAAATTATCGTTTTTATATATATAGTTTTATAGTATAGGCATCTCTCTCGGGGTGTCTGGAAAATTCATAACTGATTATGCGCGGCCGTAAAAATAACGAGCGCGATACTCGAGCAGTCATTAATATCTTGCTTCAATTTACCACGAGAATTCGAATAGCGGAATCACCGTGGCGTTATCACTTTAATTATAGTACCACATCTTTTTGCTCGTTGATTCCGCTTTTCTCAAAACATCTAATATGTTGGCTGGATAATTTAGTTAGAAGAATTTAGTTTATAAGGTTTTTCAGGAAGTCATAATTTAATATCCGATAAATTTTAATATAGCACGCTAAATAATAAAATAAGTACTTTTTATATGAATATTTCTACGTTGAACGTGATTATTGATTTTAATTGTGAAAATGAAAGTTGTTATAACGACAGTGTAGAAACATGCGTATATAAAATAATTTTTTATAAAATTTAATTAATTTAATAACCAGTGCGCAGGTATGAAAATAAAACGAGTTTTCTATTCCATTTCATTACTGAGAACATTTTAATAAATAGTTGCTCTATAATATTATAATAAAATATTTTGTCTTCTTGTATCATCTATGCATCTTGCATTGGATATGTGGAACAGATATATAAAATGATATATTAATAACAAAGAGAGATCGTAACAATTAACCCTTGATTTTATGCACGATGGTTTTGTAGATCGGAATCTTGATCGGAATTGGCTTTTCGACTGGTACGGGCACGTGTTTTACCACATGGAACGGCACAGGCTTCTCTACCTTAACTGGAATAATTTTCTCGACGGGCGTTGGAACCTTTTTCTCGACGGTCTTAATTACCTGCTTCTCCACCTGTAAAGACAAAAGATTGTTTTCAGCAAGGAGAGCGATAGTGGAAAATGATTTTATTGTAAGGATAATTATTGCGCAGCTACCTGGAATGGTACAGGTTTCGATACTATCTCATGAACGGGGTAAGGCTGCGGGACTGTTTCCACCACCGGATGTGGTACGCTGATCGGGACTTTTTTGATCGTTGGTACTCCTATTGCCGTAGAATTCGTTCGAGTGAATATACAAACGAGATACATTAATTAATTAATATAATAACTAGAAAAATTAAGTTTGATAAACAATAAATGATCTTGAGGTAGCAATAAGTTAATGCAAATATTAATTAAAATCTGTTATCATTTAATTAATCTGTATACTCTAATTTTATTATTGCAATAAAATTAAATGCTCGTTTAAAAGTTATTAGCAAATTTTTATAAACATTATATATATGCTTTTTATTTAATCTACATCAGAATATTTTAATATATATTAATAAAATCGACAAAATTTGTATTACCAATATGCTTAACAACAGGAATTACATGGGCTCCATGTAAACTGCCGCCCGAGTGCCAACCATTAATTTTATTTAAAATTGACGAATGATCATCCAAGGTATCTAAGGAATGACTTTCTAAAATTCAAAATCATTTGTCAGAATTTATTTATCAAGTTGGTCCAACAAGGCACTTACGTGATAAAACTGCAGTCATTTGCTATAATTATCACGATAAATCCCCGGCTACGCTGTTATTATTTTCACAGCTTATACATTAGAAAACCCATTTCAGATATGTAAATTAGTGATTAATGGGCAACAAAAAATAAAAGTTCAAACCTGTACCTCCTAGATTAAAAGCTCCTAAGTCATGATGGTCTACAGAAATTTCTCCCAGAGTAAGCCCGCCACCATCATGATTTCCAAAGTCCCAACCGGAACTGTAGGAGCAGGCGACGACTGCCAACAGCACAATCTTAAACATGAAATATCACTGAAATTACAGAAAGTGATTCATCTTTGCTATTGCCGGCCTCTAAGATAACGAGAAATTATTCGTTGCACAAATGCGTTTCATGAGTCCACGTAGATCCAAGAAATTAAATACAGTGTTTAACACGAAATCGTTTACATCTTATTATATAACCGAGGCGGGCCTTTACGTACAATTTTTTTCATCGCTTAGCTAAGATATCTGTATCTGTAGCGTCAGTGAATAGGTAGTCTACTCTCAGAAAATTTCTTTTCATCGTCATCTTATATACCGCCCGCACAGAGAAATAAGCAACCCCACTATTCTTCGAAATAACCCCACCGTAGATGCCATGGATCACTCGATTCAGGAACTAATCGTTCGTTATTGCGCGTAAATGTTGCATAACGTCTAAACGATTATTCCATTAATAATTAAATATTATTACTTCATTTTCTTATCAATTTATGTATAATGTTTTTCGTATAAATATAATCTTCTTGTAACTTAAACTTAATTATAAAAACCTTTTAAAAAATTTGTTATAAAAAATTCTTATTTTTTTAAATTAATAACATACGAGAATAGTTGATATTTATTTAAGAAATAAAAAAGTAAATTTTTTGAAAATTTAAAGGATTTCATATTTTATTGTTATAAAAATGATAATTAAAAACGAGAAAAAAAATGCGACGCAGTATTTCTAAAATGCGTTGTGATACTTAAATAATATAATCCTGAAGAATCGAAGCATATTTTGCAATCTTTTTGTTTTGCTTTCATATTTCTTTTCAAGATTTTTTGCACGTCGCAAACGTGGCTACTTATTTGTAAGTTACGCAAATTACTTCTTATTTTCTTGGTTATTTTTTGTTAGTCTTGGAATCGACGAATTCGTCTTGTTAAACACAGTAGTACTGCTGATGTCATGGATGATTTGCTTGCGACCACGATGATCTCGTCCATTGCGGGTGAATCAATCTATTTAACCATTTATTTTCCATGGAATTCCGATGCTCTTACCGAAAATCATAGTGAAAGCTTAAGAGCATCTCTCGCGCTCTACGATCGATAATGAAATACATGTGGAATGTAATCGACGCCTGTTTGACTACTATTACTACCACCAATACAAATTTAGCGCAAGTTGTCTTCATTAAAAAATAATCAAATATTACAACAAAAGATTACATTGCTTGTGTGAATCAATAAAATTTACGTCATTTGACAACTTTTAATTTTAAACTTGAAAAAACTAATAAGTGTGCTTTTAAAATAAAAATTAATATTAATATTAATTATATTAAGCGAAAATATAAAAGTGTAAGTATAAGTGTAAGTGTAATATATAAATTAGAATATACCTTTTGTAATTCAAATGTGTTAAGTAAAAAGTCAACAGAAAATCAATTAAACAATCCGCCACTAATTAAAACGGACATTTATACTATCCGCATTATTATATATAAGTCATAACGCTACGTTCCAAATTTATTCCAATTGTTTATTATTACCGTAAACAATAAAACCGACAGCCTTTAATTATTATATTTATATCTGAACTCGTTATCGTTCTCTCTTAATTTATTAAATTATCCTAGCACTTTCATATACTTGACATACGTGAGATGGTAAGAAAGATCTCGACGACAGACTTTCACTAGTAAAAACAACGAGAATATATAGTTTTGTAAGTATTTTATTCAAAAACGCAACAAGAACAACAAATGTTAAAAAAAGTAGCTTAACAACACGTCGGTTGTGCCGACGTTTATGCGCGCTTATACATATATACAAAAAATAAATCGAAGTCGAAAAACGCTTGATTGATGGAACAAACATGCGCCATTTTTCGTAAACTTTCTCCTCATTGACGGCAAGTAAGGATTAGAATGGGTAAACATGTCGATCAGTTTGGTTCAAGTTGATGGTCCTTACACAACAATTTCATCCACAGAGTTAATAAACTCTTGTATAAAGTTAGATTGAACAGCTGGTAACTAATGCAATTGAATTAACCCTAAGCAATCCTAGCATTGAAATAAATTTTTTAACTATACGCAATTATTTTTTAAAGATAGTGATATTTGTCTTTTTCAACGAACGTAATGATATTATAATTGCTTTGTCGCGGATGTAAAAAATATTTCTATGCTAAATGAGCACTCTTCTTTTTTTTTTATCTCGATCACACATTTTTAACGCAAACGTGAAATGACGAATATTTTGATGTGAATATTTTGACGTATTTTGATATGTAGATCTATAAAATTCATTTAGTTGTAAGATGTGGATTGCTGAGAGCCACTTCGAAACTAAATGTACCGCGTTCTTTCCTCTACCCATAGGAATCCTCCATACCACAGGCACGCTTTAATGCTTCTTCGCATGATGATAAATGGTCTTGTAAACGGGAATTCTGATGGGATATGGCTTCACGACTGGGACAGGAATGTGCTTCTCGATTGTAATGGGGACTGGTTTCTCGATGGGAACTGGAATATGCTTTTCCACGGGATAAGGCACCTTCTTCTCTACCGGAACTGCCACCGTTTTCACGACCTGTATGGGAACGTGCTTCGGTATGGGAACATGAACAGGATAAGGTTGTGGGACGCCAACTGCTACTGGATGCGGCACGGCTATCGGCACTGATTTTGGAACTGGCACACCTGAAAGATAACGATTCGAGAAAAATAAAAACCTATCTTTAGTAAATAATAATATGAGAGAAAAAAATATATTTGAAGTTCTTTTTATTTGTTATGATTGAGAAATATTGTACGTGATATTATCTATGTACCAAGTTTTTTGTATACATAGAGTGAAAAAATAATTATATTATACTTGGCCATATATATGCATTCAAAAGCAATAGCAAGAATTATAAATTCATGTTTTTATTGTTAATGCATAAATGGCCAAAAAAATAATCTAATTAATTTAAAAAGCATTTTCTATAATTATTAATAAAAAGATCGTTTTTTTTTGTAACATCGTAACTTCTAATTTTATGACTTTCAAGTTTAGAAAAAATGCGTTACCTATATGTTTGTAGACTGGCACAGCCACGGGTTTTGTCACTTCAACGTGCTCAGAGACGGGAACACTATGAACATAATTATGCCCGCTATCCAACGAGATTCCGTGACCGCCATCGTCACCGCCGTGACCACCATCGAATCCACCGGAAGAGAAATCTTGATGACCACCATCAAAACCACCAGATTCTAAATGCCCACTGGAACCAGCGTCGAAACTACCACCGCCATGACCACTACCTCCGAGATCACTACCTCCGTAGCTACCCCCATAGCTACCCCCGTAGCCGCCGCCATAACCACCGCTACCGGAAGTACCAGCGATCTCTTGATCGGATCGATCGATCGCATATTGGTCACTAAATAACTGCATCATATAGTGCCCTCCATCTTGGTTCACGATCACCGGCGTGGCCGCGGCCAAGGACACCAGAGAAAGCAGTACCTATAAATAATGAATTATGAAAAATGCGTGTTTTACTTAAAAAAAATATAATAGTAATTCTTGCAAAAATTCGTCATTACGTGACTATGTATACGAATGTAAAAAAACTTTTTACTCTTTTTTCTAATTGTTAGTTTAATTTTCATAAAAAATTTTTATAAAAAAGATTTATATGTATTTTAAAACTTTAAATTATATTAAATTAATCTTTAAATGCATATTAAATTGAATATTTATTAACTATGCTATGTGAAAAAAGATTACTAAAATTTAAAAATTATAAATTAATTGAGTGTAAAATCAACATAAGTTAAATATCGATAAAAAATTTTTTAAATAAAGTTATGATCTCTCTAACTTTAGTTCGATGCGAATTCTTATTAAATCGCGTTAATCGGGCGATCCAGCAATTTACACTATACTTACAATTAAATTCATTCTCCCACGTATATTTCGCTAGTGAGCTTCAAGTTGCTTATAGCGCAAGTCTCTCGAACGACTGATACATCTTCGGCCATTTCTCGTCTTAATATACCGTTGGGCCTTTCACTGTAGACGATGTGATTTCGTCTCGCCTTGCACTGCAGCGAATTACGCCCGCCCGGTGCAATTGTTTCTCTGCAGCTTGTGCGCGTGAAAATAATTGACCGTGTCCTCGCGGCCTTCGCATTGACAACGAAACGGACATTTCCTATTCCGTGATACGGGTGAGTGTCTATGAGTGCGGATTTCCACGTTCACCAGGTTCACTATCTACCACTCTTCCATTACACCAATGCTTCATATGGAGAAGTCACTAAATTCGTTCGTCGCGAGATCATTATTCCATTTAGTCATCTTAATCTCACGTTTTAAACCGATCGTTTTTATTATCACTTTTTATCGCATTTTGATAATATACCTTGAAAAGAATAAATTTTTCTCTGTTACTGAGATAGATATTTATTATTAGTCGAATATAGAACTTTATTTTTCTATGAAATTCTTATTGATTTCTTCATAAATATAATAATTTAATTAGATATTATTTACAAAATTGTTGTTTAATAAAATAAATAATAAAATAAAGCGTTTTTCTTTAAGAATAAAATATTATTTAAAAATTTTTAATTTTGTCACGTTATTATATAATAAAAAATTATGTATATGTAAAAATTATGTATAAAAAATTTTGCAATTAAAAGATATTCAAGTAAAAGATGCTTATTGAATATTATGAAAGGAAGTTAATATAATCTATATATGTATTATTCGTCTTTTCATCTTTGTAGCTTCATTATTTCTGGCAAAATTGATAATTATCTTATGCGATTTACGCGACAAATAGCGATTTAATTACAGAACGCGAAAGAGTAATTTTAATGCACACGTGCAACACATGAACTTTACTATTTGTGAAGAGAGCATAACGAATGTGTGAACGATGTACTCGACTACATGGTGAACTAATTTTTTATTATTATAATAATTAGCAAGAAAACAAAGCCCCCTAAGTGATCTGATGCGTGCTGTTTCTGAAGTGTTGATTCGTGTAATTTTCCATTAAACTTTCAAAAGTAAGTGGGATTCAATCTTTGTGGAATATTTTCTTCTAAACAAAAAAATAAAACAGATTCCTAAATTTTTAATTTTCTACAAAAATAAAACAAAAAAAATTAGAATTTATTTTTATTAATATGTCAAAATTATGATAATATGATACAATTATGAATAATTTTCTAAAAATTGATAGTCTAAAAGTTGAAGTTAATTGTCAGTGAAATGTTCTTTATATAATTTATATAAATATAATATAATATATTAAATATAATATAATATAATATAAAATAATATAAATATAATATAATATAATTTATTTAAAAAAATCAACTACCGAGTGAATTTGAGTCTCATAAGTCATTAAAAATAATTGGATATAAAAGGCTAAAATTAATAAAAGTATAAAATGAATACTTTCATGCTTTGGCTCCTCCGAGCTCGAAAGATTCCGAATGAAATCGCTGGTTTACTGAACTGTGACTACTTCCGAAGAATCCAAAAGAATTACAAAGCATATAGTAATAAATTGAATAAATTGTTTGAAGATACAAATAAAGACATATATTATAAAAATTTCCAGGAAGTAATCTGTGATCAATTGATAATCATTAAATTTTTAACAATTTATTACAATCTGCTGAAATAATAGTGCGTGGGAATTATACGGAAATGAAAGGAAGTGAAGGTACATGTAATTTTACATTATACATACATCTTATATCTAAGTCGTATATATGATATATAAATTTATTTTATTTTTGATTTCTCAATAATTTTCATTTCCCTGTTTTATTTCTATATTTGACATAAAAAAGGCATTAATATACATATTTGTATAAAAATTTGTATAAAAATTACAAATTTAACTACATACTTCTTAATTTTTCTTAATTTTTATATTTCATGTAAAATTATAAAACATATTTATTCAACACATTATTAATAATTTGCTTTTATATAACAATAAATTTTGTAATTAATTATTTTACAATAAAAATTAATATATAAAAGAAAATTTTGATATAAAATTTTTAGAAATTAATTTAAAACATATTAAGTATATACAAAAAGTTATTTTTGTTTCTTAATAAAAAAATTTTCTATTATTAAGAAAAATGTATATTATGAAAAATGAATGTATTATTATGAAAAAATGAATTGTGAAATGAAATTCTTAAATATACAATTTAATGATAAAAAATAAATAAAGATCTAGTTGTAAATAGAAATGATTAATTAATTAAATTCCAGAAATAAATTTAAAAGATTTAATTTAACTTATTTCTTATAAACATGCAATAGATATACAAAAATAGAAATCTAGGAGATTTGTTATGATATAAAATGGAAAAATATTAAAATGTGAAGTTAAATCTGAAATCTTTGTTAACTTTAAATTAATTTTTACAATCAATTTGATTAATTACGTTTTGTCTTTATTTAGATTTATTATTTTATTTTATTTTGTTATTAATATTTTTATGTCATTTTATAAACGCATATCAGGTAAATAATATTATATCAGGTAAATAATATTACGCATAATATAAAAAATAATTTTTTTATTAAATAAAATCATTATTCGGCAGCAACAAATAGTGCATGCCAATAAGTATGGATATAACAACAATAGCTTTATCAAAATACAAATAATAAAATAATTTTCATTATCACATCACATTATTATTAACAAATATAACTACAAATCTTGCTTCTGGCAGAGTTCAACTCTTAATAAAGATAAGTTTAATATATTGCCATTTAGCTTCATCTGGCTTCGAGAAGATGCTTCACGAATCAATAATTATCCGTGTTACTAGAATATCCCATAAGTATAATTTTCAATGTCTCCACTTGCGACCGTGTTTCTTTGTTTTTCGGTGATAAACATGCTTATAAACTGGAATGTGAATAGGATATGGCTTTTCCACTGGAACTGGCACATGTTTCTCAATAGTTATTGGCACCGGCTTTTCCACGGGTACTGGTATGATTTTCTCTATCGGATATGGTATTTTCTTCTCGACTGGAATTGCAATGGTTTTCACAACTGGCATGGCGATCGGTTGGACAACCGGCATGTGGACGGGATAGGGTTGAGCAATAGCTATCGCCATAGGATGTGGCACAGGAATCGTCATGGGTTGTACTACTGGGACTCCTATAATTTCAAAAATGTAAGAAATGTAATAATTTACTCCATGTTTTTTTCTTTCTTTATTTCTTGAGCATATACATTATTCAGAAAGATATTTAATCTTTAAGATAATCTTTTTTTAATTTATTACTCTTACTATAGATTATAATAGAAATTTTAATTTTAATTTTCTACTGAAAATTAATATCAGAGCTAGCAGAAAAAATATAAAATGTTTCAATCAGTCTTAATCGTTTAATGATACGGAATAATAAAAGAATGTGAAATCAGATTCACTCTATTTTTCATGAAGTAAAATTATTTTCTTAATATTTATTTATTTTGCTATCATATAATGATAACATTAATCAAGTATAATGCTTGCTACATAATAGTATTTAAATTATAATATCATATAATAACACATATAATTAAAATATTATATGTGTTATATTATGATTATATGGCATTATTATATGACATAATTTAAGTAATATAATATAACATTATAATATTATAAATATATGTATAGATTTATTTACTCATTATTAGTTAAATAATAGATAATCTAAAATTAAAAAAAAACTCATTTGTGTTTAAAAAAATGTTTTTGTTAACATAATATCTAGTTGAGAAAATAGGAAGTGAGATGTAAAAAATAAAATTTTTTATAATTAAAGTTTCATAACATACTTCAATATTTTGATGAAAATTTCATTTTTCGCAAATTCTTGCGTATCGATCGTTTAGATAAGAATATTTTCATGAATATTACTCTCATGAGTATTACTTTCACACGATAAATACAGAATTATTTGGCAAATACATTTTTTCATTTTGTTTTCAATGCTTCTTTATTCAAATTGCTAATTATTAATTGCTAATAATATATAAATCAATAATCTTTTCTTAAATACTTTTGTTATTTTAAATAAAAAAAATTGCAATTTGCATTTAATACAAATAAACAAATATTTATCACATTATATTTATTAATTATCAAGTAATATTATAAGTTATATAAGATTTTTTTATGTTGTCATTTTAATATTAAGTAATTATTATAAATAAAGTCTAAAATTATTATTTTCTGTGACTATACAAATAATTTATTATTTATTCTATTTTTTATTATCTAATACATTATATTATAGCTTATAATATCTTACCGATATTTTTTATTACTGGTATTACCACTGGCTTTGTAACTTCAATATGCTCGCTGATCGGTATAGCTTGAGCGATTGTGTGTTGAACATTGCCGCCTTTAAATCCTTGATCTAATCGTACTTGAAGATCGCCACCATTTCCGAATGAGGAGTATCCAAAAGAAGAAAAATCTTGATGAACATTTAAGTTGTGACCACTAAAGCCAAGATTGGTAGTTTCGTAACTAGGCATTCTATTAAAATTAAGATAGTAATTAAAAGTAGTACAATAGAACGTTAGGAATTCATGTATACGATCATCAAGTTTGCTCATTTCATTCTTACTTACTCATGCCACCCAGAATTACTTGCTGCAATACTAGCAAACGTTATTTTAATTAATAAACATGCACCAAGTACCTGGAATAGTAGAATAGAAATTAATAATTTTTTGCTTAATCATAATTTCCCCATTTTTAATAATTGTTTCTCGCGGATTATTGTTATATAGAAATATGAAGAATAATTTTAAAAATTTTATTTATAAAGTTTATTTTTTAAAAATTACAGTTATTGCCTTCTTTATAAAATCGCAATAAAAATATATAAATAAAAGTTAAGAAAACAAAATTTAAATATGCAAAATTTTTTTCGTAAACAAATTTTTATCTTCTCAGTATATTATTTCTTGTTAATAGACCAATTTTATAAAATATATGTGATCTAAAAATAATATTGTTATAAATTGTTTAAGATTTGTGCAATCTTAGTTTAAGTGCATCACCTTTGTCCTACCGTTACGATGAAACTCTCAATTATTTAGGTTGATGACATGAATACGTCATCAATGAACAAAGCAGCGAAACGCAAGCAAGAAACATCTTATTCGCGAGTGAACACTTAGAAAAACATTCGTCAATGCTCTTTCTTCCCTCCGAGAAAAGTGCTGCTGGCGACGCGTCAGACTCGGCATCATCACTCACGAGATATCCGGAATCTATGAGAGTGCTACCGTGTATCGCGCACGGAAGGTATGGAAATATCGACGATCACTTTCCATTGCCATTGTTCGCCGTAAAACCGGAACTCGCTCGCGAGCCGAGTCGGGCGAGGAACCCGGGCGCCGTGAATCTCCGCTTCCGCAATTCCCACGCGACTCCCGTCACAGTCCTCGGAACCTCTATCCGTCTTTTATTACTTACTGAGGGCAGATGGAGCATTTTTCAGAACGCACGTCGCGATGAGAGATACGAGCATGAACGGGACAACGAATGTGATACTGCGGATTGATTCCGATGGACCGTTCGTTTTTATACATGAGGCTTTCTCCCTCTCCTCTACTCATCCAGTACATAGATGATCTCCCGTGGAAACTGGACTAGCATATCTACACCTATATCTGACGCATCAAATAAATCGGAAACTAGTCTAGTTTTTGAGCCTACTGCATTGAAATTATTAGATTGAAACTCGAGGCTGCAAGTTCAGTCAACCGAGGTAATAAGGCGTTTTCGATCTGATTGCAAGTGACGTTGTGATGCTGCGGAGGATCACCAGCGATTCTCAATCGGCGTACTGCAACTCAAGGAGCGTAGGTGGAATATTAATTAACCTTTCTCAGCCATCAATTTATTAAAATAGATTTATTTTTGCAAAGAGATTAATACAGTATAAAAAGTAAATGATTAAGAAAAAAGACATTACAATGTATTACAATGTATGTCCTTGTATGAAAAAAGAATTGGCGCAACTTACATAAAAAGTAAGTTATAAATTTTAAAAGATATAGAAAATAAATAAAATAAAAACTAGTAATAAATAAAATAAAAATTCACAATTGTGATAAATCTTATGAAATGTTGTGAAATAGAAATCCATAAAGTAATTTGATTAAAGAGCAATGACAGCTCTTTACAGTAATTGAAAGATGATTATAAAAACTATATGACTTTTTGACTCGTTTGTTCAACGATTTTTTTAAAAAAGTCATATATTCAACGCATTTTATCACGTTTTCTCGATTCCACGAGAAAACGTGATAAAATGCGTTGAATCACTGGAATGAATAAATTATAACGAACAACCAACGAACGTGTTGAACACCTACATAAACTGATCGTCATTTTACATATAGATATATGAAAGTGATTTCCTTTTCGTTAAACGTGTTCTTCTTTCATGACACGTTTATCGCTAGTGCAGTGAAATGGAAATATCTATATCTGTGCACTATGATTTTCTTCTACGGAGCTTCTACGTATTATTACGCATCTAGGCCTCATATTTCGCAATACGAGTAAAACAGAAATTATTTCTGTCCGCAAAAATAAAAAATATTCCTATGATTATGAAGCTAATATACGTTTTATAATATACGTTGCCGTAATGTAACTATATTAAACTTTGATTTAATCGCGAGAAAGCATCATTAACCGATATTTCAATCATTGAACGAATAATATTGTAATATACATTTGGTTCGTGATACGCTGCACGGATATCAAAATTAGTTATTTCAAATTCTCTTTTCAGTAGAAAGGATTCGATAAATTGTATTTATCATGCTGATTTATCACATGTTTGAAGAAATCGGTAAGACAGTTATAATTTTAGAACGTAAATGATAGGTTTTGTCTGAACAATCTCGCATGGAACAAAAGGTATATTTCAACTTAAAGTCATTAGCATCATTATACGAGTTCGAAGAGAGTTCGGACAGAATTATTTATTTTTTAAATGTGCTGCACGTAATTCCGATCTTGTCGTTTACTTAGAGGCATTAATAACCGGGCGCCAGGAGTATCGCCTGACTTTACATACGTGCCTATTAAAAAATCAGGTTACAGCTAGATTCCAGTGAGAGTGGCCGGTGCACGCAATAAGAAAGGAAAGCAAATAAAACTGGGTGAAGCAGAAGTTAATAGAAAAAAAAGTGACGGAAAAGATGCGACCAAAAAAAGCATTATCCGGTTCGATGTGAAAGGTGGATCTCTCGAGCGGCATTGAAAATCACGTTTATCGCCGCTGTAACGCGAATGATTGACCACATTTAATCAGGCTGCTGTGTTCATCGATGCTTAAAAGACGCGTGGTCTTTCAGACTGCATCATCGCTTTTAACGTATGAATGCTATCTTGAAGTAAACAAGCGAAACCTCTGTCGCTTTCCATATTATTTAAACTCACCACTCAAATTCAATTTGATACACGGATAATTATGTACGGATAATTGTGATGTGTGTGTGTGTGTGTGTGTGTGTGTGTGTGTGTGTGTGTGTGTGTGTGTGTGTGTGTGTATGTGTGTGGCGTGTGTAACTAAATATATATTTTTTTTATAAAAATGTGTTTGCGCCGATATCTCTTAAACGTCGATATCTGCATGACTTGTTACACAGGTATAAAACGAATTTACTATAGTTACACAATAACATTTTAACATTTATGCAGTAAATGTTATGCAGCAGAATCTTGATATCAACTACATATGTATTCTGACATGGAAATCTTTCGTTCTTGGTATCATGCATACGCATTATCTGCTGTATCTGACTATTAATCATTATAAGATTAATCATGATGGTAATTATATAGGTGTATAATCTATATGTGTATAATCTAACGTGCATATTTATTTCTTCAACTGTATTGTCGAAGACCACATCGTATTTTCAGTCCTAATTTTTGTTTCTCTAATCAATCTTGTTGATTAATTTCTATGATTACCGTCTTGTATTATCCATATAAAGATCAAGACAATTACAATAAATATAATTTCACTTAAATTGTACTTCTAGTTTTACTTAGACAAGATACATACATTGAAGTATAATTTTTTAACAATATATAATTATTTCTCTGTAGAAAGTTTTGATATATCTGAAATTAGAAATTGTAAAATTTAGAAAGAGAGGAGGAGGAGGGAAGTAGAAATTAGTTATAACTATAAGACCTTATTGTATTTATATCAAAGTTACTGCTGTAAAAATTAATTATTAAGAATTAAAAAATACAAATTAACGAATAAAATTTGTTTAACACAATTTTATAAATCATCTTATTAAATAATTTTTCTTTTACATAATATTCATCGTATTTTTGTCTATGTTATGTATCTCTTTTTTCCTTGTTCTTCCAATCTTTTATTGTCGGATTATACTTGTATTAAAGTAAAGACTTGATCACGCGGTCTTGTTTTTCGAAATTTTAAAAGAGCGACTCATTATCCTTACGAATAGACAAATGTGTGAACTAGTGGTCCGGGAAGTACGGAAAGAGTGACTTTGATCGAACGACTTTCTTCCGCGTATAGTTCATAGAACTCTTGGCGGTTCCGTAAGGGTAACAGGCGATACGCGAGGGGAAACCCAAGATGACTAAGAAAGGAAGAGGCGAGTGAAAGGATCTTGGTACATTCGCTGGGTGTATGCACAGTTGTAGATTTGGTGTTTACGACTACGCCCAGATAGCTGATGGCAGGATGCAAGTTGAAATTTGAAATCGGCGTCCCACGTAACTGGACATTCTAACATTACTTCCATTGTCTGTTGATTCTCCTGGAAAGGTTATTGGAACTTTCACTTTCTACTTCCTGTAGGAGACAATTTTGACGATGGAAATGAATAGAAATTTGAAAAGAAATAAATTTATAATCTGAAGCATAACATGCTCTAGAATGTGAAAAAAATCCCTATAATTTTTAAAAGAATACCTGTTAAATAATTCGATAGTTACAAAATTTGATTTTTGCTAAATTATTTACTAAATTATTTTTTAAGACATAAGTTATAAAATAATGATTGGTTGATCAATATAACACAAATGTTAAATAATATAATTTATGATAATTTGTTTTGATAAAACAGAAAGACGTTTGCATCATGATGAGCGAGATTTTCTCTCACTTCTGTTTTTTAGAAAGTATGGTTGTTAAAAGAACATGCATTCTTCTTTAGATTTTCCATAAAAAAAAACTACATTTTTGAATAATTAATGATCATTCCAGACACATTGTTTCTGTCAAAAAAGCGTGACTTTCCAAGATTTAATGGTTTGATATTTTCGTTATATTGCTTCCTTTTTTCATAATTGCTTCTTTATCTATATCGAAATCCTCTAATATATTTTATAATAAATAAATTATTTATTTTAAAAATCCTTATTGCAAGGAAATAAGCATAAATCAATATTCATCAAATAGCATCAAAGTAAAATATTTAAATCAACATCAATGTACAGTGCATTAATACAATATGAACATACAGTTATAAATTAAATATAAAAAACTAAATAGAATTGATTTTTTAAATTAAAAATGTTTTTGTCAACCTTAAATTAATTCTTTATATATAAAATATATAATATAAATTTAAAATTAGTTCTTTATATATAAAATATATAATATAAATTTAAAATTAGAATTCTTTATTTCAAAAAGTTTATGGAATATTTAGATTCTGTATTAATATGTACTGATTTAACAATATAATTTAACAATATAATTTAACGTTACATTTACATTATATAATTAATAATTTTTTATTGTTATCTCTTTAGTTCATGAAAAATATATCTTACATTTCTTTTATAATTAATACGATTAATATTTTGCCAGCTAATGATAAGCTGTGTCACTAAGCTATCATATAATGATAAACGTAGCATTCAATTAAGAAATAATAGAATTTTTAACTTTATTCTATTACTGATAATATTTCAAAATAAAATTTATTTATATATTTATATGAACATAATGATAAATTTATGTGTGAAATATATATAAGTAATTTTCAATGAATAATGTACCTGTTTCTACCAACCGCTAATAATAATATTTCCTATAAAATTTATTATTTAAAAAATATTAAGTTTATATTTAAGTTGTAAAGAGAATTTTATTTTAAGTTATATAAATAATTTATATATTTATTATATATATTTATTATAAGACACTTTAAAATTGCATAATTTAGATTCAAATTAAAGTTATATATATGTGTGTGTAAGATATTGATGTAAAAATATAGAGTTTACTATATACATTGAAAAACGCATGTATCATTTCTTTATATACTAAATGATTAATTTAAAAAATATGTAAAATCTCTCATAAAAAACTCGCCAAATAAACTATATGTAACTTTTATTGATGAAACAGTTTTTACATATAACAATTACAAAATTATATTTATAACATTTTAAATGTCCTTTTATGTCACCGCCACCATTAATACATAATATGAGCCGGTAATGATATGTGTAAAATGTATATATTGTCACAAAATAATTTTTAACCCCAAGGATGGTGAGCAGGTTTCTGTAAGCTTGCGTGCTGGACTGCATTTGCTATTGCATTTTCTTTTGCAGCTAATACATCCTTTTCCTATTTAAATCAGATAGTTTAGATAAATATAATATAATAAATTAATAATATATATAATATAATAAATATAATAAATTAATGTTAGTAAATTATAATAAGTAATGCAGCAATAATAATTTATTATATAAAATGTATATTAATATTAGAAGAAACAGTTCTATGTTTTTCCACGAAAAATGTAATGTAAAAAAATATATTTTTGTAATATTACTTTAGCTTCCTGCTCGCTTTGACTAATCTGCTTATCAACATCCAGCTTCTGCAATTCTGCAGCGGTGTTGGCTGCGTTTCTTTGGATTGCCGCAGCTGCGGCGGCTTCCCTTGCCGCTGCTACTCTCTGTGCAGCTGCTACAGCATCTTTTAGGGTTGCTAATCTCTGTTGCAGCGCCACGAGTTGCCGAGCGCTGGCTTTAGCTTCACCCTCGGCATATTGCGAAATTTCATGCGACCTGCAAAAAGTAAAATATCACACATGTGCAGATAGCGGATGCAACATAACAATTTGTGATGGAACGTCAGATATAATAACAAAAAAATCGAAGGAAATGAATTATTCGTATACCTCGCGGCAGCTTCTCTCGCCGCTGCCTCCTTTGCCAATGCAATTTTCTGCTGAATCAATGCGGCTTGCTTCGCCTCTGCAACTTTATGCTGCGCCACGGCAACATTGTTATTCGCTTCCTTTGCCTGTTGAATTGCTTTCAAGACTTCGGGCGGGTACGCGATGCTGGGCGTACCGGCCGCCGGATCCTTCAAAGTCTGTCACGCAAATTGATAGCAAATATATTCTTGTATATATAGAGGCCATAATGTAACATAAAATATATGCCTGTACCTGAAGTGCCACATTGTGAGTGGCTTGCACTTGAACCTGTGCAAGCGCTACGTCTGGGGCGATAGGTGGATTCCAGGCTGAAGCTGCAAAACTCGTAGGGGCCCACGATGAAGGAGCGAAGGCTGGCACGATTCCAAAGAAATCAGGCGAGCCGAAAACTGCCACTCCGCGTTTATGCTTCTTTGATTCTGATTTCAATTCTACCACGGACGCAACGGCAGATAAAAGCACGATCTACAGATCAATTGATCATTTAAAAAAAAAACTTTAAAATTATAAAAGAATTATTTATAGCAATTCTTAAAATTAAATTTTTAAAATTATTTTTTTTAAACTAAAATTACATGTATAAATATAAGTTAATTTTACAAATAAAGCTTTTTATTATAATTTTATAAAATATATATTATATAAAATATAAAATGTATTATGTCCATAAAATTTAGATCTTTGGTCAAGACAAAAATATGTTTAAGTTTAATTACCGTTACGAGAACCTTCATCTTGCAAGAAATGTTGCTGATGATACTGAATCCTCCATTGGTGAGTCTCCGGTATATATACAACTTGTGATATGAGGGAGAATGTTTTAGCGTTCCGAAGTAATCATAGAATTAATTAAAACTATTACAAGAATGTACGTAAACATTCACATATCGCTAACAGAATTATAGACCTTCATTGCCTAATGATGATTTTCTGGAAGACGTGTGCTATACAATCACTGTACCCGAGACCACTCACACCTTGGAGATCGATGGACAAAGATCATATCTCGTCCTCAAACTCAGGAAGTAGTTTACCAGTTGCGAGTACGTACAAAATACTTCCTCTATTATGATAGACGTCAATTAAATTTAGTTAATAGAAATCGAGAGAACGTTCGATCTTCATAATGAGTAGATATTGTTTACGCTTCTATATTATTTGCTGCATTTACATGATTCTAAGAAATTGGCCACAATGTAAAATTAAATAAATATAAAATATTTTTATAAACAAATAATAGATATAAATAAAATGAAAATAATTTTTTAGTAAAATAAATTAAATGTTAATAAAATAATAATTTTATAATTATTAATGTCCAAAATTTAATTATAATATTATTAAAAATATTATAATTAACTAATAAAATTAAGAAAAAATACAATACTTAAATAATAACAAAATTATAATTATAATTTAATTAAATATAGAATAATAAAATACAAAAAGAAAAAAGAAATATAATATTAATGTTAGATTATTATTTAATTTGAATTGAGAAACAATTTCCTAAAATGATCAAAAAATAAAACTAATTATTTAAACATACTTTTATTTTAAAGATTCATAAAAATTTATATTTCTAATTTTAATTCTTGGGCTCTTTGACACACAGAATTTGAGTTTTTTTTATAAAACTATTACTATGTGTTTTTTAAACAAATTAATACTATCTGTCAAAAAAAAATAAAAGATTTATTATAGCTTATTATAGCTTCTAACAAACAATTTATATTATAACATAATAATTTGAATATATATATTGCAAACAGAACGAAATATTTAATAAACACATAAAGAATTAAAAATAAAATATGTAGAATATATTTTGTTATTCTGCAATATTGTAAAGTTAGTAAAAACAAAAGTATAACAACAACAAATACGCATATGTGTAATACTTGATTTCTTTAAAGAAAGCCACACATAAAAATTCAGATTTTCCTTAGTACTATATCTGTTAAAGATTCTTCACGGGAATTTTCTTTGTGAATACGCATACATAGTTTTTCTTAACTTAATATTTGGTTAATGATTTAGATTCCTGTTAAGTCACGAAAAATTTCTGCGTCCGTAAGAGAATGCACCTGACCGCTCACTATAATTGGCCCATAAAAGGCAGCTCTGTCGCTAGAATCTGTCAATTGTCTAACGTTTGATCTAGCGGCCGTTTCTTCAGGTGAGTTTTTACTCGACCGAGAATACGGATGCAGATTTTTGTCTTTAGAGAGTTTATTGCCGGTCTTCTGACTTTTGTACTTGTAGTATTTAGCAGAACGAGAATAGTCGTCTTCCTTCGGCGATTTCTTAATAGGCAAGAACTTCTCAGGTTTTGCATGTTTAGAATATTTTCCAGTTTCCGAATTTCTATATCCGAAGAACTCCTCGTAGATCACTTTAGGCGATTTTGTAACGGAAATATCCGAACCGTATGCTGTGCTATCTTTGTAACTTACTTTAGGTATTTTATGATTTTTTAAGGAAACGCGGGATTCCTGACTCTTCGCCTCTTTGAGTTGTCTCTGATTTACACGAGGTCGATTATTATTCTTTTCTTGTTTAGGTTTCAAATCAATGTAACTATCTATTTCTGGAACTTCTTTCACGTGCACATATTCTGTAAGAAACATTGATTTAATAATTATTCTTATTACAAATAAAAAATATAAAATTTTTTATGATTAAATAATTTATCCCATAATGTGTCAAATTTACCTTGTTTCGGTAGTTCTTCCCTGTAAGAATCTTCAAATTCCTGCTCAAAGTCTTTTTGGTAATATTTAGATCGTTGAGGTTCCATTTCATAGAAATCTTTTTTGGCTTCCTCGCGTCTCTCTTGCTTGCGGCTTTCCTCCTCCTCCTCTTCCTCATCTTTTTCTTCATACGAATCATGCGATGGTTTTGAGGATTCAGTGTATTCAGCACGGTACTCCGATGATGGGTCTTCTTCCTCTTCGTCGTCTGATGATGAATAATTCTTATATCTGGAATATGGTTTATCCTCGGAGTCGTCGTCATCAGTTTGCGTCCTGTGCTTCCCAAATCTTTCATCGTACTCTTTGAAAGGATAAAACGTCGAAGGCTTGAAGTCACTTTCCGTTGGTGGTTCTTTGAAATACTTTCCTTGCTGACGCTCGACATCGTCGTCTTCAGAACTGTTTTCGTATTCCTTCTCTGGACTTTTGTATCCTGAAAATATTGTTTCTTGTATAAATATGCATTTTAAATATATTTCTAAGTATTATGTAGGTAAATATTCTATCTATTATCTAAGTAAAAATTTAATAAAAATAGTGTGATAATATAATATTTTTAAGCATGACAATAGTATATTATTTTATAATATTTTCTTCTTGATTATTAAATTTGAAATAAATTAAAAATTTATCAACTTTAATAATATTATAAATTAATATTAGACTTGACTAAAAATTTTTTTCAATAAAATACACACGTTACAAAATAATACAAACTCATTTCATCTTCCTTATCTTCGTCATTATCATCGTCCTTATCAGCGTCCAGTTGGGGTGTGTGCGGTTCGGGATTTTTCTTATTGACGAGTTCTACATCATTCAGAATATCCTGCGTTGAAACGAAAGGGACGGTGTTTGGTCGTACATTGAGAGGCTGCACGTTGCTATTATGTTCTTTGCCAAAATGCAATTGTGGTTGACTATAAAGAGACTCGTAATTGCCTTGTGTTTTAGGAACATTACTTGGAACAGGATAAGTTTCTATGCTGGCGCCTTTGTACTGTGGAAATTGCGGGTTACCGTTTATCGTCTGAATTGGCACAACTTGACCTTGGAAACTGGACAGAGGCGACGAAAACGGCGAAACATTTTTTGATTGAAGAGCCGCATTGAATTTTGGCCCGCCTCCAAACTTAAATACCACATCCGATTCGGTCGGATAGTTCGCGCTTAAAAGAAACGGCTGACTCTCGAAGACGGGCAAAACTTCCGAGAAGTCCAGATTGCTCTGAAGTTGAATGATCGGAACCGAAATTTTCTTACCGTTCACGTCTACGGTAGCTTCATCATTTTGTTTGGGGCTCTGAGCGGTTTTGTCCGATGACGGAGTAACGCTTGACACTGTTGAAATGCTCGGCGCGTATATGTGCGCGTAATCGGTAGCTTTTGATAAAGGATAACTCATTTTATACACCGGCACTTGTACGGTGGGCGAAGAAGCATCGTTCTGGCGAGCGGCTTGAGCGATAAGTTTATTGATAGTGCTGTACGAGGGATACTCGAAGTCGGAAAATCCGGTCAATTCAATCGGTTTATCCTGAAAAGCATTGTAATTCGGCGAGTAGGTGCCCTGCAGTTTTTGGAGCGATTGCGAGACGATCGATTTCGGTGCATCTAGCGGTTTCTCGGCGCTCCTCACAGCTTTGTACGCGTCGGGATTATTCAATACGCCGAAATACGGAGCGAGCATATTGCTCCGATGAGATTCGACCTGGTGGACGGGAGAAGAAATATAGGAAAGCGGCCGCTTTGGCACGCTGCCGTACGCGTGAGAATCAGATTCGCGATTCGGAATACTGTAGGATACTCTTTGAGGATCCGTTGCCTTGGCGTTTCCGTAACGAGGCGATGATCTTGAGTTAATATCCTGAGGCAACGAGATTCTCGAGGTAGTTTGAGTACCTCTGGATTGCTCTTGATTATTGTGGATATTATGATCGGGATCTACGATTACACGTTTCGATTTCGCAGACGTTGCTGACGTGACGGAAATGCCAGTCGAAGTTGCGACGCTCGTGGCGAAACATATCGCAGATGTGAAGAGAATGATGTTTACGATCTGGAATGTATTTAGCACACACGCGTTTTGAATCTCGAATTATATTCCATATAAATGAATATTAAATAAGATTATAAAAGTAATTGAGAATGAAAATAATCTGAATTTGTTTAATTAGCCTGCAAAAAAGATTTAAACAATTTAAGTTGACAAAGAAAAATTTTATGTATGACATGGCATCGAAACATTTTTTAATGCTTTTAACGCTTTGTAACTATAAATAAAAAATATTATATTAATAATATTTTTTAATGCATATTCACGATAATCACGAATATCAATATTATTGCACAATAAATGAAATAAATCACATTTAATGATACATTTGAGTAAATCACTGTTGTTATAATATGACACATATGTTATTAATTTGTGGTAAATAATGATTATTCGAAATAGTTGGGAAACTCGAGAAACACGTACCATGATACTCGTACAATTTAGTACGAGTAGGAACCAAAGTTTAATGTTAACTGGCTGCGATCGACATTCTCTCATCTTTTATATTCGACGTTTACTGATGCGAGACAGCAGAATGGGTTGGACTTTTCTAAACTTAGTAAAAAGCGTATCGAGAAAACCGAGTCAAATCACCTCACTTCTCCCTGATCAGTGAAGCCATAATCATAACTCTTGATCCGTCTTTTTATTAACTTACACTTCTCTCTTGTTCTGCAATTTAAAAATCTTATTTATATTATCAATACGTAAATTGTAATTAAACATGAATATAAAACAAATAATTTTTATCATTCTAAACATAAGATATGTATTAAATTTAATTTCTTGTTTTATTGTAAGAATTTATAAAAATAATTAATTAACAATAAATATAATAAAAATATTTACAATATAAAATATTTACTATACATATTTTAAATAGAAATAATAAATTAACTGAAATAATAATATACATTTTTAATGTGTATTGAATATCTTTTAGAGGGGCAATAATAATAATTATACTATTTACTAGATGATTATTTTCTTTGTTAGCCGTTATTCCGAGAAAACTTGCGCGAGCATATCCATAATAGTTTCGTGAATTAACGGAGCTCCCAAACTAATTTCTGTCTAATTCTTAGATTGTTTTTCGAGAAAGTGACTGTTGCACAATAAAAATGCTCCAACGAATTTATGTGTACAGGCTCCATTGAATAAATTTTTAAGCTAATAATTATTACATACCGCGAGGTGATACCGTCTCTTCCTTCTGAGTTACGGTTAAATTATTAATTCAATCAACTGGAAAAAAAGAATGCAGTTATATATATTTTCTTCACATTATTAATTTGTATTTTGTAAACAACCAATTTTAATAATTTAATATTTGTGCTAAAATGCAATTACTAATCTCTTAATTTTTTAAGTTGCTTATTTTATTATTGTTTAAAATCAAAACAATTATTCAATGAAATAAATAATCTCTTATGATTGATTTTATCAATTTTATCAGTTTCATTTTATCAATTTCATTTCTTCTTGAATTATTTAATTTAAAAACTTATTATTTAATTTAACAGTTACATGAGATAAAGGACATTAAAAATTTTAATTAATAATACATAACACAAATCTGTAACAGAAATATCTTTATTTTACAAACTTTATTATATTAATTATTTTTATTCAGTGATTCTTGTATAGATACATAAAGCTTATCAATGTACTGAATAAAAATATTATAACATTGGAGATTATAACAAAACCTTCTCTATTTTTAAAAAGAACACTTCTTCCTCGATGGTGAAACGCTTTTATTGATTTAGTTTTATAACGAAGATTAAAATTCTGATCCGATTTTGTCACGGAAAGATTGAAAAGAACTGCTATGAATATTAATGGAACTATAAAAACGTCTCGCCTTCAGAATGTTGATGTAAAAGCTTAATACTCATCAAGCATTTTTATTAAAAATAACAATTTCTTGAACAAATTTTTGCATCAAAAATAAATACGTTCATTATTTTTTCCTTTGTTAAATATTAAAAACGTCTTTTAAAAATATAATTATAGTTTATTACAATATAACTTTATATAATACTTCACAATGGTAAATAAAAAATATTTTATATAAAAACAATACATTTCAGTTATTTAATATAAAATTTTATTTGACTTGTCAAGTAGCAAAAATATTTTTGCTACTTATTTTTTACAAAGTTCTTTATACTTTTCAATAAGTAGAAAAAATTTACTTAATTTTCAGTTCTATCTGTATATCGCGTCTTTGGATAAGAAAAGATATCAACGAAAAGAAAAATGGATAGGACGCAGACATGAGAAACGCATACAAATTACAAATATGTATTTCTGATCTAACTTACTATGTACACACAATACTTGTCAGCGTCTTACGCTGAAAGATGACAGATGAAATTTCTTTTCCTTCGAACCAAACGTTCCGTGTGAGCGCATCCGATACTAACGATTGATTTTACAACTTCCGTATAAAACGTTACTTACTATAATTGAATCTTAATGTGAACAGCGCAGCGATCAATGCTGGCGTGATACAGCTTTCATTAACGCGTAAAACAGACGGGAAGTCGTTCGTTATCGCCAGCAGGATATTTACTACCTAATTAATTCTAGTTCTTTCGCGAGCGGATTTACGATTACACGAGCAGATCCAACGAACACATCGCGTGATCGACGTCTTGCTTGTATTTTTGATTACGGATTTACGCGGTGCTGTTCCCCGAATAAACATTCCTATTAGGCAGGTTATTAACCGAGGCAGATTGCGACGCAATATCGGATCTGTCCATGTAATTTTTTAGAGCGTCACCGTAAAACTGCTGCTGCAACCGACGCCTATCCCTCTCGAAGTATTGCCTCAGCTGATTTCTGTCACGAAAATAATTCTGCGCGCCTCTAGTCGGCAGCTGTTTGTTTTTCATTAACAAACCGAGAAGATTGTGCATTCTAGGATGATTGATGTCGTAGTCTTTGTTATTTGACATCTTTATCTCTCTTAGAATTTTATCAACAATTTCCGGCGTTGACGTGGTGAATGTCGGATATGATTCATGAGATGATCGGTGTCTAGCATCATAATCAAAGCTTTCAGAATCAAAATCTGTAGGTGACTTGTGGTATTGCGATCCATCCATATATATATCTACATTGCTAGCAGACGTTTCTATCCCACTGGATCTAAACGAGCTGCCTGGTCTCATTGGCTTTCTCAGGCCGTTCTTGTATCGCGGACCTGGTCGTTTTTTCATCGGTTTGTCATAGAAAGGACTCGGTCTTGGTGGCGAGAGGAACTCTAAGTGACTATTTTCATTAAAGTCATCATAATTGGTACTCGCGGCGAAGTTCGAATCTCCCAATTTAGGTTTACGGCCGGATTTAACAGGGCCATGGTAGATATGTATCGGTCCCGCGGGTCGAGTCTTTAGCAGATGCTCCAAAGTTGCCAGTAACGGATCTTTCTTTTTCGATTTTGGTGCGTTAGCTGTGCGCACATTGTTCTCGCTTTGATGCGCTTCGATAATGTCTCTGTATTTTGATTCCGCTAAGGAAGTTCTCAATTTTTGCAGTTCGATCCTCAGTTTGGCCAGGTCATTCGCTTCGGAATAATTCTGAGTACTCCCCTGCGGCCTTCTGTCATTATTCCACTTTTGCGAGTTGTACATTGTCTTCAGAGATTCCTTAAACATCTCTTCGGCGTATTTCTGCAAGTCTGATGTAAGCTTCGGTTTCATGAGGAGCTCGCTTTGACCTGAGTATGGTTTAAAGAAGTTTCCGCCGGGCATGGCGGGCACCAGATTTAAACCTTGCTGAACGGGCTCGTTGTGCGGCTTATTGTTAAGAGCGTTCTGGTTCTTGATAATATCGACGTTAGGAACAAAATTGATTGGATTAAACATTGGTTCCTGATTCTGTGAGGGTTTAAGATCTACTTGTTTCTTAGCTCCTGACTCTGTTAAAGAACTCACATAATTCTGCAAATTGACCGCAGTCTGCGGAGTGACTGAAGCAATCGTGCTGAAAATCGGGTTAGGTGTCGTTACAACGGTAGCTGGATAGTGCAGCATCTGATACGGGTTCATATTGTTGAGCGGGTTTGATTTAATGTTTGGATTCACGATCTCCACATTCTTCGCTCCTATGTTTGGCAGATGAGCATTTGCTGTTCCAATCGTATTTAAATTACTGATAGAATGACTAGCCGCGCTGTCGGCGGTTTGCAATACAACTCCGGGCAGTCTACCGTTCTTCGCCAGTTGTTTATTCATTTGAGCATGCAGTTCCTGCAAATTCTGTTGATTTGGAATTAGTTGCTGTATAGCTGGTACTACCTGAGTTGCTTGCACGAAGGTCTTTGTTTTTGATGCGATATTCACCTGCTGAGCATTCTGACTTGGTATGTAGTAGGTGTTAGTCGCTTGCTTCTGTCCATTTTGACCAACGGCCAGACTCGCGGTAGCGAGAAAGTTCGGGCCGGAAGCGGGATACGCGTTCTTCTTACTTTGCACTTCTGCGTTGGCTCTTCCCTCCGGCTGAATCGTCTGACTGGATAGCAACGTGGGCGCCGTCGGCAGACTCTGTACCTGCAAGTTACCGTGAGTTATCAAATTCTGATCTTGTAGTCCGTGGGTATTTACCTGGAGCTGAGTTGCCTGCAGCGGCGTCTGTAGAAAACTCGGATACGTCTGAACGGTCGGCTGCGGCACCACGGCAAAGGTCGGCCGCGGCGTTACGTTGCTCTGCACACCATGAACACTCACGCTCTGCAGCGTCGGACTCAAGCCGGGTGTGAGGGCAAAGACAGGCGTCATCGTGCTCGGCACGTAGGTCGCCCTCAAGGGATCTATGATCTTATTTGGACTGCTCGGAGAGACTAGAATCGTATGTACGGGACTTTGAAAAGAATTCTGGCCCACGATGATGTCGGGCAGTGGTGTAGAAACCGCCAGATTTTTCGATAATGCCAAATTCTGAGCGAATATAGTCTGAGGCGTGCTCAAAATAGGCGCAGTCGTGCTGAACGCACCGATTGGCGCGACAGTGGCGATGTTCTGCAGCATCGCGTTGGACACGTCAAAACCCTGGCTACCGCCTAATGCGGTAGCGTGGTCGAAGTTTGTCACGGGTACGAGATTAACAACGTATTTCGGCTTTTCCACCTGATCTAACTCGATTCCGTTGGAATGAGAGATCTCAATATTTGGAGATATCTGGTTCCACGTATTAGTATTCTTTGATACGTGTTGCACGTTGGAGTTCTTCGTTTTCGTAGTGCCTCTGGAATCATGTCTGGTGTCTTCGGCACTCTCGTCGCGATGATTTGTATTGGGATCATTGAGCCATGGATTTGCCTTCACTCTATATCGCTGTGACTTTATTTTTGAAGGGCTATATGCGTCTTTACCCTCTTCTGCACTCTCGTCCAAAGTTTCCCGATGTTCTTTGGGAAGTTTTCTAGAGGGATCAGGATATGAAGGACGTTTCCGATTCTTTTGCGTTCTCGCTCTTGGTCGTTCAATGTAATCAGAGTATTCTGTGCTTTCGTCCGAACTTCTGGAGTCTTCTGTACATTGATAACTACGCTGTCTGCTGTTGTAAGCATCGTAATGATTTAATGTCTTTGAACTAGAAGATTCCAGATTTCTCAAAGTTTTATAATCATTGTCCGATTCGCTGTTTCGCAATTGACTGCTGAATTTCGCGTCTACTTTGTAGTTGCTCGGATCGGCGACCACGACGGGCTTCAAGAATCTCTGGCGTGGTCTCGGTGATTCTACCGCATCGCCATAAGTTCCGCCATGAGTGAGTTCGTTGGCCTCGTAATTCGTCCTTGATGAGGACGGGACCGCCGCTGCATTCTGCTTGGCCGCGCTCTGTCCGTTGTAATTCGCGATACTCTGCTGTTGATAATTACCAGCAACTTTCTCCTGCCCATAAACAGTTTTCTTTGTGTCCTGGCCGTTGTTGTATTGAGCATAGAATTGAGCGTAAATATCCTCGCCGTTACTTTGCTGCGACTGCTGACCATAATTGCGGGTGTGTTTCTCGAGTCTCTTCCCTCTCTCACCCTTTTGATGACGTCCCGTAGATGATTTCTCGGGCTCGCTGTCGGTATCGGTGTCGTGTACGTTCTCGTAAAACTCCTGGAAATTGGCCACCGCGGGGGTGTCGTTGTTCACCTTCAGCAGCTCGAACTCATTCAGCCTCTCGTCCTGGAAATCGAAAGATCTGCGATTCGTCAATGATCCAGGCTGACTCAAGAAAATCCTCGCTTCCGAGGAATTTGCTAAATCTTCTTCCAACTTTTCCGCTCTCGCATTGAAGCTGTCTTGAGCACTTACGGCATTTGTTGCGTTGCTCTCTTCAGACTGGCTTAGTTTCTGCTGCTCATGACTATTAGTCTGTGTCGATGACAGATCATACAAGACAGACGACATGGATGGTAATATAGGCACAAAGCCATTAGAATTTTCATAGTGTACTCCTGCGCTTATTGACGACGATATCCTCGATGGCTGGGCTTGAAGATCTTTCGAATCTTTATCCGGCTTTTTTACGGCGTGTATTATAGTCTCCGAAGCGGTTGCTAGTTGATCGAAGCTCTCTGTACCTTTTAAATCGATATCTTCTGTGCATCTTGTCTGCGGCCAGCTAAGAAATAGCAATATCATCTACAAAAGATAAAAAGCGCTATTTAAGCAGCTGAAATTTAAAATATTCATTTATTTTTAAATAATTAACATTAAATTTATTTAAATAGAAAATAAGATATATATATATATATATATATGTATATATATATATATGTATATATGTATATAATGTAAAGTACAAAATCAAAGTTTAACAAAAAATGTATAAAAATGTAATATTGTAAAGCAGCATAAAATTGTAAAATATATTTTTATAAAATTTATTTAATTAATTAAAAATAAAGATTCTATTATAAGATGTGCATGTGTGATATAATTATGATCATAATTAAACTGATGATAAAGATCGAAGAAATCGAGTTATTAAAAGTATGATCTAAAAGATATATCTCTTAAATAGTATAACTCGCAAGTTTTACTAAAGAAGAAAGTAGCATATATGCATTGCAAAGTTTGGATAGCCGCTACATGATAGTAAGCAGTATTAATTGCTGTTTCGTCAAGGAGATGACCTAGAAAAGAAAAGCAGACTGGAAAAGTAAAATGCGAGCGTGTACAGTTGAAACAAGAACTGGATGTGCACGGAAGCAAATCTTCGTGGACTTTCTCACTGATTCATGGTCACCCGAGCCGTTATTTGACAATAACGGACTCATACGAATGTCATCGTTAATATAATAATTTTGAGGAACAAAAAGAATTTTTAAAGCGGAATCCAATTGTATCCCATAAACGACTTTTCTTCTATAAAATGCAGAAGCAAATGAGTAACCAACACATAGCCGAACCGTTTAGAGAGTGTCGGTGAAAAGTAATTGCGGAGAAAACAGAGCCAATTTAAACTATTCTTTATGCCTATCATTAAACAAGTCGGTCGAAGTTGTCGATTGAAATATAACATCGTTATATGCATATCTTCATCTTAAAGCAGTCTTGTTGATCAGATTTCAGAAAGCATTCCAAGATAATATAGATATGTACTCAGTAATTTTCCATTGTTTATAGCATGCGTATATTTTTGCGTCTATTTTTTTGATATCGTAAACAATATAAATGAGCATATAAATTAATTAATAAATTATTAAAGTATGTGGACATTAAAAGCTGAAATCTTTGTAATTTATCTCTAATATTTAATGTTGTTTTTATTTGATGCAGGTTTTAGCAACTTTTATTAATAATTAGGAAAATAGATTTATCTGGTTTAATATAGTACAGTTTTAAAAGGAATGTATAATAAAATAATGATCAAAAAATATTAGAAGTTTATAACATGTATAATAATATAATATATAATATAATAATAGATAAAAAAATTAAATTACTTTAATAATATAAAATAAAAGTGTATCTTCTATATTATATATATATATATATATATATATATATATATATTTATATTCATATATTTATGCAACACATTCATCTTATATTTATAATAAAAATAAAATTTAGTTATTACATTTTAAAATATAAAGTATAAAATGCATATATCTACATATAAATTTATATGTAGATATATGCAAATAAAAAGAAAAAGAGCACATATATATGTTAAAAATGTACCTCATAATTTTTTAATTATGATCAATTTATCTTTTATAAATTTCTTTATAAATATAATTTTATTATCAAAATCTGTAAAATAAAAGAATACAAATACTAAAAATAAAGAGATTTTGAAATAAAAAGTCAAATGTTTAAATTGCTTAATGGGAAAGAAAATAATTTATTAAAAAAGAAATATTTTAATGTGCTGTCTTTTTCTATGTATTTCGTTTTCTGTGTATTTCTTGTAAAAAAAAAGGAAAGAGACAAAAAAGAGAAAATGCACTAAATATTTTATACATATATTAAAAAAAATCTACACTATTTCACAAGGAAAATCTATCACTTAAAACAAGAGTATCATGCGACATATAATATATACATTGCAATTTAATATGGTCTTTATTCATTTATATAAAATTTTTAATCTATCAAATTTATTCTTATTTATACACACAAAAATTAAACAATCGACTTTGTTTTTCACAACACAAATAAATTTTGCACTTTCACGATGTACTCCAATCAAATTACTTACATAATAAAAAATCATTTTCGTGATTTGACTTTTTGAAGTTTCTCAAACACAAATAAAAAAGGAATCCGTGCGTCACACTGTACTAAGCGTACACATTGGTTACAACCATCCGTTCCCGTATCCTCGTCGTCTCGTAATCTCAAAGAACGCGCGTGGTGAACCTCCACGCGAGAACTGAGCCATATAGTAGATACGCGATTTTCTTTATACAGTCCGGTGGCCAAGTGAAAAATATCGTTCTAAATATTATCCTATACACCACACAGCTGCAAGAGGATACTTTCATTCGCGACACGCTAATGCGCCTGAAAAGGTATTGTCCAGCGTATCATGGGACGCGCTCGCCCGTCATTACTATGGAATTCGAGCAGCGGAATCGCAATTATACGGAAATGGTGAGATGCTGTACTCGCGGCGTACGTTTCACAAAATGTTCGCAATTGGAATCAGAGTTGCCCTATTTCAAGTCCGCTCGAGGGAAACCGATTGTAAGCGTATCATTAATCGAAGAGGAGTGGTAATCGCAATTTTGCAAAATGCATCGGGAGGTATTTCTTTCAACTGACAGGAAAGATCTCTCTTTAGAAGAGCATTGTTTTGTCGTGTTATTAGGAACCGTCATTGATCCGAATGATTTCCTCTTCCGGTGCTTCGCAGCCTCCGGTTATCGTTCTCCGATCGACGGGATCGAGCCCGCGGATCATTTGTCAATACTTTTTCCGCCGTACTTTTATGCGCTCTAGAACACACGCATTATGCCCGGTGCGCCTACTCCTCCCGATGCGCGTCATGGAAACGAAGGTGCATGTCCGTGTGTAATGAACACGAGCCGATCTCTTCCCTGCGTGCGGAGTCGCTCGCGCTCGTGCCCAAGCGTTCAACAGTTTAATGCCTCGCGCCTAATTGCCGCAATTGCCGTAGATGCAACACAGATATCATCGGAGCCTGTCCGTTGTGAAAACATGGAATTAACAATGGTTAGAATGGGCTGAAGATCTTTTCTTTACACGCCTGTCAGACAATTAGCGTTAATTGCGGTTCAACGGCATCGGTCGACATCGATGTATATCTCCAGACACGCCCGCGCGCCGGTAGTATATTTTTTATATGAATAATTTAAGATAATTATACTTTTTTTACGTGCTTAGCTAGAGAACGCATTTATGCTTTGTCCATATCGAGCCATGGTTGCTCAATAGCTGCTAATGCGCGTAGATCAATAAGAATTTCTGTTAAAGCGGAAACTGTTACTTTTGTTATACGTTATAATGTACACGTGGTAAAATTACTGGGAAAAGTTAATAGATGGGCTTTCGTCTAACATACATTTACCAGCTTTTCCAGTAATCAGATGATATGCTGCTTGTGCTATACAGGATATTCTAGAACTGCCTTTTAACCATAGTTTCTATGGTCAATTTGAAATTGATCCTTTGAAAGTAATTAGCAGTAACGTTAAGAAAATTCATCTCATTATTTATCTTAGCTTGCTAATTTTTAATATTGTACATCTTTTCGAACAAGATCATTTATTTAAAATTTCATTGAAATAATACATCCTATTTAGATAAGTTTAATTAAAAGAAAATATTGTCATCAGAATTGTTTGTCATAATTTTTTCGTCTTAATTTTAATAATAAATTAGCCAAAAATTAAAAAATATTTTATTAAAAGAATTATTTAACATATTCATTTATTTAACATATTTAACATATTCCAAAACAGCTTTAATGACATTACATAATTTTTAAAATTACATTTTGTAGTTTTTATATTTTGTGACTTGTTTCAGATTTTTATAATATAATTATTTTAAAAAGTTATATTTTAAAATTTTGAATAAGGATAATAAAGAGTATTATAAAATCATGACCAATAATCAATCAAAGTAGAAAACTATATCTTAGCGGTTAATTTAATTATAATTTATTCATAATTTTATTATATAGATATAATACCACTATTATATAGCTTCCTACTTTTGATTAACTTTACATGCATCTATATTTATTTAAATGAATATGTTATATCATACACTTAAAGAAACTTATTAATAAGATATACCACAAAATTTTGTGTGTAAGTAGTGTAAAATTTTACAGAATAAATAATTTTTAGGAAACACAATAAGCAAAGTACGATTGCCAAAAAATTTCTGTCTATTATATTATCAATAATGTTTTAGTAAAATTATATCAATGGAAACACTTTTGTCTTTTATGTAAATAATTTACATAAAAATTCGAGGCACAAATGATACAAATATAATTTTTATAAAAATCTATTTCTTATTTTCATTAATCTGTTTCTTATTTTCTTATTTTCATTAGATTATAATAATGTAGTATACAAATTGTGATTATTTTAAATTGTGTATGAGGACTTAAGCGCTACGATTTATAAGGTACCTTTCTGAAGTGTAAAAATTTGGCTGACTTTTTATAGGTACATTCGCAAAGCAATAAATATGCTTTGGTTACTACTGTTTTCCTGAGAACAGCATTAAAATTCATTAATGCCAACAAACTCTGCGTGTTCTCAGCAAATCAGTAGCGCACAGGTACATTTATATATATTATAATGCATTGCACAATCCCATATTATAAATACTATCATATCACTAACGCTCGATTATTATTATTTCGTTGACGTTTTTTAAATCGATTCATGGCACGAAACGTTTCATTATTTATCTCTGATATAATAAGGTGCCAAATAATATACATTGCAATTATTTAATATTTTAAAATAAAGAATAATTCGGAAGAAAAGAAAACATTCCTCTTTATGAAAACTTTCTTATTCTGAATCTGATATCTATCAATGCCATTATCGTTATATTAATCAATCATTTTGTATCTTTGTGTCTTTGTGTCTTATCGCTCTATTGGTTTCTTGTCTAATCTAATTTTGTATTATATATTTTTATTAATATTTTTTAAACCTAAATAGAATCATATTTTATTAATATATTTTTTAAATAGAATTATATTTTATTAATTATCTGCAAAATTATTAATTTTAAAATTTTTATTTCTTTGATAGTTATATATCCCAAAATGGATATAATTAATTTAAATATATATAAAATATCTAAAGGCAATTCTTCAGCAATAAGACACAAAAATCAAAGCATATCTCTGCGGCTTTCTATTCTTTACGATATACGTGCAATTTTGTTTCAAATCCTATGATTTGCGAGTCTTGGATCTTCTATAATCTGTACGCTCTTCACTTTTGGCCGGGTCGCCGTGCGCTCGCCATACTTTCCGCTCGAAGGATCTTTTTCGATATCTAGATTGCTTGTTTCATAACTCGATTTGCCAATGTAGGATTCTGTAGGATTACCGAGCAAATCTCGAGTGCCACCATTTGATGCCAGTCGCGTCAGTTCATGCAGAGGACTCGTGGAAAATGAATATTGATCCTTCGGAGATTGATCGTCGCCAAGATCGTAATTAGACTGTCGCGCCAATTCTTCGATACTTTTGGCATACTGAATCAAATATTGCTGCAGAAGAGCCTTCAAATTCACATTTGGCGTAGCCTTAGGTTGTATAGGCGGCACACCATCTACTCTCAGAATAATAACGGGTATCAAGGAATTTCCGGCTTGTACAAAGGTTGGTTGCACATTGAGGATAGACGCGGGATTTTTTATATACTGCGAGATGGATGGGTTATAGTTCAGTAAGTCCGAGTACTGTAAATTCGAGTAACCGTCCAAATTCTTGTTGCCTGCCGCCATCTTTTTTGCCGAGTTTCCGCCAGCTGAAAGAAGAATTCCTAAGTAATCACGCTATCGCGACATATATCTCAATAAAACATGAAGTATTCTCACCTGATGGAACAAAAGGCCTGGTAGGCTTTGGATTGTTAAAGTATTCCGGATTCGGACTATTTATCATATATTTCGAGATCGGTTGTCTTGATAGCATCTCATATCGATTTTTTGGATTTTTTCCATTTAATTTGAGAGAATTTCGCGGTGATAAGGTTGTCGAAGAGACCGAGTATGTGGGTGAGACTCCGCTGCTTGCTTTGGTCTGCTGCGAAATTGCCTGCTTTTGGCCGATAAAGTTCTGATAACCCAACCGAAACGCTTGCTGCTGCTGCTGCAAGCGAGACAAAGAATTAGCCGAGATGAATGGGGTTCGTGAACCGGTAGGTTCCGGTGCCATCGGGAACTGTACTGGACCCTGCGACAACACGCTGTTTTCTGTGGAGACGGACTCGTAGGTTTGCGATGAATCTTGGTTTTTAGCAGCTTGTAACGCGGCCAATGATGGGTACTCAGAGTAAGTCTCGTACGTCATAGGCGGTACGTCGGATACTCTGCCATCCGGATACTTCCAGAATATTTTATTCTCGTATTTAACGCCGTTCTCCACCGTGTATCGAGGCAGGTTGGCGAATTGTCCGGTGTTCTCTGAGTAACCGGGCACCTCGTCGGATCCAGACGTTGAGGATTCCACCGCGTGGTTCGAGCCTGATCGAGTATAATTCGGCTGATCGGCAACAAGAGCAGCAGCCTCGAGAGGCTGCGATGTCGAAGATTTCACAGCGCTGTGCGCCTGTCTGGGGTAACTCTGCACGTTTGCCACGTGCTGTGAACTCTGTCCGAGATATCTTTGAATGTACGACGGCGGACTCGGCGTGACGTAGGTATATCGGCTCGAACTGGAGGCCGTGTAACTCTGCGGACTAGGAGTGACGTAACCCCCCGCCGTTGCTGCCTCTGTGGCACTGAATTCCAAAGATTGCGGCGTTGTGGAGGCATACCTGCCCTCCTGATAATCCACGTTTGAGTACGCCTCGATGGAGGGTCTCGTAATCGGCAAGAATCCCTGGTAAGGTTCAGAATCGGACGTCTTCGTCAATTTTGTTCGCAATCCAAATACTGGCGATGACTTCGTCATTGAATTGTAATACTGATAACTCGTGGGATGTGATCCCGTCGAGCCGCGCGCCCTGTACGATCCGTGTTGTCCGAGATCTGCGAACGAGTTGGAAATCAATTTCTGACTACTTGACGGTATTTTTTCAATTATTGTCCTCGGGAGAAATGGGCTGATGGATTCCTCTATGCTCACGGTGGTTCCGGTCTTTCCCGCAGGAAAATAATAATTGTATTTTCTCGGAGACAGCAGGGAGTTCCGATCAAAACCGTATCCGAGGCCATTGTTCACGGTGCGCTTCGATTTCTCGTCGGTTCCAGTTGCATTATCGATGGTGCCGTTATCAAAATCTAATAGTATTATCGGTGGTAAAATCGGCAGGACCTCCTCAACGTTCTCCTGCTCCTTTTCCTCTTCGCTTTCGCTATCAGCGTCCTCAACATCTGCAACATCTTCGATAAAGGGACGACGTTCAATGTTATCCGAGTCGTTCACCTTGATCTCTCTATTTCCGGCAGTCTCCGCGTTGCAGAGCGCGTGCACCAATAAGAATGCGACGATCTGAAAGTCAGGGGCATTTATGAGAAATCGTGCCAGAGACCATGTGACAATGTGTTAGTCATCGATCTCCGGCAATGGCGATCTCACTTTCACTTCCCTTCCCTGTTCAAACATGTATGATCGCCCCGAAGAAAATCCGATTAAATTATTCCGGATTGGTTTTTTCCCGGTTTTTCATAATATGTTTTCAAAAAGATATATTAATCAGATGTTCCATAAAAGAATTTTTATAATAATTCGGTTATGTGTGTAATTATAAAGATAACGAGCACATAACTGCATTTAAGAGGAAACAAAACTGAAGAGACGGAAAGATATTCCTGTAAGGTCAGAATCAAGTGTGTCAATCAATATCATTAAAACGAGTTTCATTCGTCGTGCACTTGCGATTTTCACCGCTTTCTTTAAACGTCAACATTGCATTCTATAAATAACGATGATTGAAAATATCGCTTTCCACATGAGCAATAAAAATTTAAATTTATCTATAAAAATTTACTAACTTTAAATACTTAAATACTTTAAATACTGGTTTTACATTAAATCATTTTATTATCTATAATAAGATATTAATTAAGATTAGATAAAAAAAATTATAAATAGTCTAAATAAGGATGCGTAAAACATGTAATTTAGCTCGAGAGAAATTCAGAAATTTACAAATTAAAAAATTAAAAATATTAAAGTGAAAATGAATTAAACATAAAATTCAATTATTACAAATAAAATATAAATAATTTATATGATATCTCGCTTACGTTATTTATGTAAGCATTCAAATCTTTAAAATTCATATATCACATTTATTTTTAAATGAGCGGCACATTATAACGGCATATCGTAGCGGCACATATTTAAACTAATCTAATCAATCAAAGTTTTTTTCGCTTTCCTAAAACAACTATACCGGATTGCTTCCAAATTTTGGCATTAATGACCCAATAAATATTCAGCACGCGACATGCAATGAAAATAGATGCACATGCAGCGCGTCGAAAGTGGCCAACCGCGACCACTTTGTCAGCTCATCAATCAACTCGAAATTGGCGGTGACGGAGTTGTAAAAATGCGAGCGACGTGTCGCAATTGAGAAGATGTTGAATTTCACGCGTACCTCGCCGGCGTCCATGTTATGTCGATGCAAAACTGCTGTGTTACCTAATACCGAAAAGTGCGTTTGGGACTCTTCGCCATGGCGAATCGAGAGATGATGCGTGGCTCATTCTCCGTGTGGACTTTCACCGGCTTACTCAAGAGCATCTGCTGTGGATATTTTATCGCCATTTCTTCGTGTATGGACCGCGATCGGAGAAAAATGCAAGGCACTTTCACCGCAATTACGTCCGGCCGAGTCCAGGAAGCATTTTATCCGACCGGGAGAAAAAAGATTTTTTGGAGCTGTTGTGAAAAATGGCAGTGGCATGTGCACGAGCGGTGCGTTACCGTTAAAATATTTCCGACGGATTTTCGGCATTAAAACTTCAATCAGAGGGATTATTAAATTTAGATACAACAGCTACAACCGCGAGATTCCACGAGAGCCATTTCTACTAATTATATGTTGTCCGCACTGAAGTCAACATGCGGTTGTTGATTCGTAATTGCATATAATTATATTAGTAACGTTTATCGCAATTACTGCTATTTCGTTATTGCAATTATAAAATGTTATTCTAAGATTATTTGTAAAAAATGTTAAAGTATATGTATAAAGTGAAAATTGTTTTTTTAAATTGTTTTTTACGAATAACAAGATTCAGGAAAATATATATCTTTTCCTATAAGAAGAAATGCATTAAATAAAAAGAGAAATTTAACAGTCAATTTAACAGTTTTATAAATTACAATAAAATTTACAAACAAATTGCTACACGAAAATACAATTAAAATGTAGTACATCATAATAATGTAATAAGTTATGTTACCAATTAATAAAATGGAAGAAAGGCTTGAGAAAAGAGAAGAGTGCTAAGTACACGAAGCATTTTGTTTCAAGTACTTACATAGATCCTAGCAAATCTCATGACGGTCGACCTTAAACCTGCTAGCTTGGTGGACTTGTCGTGTGTGTTTGGTACTGATGAAGCTGAGGCCAGAACATCCCACCTTATATGCCCTCGCTCCTGGTGTGAGAAGGACACCATCATTATAGTTTCACCACAGCGAGACGAATGCTATTCGCGTTCGATACGGGAAGACACCTGCCAGTAGCGTAGCGACGTCGTCTGACAGATCGACGCACTGATATCATAAATTTTTTCATCCTTTTGCATTACGCAAATAAACGTATGCGTGTTGCGTTATAACTCAGGCTAACCGGAAAATTCCAGATATCTGAATAAAGAATCTATGTAACTATGAGATGCCGTGGATCGCAAAGTCGTTCGTAGAGTTCGTAATCTCACGTGATATAGAACTTTTAGCGATCTCTAGTAGTAATTTATTCATCGCCCCACTCGCCGCAAAAATACTTTACAACAAGACCAGAGATGCACGAAACGCACGATGGCGTGTCGCTTCCACTTCCGTTGAAACATATCGAGGAAGATTCCAACATATCCGCGGAAAATTCCAGTAAATTATACATTTACAGAAAAAGAAAGCGTTCCGTGCTCAACGAGATTAGTAACAAAGTAGCAATCAAAATTTCATGCGGTTAATTTCATGCGTCTACACCGTTGGGCTCATCTCCGTGGCGTCAGCTTTCTCGTGGACTCTCTGTTGATGTACCCCGCTCGCGTACAGTAAGATACTTGCATGTATGTTCCTCGACATTAGACATACCTCCAATAGTTCACTGCGTTTCGATGTCAATACAGTCTACCTCAACTTACATCGTAAACTATCATAAACTGTTAGAGCTGAGCAGCTAATCTCATGCAAACTTATTAAATATGTTGACCATCTATAAATAATTTTATCGTTTTTACATGTTCGATGGAATAATTAATAAAAATCTTACAGCGTTATGTAAATCATACGTCTAATAATGTCATGTAATAAGTAATCAAGAGTCATGATAGTGGCTCGCTATTCAGTATATATTATCTCTTTCGTAACCATAGAAGATAAAAACGTGGCCTTATCGCATACACTAATAACATAACACAGTTATATTTTATCGTGATTTAATAATTTGATTAATTTATATAATATATTGATTATTTTTCTAATATCGAAATTTTTTAGTACACTTTGTAGACATTTAATATTCTTACGTGTTTCTGCAATTTTTTGTTATAAAATAAATTTGGGATTATAACATCAGAAATGATTGCCATTTCTAAAGAATTTATGATATGAATAAAGTTTATTGTCCTATCATGTTATATTATAATGAAGCATTTAATAAATTAAGTAGAACAACTAAGTAAAAGAATTAATATAAAAGACTGTTCTGATGTCTATAATCTTACATAAAATTTCAAACATTATTCAAAAGGTTGCTCACAAGTAAACATAATAATAAGATAAGTAAAATAATAACAATTAAAATTTATGGTTGTTATATGCGCGAGACAATGTAATGTATAAAAACAATAATTTTTAAATAAAAAGGTATTAGTTATAATTATGTCATAATTACATAAATTAATAAAATATGCATACATGAAATACATATATGAATACTTAATAAGTTCCATAAAAAGTTTTTGTATTTTATTTTAAACGGTATGTGAAGGAAAGGTGTTACTAGTTGCATGTTTTATTTAAAATTTTATTGAAAAATCATAAACAAAGTATTTGCCGTTTATTAGGCGCGTCTTTACAAATGTAAAAGAGAACAGTATAAAAAGGTTTCGCATGATCTTCGATGAAAGACTAGATGCGATAATACCGTCGATCTGTTCAGATGATACATCCTAGATGTCCGCATATGCCTCGATCGTCGTATAATCGCTAGTAATCAAGTTTTCAAGCTGTACTGACCCTTGTGTGTATGACATTCGTCAATCGTCATGTCGCTCATAGCGATTCTCGTCACTCAGACTTGCGCTTCTTAGGAGCAAAGTTCACTTTCGACGGGAGGAAACCCCCTTCCAGCTTTATCGGCCTTTCTCTGTACCTAATGGTATAGTTATGATGGTATAGTTATGATAGATAATTACAGTAATAAGACACTCTGGCACTCTCATTACTCACGCTACCATACCTGGCGGTGTCCTGCGCGGCAATGACTTTGCTCGGAATGTACGTGTCAAGTAGCGACCTCGGCTCCGAGGGCAATGAATGATCTTGTACTGGCAAAGTCTGCTCGTCTTCGAAGGGGCCCCGAATAGGCTCCAGTTGTGCACTTCCGGCTTTGAAGTCATGCGGAGGAAACTGAGGCGGTACGAAATGAGTTTTGGGCTCATCGGGCATCTGTTCACGGAAACACAGAATAAAGTTACTGCTTCTATGTTACATGGAACGAGATAAGGGAATTCTAAGCAAACAATCCTCCGGGATATTGCAAATATATTTGTAAAAAAAATTAAAAAAGTGTAGAACGTATTTTATTTTCTATATTTTAAAATATCGTATATTTCAATAAAACGAAAAAATTGTTAAAAGTGAAAAAATGTTTATATTTTTTTGCATGAAGATATTCTCACAAAGATCGAATTTTTTTGAAACAAATATGTCCTTTTCTCCATTAAAATAAAATAAAAGTGTCAATAGAAAATAAATATTCTAAACAGCATATAGTGCATGGCACAGTAAAGAAGGTAATTAATCTATGCTAATTAACTAACATGTTACTCCGTTACTAATTTAAATCTCTAATTACGAGCCAGCGAATAAAGTGATAGTTATGTAAAACTGTCATTTCCATTACAAAACACCGATTTCTGATAAATGTAACGTAGTCACGCAAGCTATAAATCATGCTGAGTGAAATATCATGTGATATTAGAGTCTATTTTAGTCTATACAAACCTTGTTATAATTTTGCGATATATCTTGATTGACCTGTTCCTGCAAGACTTCTTTTGGCGTTTCGGCCTGAGAGATTATCGGCGTGGTGTATAATTGTTGCTGTGTTTGATATTGATTCACTTGTCCACGGAGGAAATTATCCTGGATATAAGCTGGTAAACGTGCATAAAGATCGCTATAAGCAGCAGCGGGATCATTGTAAACTATGCCAGGCTGCGTGTAAACTAATTGCTGCACATACTGCGGTTGCGGGGATGTGACGTAAGCTTGCGTATGTAACAGAGTTTTTCCTTGATTTAACGGCTGCTGGGGTTGGACGTACAAGGGGGGTGTCAACAAGGGAGTCGAATTGATCTTTTTCTTTGATGCAATTGGAATTGTATAAGACGATCCTTTCGGCGCCTAAAATATTCAAGATTGTGTAATAAACAAGATAAAAAAATGACATGAAATAAATTTAAAATGTTTGATTTGACATTCATAAATCTGTTCGATGGATAGAAAGAAACTTCAACGATTTTCTCTCTTACATCATATTAAATTATAATATTGTTATTATGTAACAATTTGCATAAAAACAAAAAATATATATCTATAAAATATTGTATTCACACAAATTAAATTTACCTTGGTCGTGAATGTTATTGGCCCGACCGTGGGATAAGGTTGTTTTACAGAAGGGACCAATTGTTTTTGATTATATACGGGGGTATATACAGGTATGGAAATTGGTTGAGCTATATTGGTCGCTAGCTGTAACGGAGGTTGCGCCAATTCGGCACCTTTTAAACCTACTAAGGGATTAATATTCAATTGAGGATAATAAGAAAGCAATTGTGTCACCGGAACATCAATGTAAAGAGGTTCTGCAAAATTAAAAAGTATAATTAAATATTTCATATCATTCCTTTCAATAATTATCAGAATAAATATTTTATTTATGTTAGTAAACGCTTTTTTTCTTGATTCAAACAATAGACATTACAAAATTTTATTATTGATTTTATATTTTTAAATAGTGTAATAATATTTTTATTCTGTTATAAAATTATACATATACATAGCAATAGAAGTGTTTCATAATCTTTACCTTTATTAATAGTTTTTGTATATTTTTCCGTAACTGCTTTCTGTTGAACACTTTGAATGTGATTACCCACTGCAATTTCCGGTTGATAATTTAATTTCTGAGATTCAAAAGCAATGCTTTTCGTTGGTATTTCTACTTGTTGTTGATATCCACCATAATATTGTATTGGCTGAATATTTTGCTGTGGCAGAATTTGGCTTGGATTATATTGTGCTTCATTTACAGAATATGGATTGGGTTGAATGTATTCTTCGGGTGGCACTTGCTAATGACAAACAAATAAGAAAGAAGCTTTAACAAACAATGTTCATTATTTTATACAACTGATAAAATTAAATTTCTATTATATGAGAGTATCTATTTGTTTTAATATTATTTATTATATGTTATGTACATATATATGTGCATATGTCATATAATTATAAAAATATTTGTAATAACTTTCAGTATAAATCCTTCAGAAGATACTTAAAAATAAGAAAAAACTTTTGAAATTCAATGTTTAATCAATATCTTACGGTATATTTTATATCCTGCAGTTGCTGAGGTGGAATGTACGGTTCGGAATTACCCAAAGTACTATATTGGTTTGGTATTTGATACTGCTGTTGATTGGATTTAATGGCATATTTCGTTTCATCAGTCTGAATGCTCTCGGTCTTGGCTTTACCCTCCGCCCTCAGATTATCTCTCTCTATATCTTCTAAATTAATTTTCTTCTCGGCACATACCGCCGTTAACAGCAGACCCAATATTAAATAGATTTTCTGTAACCGAAAGAGAAAGTTCAAATTACTGTTAATCATCGGTTCACTCTGATCTCTCTCTCGTTCATCTCCTTTTTTTAATTCATCACTCAATTGTGCAAACCTCCAATAATCTATAAACTTCCAAGTATAAATTTGACTAATGACTTCAAAGTACAAAATGATTGGCACGTGTTGCAAATAAAAAAATTAATTGCTTTCTTAATACATGTGCAACGTATCATTATGTTTAAACGTTTAAAAAAATTATACTGAAAATTAAACTCAATAAATTTTAATATGACTCAATAAAAATTATAAAATTAATTATTCAAGAAATCTTCCGCTTATTTTCCATGCAATTATGAATAAGTAGTTAAAAATATAACATAGTCAATTTGTAGATATATAGTGCAATGTAGTAAAAAAGTTAATAATCTCTAATAAATAATACGCAATAATAATGCGATTTACTCAATAACAAAGCGTTTAACGCATTTTAGTGGCTAATTATATTGTGCGTTCACCATTATCGTTTCCGGCAAAAACGTTTGCACCGGGCACACTTTCACTGCACGCGAAGTTCTGGGTCAAACATCCGGCATGGACCACTCTTATATAGATTATGTTGTCCCGCCATCGGCGGGGCGAGTCGCTCCCCTCCGAACACGTATCATCACATACACACACGTACATTTCTTTTTCCCCCTCTCTCATCTTTTTTTATTATCTTTAAATCAATTTTTAGGCACATATAACAGCCATATATCAAGAAAAAAACTCTGCGTTTTTAGAAATTCATAAGAGAACTTTGAAATATTATTTCAGATATTTTTTTCATTTTAATAAGATGCATTATCGATGACGAAGATAACAATACAATTTTTTTTTATTTTGTTATGCAAAAATTAGTTTATTTTATATATTTTTCTAAAAGTAAGTTTTTCGCAAGATTTTTATATTTATGATTCTTTTATATATTAATTATTAAAATTAATATAAAATTCTATTTTCCTCTTTTCTTCGTCAGTGAAGTTATGCATTTCTTTTCCAATGGCAGTTACATAATGCTGTATTCTCCAAAAATAAAATGTATTATTAAAGTAGAAACATCTAAACAGCAAAAACATACTTACCATGTTGCAAATTTATAAAAAATATAGACACCACACAAAGGACTTAGCTCTACTATAAAATCCAATCAGATGTGCGTTCTCTTATATAGCCTTTACCCCTACCAGTTACATCCCCTGTCGAGTTACACTTCACTTCTTGATCAAAACATGTGTGATAATCCGTGTCGGCCATGGACCACGTAGTGTGTACCATCGTGATTCGAGTAAAAGTGAAGATATTCAGTAAATTGCTTCCTCGACTTTTCAGAATGCGACTGGAATTTATAGCAGAGAAAGACTAACACATCCCCTAAAACTCAATACATTCCAAAAACATAATATCACAATATATTTAACAATATCAAATATTAATCATTTTCTATAAATTTTTTTATAACTACATTTTCGAAAATAAAAATTTCTAATAAAATATTATGTTAAGCTTATTTTAAATAATATACAATTTATATCAATTAAATGATACATAATTTGTATAAATTAAGATATACATAAAATTAAACTTATGATTTTTTACAATATAAATAAAATTTGAAAAATTTATATATAAAATATATTGCAAATAAATTGAAATATAAAAATAATATGTATAAAACATACATACATATACATTATATTTATGTACATTAAAATACATTACATATAAAATTATAAATAAAATTCTATTTTCCTTCTCTCAAAGTCTGACATAAATTAAAATATATCAAGTAGGTTTAAGAAAATATTGGTTACAGTTTTTATTAAAATTTTTCTTTAATTTTTTAATTAATTAGTTAAAAATAGTCCAGTTATTCCAAATATACACACATTTTTAAAAATAATCCAGCTATTTCAAATACACACACATTTTTATACACAAAGTATACATACAAAGTTTTGCAAAGACAAATAAAAGAAAGATTATAATTTTAAGTGTGATTAATAGAAAAGAAAAGGTAACTTTACCTAGAACGATTCATTTTGCATCCATCAAACGGATAGCGGAAAACTAATCTTTCTCTAAGAGTTCCGTCGAAGGTATCCCGTCGTTAATGTGGAATTAACAGGTGGAAAAAAGTCAATTATTAAAACGCAATCTTCTGAGAACGTAATATATCATCGAAGTAATCAAACTAGAAATGAGCTTCGCATACTTAATCGTTATCGTCCTTTCCACTCATGTCGTTCATACGATCACAGTAGGCGACCATTCACCGATTGTACTTGTAAGTAAAATATAAATGTAAAATAAAATGCGTTTAAGTATCTGTTATCGGCACTCTTCGCATAAATCGCTTGCAGATTTTTCGAAGCTGCAAAATCGTACTAATTATTGCCGGTTTATTCGGTTCATTAAACTGCTAATTGGCCGAATCGGTACGTTTCAATCAGCCTCACACTCGATAATTACAATCTGTAGTACAGATTAAATGATATAATTTTATTGATTTATTGCTGATTTATTTGCTTATTTATTACTCTACTTTATCGCTATGACAAGAACATGAATGTATACAAGTGCAAATAATTTTCTATACCAATATTAAAACATACAAAATAAAATTTTATATTCATACATTTAAAGTTATTTTTTAACATATTTTTGAATAATTTATAATTTGCTTTTCTATTAATTTATTAATATAATAATAATTAATTTATTAATATAATAATATTTATATTATTAATATAATAATATTTAAAATGTAATTAAATTTATCTTGCTAAAAGTTATTATTATAAATTAAATTTCAATATAGGTAAATAGCAAGACATTACTTTTGAAACAATTTTAATTAATGTTTAATAGAAATTTTTGTGGTTTTTCGTTATTGAAATAATATTCAACAAAAATTCTTGATACAATCTACCGTTTATTAATTCAAGTTCTGCATAATGAGAAACAATCGCTAACATTAATGTCTTACGAACAATAGAGAGAATGATCGATGTAGTCTCGTAGGAAGTGGCGGTTTCCGATTATTGAACGACATAATACCATACGCACTTGTGGAAAAGTGGATTATTCTCACCACTGTACGTCTAAGTTGCATGCGAGATTGAGTTGTGAGATTTGGACACGCGATCTCGTTATCTGATTTAAAAGTGATATAATATATCTTGGCCATTTATGTAAAATCTATAGATATGTATTTTTTAATAACTCATTAAAATTTACGCTAATAATAAACCATAACTGACGTGTAACTGACTGATGTGTAACTGACTTAATTTTGTAAAAATTATACAATTAGTTCATCATTTATAATATAATATTTATATAATAATATTATGTTATTATTATAACTAAATTTAAGATTGGTATTAAAATTTTTTTTCAATATGATTTATGAATTATTATCAGCAATTATTATCAAAATATATATTATAAAATATATAATGCAATGCATACATAAAATCTTTACGTACATACAAATAATTAATTATATGAATCTTTCATTTCTTCCTTATAGAATTAATTATCTAAAACAATGCTTTATTTTGTAAGAGCGATGTTGATAAATTCAAATCTTCTCTATCTCTTTATCTCTTTCCCGTTAATTTTCAAGATTATGTAACAATGGGATTGTATTGTAGAATGATGTAAAAGATCGCGTTATATATCAGAACAATTTCTCGCTGTTCATTGAATCCGAACGATGACGGTTAACCGATATATCAATCGAAACAAACTACTACTTATCGTGACAATCGTATAGCAAGGTGTTCCTGAAAATTCCTAAAACAGAAAACTCATCGCTCGCTCACTCCATTCTATCGCAGACAATGAGGGAAAGGGTCGGATTGGAGAAACGGAAAGAGAAGGGGTGAGCTGCTTTTCTCGTACAAATTCCTGGCAGGAATGGGTGATTGATGCAGTCGGGAGTCACGGAAGGGAAAGGATTGCGAGAGGATGGAAAGGAGGTCTCGTAATGATTCGCAATCTCTTTGTTACTCTTTCTTTTTCTCTCTCTCTCTCTCTCTCTCTCTCTCTCTCTCTCTCTCTTTGTGGGAGTGGAAGCGTTTCGCTATCGAGTCGCTCAAAGACGGACCCTTTCCTCGGACATTCCCAGGTGTATTCCACTTGCTTAAGCGGAAGAGAAGGAGGAAGACTGGGAAGGAAGAGGAGGAGAAGAAGAAGGAGGGGGAGGAGGAAGAGGAGGAGGAGGAGGAGGACTTTCTACCATGGTCATGGGTGTGGATTACAATCTTATATACTGATCGCTCGCTGTTGCGTCAAACGATCATCGATGCTGCACTTGAGACGAATTACCTGCAACCGAAGTTAGAAAACTTTCACGATCGCGAGGCCAGTGCCTCCGACAAAACACGCGCAACAGGGAAGGCCGACTGAGAAAAACGAGAAAGTGGATTAGACGATTATATTGACGACGCATCGAGCGAAGCAGTTTCTCATATTGCGTCGAAGCGACAAGAAAAAATGCAAATATTCGACCTTTTCAGTCGATCGCTTTCTCGAGTTCGATCATAGCCGGATTTGCACGATCATCCGTCCGTTTGCGCGATCTGTTAAATTTTTTATGTTCACTAAGGTTGATCACTTCGCTTTCGAAATTCACTTGATCAATTATACTATCATCATTTGCAAGTAACGTTCGTTATTTGCATACATATCTTTCTCATAAAATGTATGTGGGAAATCGGTAGATATATTAGAAAATGCTATCGTTAATTAATGAAGTATGCTTTTTTCTATATTTTTTTTTCTTTCTGACAGTCTCTTGAGGATTCTGCAATTAACTAAATTACCTATCACTAATTATTTTTATTACTGTTGGAAATTTATAGAAAGTAAAATAAAAGATAAAGCTTATTTCTTTTTTTTTTATTTCTAAAAACGATTTTTTTGATTTCTAAAAACGATTATAAATAATTTTTACTTTTTAGATTATTTTTTACATAATTGTTATATAATATATATATATACATATACTTTCTAGAGAGTAAAAGATACCCAATATAATTTGAAGTTACTCTACATACAATCAGAATTTTAATATTAATCTTGAATTTACTTAACAATGATACGATATTGCGATAATTATCTTAAAGAAGAGAAAACACGATAAATCTAGCACGAATAAAAAATGCAACAAAAATAAACATTGCATTGCATGCGATTCATTCGCTGTAGTCAAGGAAAGAGCAAGCAGCGCACAATTGCAGAAGAATGCCAAATAAAGAGTAAAGTTCTCTCATGTATTTTCTAAATAAATTAATTCAAATATTATAACATTTTTTTGTATGTAACGATGTAACGTTGCCTAGCGGGATATAATTTGGCTGTCGCTCGCACGACGCGTGACGGCTCATAAACATAAAGAGAAAATAACGCTACAGTTACAATAAAATGTGTCCACACACGCGTGTGCACGAGACTTTCTACCACCGTCGCCAAAAGCTACAGCCTCGTTTATTCAGCGTTTACACAGACGAGGCATTTATACGTCTCGAACTTTCGGGTCGCCTTGTATATATTATCGATTGAGATCGAGTCGCCATGTGAAAGTAACCAGAGGCTTGGTCCATCCGATTTTCTTTCAGACCATCAGCGTGCACGCGCGCGCGCGTGGAATGAACAAAATAAAGTAAAATGGCGCGCCACTCGGAGCTCTCACTCACTTACCGCGATATCCGCGCCAAGATTGGCATCAAGACTTATTGCATTCTTCGCATGAAATACGCAATTCTGTCAAATATATTAATTCTATCCTACAACCGGCTATTACACGAGATAAGAAAGAAATTCAAGTTCTCTGACCTTAAATTCGCAATGAAGTATTATTTTCGATGAAATACCTCACAATCTTTATCCAGCTTTATTTCAAAATAAAATTTATTTTACAAATCTTCATATCGGTTATATTTTTTTTTAAGAAAGATATGGATGAACGAATATGTGTGGTGGTACTTTCATGAAACTTGAAAGGAACACTAAGTGAATGTTCCTTATCTCATTCACACGGTCTATCGACGCGTCAGACCTGATTCCCAAGCGAACCAATCGCAAGGTCTTACTTCCGCTTTCCATCACGGTCGACACGCCTCGTCCGGTCGATCAACCGGACATTACCGTGATCCGGATCTCTTCCGCTTCCGTATGTCCGTGACTTGTACAATTCTATATTACTCGCGTTAAGATGATACCGCGTGAAAAATGTTGAATGTTTAATTAGCGCTGCTCTAAAAGGACGCGCCGAGTAGCGATGTGCGGAAAGATCAAAATTAATTAGCAAGCGCAAGATTAATTAGTAGAGATGAAGGATTCATTGCCGACGGAGAAATGCGATACGCCGTCCAATATCTTGTAAAATTTTAAGATAAAGCAATCACATAGTCCATCATTGCGGCGCGCAATTTATATAAAACATTAACTTTTTACAATTATTTAAAACTCTTTGTAGTAAAGACAATATAATTTTACATGGTTTTAAATTTACTCTTTTTTTAATAAATATATAATTGATATACAATTTGTATTAAACTTTAGAATATAAAACTTTTTTATAATTGTATGTCGTATAATGCAAATAACATATAAAATATATTTTAAAATATAAATATATACTTTTAAAAAAATGCAAAATGCAAAAATATCTTAAATTATAAATTACATTTTAAAGTCAAATGGAAATTATAAATTCTAAATCAACTTTAAATACAAATGTTTAAAAAACTAAACAAATTTGACATGTTAATGTAAATAATCCTTCATTTTCGATAAAAGTTATCAATGACTACAAAATGGATTACACATGGAAGTAGGAAATAAAAGCTTCCTATTGTGTATGTATTAATTATCTGACGCATAGAGCATACTATCTTAATGATACAGTCAACCCTTAAAATTGCCTCGTCCGTATAAATTTCCGCATCTTAATCCGCTAGATTTTCACGTACATCGCAATCTATGCTGACGTGTGTATAATTACGTTGGAAAAAACACAGCAGAAAGAAACAGGAAGCTGTCGCTCATCGAACGAAAGTAAAGTATAAAAATAAACAGAAAAGGGAAACCGGTTTGCGGCACTTACACCGGAGAGAAAGGAGTGCAAACGTCAAAAGAAGCAAAAGATCGTTTATTATATTAGTGACTACAAAATGCGTATTTAAAATCAATGCCTATGTAGGTCGCAAGGAGGATAAATAGATTTGCATTGTTAGCTCATAGCAAATCAAGCCCAATGCGATATCGCGACTTTTCAGAAAAAGGCTCGTCACGCAATGCTAAAGCACCGCTTTTGCAAGACAAAAACTGGCTCTTTGCATTCTTTTCCCTTTTCGCGTCTCATAAACCTCGAAAGATTAACATCTCCCGACCACATTTTCGCAATATAAAAGCGCTATTTGCCGCTTGTTCAAAAGAAAGAAAGTACCAAGTGGATCGGAGAGATGATATAAGTATAATTGTATTGTATTAAGTAGCAATCTTGTACACCCGTGAGCAAGCCTTTCATTTAACGGATAATGCGAAAGTAAATCATTCGTAACATTGATATCTGTCTGGTTGTCAAGTTTTTATTTGTTAACTTGTAACAATTAATAATATTAGACGGACAGTATCAATTTAAGAGATTTCATTTGATTTGATGAACCAAAGAGTGAAAGTGTAAGCATGAAAAGCATAAGTGCGTTTCATCTATTTTGCAACATGAAGAAAGAAAATGTATTGAATTAAAGCTCGTAATCTTTTCATTAGATGTAAAATAATGTGGCATATAAATACAAAAATTTTATATGCAAAATTTACAAAGAGAGAAGGAATATGTTCAATTCTGCTTGTTATTCTTTAATTAAAATTGAAGGAATATCAATTTTAATTAAATGTAATAAACAAAATTTAATTCCAAACTAACCTTGTCAAAAATATTTTAATATTTAATATCTTTGTGCAATATTTTTAGTGTTTTTATTATAAATTAACCTTAAGTTTTAAACTTCATAATTTTAAACACTTTAAAGATTTGAGCACTTTAATTACAATTGTACAGATTTAAAATTATTTATATAAAAATATTTGGACAACCACCTATCTATAAGATGTATTAAATTAGAAAAATAGATTAACACTAAGGCAGATAAATGTTATTAGAGCTTCAATTTTAGATGGGATTTATTTTATAGTCTTATAATTAAAAACTATGTATTTTTTACTTGGAGTTGGAATTTATGAAAATAATAACAGCAAATTATGTTTAACCTAACATTTTTCGTAAATAATTAATATATTAATAAATATAAAAAAGTTTATAATATCCAAGATATTTTGTATAGTTAATTATTTAACTCGCTAGGACTGAAAGGAGCCACGTCATTCAACAAGAAAACAATAACAATCTTATAAGTATAACAACACCGGTTTGATTTTATCGCATTTGTCATATTTTATCCCTTATATTGTTTCGTTCCGAAATTGCCGTTGTCCGTATTAATCTCATCTTGTTGCGACTGCTGCACCTGACCCGATTCGTAAGGGGAATACTGATAACTGTGTGATTGAGGTGTCTGAGATGTGGCAGTAAAACCCTTAGTCTGATAAGAGCTTGATTGGTCCTGATAAGTCTCGTAATTCTGCTCTTGCTTATTGCCGGGCTGACTGTAAGTGCCGTAGTTCTGTGATAGATCGTAACTGTTGTATTTGTCAATTTGATCTGTAGGTCGACCATTGCTCACGCGATCGCGATTATTGCTGCGGCTTTCGGATGCTGCGTACGAAGCTTGGGAGTTATTTCGTGAAGTTGGCTTTCGGATATAATAAACGTTCTTTGTATTCTTACTCGGAGTTCTCTGAGATGACGACGAGCTCTGTTGTTTCGTACGTTCTCCACTGACTTTGGCGGTTCCAGCGGAATCGATCGCATAAGTGGCATCGGTTTTGCCTCTCGCACCTGGAACAGGTGCATACGATGGCGCGTTTGTTGGATTGTAAGTATTCTGACTCTCATATGATCCATCGTTGGCACTGTTCAAGGTATCTCTACTGTTTTCATAAGAGCGACCGACTTGTGGCCGCGCATTTTGCAACAAATCGACCAACGCTTGGCTCGTCATCTGCTCAATATGCTGAGGCTTGATATATGCAACAGGCAGTGCGTAATCCGGATTGACTGGCTGTCCTACAACATTGATGATCCTATACGTCATTCTGGGCAAGGGAATTGGCAGATTTTTCGCTTGTGCGTCCTGTGCGAATTGATTGTATGGATTGCCCACTTTGTACGTACTGGACTGCACGTCGAGATCCCGTGAATTTCCGTTTATGTAGTTTCCATCATCCACAAACTGACTTGGCGCGTCTTGGCTCGTCTCGTTCTCCTTCGATCTCTCACCCTTTTTGTTCGTGTCCTGCCTGTCATCCTCCGCTTCGACCGGAATTTGCGGCGTCTGATAGTCGACGCCTGATGACGATGGTGGTGGCGGTGGCGGGAATAGAGCGTGATTAAAATAATGAGGGTAATAGAAGGGTGGTTGGTAGTAATAGTTTGGATATGATGGCACTGAATATGACGTCGGATTCACCGCGTACGAAGCGGGATATGAATTATAAATGTGATACGGTGAGTTAGCGTAGACATACGTCTCGCCGGGGTTGTAATAGGGCGAGGGATAGACGATTGAAGGTGTGCTATTTGTGGAGTACGGATCATAATCGGGATAATAAGAATCTCTTTGGTAATTGTTGTTATAGCTAGAGGTGTAGGTATCCTTGGCGTCAACTTTTGGCGCGTATAACTCCGACGTTAATTGAGAATTTACTTCTTGCTCAACACCTCGCTTGATTAGCTTAGGGTAGACGGGGTGTATTGGTAGAAATGGCTCGTTATTAGGATCCTTTGTTTGTGGCCGGGCGAAAATTGCTGGTGGTAGCAAGCAGAGCAGTATCTGTAATTAGATTTTTTGTATCTGGATTAAAATAAAAGAAATAATTTTAAATAATCGTATTGCTTAAAAAATACATTATGTATATTTTCATTTTTTGTATTAATAAAAAAATATGTCGTCATAAATATATAAATATTTCATAAAATTTATCTTAATTTTAATAATAATGTAGCCATTATAAAATTGATACTGATAAATTAATATAATATTCATAAGCAAGTTCTATTTTGTTAAGAAAGAGTTAAGAAATAATTCAAAATATATTCTTTAATATTATTAACACATATATACGTATGAATAAAATTTGTAGAACAGAAAAATAAAAGTTATGCTTGATTAAAACTTCTCATGTGAGATTTAAACTGTTGAAATTGTTGTAAAAATGATAAAATTCCTTAAGATGTCCTTAAGATGTTCGTATAATTGGATCGTGTAAAAAAACCGGACATCACAAATTTAATTCCAAATACAATAAAATTAAATAAAGAACCGAACTTTTTCATTTAATTAATAATAATAATAATAATAATAATAAAAAACCTTGTTAATTGATACTAACCAACCGCTTCATTTCCACAGGCCACCTATTGCCGTCGGATAGCTACGAAGGTGTGCTCTCTTCCGTCGTAATCGCTATCTCATCCGGCACCTCGTCCGCACTAGCAATTTCGTAGATCAGACCAACGTGACGGTTCCACCTTTAATGACACATCGGCCGACATTGAATTTCTCCTTTATACTCGGCTGTTGGAAAAATCGCGGAAACTAGTTTTACATTTCTCTGCTCTTATATGTAGGCAACTGGAAGTGATAGTGCACGCCCCGATGGCTTAGTGAAAATGTATAGAATGCCGTTCGATCGTCGTCAAATGGCGAATGTGACTGGCCAATTCGTCATCTCCCGGTAATGTGATATCTATCGGACCATCACATGTTCTCTGCCGGAAGAAAATTATCAGGAAACGAACATGATTCTGTGATGGTTCTTCGTTTACTTCTAAAAGAGACAGTAATTATTAGCGTTGACAATATGTAAAAAAGGATCTACGAAATGTATCTAGCAATGCGTGATTTTCGCGAAAGTGACGAATTAAATTTGCTAAACATAATCGGCCAGTGAACAAGCGATGGCCATTCAGAATCGAAAGATCCAGGAAGTGGAGCGCCCTCCGGCATCCTCCGGAGAAGGACCTTTCCAATCTCGCTCGAACAACGCCTTTCGCGACGACGTTCTCGTATCTTTGAAAACGTCGATTTACTTTACTTTCTCCGGTGCGCTGTCTCCCATCAGCAAATATTCTTATCGGACAGATAATTTATGATAACGACATTTGATATGGACGATTGCATTGCGAAGATACCCGGAAAAGCATAATTCTTACCGTCGTTATCGATTTCTCTTATTTTCAATAAAGCAGCAGGATAACATGCAATAACCATGTACTTGCTGAACCTTTTCATTTGTGTATATGACGCGCGCGCGCGCGCGCGCGCGCGCGTGTGTGTGTGTGTGTGTGTGTGTGTGTGTACGTGTACATCAGATGTATATCAGAATATATTTTTATAAATAAAACGCGGTTTATTTATTTATCAAATACAGAAATGATAAAGTTTCAGAGTTTCAAATGATATAAGTATAAGCTAAACATAGTATTAGCATATTCCATTTAACTTTTTAAATAATTTACAAACATTTACATATTTATAAAATTTTTGCATATATAGATTAATATTTTATCAAATAACATTTTAAAATTAGCATTTTTTAAATCAATTTTTTATTTTACGTTATATATCATCAAACTCTGAATTCTATTATTATATCTATACTACAAATTCCATCAATCCCGAGCCTGAAATTTTCTTGCAACAGAAATGTTCTTTTATAATTAACTGTTACATTACCTCTCGTACATATTCACAAATTCCGTGTCCAATTACTTCACTGGACAAAAAAAGACCCGTGTTACAGGTCGGTACGGTCACGAAAGTGAATCTCCCAGAGTCGCCTGACAGGATGGACACTCGCAAGTCTGAGATCAAGTCAGAGATGCGTGACGGGATCCACCCGAGGGAACGCCTTCGCGAAGAGTAAGAGCGAACTTTTCCCGCTCTCGCCGTGCCGGGCGTGAGAGTGAGAGAAGCGCGAGCGAAGGCATGCCTCTCGCAAAACCAGTCAGAAAATAGTGAAACCTTGCGTTTTTCTATATTCGCGAAAATACATCGGTTGGGTTTCTTGAGCGATCTCTGCGTGAGGCATCGTACAACTGGATTATACATCTGAGGATTAAGATCGGAGCCATGCGTGCAATTCTCTTACGCTGTGTCGTGTCGTGTCGTGTCATGCCGTGCGGCACTCGCGTGCGTGAGTGCGTTCATACACACGTGTTTAAGTACAAGCCGCAGAAATTGGGTCAGGTACGCGCGATCGAAATGAATAATTAAAGTCGCTTTCTTACGTGGGCGACTGCGTGTCTCTCTGATCGTGTACTTTGAAAGTTGATTACTAAAATCAGCCAATCGGTCTGTTGTACGATAATAATGAAAGCTGACATTTGATGTAAAATTATATTATACAAAATTTAAATTAAACCATATGCATATGTAACGTATCCAAAGATACATTTGATATAATTTAATGCAATATTATTTATTACATATCGTTTTATACGTATAATGACCTTTTATATGTATAATCATATTGGAATAATATATATAAAATACAAAAATGTAACGATTAATTAATTTCTAATTTATAAAATATACAAATATTTAATAAATAATTATCTTATTAATCTTACAAATTAATCTAGACAAAAATAATATTAATAAATGTATATTTGTAATTTATTAGTTTTAGTTGAGGGATATATTAAGCTTGAATATTCAATAAAAAATAAAAAATAATAAAAGAACTAATAGGATATATGATACTTATTGTACATTATATTATCATGTTACATAATTTCGCTTTTAAGGCTGACATAACTTGTTCTTTATATGTATAACATCAAAGGGAAAAGAAGCGATATATATTATTAATTTCTTCGTACGTTATATTAAACCCGTCCAATAAATCTGGCCAGTCAACATTTCCGTCGGAGTCGGCAATGACTTTCCCAAATAAAATAAAGGTTTAGAAAGGTATTCTCTATTCACCCCCCGACCCGTTCCAGCCTTGTAGTAAAAGTGATCCCGTTTCTGTCCGTTGGGCGGGCTTGTGCTTTTATTATTATATCTCGAGTATACCGTTTGCCGTTCGTGCGGTCAATAACTTTCACAGTAGCGCCACAAGTAAAAGCAGAAGAAGCAGAACTGGTCGTTGCCAGATACATCAATTATCCAGACGGATAACAAAGCCCACATCAGGATCCATTCAAGTGTCTTTTGACACGCGGTATTACCTTCCATCGCGCGTGTCGAATCAATTACCCACTATTCACGAAGATAGATTTGTAAATAAAAACGCGAAAGTAAGCCAGCGCTCCACATATATTTAATTATAATAATTAATTGCGATTATTAAGGATCGGAATCACATCTTACTTGTCGATTTCGCGATATACTTTTCCTTTTTTTTGATCTCTTTAAATATCTTGATCAGCGTGCGTGTTTAATCTTTATTAAAAAGTGAAACAGCATGGTGCATCTTACGCATGTCTCACAATGTACATCATATGGCTGCAATTTAATGGCAATATTCTTCGCGATTCGAGAAACTTAGATTTTAAACTCTTACGCTATCCGAGTTTTACGATCCGTTCTAAATTGATTATACCGATCATTAATCATCGATACAGTCAGCATCATAAGCAATCAGATTTGAAAATTTAAATTGAGTTTTCTGATGTGCATTGGAAGATCAACTCATTTATTACAAAAAAAAAGATATAAAACTAGACAACAAAAAAAATCACAACAAAATCGATTATCAGTGATACAAAGGATTACAACAAAAAGACATATTCTATAATATTTGTCGATGATATAAGTACAGATAACAGTTCACGTTAGGTAAATACAGATAACAATTACATAGAGACATTTGTTTCTAGAATTGTACAGTAAAAAATTTAAATATAAATATTTCTCTACATTTACTCTCAACAACATACACATGATCTTCTACTTGAAAAAAATTATTGCTATTTTACATGGCAAGATCGAATCAGCATAGAATAATTCAATCTCAGATTTATAATAGATTAATTATTCAATTATTCTTTTGTCGAGATCCATATATGGATTTCATAATTAAACTCCTATGCTGTCATCGAAATCTGGCAATGCGTACGATATAAACAAATCTACAATATATAAATTAATATTTCCCGTTTGGAACCGAATAGGAGATCGTATCGTACTTCGCGCTTCCTAAATTCCCACTGTCGTACAATTTCGCCCCGGGAGCATATCCGAGATATCTCGGACTCACGCTGGCGTAAGCTCCGTGCGAATCCGAGGCCCCCTGAGAGCCGGACGGACTGTAATACATGGGCGTGTAGCTGGAACTTCCGGCGTAACTCACAATCGGGCTGGAACTGGAACCAGCGTGATTTGAGCTGAGGGAGTAGCCGCTATCAGCGCCAGAGTAACTGGAAGAATCCACGTGACTGCTGCTTGGAGCCGCGTAGGTAATGGGACTGGAATAGCTGGAACTGCTGCCGGAGGAATGAGACGGCACATAATTCATATATGAGATGCTATTGGATGATCCCGAGCTTGAGTAAGATCCCGAAGTTGGTAGCTCGTAGCTGGAACTGCCAGACGAGAATCCGCTGGAGTGACTGCTGGAGGAGCCATAGGATCCTGAGGAACCGGGATAACTGGACGATGTACTAGACAACGCGGAAATTCCGTGAGATCCAGAGCTAACCGGAAGAGTATAGGAGGATGATCCGTGGCCACCCGAAGAGCTTCCAAGGGTAGAAATGCTGTGGGAAGATGCCGGAAGACTATAACTGGAGGAACCACCTTGTGAACCGCTGTGTGAACCGCTGGCGATAACTAGGCCGCCCGTCACGGAGTGCGAAGGACTCGAGGAGTGAATGGGAAGACTGTAACTCGATGAAGAGCCCGAAGAGCCTAGTGGTAGTCCATGTTGCGATCCCAAAACTATTTGAAGACCAGCGCTGGATGCCCCTCCGTTGCCATAAGCCGAGAGTCCGTGACTGCCGGAAGTGTAACTCGGCGCGCTGTATGAACCGGATCCGGAAGTGCTTGCACCACTGCCGCCACCGTGAATTCCGAAAGTAACAGGACCGGTTTTCGCTGGAGTAAAGAGACCGTTACCACTTCCTCCACTTCCCAGATGAGCGCTCGTTATGGCGGGCACGGAGTAGGTGCTCTGAGCCGAGTGTCCGCCCAAGGTAGAAATACTCTGATGATTTAGGGAACCATGGGAGCCCAGTCCAGGTGATTGATATCCGGATCCAAAACCAAGACCACCAGATGACGCTAAGGAATATCCGATTCCATGGCCAATAGCGGGACCCGCATGACTCAACGAGAAACCACCGGACGATCCACCTAGACTATAACCGGAACTCAAGCTCCCATGAGCTCCCGGAGCTGAATATGAGGAGGAAGATTCTGAGGGGAAAATCAGTGAGTGATCGTTGACGCCACGCTTGTCCTTTGAGTGCAATATCAGTTGAGTCGGCAGATTTTCATTGCAGCAGACCCCACAAACGAAAGCCGCCAGAAACACCTACGCAAGCATGATCAGTATTATCGTACTTCTTCGCACATCACTTTCTAGGGTGGCCTACTTTCATGAGCTTGATCGGTTTGCGTGAAAGTGGAATACAAAGCCAATTACCCGAATTATAATTACATTGTTTAAGTATATAAATAATCGCATTAATTGAACAAAAAGCAAGTAGTCGGTATAGCATATTAATTGATTGATCAATCGCAGTAATTACGATATTGTAGTAATTAGCATTATTATTTAGTTAATATTCGTGAGATTTTATTTGATCATTGTTTAAACTGAATAGATATAATTAATATAATATAATTAATATAAACACTATGAATTTAACGTAAAATAAAATACTGTGTAACGTATATTAACTTTCAATAATTAGACAAAATCCGATTAGAGACAATAACTTATTAATAATTAGAAAGACAAAAGCAGGAAACTATATGTATATATAATTATATTTGTTATAACAATTAAATAATATTAAATAATTGTATATAGAACATAATATAAAATATATAACTATTATAAATAAATTTTATTATAAAATATTATAATTTTATAAAAATACTTTTATATAAAGTAACATATTAAATATAAATATAAAATCAAAATTTTAATTTTAATAAGTCTATTTGATTTAATTAAATATATTTGACAAAAAATATTAAAATATAAATCTCAGATTATAAAATGCTGTACATGTAAGATGAATAATTGTGATGATAATCGAGTTTATTATAATTTTATGCAATTTCTTATAAATCTGTAAGATATTCATAAACATTAATAATAATAATTAAATTATTCAATTTAAAAATATAAATTCAATTTCACATGTAATCCCAGCTTTAATTAGGTTTACTTTTTATGATCAAATAATAATCGGTGCTCAATTAAAAGAGACGTAATAAATATAAAATTTACATAATATATTATGCGCTAGATCTCACTAATTAAATTAGATAAATAAAATTATTATAAAATTAGTCTATGATATTTACTGGTAACATTTAAAAGTATTTAAATAATAAGCAATTAATAATGTAAAACTACCTCTCTTTTCTTCTTTCTCTCTCTCTCTCTCTCTCTCTCTCTCTCTCTCTGCTCTCTCTTTTTCTATATATATACTTTTATTAAACAGAATCTTAACAAAAATTTTGTTTCTTAGGTTATTATTATATTTAAATGTTATAATACATTTTTATAATATTTTATAAATTAATATTTTATAATTTATATAAATTATTCTTTAATGTTTCCAAAATTTTATTTGTTGCGAGCTTGCAATCTTCAACGTGAAATAACTGTAATTTTTAACAATTGTCTGAAGTGTCACCTTTATTACACCTTGTTCAAAACTATTAACTATGTAACTATCACACTTTCTATGAAAATAGAATAATTTCATGTAATTTGCACAAGACACACACACAGAAGTACAAAAATGATCAGTATACATCGGAATTAAAATTACTAATTTTCACAAGCACTTTATGGAAAGATGATACTTACAATGAACCACATGCTTGCCGGAATAGGATTGCTCTCGTAACTATCTCTCGTAACTTGGTAGCAGCCGAGTAGTTGAATGATATGGTGTCTGATGCCATTGCTAGCAAGAAGAAAGCCTTTATACATGGATCCCCTCTCGCACGGTGAAAGAAAGGTCTAGGTGAAGGTAAGTCTCCCCGCGCTGATATGTCGGGCGCAACGTCGCATCGTCGCCGGTTTGGCACAGATAGTAGTCAAGTACAACACGCACAACGAATACTCGCATGTGTTTTGTAAATCAAATCCCACCTGCAAGTGAAAAGCGGATCGATTTTTATCGATCGTAGTTTTTTTCCACGACCAAACGGAAGAAATGGCATCCTCATAAAGAAGTTAACAATCTGAGGAAAGAAAAAAAGAAGGCAACACGAAACTCCCCGATGAACAATGTTAGTCGCGTGAATGCACAAAAGACTCCCATCGAAATGATTTATCACTTCCCAATATAGATCATAATGCATAAATCAAAATTTTGTCCCCTCATTTCCTATTGCTTGTAAGGCGTCTTGAGAAAGTGTATAAAGTTATCTTTAGTACTTTCTGTCCGGGATATATTTTCATTTAAAGATTCTTTTGTTTTTTTCCCTTGGCTATCTCCATAAGCAATATCAATATTCTTAAGAGAATCAAGAAAATCTCGGAAGCATAGGACACGCTAAGCCGTTTTTAATTATTATACTTACTCTCGTCGAATCAACGATCTAATTTCAATGCGATAAGAGTTACTGTGGTATCGAGCTACGCCATTTCACTCTTTTTTAGATATTTTATTTTATTTTATTCTTGAACGAGATTAATTACTATAGACAGGCGGAAGCACTGTCTTGTCAAGCATCGAGAGAAAACGCGATTGTTTGTCCGAATCACAATAAAATATCTACTTCACTATTTTTTACTCAATGACTTGGATTTGCTAGATGTTTATTGGGCTTTAACAAGGAAATCATATCATATGTTATAAGTTAGATTGCAATATCTATAAGAGCATCGAAGCAGGTGCTAATAAATATTAATAATTATCATTTTATTAAGTACATGCGAGAGAAAGGTAAAGTAATTATATCATGTATGATTATGTATTGTTGGAAATTTACTTTTCCGGTAAATTCAAGCTTGTCTGCAAATGCTATGTACGCTTCCGAATATTTAATGCTTAATAATGAAACATTGTTTCCATGCGTTGAAGTTTACCGGACATGCCTACCTAGACATGCTTTCTTAATATTTATTACTCCCATTTTCACAGCTCACCTTAACACTAATAAAAAGCGCCGTTAAACGAATCGGTGCGTGAAAAGAGCGTCTTCGCACTTATGTTTATTTTATTTATTTATAACATATAAATTTTTTTACTAAATTTTAAATCTCGTGCGTTGCTTATCTAATGACTATTTTAACTAAATTATTTTATACCGCCAAGTATAAAAACCAGGCGTATCTAAGTAACGGATACAATAAAAACAATATGGATTTATTGATTCCACTATTGACCACAAAGATAAATTCAAGATACGCATTTCACATAAAACAAAGCAAAATATTTATGAAACAATGTTTCACAGTTTTTTATTTCTTGTTGTGTACAAATATTCTTTTTTAATATTTAAGAGATTTCTTGCGTTTTAAATTTAAGAAGACGAGATTTTACTCTTAATATCAATTGCAAAATAAATATCTCTCAGCATTAAGTAGTATGTTTACACCTTAGCTTTGTTCATTAGCCTCTTACATAAAGTGTAGTATGTAGTAGCAAAGACATTAACATTCGCTGACAAGAGTTCTCGGACCACGCGTATAGAAAAAGATGGAAAACCAGACATTGAAAGCCAATCGACGTTTGAAAGTAAAATGCACGTGTAAGAATGAATGAAAAAGCTACCTCATCTCATTTCTCGTTTTTGCATCTTTATGTGATAAACATATATTCGTACATATTGGAATGAACGCAGTTGTAAGAAGGTAATTGTGACCATTCTCTCATAGCAATTCATCTAACTCCTTCCAACATGCTAAATTATAGCATCTGAAAACATTCGATCGTTTTACTTTCACTAGCTAGATGAAGAAAGAGACTGTTGCTTGCGGCCATCATCTAATTTAAAAGGCAACGAATTAAGGAAATTTTTGAAGCAATTCTTGCTCTTTAGTTCCGGGAAGAGATAGAAGATAAGGAAAACATGTATAAATGAGATGACGTAGCGCTTCAGTCATTATTTTTATATAAATATGATGAAAACTTATGCGATATTTTTATACTATAAGACCAATGTAAATATTAGTTTAGTATCTTATTTGTTAAAATGCTAATTTAAACTAATTTATGTTACTCTCTTCCTTTCTCACACACTCACACATACTTTCTCTCTCTATGTATTTATACAGGCTTATTAACATTTGTTTTGAATATCTCAATCAGTATCAGATAATCAGTAATCATATATACTTGCGACGTAGCTGCATCAAGAAATAGTTTCTTTATATATACTTATATGCAGTGTATATCTTATGCGTAACAGAGTATCCTCAAACGTAAGATATTATCGCAGCTTTCGTGTGCTGCGAATAATATACCTGTCACGCCGTTAACATCTTGATAAGAGCTAAGTATAGTGCACATGTATTATTGCGCAAGACACGCACTAAACAAAATACTGAAAACAATGTTCTATAAATATCACTCTTTCTGACGAGCAAGAGATATTTAAATTTTATTAGATTAATATTCAGTTCTTTTTGCTTAAATTTAATTTAAATAAATATATAATATATAAAATATTTTTACGTTTCATAGCTTCATTTAATTTACATTTAGAAATTTGGTAATTTATAAGTTTTATTTCAACTCAAATTTTAATTTAATTTATCTTAAAACGAAGTTCTTTTATATAAAATCTTAAGCTTATTTCGACAATAAGAAAATAATTAAATTATAGTTGCAGTTTTAAAACTACTGAAATAGAATAGAATTATTTTTTAAATAAAAACTAATGTGAATAAATTAATATTATATATTTCAAATAATATTTAAAAAATTAGGTTTCTAAAAAAATTAATTTTAGTATCTAAATACTAATCAGAAATGTAATGCTGACTGCTTAGAAATGTGCCAATATCGATATATCATTAGCCTGCTTCAAGTATAATTTCGTATAAAAAATATTAAATCGCTCTCGCTTTTCGGGCTTTCTCATTTTATTATTACGATTTTCTTGCATCGTCACAACTCCTTTTCACATACTCTCAACTTAACTCTTTCATTATAACGTATGATTCTTTAAATCTATTCCCTAGCAATACTTTCATCTTATACTTTCTTGTCATTCAATATTTATCTTCCCTTTTTCAGATTCGTCAATTCTTTTACTTTCCCAATTATTGACTTTTTCACACTGTTTTCCTCTCTTTTTTATATGTTTATATGTGTTTATATCATACTTCCCCGTCTTTCTTGCTGGTCTGATCATTTCCGGAACTCTCGCTTTCTCGCTATTCGACTGTTTTAAATGGTTAGCGTTTATTCGTTTATAATTATTGAAAATTAGACAAAAAAAGATTGCTGAGTTTGCGTTTAACAAGAACAATTTACATATCTGGCAACGGATGCAGAATTTCATAAATAATGTCTAGAAAGATGTACATTCAGACAGAATCTACATGAATTCAGAATAAGAATAATAAAAATTACTACCAGCGAAAAGAACGGAAACCGGACGGAGAAGGGAATATGGGCCACTTGCGGAAAGTGAGTTGACAACAGGTTTAATGCAACAAACCTGCTGGACTCTCACAGGTCAAGCTACGCTTTCGAGATTCCGTAATTCTTAGAAGCATGCTTTGACCCTTCAAATACCGTCTGCAACTATATTTAGGAAAACTACATGAAAATCTGGTTTTCATAACGGTACAATTTAGTTGTATTTTTCTTAGAAACTGCTTTCAAAAATATTGATTATTAAATATTGATACAAATGAAATTCAACAAATCTGACAACAGATCTGATATACACCATTTAAATAAAATTAATCTGCAGAGACATACCGATTTAAATTTTACTTTGTCTGCTGTAATATTTTCTATATGATGTTCATCTTCAGATCGATCCGATAACTTTAACTTTCGCTGAGGTTTATAAATTTAATTCTCCTTCCGAAAAATATATTTCATTTCTATATCGCAAAGATTAACAATAGGAAATTATTCATTTTCATCTTTTTATTCCGACTTTCAAAATCTCGGTTAGAAAAGCAATGCGAATATCGAACAGAAAAAGGAAGTACGTCGCAAACTGCGTGATTACAAAGTAACAGCAAACATCGTTGTTGAATGAATACGAAGCGCCTCTGTTCAATTATGGATCTTGATCTGTAGATCTTGATCGACGAAACGGGCCTGACAGCAGCGTCACGTTTCTTTCTTCTCCTAGAGAACAGGTACACGTGTTATGAAATCGTCTTAGGAATCCTACACCTGTGAACAGCGATATGTTATGCATGTTTAGAATTACTTGAATAACTGCGTTGACCGTGGCTGGAATTATCGAATGACTTTCGAGGTCAAAATCGAATGGTATAGCGATAGGGATCTTGCGCGATGGTCACGATTACACGGGTGAGAGTTTCTTCATGTAGGTCCGTTTGGAGCCGGAAGTAATGGTAATTCATTTCCTCGGCTCAGCTTTCCATCGCGTTGATGCGAGATGTGTCACATAACTCATACGTTTGCTTGCGATGAAATTAATGTTATGCTTGTATCTTGCTTCTATTCAATATCTTAATATACGCTACTTAAAATTAAGCTGTTCCATGATTTATTCTTTGTCTAAAAGCAGATTAAGCATAATAAAAATCCAATTAAAAATAAGAAGACATCGAAAAAGAAACTGTCTTCTAAAGTAAAAAAATATTTATTTGATAAAATAAATAGAACACTTGTATTTACATACACTTAAAAATAAATTTGTTTCAGAGCGACAAAACGCATTGTTTATATTAATAATTCATAGGTAATTTACTCATATATCATATTAAATATATATACATACATATATAATCCTAAAAATAAAAGAATCTATAAAAGGAATATTTTGATTAAAAAATCAGCAAAATTCCTATTTTATAAATCATATCTTTAAATATTCGTATAAATAAAAATGTTTCTTTTATAGGTGATCAACAATTGGAAACGACAATCGATGTTTAGAAACACTCACTTAACATTCTGATCACGATATTCTAGTTCCAATGAGACAACTGCGCTAATTGTCACCTGCATAATGTCACTTTCTCGACGATGAATTTCGAAATCAGCGGATGCGCAATGACAGATGGTGCAGCGGATGCACGGTATGAGGTGTGTATCAAACAATCATCGTAGTAATTCTTCAAGAGCGAAACTTACATGCGCGTGCTAAGTATATGCGCTTTAGAATAAACCAGAGAAAGAGGAGAAATACTGTCCTCATTTTCTAAAACTTATATCATAAATGGTCTATGATGGATTAGATTTACGTACATTATTCAAATTTCTATAGATAATAAAGCGTATTAAATTTCAATACATAATTGTTCATAACAACTTTGTAAAAAGTTACAAATGTTAAAAATGAAGTATATTACAATTATGTAAAACTTATCACAATTTAATTTTTCATAATAGATTAAAATTTTGTTCAAATTTATAAAATTTTAATATAAAGATAAATATAAGCTATAAATTTAAATTAAATAATTATAATTAAAAAGAAGTAAATAAATTAGTAGTGCAATATAAAAATAACTCAAGTAAAACTTAAATCACAATCTTTCCAACAAAAAGAATGTTTTTTTATCTACAAAAATTCTTCATTAAAAAATGTATTTCTCTTCATATTTCCTATATTTCTTATTTGAGCTTGAACTTCTATAACAATGCAATTTAACGTGCAAGAGTTCTTCTATGTCAACAGAAACAATTACAACTTCCTATTGAAACGGTTGATCTACGGAGCGCAATTCTTTTTGTCAGCTTGAAACTCTCTTGAAATTGAAAGAAGAAAAATGAAACGTTTACGTGAAAAAGTTTAGCAGGCGATGCGGCGCGATGTCATTAGCACATCAAAATTGTACGACTGCGATAGTGACTCTCATTCACCATACTTTCTTCTTCGACACCATACTCTCTCCCTCTCTCTTTTCCATGCGGATGAACAGTCAGGTACCGCAGATCGATTTGCGATTCGTTTGCGTGGAATAAGAACGCCTCATTTCCATATTTTCGCTGGTCCGGTCTGCGTCGTGTACGAAGGCGCGTAATTCCACGGATAACTCGGCGAAGAGGGCTTCTGCAGCTGGTAAGCGATGTTCGCGGGATAATAGTACAATGGATAGACCGCTTTAACCGGTTTGTACAGAACGGAGGGGTTGATCAATGCGGTCTGCACGCCATACGTGTGCTGCACGCTGGACGTTACAGGGGTGATTTGCGCCGGGTGCACTTGCGTGGGATTCGCCGGTAGCAAGGGAGCGGTGATCGGATGTATTGGCGTCGCGAGGGGAGCAACAGGTCGTATCGGTTGAATTGACAAAGTCACCGGCGTGATTGCCGCCGGTGTCAAAGCGATCCCCGGCTGATTGGATGGCGGGGCGGATGAGAGTGGCGGTGTCACCGTCACGGGGATTGACGGCGCCGGTTCCGATGCCGGTTTCTGCGGTGGTTCCGTGGGAATCGGTATTCCGAAATGGGTAGGTGATGTTCCAGAGGATTGCACGGGTCTGACGGGTGCGGGCGCAAAGACGCTAGTGCCATAGCTGGGTACTAGGTTGGTCCCCGTGATGAAAGTCGGTACGAAACCACCGTAAACGGGGATTCCCACGGGAGAACCAACCACGGAAGAGCCGGGTTGGTTAGAAGCAGGTTGTGGCGACGATACTTGGGCAGCACCATCGCCCTTGGACGGTTGCAATGGGGATTGCGTGGTGAGAACACCCGTCGTTACCGTCGTTGTTGTAGTCGGAGTTTGCGTAGTGGTCGGAACACCGTAATTAATGGTTAACCCTAAAGGATTGACCGTAGTTCCTGGCAGAAAAGTAGACTGACTGAATGCGGGGTTTCCAGAGCTAAAGGCTGCAGATTGCGGCGTCGTAGGAATACGTGAGTTCACCTGCTGGCTTATAGAGGCCAAAAGCTCCTGATTATGTATAAAGCCCGCTTGATTCTGAGCGTATCTTCCCGCGTTCGCGCTCGGATTAGTCTGAGCCTGAGCGAGAGCTTGCTGCAACTGGATAATCAGCCGATCTTTCTCTAAAGATTGAATCTGCTCTAGAGTTTCTTGAGGATTGAGCGTCCCCGACGCGTACGATGGCAGTGTGCCATGAAACTCTTGAGGGCTGCGCGAGGTACTTTCGAAACTTTCAAAATGGCTCGGATTATGAATATGATTACCGACATTTGGAAATTGCTGGTTGTTGCTGGGTGCGAAATCTTGATTGCTTGCAGGTGCGCCGTAGAGTTGTTGAATTGCCTGCGCGTTCTCGGATAAAAATAGCGCGGCATCGGAAATTTGCTGATTCGGAGTCTGTATCAAGTTTTGACTCTGCAAATTTGTATTGTAAATCTGCTCTTGAGTGCTTTGTGGATCAAAATTGTTCGTCGAGGAATAAGTCGGCAGTTTCTGATTTTGCGGTGGTAAATAATTAGCAGTATGCATGCCAAATGGTTCATTATTTTGACTAGCGATTGGATTTATCTCTGTGAAATCGGCGTTTCTGATCGGGCTCGGTACTTCTTGTTCCAGTAGTCCTGTTCCACCAATTGACTGCTGCTGACTGACATGATGCTGCAATTTGTTCCGATGCTGTTGAGTACGATATCCATGTGTGGCTGGACCAGAAGTCGAATGACTCGGTGGTCCATATTTTGTGAACGGTCTATTTAACTGACCAGGGACTTTGAATATGATTTGACCTTTAGATGGATGCGTTTGTATGCGAAACCGAGCGTTCGAAGAAACACGATTCGGCCTATTATATGTATATCCGGAATCTCGTTTTCGCTGAACATCGGATTGTTCAAAATCGGACTCAACTTCGACCTCGCCGAGGTTTACGACTTCCAATTTCGTGACTTCTGGCTTTTGCACTTCGGCTTTCTGCTTAGCTTGGGTCATCGAAAGTATCCGTACGAGAACATAGAAGACCTAAGAATAAATCAGTTTTTTGTACAAAAATAACATAATAACATGATATAAAAATAAAAATACAGATAAAGCAAAATAAATATATTTTAACTTAATTTTATAAAAAATAAATCTACTTTTAAAAAAGACATGTAAAATCGATTATTCGCATTTTTCGGAATTTATTATTTGCTTCTTCCGCGATACTGATTGATTCTCTCAATGCGTTTTGATGAATGGCTGTCATCGCGAAGATCACTTTGACAGGTGTGTGTGTGTGTGTGTGTGTGTGTGTGTGTGTGTGTGAGTGTGTGTTAAAAAATTAGATAATGTAAAGAGAGTAATAGAAATAGATAATCATTCTTTATATATTATTCATTATTTACTTATAAAATACAAATTGTCTATTTATATATATATATATATATATATATATATATTATAAAAGCTTTTTGACAATAAATTTATATATGAAATAAGAAGTTAATAAAACTTTACTTTTTAAATAGAAATCAAATCTTCATTGATATTTTTCAATAGTTCTAAAAAATTTTTATAAGAAGATTGAATTTTTTTGTACGTGTAGATAAGCAACGAAATAATCATATTAAAGAAAGTTTTAATGTTACATACTTACCAGAATTAGTCGCATTTTCAAATTCGTGTAATCCCTCTCGCACTTAACACTGTACTGAAGTGATCCAATTGTCTTCTCCAACAAGAAACTGCTATTTCCCACGGGGCCTCGACATTGAATTAGACTGAACCAAGAAACTAATTTGTTTGAGGATGGACAAGTCCACGACGACTAAGTCTACAGCCATACCAGCACATGTATAAATACAATCGGGTCGCGACCATCCACGAATTACAATAGACTTTCTTACGGGCTTTCATCGATCGAGCTTAAGCAATACTGTTACGGATTCGTGATGTTATACATATCGATGCAAAGTACATCGTATATTCGGCGCGGTCCTGTAATCGAAATTTCGTTGCCTCTTACCGAAATCTGTTATTCCTGTTAACGTGATCATCATAAATATAAATACAAATATACGATTGTTTTCTTTTTTTTAAGAATAAAGCACATCTTAAATAAAGAAAATTTTGCTAACGAAGAAGACTATACAACTATACTGTAATAATTTATACTTTCTCGTAACACGTATGTATTTGTTAAAGCTAAGCGCACAGTGTATCCTTTAAAAAGCATGTAAATTGAATCAAAAGATGCGCTCTTTGAAAGAACTAATGATCTCGCACATAATTTAGTGGCACTTAGAAAAAAACGCATCTCGTCCTCTTGGAAACTTTTACCAATGAATGTACGCGACGAAAAGAAATAACGAAGCGCAGCTAAAAGTCCGTTAAAGGCCTATTAGAAGGCATAGGAGAGGCACTTAAAAAATATCGCAATACTTGCTTTTAACGAAAGATACAAACGCGTCTTTTTCGCGATAAAGAGAAAAGCCCGTTAGAGCTCTTCATCAATCAAGGCGAAATGCACAAATATAATGCAATGTTTAAAGTAATAAATATAAAAAGTCGAAACTTGCATCTATCACTCCACGCGCTCGTATCCTCTCACCGTTAGTAAATTATGTCCTCAATAGAGAGAAATGCAAGGCGGCAGAGGAAACGAGCGCCGTCGTGAACTTCCGACGAGGTCACGGCGGGGATGTCGCGCGAAACGCAACGGACAACTCCGACGTGAAATTCCGGTCACGCTCGCCCGGGTCTCCTCTCCCTCGGGTCTCCCAGTGAAAGTCAAGGGGAGCGGACCAAGTCTCAAGTCTCGGAGAATACGGAATAAGCGCTCCCACTCGTAGGGATATGCATATTCGTATTGTGTAACGCGCGCCGATTACGCGTAAATCAGCACGCCGCGTCGGTTCCGACGCGTTGGATGAAGTATTCCGATCGCTCGCGCGTGTTACGCGAAGTGATGTCGCGCGAAACAGAAATCGGGATTGGATAACGCCGAGCTCGTCGACCTTCTTCGACAGCGGAATCCATAAACAGACGACATTTAGAAGTCAAAATGTGACTTAATTATGTAGCGAACATCGCAGATCCACACGTTGAAACACGTTGTAAATGGGCTGTAGTGAAATGATCTAATTCCTTGTACAATTTTTGGACAATCCTTAAAATGTTTTTGATTAGATCAATTCTAAACGACTTCTATAACCATTGAAGATATGTCAAGTAATATTGCTTTAAGAAATATTAAAATTTATAAAGCTCCGAATTTTGTGTCATTTTAAAAATAATAAACTTCTTGTTATACAAGTACAATTTTCAATAAAAATATTTATATAAAAAATATATTATCAAATATACATTTATATTGTCAGGAAAATATCAGTTAATTTTAATAGACAAAACATTACACATAAAAATCAATCTTCTATATTTTATTGACTAGAGATTATATAAATTTCTGTAAATTCTTTACAGCTACAAAAGAATGCTTCAATTATTGAAACAAACAATTCCCTTTGAATTCTAAGATTAACAGAAAAATTGCATTTCTAATTTTTTTGCTATTTAGATAAGTATTTTAATGAAAATTATATATTATATTAGTGAAATCGATGCCAACATTTGCATCAGAATATAACGAAGCTAATACCACATATGCTTTTACGAGTTTCAACTTATTTCATTGCAGATTCGATGTCTTAATGCCAAATCGATTTCGCTCGACATCTTTTTGCATCGTGTCTGAAAATTCGTACTATTGATCATACATTATGCATTGATGTGAAACACGAAACCGCAAATGTATGCACGATGAACTCGCTAGATTTCATTACGAAAATGGCCTTTGCCATTAATTTATTTACAACACGGATGTGCGTGCGCTCTGCAGTTACACAAATTGGGTCCGAATTAATGCGCTTTGGCAGTCATTAAAATTCGCAATGCTCTTCTGTTAATTATCCATCGCAATTATCGCGAGTTATTTATCTCGTAGTGTATCTCATATGTAAAATAAACGATAACGAGTTCTTTAATAAACTCTTCCGACAGCTTAAGAATACAACATTATTAAATTAAAAATTAATTATAAATTAAAAACAATACAAATATTCTATCAAAAATTACCAAATTGCAATAAACCATTACTTATTTTTTTCTTATTTTCTTATTTACAACATTGCTTTTGCAAATTATAATGAAAAAGTTTGCAATTAATAACTTATTGCATATGCGCGATTATTTCGGTAAAATTCAGAAAATTACATTTCAAATTTCGGAAGAACGACAAGAGAAGACTAAAATTAACATGTCAAAAAAAAACATATTTTGTTTATATGTAGCATACTTTATTATTAAATTTTATTATTAAAATAAGCATAAGAAAAAAAGTCGACAGTCAAAGAGCTCACAAGTGTTCACATTGACTGCCATGAGTTTCGGGATAGACTTTGTGAATGCGACAATTCGAGAGTAAAACTCTTCTTAAATTTCCATGATGTTTTCGTCCTGAGCCTGTCTTAATCCCAAATTATCGTGGATTCCGCTTCTCAAATTAGTAGTAAACGGGGTGGTTGTAATAGGGGTAATGGTAAGGGTAGCGGTAGTGGTTGTAAGCGTACGGATAAGCGTACGGGTAAGTGTAGGTGTACGGCAAGCTGTTGTACGTCAGTGGTGCATATCCGCCATAACCATACGAATATGGTGAATAAACGCCAGAATAAAGACCTCTCTTGTCTCTAGGGGTGACCTCCTTTGTCTGTTCAACTTCGGGTGTCTTCTCGAGCGCCATGACGACGGCAACGAGAGCCAAAAGAAGGATAGCCTGAAATATAAATAATTTAATTAATCCGACGTTTTGATCAAATATGGTATAAAATAGAAATTAAATTTCTTTTGACTCTCATATAAATAAAAAAACCGTAAGAAAAACTAAATAAATATATTTTGTAATAACATTAATTTACTGTAAGGTATTAGAAAATGTAATATCTCATGAACGATGCTAGATAAGCTGAAGTAATTGCACTTCTTATTAATATACAATGTGACATGTAAGAAAATAGTACAATTTTATATGTAATAGTAGAATTTAAATGTTGTAATAAATGCTTAATAAGATTTTACATTACACTCACTGATATGTTCGCAACATTACTCGCGTTCGCAAATGAAATAATGTGTAAATATATTTAAATGATATGAGAACGTAGTTATGTTAAATAGGGTTAGAGAGGAGAGTGAAGAGATGCAGGCTAAATGAAGATACAATTTGCAATTCTAAAAAGTTTGGAAATGTTTAGCAAGCTTTTAAATATATTTCAGGTTTATATTATTATTATATTAAATGGCTGCAAATATAAAAATAGAAGGAAAAAAACATCTCTCCGCTATTTTAAAGTAAAGGAAGTCCTCTCTGATAATTAATTATAGGAATAATACTAGAATATTATGATATTACGCGATGATAAGCACCATGATTTGATCTCGAATCCGAACATACAACTGATCAAGCCGATCGGTTTACAGATAATCGCGGTAATGCAGTAATTAGGCTATAATCTGCGTATCATGATTGGCAACTGAATTACCGTGGAAAATCTATCAAAATATTTCATGTGACACGTATGAATGTACCGAAACTTGATTGATCATCCAAAATGCAGAAGATTATGAATTGTGAAGCAATTTGTCTCAATAATGGCTTTATTCGACAATATCAGCGGATGTACAAGCAAAAATATCGGAGACAGATCTCTTGATATACTCACCAAGCACTTCATGGTTGATTGCTTTTGAAAGATCAGCTGCTGATGGACAGAAACTGAATGATGCCTCTGCTTTTTGGCGGATTGCTTATATACCCGATGATCCGAGCGTTCTGCATGCGTCACTAGCCGATTGATCAATGCACGAGGACGCACGCAATTTGTGCGTATGCCTATGTGTGCGTTTCCTGCGTGTGTCTGCGACTGTTGTATGGGGTTGTTATACGGCGCGTATTGTTTATACCTTCTCATATGTAATTCGTGACCGTGCGGTGTCACCATCGTTGTCGTTGTCGCCGACGGCGAGATCCGGCAAGGCATCGCATTCACGTATTCCGCGATGTATCCGCGTACCTTCGATAAAGATGGAACTCGAGTGAAGCAAGGGACCTTGGCAACTCGCCAAATACAGAGGAAAGTGTTTTATAACAGTGACATGATTATTACCGCTCGTATCGTATTTGTTTTTAAGATGCACATTAGGAGTTCCTTAACACGTAATTAAATTTTGCATATTCAGCCAATTAAGAATGTTTCGACGATTTATGATTTTCGCAATCAAATCTCAAAATAAAAAATCCCATATATTTTATATTATATATATTTTAATACTTCCGCATATTTTAATATTTATCTTATCCACATGTCATATACATACATACATACATACATACGTATAATTTCTTCGATAAAATGATTTTATGTGATATATAAAATGATAATATATAAAATTTTAAATTTAAGTATAATAATATTACTCATAAATCGTCTTTATGAATACATTGCAAGTGATAAAATATAAAATAATATTTTTAAGTTTTAAATATTAAAATTTTTGTTTACTTCCATATTTTATTTTGACTATTTTTATAAATAACAACTTTACGTAATAATAACATAGTTTTACTTTAAGAATTTTATTATTATATTATGCAAAGAATAAAAAATTGAAATTATTGTATTCATTGATAAGATTCAAAGAACTATTTTATTCAAAGAACTAATTGATGTATTACAAATATAATTGTATCACATTATTGCTTTATTGATCACGAATGATTTGGATTATATACATAATTAAAAGGGGAAATTAAAATAGAATATATATATAGTCAATTTTGATATTATATAAAGTTAATTTATTATATCCGACAGTTGGTTTACCTTGTGACATCTTTTCAGCCATGGGTATATGTTTATGGAACGCTTTTAGGTTATTCCAGTGATTTCTTAATTATGCTCGATGAAATAAAGTGCTAAAAGCAAAATCTAAAAATGTTACAAAATATCGTTTTCATTAAAATCATTCTTCAAAAATATGTGCAACTTATTTAGTATTCTTAAATAATGCGACCTTATTGGATGCAACAAATTATTAATCCTTGAAACCTTGACAAAAGTGTCTGTACGGTGCTAACTACAATTATTATAGAAATGTAAATTTTGTTATACGGTTGCTCATATTTACATTTGCAAAAGCTAATTAAATATTCAGTTAACATACACAAATTTAATTAATTAAAACGAATTTGTTTCAATTTGAAACCGCTTTGCTTGGACTAGCTTCTGTTGGCAAACATTTATACTAACTAATTAGTAACTCATAATAAATAAATATAAACTGAGCATATAGTTTCACATAAAATATTTTCAAGAATGTATTATTTTATGCAAGAAAATATTGTGATGAAATGCATACATAGACATTATTCCTATTAAAATTAAACTCGAGCTTAGGATTTGTCTTGGAAAAGTTTATTGTTGCATTAAATTTACCATTTATTAAATCGTTAGAAACTGATGAAAAATATTGTAATCATATTTTATCCCCTAATTATTTCCAACAACATCGTAATTTATTTTAAATTCTACCTACAACGAATTAAATATTCTTCCAGAAAAGATCAAGGATACTAGTCAGTCCACGAATCAATTAAAAAAAGACTCTTGATATTTTTGATGATGACACCACATTATTGCATTTCTAAATTAGAGTGATCAGTCTCATGACCCCAATATTCGAACTAAAATATCTTTTTCGACGTCGACATTGTATTGCATTTTATTAAAATTAAAATTTATACATCAACAAAAATCACGCATTTGCATAAAATAACGATTAATATTAGGCAGATCACTTTTACTACAATATTTTATAGCCCTATAAACATGGAAATGATTCCAACACATTAAGAGTGCAAAATTAAGCATCATATTTCTTCCCAATTTTTTATCCACATTTTTCGTCTTCGCATAATTTTATTTGCTTTTATTGTTGCGCTTTGCAAAATATATATATATATATATATATATATATATATATAAAGTAAAAGAATGTGAAATATTCTAAAACATACAATTTCCATATCATTTATATTATTATTATGCAATGCAGGATATTGCATAAGTAATTTCTCTCTTTGATATTTCCTTAACTAATTTATGTTGTACACAAGACGTGACCTCGTCGTATTGCATATCCTATTGCCTTAATTAAGAATAATTAAAAAAGTTCTTTTTCGATTGATTTAATCTGAATGATTCTTTGCTGCTAATTAATTCTTTACCATTAACTACAAATTTACTACTAGTCGTAAATTATACAAGCGGAATAAATGTGGAAATGAAATCTCCTGTGTTGCTTGCAAACATCTTGTCAGAACAAAATTAATTAGAACGGGATATTAATTTATTTAATTGATGAAAAGGAGTGTGTGAAATGTCTCGATAATTTAGAAATCTAATTGGTTGTCTATTTAGTACATAGTAACATGCATCATATTTAATTTTAACAACTTATATAATTATTTTTAATGTTATTCACTTATAATCATGAGGATATTATGTTATATAAATGTTAAATGTTAAATAAATAAATAATAATACAACAAATGAGCTTATCTTGCTGTATCAGTACAGCAAGATAATTAGTATTTACTGGATATGCAATTTTTATTATTATAATAGCGTTTCGTAAAAAATCTCATTATCTCAATTTATTCTTTGTACTTTTAAAATAAATTTGTGATATTGCTTTTGAAAATAAAGAAAACGATAACACGATAATTCAATTAAAATAAAAATAATATTTTATATTAGTTATATACAGGGTATTTTATTCAAAATGATAACGTGCAAGTAGAGCGGATCAAAATGAGCAGAAAAGTCATTTACCATTTTACGATTTTCACAATTAATAATGAGCTATTAATTACTAAATATCGCCGAATAAGCACGTATCTGCCTGGTCTACTGACAAATACCAAGCGCGAGATGTGACCGTTTAGCGTTACGCGGTTGACAGGAACGCGACGAATGTATGGAAGTGTGCACTATGAGCAAATGTTCTGTCAGTCGTGGAACCCATGTAAACATCTCGCCTAATAATCACGAAAGCTATAAGATTGAGCGATCGCATCTCGTCTGCGTGCATTCGCCAATGGACCGGGCAAATACGCGCTCATTCGGCGATTTTTAATAATTAATAACTCGGAATATATATATATATATATTTACTCTATAAATATTTAGATTTTAAGAATAATTTTTCCCTAAATATTTTTAGATAATATTTGCTATAAACTATAAAAAATCTGGCGTATGCGTATCTAATATGAGAAAAATGTGTAAGAAATTGTAAGAGATTGAAATGCGTACAGTGTACATAGTATATAGTATAGATGTCAATAGATTTAGATATTTGATATTCTGAAAAAACAGCGAAGCTGTTGCTGAGCAAGTTCGTATTAATTTATACGATTTTTTCTTTTCTTTTACATGCATACTTATGTAATATTTCCTTTTTTTTATTACTTATCTTTGATATTGATCATTATTAATTTTCACTCTCGTTTCGTTTTCTAAATTTATAACTGTATATAATTTGTGTGTGTATAACGACATTGTTGTTATAATTCCAAATTAGGTTATCATCATTGTTACTGTATTATTCTATATTCAGAAGAAAATCAACCAGTTGATTATGATTATCGATAATTTAATATACCTTCGTAACATTTTATTAACATGTTATACTTACAATTGAATGGTAATATAACTGCGCTACGATACATCTAATAATTAATTTATATGTCAAAAACAATTAACTACATTTAACAAATTATGTATGTAGCCAATGAAGTCAATTACAATACAAATGACAAAAACTTAATTTACTGTATTATTAAATCCGCAAATTTTAATTATAATTTAATAATTAAATAATAATATGCCAATAATTAAAAAATTAATGGTGGTTATTTTTGCAATAAATAATAAAAAGATCTTTCATATGTATCCTTGTATTAACTTTATATTAACTTAAAATATAAATTGTAAATATCTTAAAACAATATTAATATTGAGTGGATGTTTTTTTTTATGCTGGGTGAATCTCAAAATTTAAATAAAAATTTCAATAAGATGTCGATATTTAAAACTATATTCAGTGAAATCAAAATTGTTGAAATTTTAATTTATTTAGCAATAGTAATATTTAATAATAATCATGCGATTCTTTCGTTATTTATTAAAGCATTAAATATCAATACTCGACAGAATAGCTGTGAATGAAAAAGATGAACACTGCCTTCATAATGTCGTATAAGCGTCGTATAAATATAGTAAACGTTAAATAACAATAATATCAAAAGAAAACAGACAGAAAACTAAAAAAAATACAATTTTGTAAATCTATTTTTAGTCCAACTAATATTTCTAACTATAAATATAAATTAATATAAAAATAGAATTGTGATTTTTATTTAATGCCCATCATTTTCTTCATTTTTACCGATTATCTTTTACAGAGGTTCAAACAATAATTGCAAATATTCTATACATTTTAATGCACCAATCTTGCATTGATCAAACAAAAGCAAGTTTAGTTGCGATTGCAAAATTGTTTAAAAAAACTATATAACTATATAACTAAATAACTATATATTTTAATTGTACATTTTGTATATGTATATCAATTTTATATAAAAGAATAATTTTTTTCATATAGTGGTATAAATATCATTTAAGTTTGCTTTCATATGTTTATTCGGCTCAAAAATGGATTAAACTATAATTCAAGACAATTTGATCTCCTTTAATCTCCTTAGAGAATGGTGAACTTATCTGTTTACAGACTGAACATATTTCTCTAATTTTTTCACCTTCTTTAATTTAAATAAAAAAATCTTTTTTCAAAATAAGAGAAAATATCAAAATAAATATGGGCAGCTAAACACAGCTAAAACAATATGAAAGAACAAGGAAAATTTCTAAATTCAAGTCTTGTTATTACCTAAACCACTTATTCACTATAAATAAGATCAAGTGAATATATTCAAACAGAAACTATCTATCCATATTTATTTAATACATAAGAATATTTTAAGACTTCCAAAACATGACTTGGGAGAGCTTATAGGAGAAATGAAAAAAGAAGTAATATCTGAATGCTGGTACACTATCATTTATGCGAAGTTTAGAAGGTAGGTTTATGTGTATCGAAATATATGTATGTATACATAAATGTATCTGTGTTAGATGTCCATGTGCGAACGCTTGACGGAGTTTATTCGTCAGTTCAGCATCGCCTTATCATCATGAATGATATGAATAAGAATGGATATAAAGAAATAGATCATGCTTAAGATATTGAAGAATAAATATTAATGCAACATATAACAATAAAATTTTATTCACAAAATTTTTGTAAAAACAATGTTTTAATATAAATTTTCCTTGAAATATGCATATATAATATTCATATATGTCATATGTACACCAACTTGCTAAAAATTAAATAATTCATTGTTTATAAAACTAGAAAATTTGTAAATATAATAAATTCATAAAAGAAATTAAATATCAGATAGAGCTAATAACGATTAATCATCACCAAATCATACGAAAGATGGTGTAAAATCATCATTAAATATATACATATAGATTACAAATTCTTGATTTGTGATTGTTTAAACTTACCATATGTACAAAATTTCTTCCGTAATTATATCCCAATAAAAAAATACCTATCAACAAAGCAATCCATATTAATTCATATCAGGTCAATTAACATTATAAAATTAAGGATAAAATTATACGTCAGATTTAATAAAGAAAAATCACAATGATTCATACGAAAGATGGTGATAAATCATCATAAATATTTACTTAAAAAATGCATCGATTGCAATCCAATTAAACTTACTTGTATACATATTCTATATTTTTCTTAATATCATATTATCTATAATATTTAAAATCATGATTTTTTTTCCGTAATATGTATAAAGATAAATTTGTTCTCGGAATGAATAGAATCATCTTTCACTTAAAACTTCATTCGTTAATCAATCCCTTATAAACAAATAAGAAGAGTTCACAAGAGTGAATCGGAACATCTGATTACGAGTCAATCACTCCTACACAAAGCCATTCATCATTCTAATTCTTTCTGTAATAAATATAAAATTTGTTTATAATTATTTAATAATTCAACATGCATATTGATTTTTACTTTTCACTCAGTGGTAGTGACGAATTATAGAAATATCATGGTTATTCTTCTATATGCATAAGAATATACATCACAGAAAAATATTAAATAAATGAAGAATCTAAAAGTTATATAAACTTACAGTATATTTAAGGAAGATTTTCTTTTTCCAGTCTTTTAATCATTCCATCTGATAACATATCTGAAGTACAAAAAACAGTATTGCTTTTATAGATTTGACTTTATAAAAGCACAATAAGAGTCAATAAAAGTATAAAAATATATAAATGTCAGATAGGAGCGAAAGACTATAAAATTAAATTATCATCATAGTTCTATCAGTTGAACTATGGAATCATCATAATAATTATACACATAAAAAAATTAATATATAAAAATGTATATATCTTAAATGTCGATGATCATTTTTCAACTTACAATATATTTAAGGAAGACTTCCTCCTTCCAGCTGGTAATCTATATCCATAGTCTGATAGTAATATGTCTAAAATATAAAAAACAATATTGCTTTTACAGATTTATGATTTAATATGTCAATAAAAGTATAAAAATATATAAATATCAGATAGGAGCGAAAGACTATAAAATATAAATTATCGTCATAGTTCTATCAGTTGAACTATGGAATCATCATAACAATTATATACATTATAAAAAAAATTTCTAAAAATGTATATACCTTAAATGTCGACTGTGTCGTTTTTCGATTACGTGCATTAAATCATGTATAATACATTTTTCAAATAATCTGTCATTTTTATTTCAATCCTATATAGTCGTCATAAAGTGTTACTGAATTACAGTATCTGTAATAAGAAATCAAAATTTATAATTAACAAAACAAATACAATTTTATTAATAACATAATCATTACTGCAGAAATTTCGTTATCAATCGGTTAACTATATCATCATTAAAATACTAATAAACAATGGAAAATAGAAATAATTGGAAAAAATTATTACATATTATTATATTTAAAATATAAAAATTATAAAGAATTTCTTTTAAAAATTCAGAATAAACAAAATGAAAATGATTTATCATCTAAATTATTTATAATATTTATAATTATATTAGAAATAAACTTACCTTTGTATTATTACATATTCAAGATTTCTTGAACTTTGCCTGAACAAAGATTCTTGGAACATCAATGTTTTCCTTTACATTTATCGTACGTCTTTTTATGTAGTCACAATTCAGTGTATAAAAACCAACAGATTCAAATAAATTTACTATTTGTTCTACAGAAAAATAATAACTCCTGAAAATTTAAAGAATATACTGTTGTTAATATGTACTAAAATAATGAGATAGACTTGCATTATCTGGTAAAATCAGATACCAAAAGATCTTATTTCATTATGAATCAATTGAACTATGAAAACATCATATCATTTTGTTTAAACAGATTAGCAAAAATATAGCAAAAATATAGCAAAAAAAAATAAAATCACCTGGTTCCATCTTGCCGCATATAGAAATTCTCACTAATCTTGTGTCCAGGTTTAAACCGCAATTGTGCCATATCATACAACCCATAATCTCTAAAAAGTAAGATTCCTCCATTGCCAAGAACGTCGTACATATTTTGGGCAACTCTATTAAATACATGAGACAATTAGTGACATGAGTAATTGCAAATTTAATATTAGTATCTTAAAATAATTAACAATATCAAAACTTCATTTTTAGTATTCATAGTATTTTTATTCAACAATAGAATCAATAATTTTGTTATTTAACGTACTTGTAAAATTTATCAGGATGAATAGCTGATAATACAAAGATGAGAGTTGTAACATCAACTGGACAATTAATTTCAGCGAAACAATTTTCTAATGTAATATCCGTTTGAAAAGCTTTCATTGTTTCCGGATGGAATAATGTGTGATTCTACAAGTAAACGCCAATTAACACACCAATACGCAAATTCGACTAATTTACAACTGACCCAACAAATATACCTTAAACAACTCAATCGCTCTCGGGGATAAATCACACGCGAATATTTTTTGAAATTTCAATCCATCTCCTATCAATGGATAAACGAAATTTCCGACTCCACATCCCACCTCGAGAAGGACATTTTGACCGTCGTTGCCGCCCAAACCTAGTAACTCATCAAATTCTCGCGTGGTCCAATGTCTATCTTTGAAAAATCTTGTATCATTTCGTTTATAGAATAAATCCCAGTGCTTTTTCGCGTCTTTCTCGAGCTGATTTGCACGAAATTCAGATACTAGGCGAGAATCCTGTGCCTTCATTTTATCGATTTCCTCTGGCGTGAGCCGCTTCGCCACGTGTTCCACATTTGATATAGCATCTCCGATAGATTTATTCATTTTTCTTTCTTTCCGATTTTATAATCAAATCGATCTAATTTAATTTAACACGAAACTTATTATTTTAAAAAGAATTCGTGTAATATTAGCAAGTGGAGCAACAAGAAATGCTTACCAGGAACGTAATCAACCTCACACGTCGAGATGCCGGAAGAAAATGGACGAGAAACCTACTGCGTGAGAAGAGCTTTAAATGAAAGGCAACACTGCATGCAACGTTGCCTTGATACATGTTGACCACGTGACATTTAAGCGCCAAATTCAATTAGACAAGATTCAATACAATGAAATGAGAATTATTTTTAATAATAGATATTTATACACTGAGAAAAAGGTTTCTTTAGATTTAACAATTCTATTTGTTTGATTTGAATTTATTTAATTTAAACAACATAATTTTATATTAAATATTATTTGGCTGAATTAAAAGATTTATTGTTTCGTTAAAAAATATCATGTTGTTTAAGAGAAAAAAGCATTATTAAAGAAAATAAAAGAAAATATTAAAGAAAATAAAATTTATCTTTGAACTAAATAATACTTTGGCTAGATTAAATATTGTTTCAATGGAAAAAAATATTCTTATACACACACACACACACACACACACACACACACACACACACACACACACACACACACACACACACACACATACACACACACACACACACACACACACACACACACGCACACACACACATTTCTGTAATTTCTGCTATGTTTATTTTAGCTGTTTCTTATTTCTAATCATAACTTTATTTTTCTTGAAACAAACATTTTTTAAAATCATATAAATTATAAAATTAAGTGATTTTTAATATAATACGTATTCTATTCATAAAATTATTTAAAAAGAATTGTAAATATTATTTTAATTTAATATTTTATACATTTAAATTTATTGATACGATGCTTGACAAAATATGAAATAGTGCTTCTCTACGTATGGTGTCGATATGGATTCCACGTGCAAACACGTTTTTGTCTCATTAATATGCAGAACCCATACGAGACAAATATTTTATGCCACCATACACCATTGGCACACATTAAAGTGGCACACTAGACGTGACTAAAATTCAGTCAAGTAAATTGCGTATCACACATCGGCGATGAAAACAAAGAGGCATTTATGATAACGCAAGTATTTATTACATATCGTTATAAATATTAATGGGATATTTGAAACCGCCATACAATCTTTCATAAATAACGTTCGATCGTCTCCATTTTACGTATGAGCATTTTCCACATTATCCAACGCATTTTATATATCACGAGAAGCACATAATATACAAACCAAACGCGGTTGAAAGAAAATGAATCGATTGAGTAGTATGTAGGTCATTGCAGACCACAATTTTGTAGAGAGCTTCGCGAGAGATGTAACAACCATAGATTACCTGAATGGAATGAGAAACACGTTTCACAATTTGCAGTCATTAATGCACCATGTAGTCGCGTCATTCCGCAGTTTTCAATGCGATCATCTTTTATGATCGTATATCTCATCCTGATCGTTAAAAAATATCGCAATTAAAATTGCATTTTTACACATTGAATGGTTTATGGCATACCGCAATCAAATCAAGTTAACTATATAATCTACACTTCATGGTTAATTTTTTCATCGTCGATTTTTTGTTTAACTATTTGTAAAAGTTACGCTTGTTACATTCTCTTAATGTTTGTAAAAGATTCAAATTATAGATATTGAGTCTAATTCAATCTCAAGTGATAATTTATAACTTAAAAATCTAATTTTTTTTCTTATTCTTTATACTTACAGTTATTTGTTTGCAGGAAAATTTTGAATTTTACTGAAATAACAAAATTGTATGCTTTCAAATCTATGAAATTTATTTATCTACAAAATTGGAATTTTATAAAAAGGAAATATCATATCGATATGGAAAAAGCAAATGTATCGAAAAATTGCTGCATGACTAGACAGAGAATGTATCTAAACATATACATATGTATACAGATTTGGAATAATTTGATCAAAAAATTGATTATTACTGTTTTAAAAAATGCAATTTTTATTAATCTAATTTTTATTACAATTTTGATATAATAGTAATAATAAAATAAAATATTAACAATGTTTAAACACGTATGTTATGTGTGTAATTTTTTAAGACATTTTTGAAACTTTTTAATATTTACCAAAATTTAATTAGAAATTGCTTAAAAACGATTAAATTAAATACTGGTATAAATTTTGTAATTATCAATATCTTATACGTTTACATGCATCTATGTGTGTGATCAATACGATCAAGATTTTGTATGGCGTTATTAATATTAAGAAGATTAAAAGAGAACATTAAATATATTTAAAATATTTTTAAGAATTGATATCTGTAAATGATTATTAATATCGGCATTTTGTATTGAATAGATGATGAGCAGAAGATCAAATTACATAATAATAATTCGTATTGGAGAGCCACCGAATAGCCGGCAATATTGTAAATATCGGATTTGCGTTACATTCGCTAACGTGCGCTCCGTTCCTACGTGATTTTATTTCAATGTTATTACTCGAAAATTTATTTCGCTAATTAGCCGACCGTCATAGCTCGCTAAAGCGTACTTTCGCATCGGCCTTCATCTGAAATACCCTGCGCGGTTAACGAGTAACGGCGCGGGGTGCATAATCATAAAAATAATCCTCATTCTGGGAGCAGAGAAAGAGAGAGAGGGAGAAAGAGAGGGAGCGAGAGCTCTTGCGAGATTGAACGCACTCTAGCTCTCACGAGAACGATCAAGAGATTATCCGAACTCCTCCCGTTACCAATGCACGTTACTACGCTTCAACGAGCTTGGTGTGATTTACGCAATTTCAAATAATCCCACATTTCCATTAATGCCATAGTGAATCCCTTTTGGAATTTTTCTGCGGGATGAATTGCAAAGATTAGCTGCAGCATTTGCTACGCACGATTTCCTGTCGGTTGTCTGGACAAATAGTTATCTTTATGCCTATAACTGGAAGAACGAAAGAATCTCCTAATAAAATATATATACTTTCACTTATTTTTGAATATTTTTTTCTTAACAAAAATATTAAGGAAAATCATCATATTAACTTCTCAATCTGTATCATCTATGTGATTAAAAGGAACCAAATTAAAATGTTATTAAAACTATTTTATTTAAATTTCAATTTTGTTAAACATTTAATAAAATTTATTAAAATTATTTAAATTTCGTTCACATTTGTCGTAATTTTGCAATTTATTTGATTTTCTAATAATTATTTAGCAAAAGAAAACTTTACGTCATTCATTAATAATTCAAATATTATATCTATTTTTGTTAAAAAAAATTATTTCAGTTTTGACCAAAAAATCTATAGTGTAGTTAAAAATAATGCGCATAAAATATGTATCTGGATTATATATTATGTCATGCATTGCATGTCAATAAACTTAATGACTACTTACTCTTTATGAGAAGAATCTATACAATTGTTTACATCTGTGCAATCTCGTGGGCCCGTTTCCCACCATTTATGTAATTGTGTTACACATGATCTATGAAATGATAATTACTTCTCACAGTCAAGTGGCACGCTATGGATAGATTAGATCATATTACGTCTACGGTGACAAAGATCGTATCTCTGACATAATAAATGTCGATTCATGGAGATAAATTTTTGCAAAATCCTTCATAATTAAATTTGAGAATATTCTTCTTTTATAATATAAAATATATCATTACATGTATCAAGTATTGCATATTTTATTTTTCCAATTTCACATAAATATGTACATTAATTTTATCTTTAATTAGCTTAATAAGTATTGAATTAAAAATACATATAATTAATTTTTATATATAAGATCATGCGAATATTCTGTCTCTCTTTAAATCGCTTAATGTTGCTTAGTAAAATTTATTTAAATGAATAATCAGCAACAATTATGTGATGCTATAACCATTAATATATTTTTATATTGACTTAAATATATCAGCGCAAATAATCTAGAATGCAAAAATAATATGACAAATATAAATTTTTTTATAGCTTCAAAGCGCGCGAATAACAAACAGTTGATGATTAATGATCGAGGAATCCGTCAGGAAATGTATACAGCAGAAAATATTTCTTACACATTCCACACTTCTGTGACTTTATTCTTCATAGCATAGCTTCTTACTTTGCATAACTTCTCAATGCGAAGTTACAAAATCACGAATGCCAGAAGCAATTGGATTTCATTATTTGTGTTGCAATTTTTTAAATTTATGTTTCGTCCATCCATGTATATAAAACATATCGTAAATATTTTGTTACTTTCTAGTTATTTTTTCATATTTAAAAATATAAATTTTATTAAATAAATAATTTTAATTGTCTTCTACTTTCTCTTTAATTTTTTTTTTTTTTAAAGAATCAAACATTTTAACTTTTTATGCATGGTGCTCCGTTCGTGCGGAGAAGCGCGTGTCTATCCAAAGCGTCAAACTGTAAATGATTCACTATGACGGAAATTCTATCACGTCGTATAAACCACAGCTAACATAGGATAATCTTAACACCTTTACTATTTAATAAGACACATACAACTGTGTAAATTATATACAAATTTACTGCGTAAATTTCAAATACATTTCCAATGGCTTTTGTCAATTTTCTTAGAGCAAAACTGCTCTAAGGAATCCCGATAGAATAACCGCTTAATTTCGAGTATGTCTCCACGACAATCGATGCATCTCAATTATTACGGTGCGATGTATGAGAGACGCGCACGTGACCGTAGGCGCGGCGGTGGAGGCACGAAGATGCCTCCTCGCCGTGCCTTTTCCATTCCGTCGAGGTAGGCACGGTCGAGTATCGCATATACCGTTCCTCCTCGTAGGCATTCCAAGCGGGAATTCTCGAAAGCCAGTTGTGTTGTAGAAACTGTGGTGCGGCTTGCCCGCTCGCCGGTACTTTCGACCGGTCGTAAAGCCGTCGGTTTCGCAGCTCCGTTCCGGCCGCTTTCAGTAACACGGAATTTCGCCACGAAAACGGACGCGATCGTTTTCGTCTATCCTGGACTATCGGAGTCGCGGACTATCCGAAGGCCCCACTGGCGAGCCGTAACATAAAATTCTGGTGAGTTATGCGCACATTTCTACCTGTCCGTCTACCTGCAAAATCGACGGTCACTTCTGCCGGAGATCCATCCTTAATCGTTGAATGGGACCTCGCTTGGCTGTTCAATATTTCAAACGTCGGGACGTCGATTCTCTAACTAAAATTTACGGTTTAGACATGTCTTTTTTTTTTGTAGAGAAATATTCAGTTTCGACGTTATGTTACGTTAAAATGTATTGAAAATATGTATTGGTAAACATGTCAATAGGATTATAGCGAAACATTTCGCATTTACGTGCTGCTCGTGTAATAACTCCGCTCCGATAGGTTCTGAGAAAATATGTTTTTCATTATTTCAAGACGTTTTTTAGTAAAACAATGTTATTATATAAAATAAAAATGAAATAAAACATAGGAAATCTTCTCTTTAGTAATATTCAATTACCATTATTTAAAATATGAATTAATGTAATATATAATAAATATAATAAATATGAAATATTAATTATAATAAATATGAATTTTGCAGATGTGTACAGGTAGAAACTAATTTAATATTTACTGATACTTAAATAAGTGAAGATATTTACCAACATTATGCTATTTTTAATAATAATAAATACAATAAAATACTATTGTCATAATCTAATAATTTACTATAATCTATCCAATATATTGTTAAATTGTAATATTCTTCGATTTAAAAATACTCTAATAAAACTGATAATAAATATTAAAAAATAATTTATGTTTTATTATAAACTTTGATTATTTCAATTCCTTTTATGTTAATTCTTTTTTCATTATTTCTTTTTCATGTTAAGTTTAGAATCGAGATCACTTGTTTCTGCGTGATGTGCCAGTCCCTCGTCATCGTAGAAAATAGCCATTAAATGAATTACGAATGCTCTAATTTCGTGGTTTATAGTGCTCAGAAGTAATCACAGAAAAATCTTTCTCAAACAATCAACATCCGAAGAATAATTTGAATAAATAACAGTTTAAATGATTATTTAGAAGAAATTGTTTTTAAAATTATTTTTAAAAAAAATTAAGATTTAATCAGAAATTAAAATTTATTTTATTTCTTTCGAATTAATTGACATATTATTTAACCTTTAGTTTTCAAATTGATTTTTAATAGATTAATCTTAAATCATCCAAAATTGCTTTATTGTTACGTTTATAAATCCGTTGTCAGATATAACGCTAACACGATTATCAGAGTTTGACCGATTGCAGAAAAAAACCCAGAGAGAAAACATGTAAGTTTATTTTAGAATCAACGCGATAACCAATATCCGTCGTTTACTCTCCAAGTTGATTTTTGACAGTCCTGAAATCGACGGAATCGTTTTGTCTCGCTGGATTTAGAAATTCGCTTCCAAGTTCCGTGAGTCGTTTTGCGAAACGCACTTCGTGAGTTTCTCGATTCTCGAAGAAACCGAAGAAAATCTAAGGAACGAAATGTCAGGGTTGGAGCCATTTGCATGAGCGATTCCTTTGTCTCGATTTCTTGGGTTGGGTGAGGCTTTCTGTTTCCGCTTTAGAACCTTCGATTATCGTTACTGGCGGACCGTGTCATCGCCAAGGAAACCATTTCCGGGATCTTCGATCGATTATCCACATCATGAATAATGCTTCTGCGTTGTCGCGTTTATAGTAACGAAGGTCGTCGGCTCACTCGGAGACCGATGCGCGTGAGATCACCGAGTTATAAATTCTAATCGTCGCTTAGACGATTTCCGCGACGTAATCAAGGTTCAATTAAATCGAAAGAATCACAGGGCAGGATAGGCACGATGGCGGATCTCGCAACGCAACATCCGCGCCTAATTCCGGGGTTGCGTCGTGCAATTTTATCGAGCATTCGGACCGTTTTGCGCTCTACTTAACTGACGATTTAATTTTCACTCGCGCCATTATTACGAGCTTTAACGTCGCGGCCGAGTAATTAAACTGCTCTCTCCGATCATCTTCTTCATCCGCGGATACGCGACGCGCCGTCAACATCGCCGTGATCGTCATTGCTGGAGCTCTGTAATCTTTCCGATCTCCCAGACACTCGTCTCGCTGGAAGTGGCCGATAACGATGAGATTTCTAAATGCTGCGAAACGAGACGAGATCGGTTTCTCTCCTCATTTCGAGAGATTGTGGGAGTGGCACTTGCGCGAGTCGGACAGCGCTTTTCTTTGAAGATATCTTAATCGTCGTGAGAACGATTAAACACCGACTTTCATGTCATGTATAAAAAAAAATGTATTTAACTTGTGTGCGAGTGTTCCTAAGTATCGTCGGCATTTTACATGCAATCTACTAATTACTATTTAAAAATACGTGAATTTGCGAAAGTCAAATTTAATATCTCTCGTATGACTAATCACATTGTTTTCATTAAACCAAATTTCGAAAATCTGATTTACATTGTCGTAATGAAAATTTTTATGACGATGATAATTGGAAATGATACGATAAAGCGAAAAGTGATGACCTTAATTTTTTTAGGCAGATGCCATCTTTGCCATGCCCTATTTACAGCATTGCGATAGGCAGGTCGTATCGTTACAGGTGCTGTCCATCGATGCATGGATCAGACTTCAAGATTATATACAATTAGCTGGCTATATTCATGTAACACAAGTGAACACAAAATCAAAATTGTAACGCTGCGATAGGAAGCTGTTACAAAGCTTTACAAGCAGGGAATTATATCTTATTAGGATAAAATTGATAGCTATCTTGCTATAACCCATTACAAAGTTCGAAATCAGGTCGATAGAAATAATTGCTATGTCGACCAAATATTCCACCGGTAAACCGATGTAACTTAAGAAAGTCAGCCATTAGCGAGAAACGCACTTAGTCCTCTCGAACCATAAATTAACCACAATACTATTGTGATTTCAATTAAGTGATTTATTACACTACATTAGCCCGCATAACGTCCCACGTTCAACATCATCCCCATAATTGAACCTCCATGGTAGACGTAATTCCGAAAGGACAACGCCGCTTTTCATTTAGATTTTCACCGACAATGTCATTTCCCATTCCAATTTTCGTCGACTGCGTCGCTTTTCATTCAAGTGTTCAACATTTTCGCTAAGAGAAGAAGATGAAGAGCATCGTCAGAAAGATTCAATTCAAAATTTGTTCTTTCTTCATAAAATCCGATCAATTTTATTAGTGACTATTCCAAACAAGTAGTCTTCTTTTTCTTCCGTTTCTTTTTCTTTTTCTTCCTAATTCCGTCTAATTTTGATCGTAAAACTATTTTTTCTGCGGATCGAAGAGGATGGCTCTGATTTCCTCACGGTCTGCAGGTACGTCGGTATTATCCGGATCGATGCACTTCCTCGTCAATAGTCGCGAAAGTAAATGCTCGGGATATCGAGTCCGGCGAATCGCGATGACGGCAACCGTGCGAACAACGGCACGGAGCAGGCCTCAGCGACATGCATTCCTGGACGAGCGCAACGTTCTCAGCCTTCCAGCACACGCGGCGGGAAAAGTGCTTAGCTTAAACTTTCTAAGCGTTTCACGTCGTGCCACATAGCTGTTCATATTCGGCCGCGACGGCACAGAAAAAGAGAGAGAAATATACCCGGTTCCGGGGCGCGGTGAGGAAGACCGTAAAACCAAGTCCGTCATCGCGCAATCCCGATAAAACCGTACCCGAGGTTTATTTATGCGATCGCAATCGGCCGCTAACGAATGCAATTAGAACTCTATGCACGCCCGCTCTCTACCCACCCGACTCGCTTAATTACACCCGTAGAAATTTTTGCGCCGGCAGAAGCCGAAGTTGCTCACATAGTTTTCCCTTTCCGCTCATTCAAGATTTATTTATATCACAAACCTGATATTGTCTGAAATCATTCGTCTCGTCTCATTTCGATAAAAATAATTAATGTTATGAATTCAAAATTAATAATAAAAGAAAAAAGAAGTTATCCTTTGGATTTTTAAATAACATAATAGATTTATATTCATATTCATATCAAATATTCTTACCAGTTATCATATCCTTTTATTTATATCACATATTTGCAATTGTAATAAGAGACTAAAGTTAAAAAATAATAAAAGTATTTAATTATACATATATTATTATTAATCATATATAATAATTTTGCTTATTTCCGATGCTATTTATGCGGATTCTTAAAAAGTACAGATCTCATTACATATTCTCATCATTGCAATTGTGACGACCATCTTCGGATATGCCAGTCATATACGGGTTTCTTACTCTATATTATAGCATTAGATCACTAGCGTGCTATAATTTCTTGAAATGTAAAATGAAGTATACAAATCTGATGGTGTTATTACGCGGATTACCGCTTTTACTACAGGAAGTCATGAATGCGACAAAGTGTAATCAGAATGTAGTAAAACCGCACCGATATACTTTCATAAGTAAATCGCTTAGGTAACTTCACGCAGTTTGGATAACTTTAAGTACAGCTATACTTGTATACAATTATACTTCCCTATATTTTGTTTATTAACACTGTTATGGACAAATATGTTTTACTGTAATGAATTTGATAAACAATAGTCAAAACACCACTATCATTTACATTTTGTAAATTTATATTATATTTTTAATAAAGATATTATTTATTTATAATTATATGTACTCTTGAGTACATTGAATATATAATATTCTTTTTGTTAATATTTCAAGAATTAAAAGTTATTTTGTTTACCAAGAAGTAGGAAGTAATAAATTGTAGAGCTAACGTTTTATATTATTAATATATGTACTGACTTTGTAATCAGCATTGTATTGACAATGTATTATTTTTCTGCTTGCTTATTTTCAAATTATTTAATTCCAATTCTATGTTGTCAGTATGTTATGGGATCGTTAGTAGTTACGAAACGTAGTAAACGGAAAAGTCGGACTCGCGCACGCTTTCCAAGCTCATAATTAAATTAATTCCGTATCAATTAATACGACTATCGATGTAAGTTTAAAAGAAATAAAATCCTCGACGCAAGCGCACCATAACGAATTACTACCAAAAATGGTTGAAAGATTGATAAATATCGCGAAATACGCGTTATTAAAAACACGAGCAAGGACATTCCACGAGTGAAATTCCACGCGTAAATTTTTTAATAGAGTTCTTGTTTGTTTTCTCGCCAAATATTAATTTTAACAGGTCGAAGATTTGGAACGTGCGATGGGATTAACAGCGTTCTGGCCCGGTGACTCGCCTTCTATCAGAAGTAGGTGTGTAAGACGAGCGTCGCGCGTGACGTCCAAATTGTCATGCAAATATTGGATCGCACACACATGGGCCAACACTATTTGCCTTTTATACACAGTTGTGTTGGCCGCCCGCGGTCAACTGCAAGTACCGTTGCTTCGTTATCCGGGAATGATATACGCATACAGACATACATAATACATACACACGTGCACTGAGCCAGTTCGTAACCACGGGCTATACGCTATACGCCCGCGCACCTGTAAACAGAAGCCTCGAGGAAATCATTCTGACGATTACGGAGAAAGGAGAAGAGCGGTCAAGCGCCCGAAGCCGTTAACCGAAGCGTTCCCATCGCGGAAAACCACCTATTCGCGGACAGTTTCCTCGCGAATTTTCATGAATAAGATATCAAATAATTTTCTCAGGAGTTTGAACCAATCATTCAATTTAAAAAGCAATAATAAATATTAAATTATTATCTTTTTAAAAGAAATAAAAAACCCAAAAGAGAATAATTTAAATTTGATCTAACACTGTCACGTATTTGTTCCTAACATTATGGTCAATTGCTCATGTCCCGTTAAGCACCGATCTCATTTTTTTGAATGCTTGACATGTCAGCGTGCATTAACAGTGTATTGTACAAATAATACAAAATTCGAAATATTTAAACCTAATTAACTTGTTACACTTATATTTATTCAACTCTTTAATCGGTAAGGAATAATCGGAAAATATAGGAATCAATTCAACATGTATATGAAACTTTGTTATATATCCAATTCATATAGAAAACCACAAAATCATCTAATAGATTTTGTAACCACGACTTTTTTCAATTTAGAGACAAAATTTTTTTTCCAAAAAATATTGGAAAAAATAATCAACATTTTATTTATATATATTCTGTATATGTATGTATATATGTATATACGTACATGTACATACATACATACGTATGCTCCAAATTATAGTTCTATAAATCCATTCGGAAAAATTGATTGAAAAATCTAATTTCGATAAATGGTTTCTGTATTTATTTTAAAGCTCAATTTGCTGGATTTTCTTATTTTCCGTTTCACTTCAAAACTACAGGTGCCTGAACGTATTTGTTGAAAAAAAAATTTATTCAAAATATGGACAACACAGCAAAGAAAAACATTTAACAATTTTTTTGCTTTGCTGTTTTTGCAAACAGAATCTGTAACCCAGGCACGTTTTACAATGCGTTTTTCCGCCGTTATTTCTGCATGCGAAATCCAAAGAAAAAGTCTGATAATTTTGTGGCGGAGCGAACACGGCGTGGATAATTATTTGGCATACATTAGTCGTAGAGAACTCAGCCGGAGATCGCGCTTCCTAAAATGCTTCGTTACCCTCAGGCAAAATCGCGATTTAACTCCTCCTACCGATCGTTAACGCACTGCGCAGAAATGCACAGCCGAGCGAGTCGATGATTGACGATGCGATCGAGAGTAATTAGGTATCAAGTCGCATTAATTACCGAACAGTAATCACTGATGCAACAGTACAGAACGTACTCGAACATCGTAACATCGCTTTGGTTTCACGGTGCATGTTACGTATGTCTTGGAATAATGAATCTCTAGAGAAATCAAAGTAACGAATGAGCAGTATCGAGAATTATCAATTTGTAGTTTTAAAAATTTTGTGTATGTATACACATGTCCAAATACCGTTTTACATTTTATTAAGCCTTTAAATTTGTTAGAATCTATTTACTATAATTAATTATTATATTAAACACACTTCAGACATTTGAATTCGCATAAGAATTCTTGGAACATTACTTGTAATTTTATGTGCCATGTAATATCAAATATTTAAAAAAGTATTTAAGGAAGATATACATATATATAGAAAAATATTAAGAAACAGAAATGCCAAAATGCATGAAATTATAAATAAATTTTGATGCTGAAATTTGACCCGACCAAAGTGGATTTCCAATTTTCTTCCAATTATCGCTTTTCTATTTTAGACCGATCTGTTAACTAATTTAGCGCACCTTTGGAAGGAAGTTCCAATGTTTAAAGGTTACATAATTAACGTTCGTTAATTACGCGTTTAAAGCTACTTCGAAGCCAACAAAGCCTCGCGAGCGCGCTTCGGAAAGTTTTAATTTACACCGATAAAAACTGCCGCACGCTCATACGATCGCGCGTCGCGCGCGTCGTTCGTGTGCCAGAAGAAAGTCGACAGGCACCATCGCAGGAATGCGGTGATTATCTTCGCGTAATAGTCCGCCTGATGAATGCGCATGGCCGCTTATTTTTATCGGGTATAACGGGTAAACGTGCCGCGGCAGCTGTGCGATGATTGTATCTCCTTGGCCGTTCTATCGTTCGCATGTAACACACGTGTGTTAGCGATACGAAGCGACCGTTCCTAACTGCGGATAGTTGCGCATACTGTCCCCGTGGGAAGCCTTGTGCCTGTCCCCCCCCGACCCTGCCCCCGTCGCGCATACCCGTTGTAACTTCCAACATTCCAACCGGCACACGTCTCCACGACGGGCAAGGCGCTGAGCGATTAATTGAGATGACATAGCCGCTTATTAGCATGGCGTTGCAATATGCAGTTGCTCTTATCCGCATGACACAAGTCAATATCCTACTTTCGAGTCTAGCTGCAAATCCAATTTCGAAATAAATAGCGATAAAGTAACAGTATTGTCTCATTAGCACCATTATAGAAATTTAATACTGGAAGATAGTAATTAATTATTTATTTTGAGTATTAAAAGCACTTTAGTGCTTTATTGCTTTAATGCATTTTAATGCTTTTAATATTCAAAATTAGTGATTTCTAGTTTTAAATTGGCCAGTATTAAATTAGATTTCTGTAAGAGCAATCCATAAATAGAATGTTCTCATTAGTACTTTTGTTGAAAAATAACAAAAAGAAAGAAGTCAATTTCGCGAAAAAATTTTCTATTGTTAAGTTCAAATAATTGTCGATTGTTGTTTCGTATAATTAAACATGAGTACAATGGCTTTATTCGACGCAATGCGGTAGTTTGGTAAATTCTTCAACTGTAGAAGTTAAATAAGTAACACAAAGATTTTATCACATTATTTTTTTTCTTCTTTAATTTAAACATTTATTCATCTTTATTTTTTAATCCTTCTTCTAAGTTGACAATAATATACTCTTTTCCTCATTACAATTGTAAAATATTAAGTTGTAAATAAGTTACTATAGAATAAATAAAAAATTGCTGTTCCTTTACAAAAAAATTAAATTAAATCACGAAAAAATTCTTCACATTTAAAATAACAAGAAATTAATTAAATTATTCTTAAATTAATTAAATTTATTCGAGAAAAAGAATATAATTGTACTTCTAAATTTATCAAAAAAAAGGGAAAAAAAACACTATCTATATCACTTTATCTATATCACATTATGCTAATATTTAAAGATTAAGCAGAATCCAAGCAGAATAAAAGTCTTTTATTAATAATTTTCTCACATTTTAAGTAAAATTACTTTTTATATATATCTAAGAAATATATATATATATATATATATATATATATATATATATATTTCTTTTCATACGAAGTTTAATTTGATGACCATTATGATGACAAAACGGTTCATTATTGAATTACTCTCGTAGCTTGCAATTAGAATAATCAACGTAATTCTCACCTAGGGAATAGAGGGACAAATGTCATATCTATATTCAGACGTGCTATATATATATATATATATATATATATATATATATATATATATATATACTGGATATATATACGTATATATATATATATATATATATATATATATATACGTATATATATCCAGTTCCAAGTCGAGAAATGATCGAAATAATCATATGAGAATGTCTCACGCAAATAGATATAAGGTTATTACTTCACTTGTTTATAATATTCTTTTCTAATTCAGCTTCGAAAAAATCAATCTGCAAACGCGAAGAAACTACACCCTTTTTTTAAATTTGTATTAAAAAACAAGACGAAGTAGAAACTTTTTAAATTAATACTGTTACACATTTTTAACACTGAATAGAAGTAGAAATGAGAGAAGTAGAAATTTGTCGAATAGAAAGCGCTAGGTCTTGAAAAATGATTAACGCCAACAAAGTAGCAAGTTCGTGCCAGTGAATCAGTGAAAAGATTAATCATACACAGATTTTCGATGAAAGATAATAAACCCGATTTATCGTTGCAAGTGCGACGCTCTTTATCGGCGCGATGCTTATCTGATGGTTGAATATCAGGGAAAGTTAACCGCGATAAAATCAGCTCAAGAGGAAGAGAGAAACACGCTGTGCACACACGCGTCCATTAAACGTGCACGCGGCCGCAGATGTAAGCGTGTTCGTGCGATCGTAAATGTCGCAGATTCCACGTGTCGCGCTGAAACGTATTAATTTTAGCGTTGCCGCTCCGTTTGTCGCCTTCATGTGACAAGCGCTAATTCATCACGCGCAGTCCTTCGCCAGGTGATTCGTTATGACCGGCGAAAATCTCGCCTCGCGATCGAGATCCGTTATCGAGAGACAGCAGAGCGGCACTGATTCACGGTAGCGCGGCGAGTGCTGTCGCTTCCGACTATTTTTCACAGAGTTACGAATCGCGTCGGGCTCTTGACGCGTGACGGATATAGAAAATTGCGCGTCGGTCGACTCGCGATCGGAAGAAAGTATCGCAAGAACCCGGACGGTTTTTGCGCGCGCACATCCCGAGCGCCAAGCTGACGTTTCTTGCAATGTAAAGTTACGGCGCTTTCTATTGTGTACATCGCTCCCCGCGAATCTCTGTCATCCCGTTTGCGCGGGTTGACATTTGAGAATGACAGCATAGACACCTGTATATATGTAATCTCTTCTTTTTGAGACGTCCACGAATTTTCCAGTCATCGTGAGATATGTTCTCTCAGAGATGCGGCACGTACGCGCTGTTTGATACAAGGCACACACGTTATCAATGAAGACGTTGCCTCGCAAGAGGTATGTAAGGACATCATAAAATACCTCTCTGCTTTCTTCGCGTTATTTTTAGTCAAACAATTTTAAAACGCAAACAAATGAAACATAAATAACATCGTTTCTTCTCGTTTCGCCGGAGGGGACTTTGGAAATACCAGAAATGTGGAAACGCTTGTGAGAAAGCTCCTTGAGAATGCTACCATGCAATATTCGAGGCAAACATCGGTTTCGCGTCCCCGGTATATCTCTTTTAGCATATACATATATTTATGTCTGATATGCATCGGACAATGTTCTTCGAGGAATGCATTCTGCGTGTACGAACTGACATTTACATACTGAGGGAGAAAGAGAAAGAGAGAGAGAGAGAGAGAGAGAGAGAGAGAGAGAGAGAGAGAGAGAGAGTAAGCAAGCGGAGGAGGGAGAGGAGAAGAGAAAGGAAATATATCTGACTTTCCGAGAGAAATTCGTACGAATCACGCATCGAATCTTGCTCCGGAGCTGCGCGCGATCGATGAAGTTCGCCTCTCTCGCCGACATTGTATTATTCGCGCACATTAATCCTTCGATTCACGGTGCGGGGGTATCGCGCGAAGGCGATGCTCGGTGTGCCGCCGTTATAGACACCGATCGGCGAGAAAGCGCACACCTCGCGAGGAAGCATTTCGCACCGTCGCTCGGAGAAATGTCCCTCCGTACGACCGGTGAAATACGGGCTCGGGCGGCTTAATCGATTCGGCACATTAGCGGTACATGGTTCCGCCGCTATTAAGTCAGTCGAGCAAGAAGAACGAAGTGCACGCGTGCGATTTTCAGCGATCGTCAAATTCCCGCCGCGTGTCGCTCGCGATTCCACTTGGGGAGTCGCGAGTCCCCCGCGCGACTCGAGCGTGGAATGATCGCGGAAAATCGGTGATCGACCCAGTACTAGGCCGAGTCTAGATACAGTTTAGAAAGGCAAGTGATTCCTCTCTCGGCAAAAGCGACCCCGCCTCGCGCGCCGTTCACTTTTCACCGGAGGAACCAATTCCTCTCCGGCTGCACTTCTCGGATTCTCCTTGACTCTTCTATCTACCTGAGAGAGCCTTTACTTGTTAAAACAAAAACTCAATTTTTCACGAGTTGTTTTTAGCGTTCCTATATTTAAAGTTGTGAGGAATTTTTTGGAGATTGTGATTTGAATGCAACTATTTTGAGATTTCATTGTTAATATCATCATTGTTAATATAATATTGAATGTCATTGTTAATAAAAAGAGAAAAAAAAAAGAAAATAACGAGAAGTCGATTTTTATGTTCATTATTTTTGTTATTCAGAATTATATAATATTTTTGTTTATTTTATTTTGTAATTACAGACAAATAAGACATTTTGAATTTAATGGAAAATGTTTATTAATTTTCAAATTAATAAATATTATCGTAATATTCCGATAATTTAATTTATTAAAACAAAATTAAATCTGGATTTATAGAAAATGTTTTTTTTTTTTCATGAAATATGTAATATTTTTAAAAACAAAGATATATGTATATAATAATTATCTTTGGAAATTTTATATTTATCAAAAAGAAAAAAATGTATGAAATGAAAAATAGGAAACAACGACGAATTTCGCCTGTTCTCTAAATCGTTGTCACGATGATGTCCCGAGATTCAATAAAAAATGGATTTGTCTCTCAACGATATTAACGATTGTCTTTTTTATTTCATAGAGTTCCGCTGCGTGAGCCGGTCACAATGGATGTCGAAACCGGGGCCATTTTGGCCCTACAGATATTGGCTCTGTGCTCGATAGTCGCAGCCTTGTTGGCCTATCTGATGCGACAGTCCAGGAATGCTGCCGACGAGTACGAGTCGCGCAACAAACGTCACGTACTCGTTACCAGCTGTGATACATGCGTAGGCTTGCAGATCGCCCTTGCACTCTACGAAGCCGGTTACAAGGTAATAACAGCCACAAGGGGTATACGTGTACCGCCATAAATTAACGGCGGCATAAACTTCACCGTACGTTCGCCTCGTACGTTACGCTGCCAGCCGCCAATATTCTCTGCGGCTCGGTGAATATTCAAAATTGAGAACCGCGAGAGAGCCACATTGAAACGCTGAAGGCTGCGAAGTAACGGCTCGGCGGTTTATTGCGTGGGAATTGTGCTGAAACTTTTTGTTGCTACGCTGACGATTATCGGAAACGCGGAATAAGCGACCGCCGACGTGTCTTGCGTTATCGCCGGCATCGAGCCGTTTCTCCATTTCTTGCGATTCGTGATTATCGTTGGAATTGGATCGAGGTGATTATTACGATTACTTCCTAATCAATCACAATTGCATTTTTATAAATCTCCAATTTATCGTGAGAAACTGCACGTACCGCGAGAAGAACATTTATATTTGTCGTCTTTACGTTTTCTTTTATCTCGCGGGAAGAGTGGCTTTCGCGAATAGCTGTCAGCCAGTTTTGGATCCGCCTGGTGTTAAAATGGATAAACGTCAGACTCATCGTTATATTCACTCTTTCCGACGGTTTTGCGAGAATCTAAGCGGTTGAAGTCGTGCAACATGACGACAAACGTTGAAACGCAATATCCCGCGGCCTTACGTCAGAATCCCCATTATCCCTTCGAGCGTGCAACATATTTCAGATTGTCGGAGTCCGGGCTCCAAATTAGTTTCCTCGTGTCAAGGGAGCGGAACATCGGTGAGCCCTTAAATCAGTCCTGCCGACAGTCTCTCGACAGGTATTCACGTATCCACCCGGTCCCGCTGAGTATATCGTGTCACCACTCAAGAGTCGCTTCGCCAAAGATTGCCACTGAAAGATAGATACTTCGGCAAAGTCAAATTCTACCCGAGTAATAATTTCCGCGAAATGTCCTTCACGTTGATCTTGCGAGATCTTCCTCGCGATAGGCGCGAATTATATAGCAACATTACGTTTATTAGTTCTCTAAAAGTTCTCCCGTGATTGAAATAATTTCATCCCTCTTGTAAACTACGCTCCTTCAGCTTAACGTAATCGTTTCTCAAAAATTCACCGGTAAAGTTACTTTTGTCGCCTAATAACACGTCTTTTGATATTTAAATCTATGGTATTTTCTATGGTAATCTTTTGGTATTTAACACTGAAATCTCGTTTGCCTTTGCTAATTAGCAATATTCATAGTCAATCAGCTTACGTCATTTGCATATTCTTTAAGTACTTTGTAAGTAATTGAATTAAAGGATGAAATTTTCAACACTTTACAAAAGTAAAATTGATATAGATCGTTTGCGTACAGATTCCAATTGCGGTTATTCTACGTGTCTGAAATTCGAACTTTAGATACTAGATTCTTTAGATACTAGATACTAGATTCGAACTTTAGCTATTACCTTTCGCATACCAAGAGGCACAAAGAATTACTACCGATTTACATAAATATCGTTAAACGCATAATTAAACTTACAATTAGTAGTCAATAATTCGATGTATAAAAATGTATCTCAAAATGCTAAATTCGAAATTATTTGAAAGTTGAAATTTTTTGAAGATATGTAGAATAAACGAAACAATTTTAATACTTTATATCAATATTAACATTATTAAATAAAAATTTAAATTAATTCAAAATAACAAGAATTAAAACTTATTTTATTTAACTTTCTGACGTAAAAGATATTTACATTTAATAAAACATAATTGAATTTAATTTATTAACTTCATGTTTAACAACAATTATAAAATCACACTTTCATTAATTTCTCTTTTGGAATTGAAAGTAAGACCAGAAAGAAGAATTATTAATTTTTCTTTCCTTGTTTAAGATCCAGATCATTAGTCACAATCAAGCTTGTGTGTCATTTAACATGATGTATCAACGTCAAAGTATATCGCGCGGTATTGAGCGGTGTCAATATGGTGTGTAACAGAGTGGCATGTGGAACGTGGGCTTGTGACGGCGGTGGTCTTTCAAAAACATAACGTAACGTACAACGTGTCGTGTTCCTCCTGCGACAGGTGTTCGCGGGTCTGCTGGACCCAACGGGCAGTTCGCCGTCGGTCAAAATTCTGAAGGCAATCGAGCTAGAGCGGCAGAAAGAGGGCGAATCTGGCGGCGACCCGCAGCAACCGGAAGCCACACGTGCCCGCGGTCAAATCGTGCCATTGGAGCTGGACCCGACGAGGGAGGACAGTTTGCGTGCTTGTTTGGATGCTGTCAGGGCGAAACTTCCGGCCGGCGAAGATGGTAAGATGTTTTATTCATCTAGTCTGATCTTCTTTGAAGATTTCTTTTAAGAAGAAATATGAATAGAGCCAGTCGAGAAATGATCACCGATTATGAAATAAATAAAAAGTTAGGGATAATTTACTTAAGGAGACAATTAATTGAGAAATAATTTTTAATCTGCAAGATTATTAAGAATAATAAGCTTTGTAAAAGAATTATCGTAATTATTAAGTAAATTATTAAGTAAAATTAAAGGTATAAGTTAATATATATAGAAAATGAGAGAGAAGAAAAGAGAAGAATCGTCTTTCACGTCATCTTCAGACTTTCATTTCTTAACAATATTATGATACGATTAGAGAAGGAAAACGCTATCGTGCAATATTCAAGTATTTTAATATTAATGTAACTGTTTTAATATTAATTATACATGATTTTTTAATTCGCATTTCATTCTTCAGAATAAATTATTATCGGCATTAAAAAAACTGAACATTACAAGTCTTCATTAACATTATAGAAATTTTTGTATGAGCGAAATTCCGGCATTTTTTTATTAATATATGTTCAAAGAGGTTTTAATTATAGGAAAAAGATATTAATCAATTTTGTACTACGTACAAATATGTAAATTCTTCGTACGAAATCTGTATAGAAAGTGCGTCGTTTATGTAAATAATGCTTTTAAAGGCTTCGCTTTCTCTGCGTCTTTGTGTCTTGCTATAATTACTTCCTTGATGTTATGGTACTGACCTGTGTTGTGTATTAAAGCTATTCTGGCTTCAATATCAAAATCATCGTGTTGTATATTAATTTCTACTCTTTCATCTAAAACATTTATTTATAAAATTTAATGGAATTTCGCACAAAGATTAACATTGAAACAAGAAATAACTATTTGATCATTTTCATATGATCTTTTTTTTAATTTACGAAAAAGAAATGTATTAATATTACACAAGTACTTGTGTAATATTAACAAGTACTTGTGTAATATTAACAAGTACTTTGTGTACTATTAACAAGTACTTTGCAGAGTTACATGGATTTAATAAGGCACATAAATCTATTATTAATAAATTATTTTATCAGTTTTCTAAATGTATACAAAGCCATTAAAAAAGAAATTATTTCTTTACTTTATTAATTAATAAGTTATATATTACGAAAAATACAATATATATATTATATTTTTATATACAAATTAAACTTTTAGTTTATTATTTATTTTTTATTACTATACCAAATAACATTAGAACATTATTTGTTTCTTTTGAATAGTAACGTCTATGTTTCATTATTATCATTTAGCAATTTTTTCAGGATCATAACACACATTTATGTTTTTATATTATTCAATTAATTGCGTTAATTGTAAAAACCAATTAAATAATAAATAAAATAAAAAACTTTTACTACTGCATATATTTTATATTTTATATGTTACATGTTATAGAAAGATTGTAACGAGCATAAGTTACAATCTTGCATGCTGACGAATAACTGATATTTATTTAGTCATAAATTTATTTAGTCATAAGTTAAAAATTTCCATGTATTTTTACGCACGATTCTCTCTCTCTCTCTCTCTCTCTCTCTCTCTCTCTCTCTCTCTCTCTCTCTTCTCTCTCTCTGTTAGTTTTATTATTAATTACTTCTGTGAGAATTGCTGATGAACTATGAGTAATTCATTTCACAATAGTTTGATAAAATTTAGTATATTGAACGAATAATATTTTAGATATAGAATCAATGCCCGTTTCCATAATGTTTCAGCTAGCTTGTTAGGTTTGATAAAGTGCCTCGGGGCTTTATCGACGTCTACGATGGGTAGATGTTGGTAGAGCTATCACGTGTATGAGATCGGGGAAAGTACACGAACTAAATATCACAATTTTTGCGCAAAAAATATTTAAAAGATAGAAAAGTAAAATGTTTAAATAAATTATTCGAAAATTTAACGCACTTTCAACTTACTTTCACGATATCAGTAAAATTTTTACGAGACGTGTACTCTTATTCATATATATATTTGTCATGCGATATATCTTGTGTATATAATGGAAGTTTGCGTAATGGGAAAACACGAGGAAATAACATGCCTTCATTGCGTAGAATAAATAAGAGCAAACGTCATACCCGCAGATTTTTGCTATTCGTTATGCCCGCGAACTGTCAGAGTGTTATTCGTCGCGAAAAATGAAATGGAAACGCCAAATAGATTTGTTCAGTTAGCGCACGGCTACCAAATGGAAATGCACTTTTGTTTCATAAGTCATACTTTTGATTGGAAATGCAATCTCAAATGCTCGATATGCACTCGTCCTGCGCAATATATATTCGCGATTGCTTTCCACTTGCTTGTACATAACGTTCCCGTCAACACGAGCGAAGATCAAACAAAATAAATTTCATATGCTTCATTTCTACGTGACCTGAAAAGACGATAGCTTCAAGCACACTAAAACTTAAACTTTATTTAATTGCAGGTCTCTGGGCAGTCGTGCACACGGGTGGCTTGGTTTTACCAGGTATCATAGAAAAACAGACCAGTTCAATGTGGGAGTCTATGCTGCGCCATAATTTAGTTGCTCCGCTAAGAACAGCCAGAGTGTTCATCCCTCTTTTGCGCATCAAGAGAGGTCTGTTGAGTATACTTGTTAAAATTTTAAGATTAGAGGAATCGTTATCTCTCGCTATATAAAAGACCAATATTTCTTCTATCTTTGAAGAAGATAATTGCTTTTTAATCGACGAGAAAAATTCTTTGTCATAAATTACATTATAACGAGATATCGGTTGAGATATCTTTTAATTTTAAATTTAAAAATTAAAAATTTTGCTAGAAGTAATTAAATTAAGATTTTTCCGTTAGCCAAGTTCTTCCAAGAGACCGAGTTCTCGAGAATTGCTCTTTTGAAAGCTGCGGTAATGCACAATAGCGCGTCTATGCCTGACGGAGTAAAGCACTCGGCGCAGCGGCAAGACCGATTATTCGCCGGTAGCAAAACCGTATTCATTCTTTAAGCGGCTTATTGAAAATGTCTGTTCCTAAGGCCGCATCGTTCTTTTGGGCGACTCCGAGACGAGCTACGGCAGCAAGGCGGGCTCCGGACTGGTGGCGTTCAGCGCATCCCGAAAAGCCGTGGAAGGTGTCGCGAAGGCGTTAAAAAGCGAATTACATTCATCGGGCGTCGACGTCGTACTTCTCAAACCGCCGCCCGTGAATCCCCTCGTTCTTTATGCATCGCCCGTTCTCAAGACGTAAGACGCTACCCAACCATCAGTTTATGATGCCTTGTTTCCGCGGGCTAACAAAGATGTTAAGTCGGCAGTAGGCATCCCGCCCGACCACTTTACCGAAAGTTTTGCAAGTCGCTCGACAGTTTCGCTCTCTTCCAAAGACGCTCCCATCTTTCCTCCTTCTTTCTTTCCAGCGCGATCTCCTCGTTAATGATATTAATTTCCAATCTTAGAAATTGGGCCATAATTCCGTATTCAGAACCATTGCTCTTTGACCATTTACTTTTACTTAGAAGCGTAATGATGGAAGAATGATAAAGGATATCATTTTCTGTTACTAATCTAATTTTGATAAGCGATAAAAAATGTGATCTCATCTTTAGAATTAAATTACTTAAATAATTCAATTAGGTCACCACATCGATGTGTATGTGCGTGTCAGAGAGAGAGAGAGAGAGAGAGAGAGAGAGAGAGAGAGAACGCGTCAATATTTTAGAATCTTCAAAATTCATCCGTATTCTTTCTTCTATGCTAATCTTTCGCGGTTTATGATAAACTTAGCTATAAACAACGATGCTTAATTATTTGCAGGGTTGATGTGGAGTCTGGAGTGACAGCCTCGGAAGGGACGTGGACTGCTCCGCTATCGATTCATTCGGTACAGAATGCTCTGATTCCTGCGATTACGACGTTGTGTCCTCTAGGCGTCTACGATATGTCCGTCAAGCCGAGACTCTTCTGTCGATAATCTCGTCCACGTCGCGTAAATGGACGTAAAAGATCGCCAGATGTAATAATATCGTGCGACTCCTCGAGCCGATGAGGGATACACAGTACACGGGAACAATGGCGCGTGGAAAATAATGGTGCATACATTTTCTCTGCGGTGTCATTTGCGCTGACGTGTCATTCCGCGTGCCCTAAAGCGTCACAAGCCTTTCTTTCGCAATAGACGACACTTCCCGCGTGTGAATGAATCATTTTTTCATGTGATTGTCCCGAGCGGTATCAATTATGAATTCTCGCTTTTGTTCCCATCCATTTTGTATCGCGTTTGCTGTCAATTTCCGGAGTCGATTCGAGGAGATATTTAATAAAACAGCCAGTAATTTTCATCGCAGTAAAATAAATTCGTGCGCATCATTATTGAGCGCATTTCCTATTTTTCTCTTCCCTAGAAGTAAAATTATCTTAATGCTGTTTGCGTCGTAAAAATAAGATAGTTCCTAAAGTAACTATTCCATTCTAGTATATTTTAAAATTGCAAATTGAATCCGAATAGATTTATCTTCGATTGCGATGTTTAAATATTTGGTTGTATTGAGAGTTCTAGTATTCGGAATGTATATTTTAAGAGGTTGAAACGAAAAATGTGTCTTACTTGAAAGGTTCCGGAACGTATATACAAAGTTAAAAGAGGTTTCTACATTTGCGCATATGTAAATATTACGTGTATGATATACGAAATGTCTACGTAATTTATATAATTTTAAGAAAGAAATGATAAATAATATGATAAATAATTTTTTCTTTACGATTATAATTTCCAGAGTTCTTTTCAAATGGTGTTTTCAATAAATTTGATTTCAAATAAACTCTTAATAATAGAAAATTGTATATTCTTTTCTTTTTACATGCCTCTATATTATAGTTAAAATTATAAAAATGTTTATAATATTTTATAATATTTGTATATTTAAATTCACGATAGTTTTTAATATTTTCTTCTTTTTATAAATCATTTCATCATTATGTAGATCAGCTCTTGTATTTAAAAAGTATGATTAAAATATGACACTTTTTCCAATAAATCCATTTTTATGAGAAATGATAGATTTTTAAAAACAGATAGACATAAATGCATTTATTGTATTAAGTTAAAATAAAAAATGAATATGTAATATATTTTTGCAATAATAGTTTTATATATATATATATATATAAAACGTAATTTTGAGAAGCTCTCGCATTTGCCAGTTATAATTTTCTTATTGAAAGTGGTGGTAGATTTTATATTAAAAGCATATGCTTATATTAAAGTAGCTATTTGTATACTAAAACTAGACTATGAATTACAAATATATTTCAAATGTTCCTACTAATGAAATAACAAGTAAATTAGAGATATTCTCATAAAAGTGTGTTTTCTTTTTATGTATATATATTTTATATATTATATATATATATATATATATATATATATATATGTGTGTGTGTGTGTGTGTGTGTGTGTGTGTGTGTGTGTGTATATATATATATATATATATATACACATATGATTATATAAAAAGAAAAAACACTTTTACGAGAATATCTCTAATTTACTTGTTATTTCATTAGTAGGAACATTCGAAATACATTTGTAATTCATAATCTAGTTTTAGTATACAAATAGCTACTTTAATATAAGCATATGCTTTTAATATAAAGTCTACCACTTTCAATAAGAAAATTATAACTGGCAAATGCGAAAGCTTCTCAAAATTACATTCACTTCGTTAAGCTGCAATTGCCTATAACTTCCGAGTAGAAAATTTAACAAAATCTGAGCAAAACGATACATATAATATTGCACAAAAAGTTCCTGAATATTTATACTTACATACTTTCTCGGAATAATTAATTTTTTAATATATAAATATAAATTAACATCCAAATATAAATTATTTAACACATTTCCTATGTCTTTGATATACGTAATTTAATTAACTTTGAACAAGCATTACAGCATAAAAATAACAATATTGGAATAAAATATCTTTTCCCATTAAACACTGCAAAACATTTTATTCGTGCCATCTGATTTTATAATCTGCCCCACGGTCGTGATTATTCGCAATACACAGCTGGTAGTATAATAATTATGCTACCATAATAATTGCATATTACTTGTCGCGTCGGTGATGGTAGTTCCCATCACGAGTTTCGCGGATAACTCGCCAGGCTTCATTGTGAATAATTAATTTGTATGCTGCTTAGCGCGCAATGCGAATAATAAAATTTCGAAGTAAGATTAACGCATGGCGCCATAATGCTCCATGCATATGCATCGGGTGTAAGTAATACTGCTTATTATTCGTGCTGTCGCGAATTATTGTCCTGGAAATTAACTGATCTGACTGTCGCCTCTGAGTTATGCACGGGGCTGGACAGAATGATGCCACAGGAAAATTACGTAGCAAGAATGGATCGAGTAATCAAAAAAATCTGCGCTTTCTCTCTAATCCCAATGAGAGAGCGAGCAAAAAGCTTCGGTCCGCTGCGGCCGCGATTGCATTACCTTTACGGCGACACGGATAAAAAATGTTGATTGACTATTTCGTCAATTGGCATGTGGTAATTTCGTAAAATATTGTCGAGGTCAGCTGCATGCTTTAAAAAATATCACAAAAAGTAAATAACAAGCATTACTACAATTAAATTTGTGTCCATAAGAGAATAAGAAAATATCTTTTTGAGATAAACGGGCATATATATAAGAGAGATATATATAAGAGAGATATAAAATTTTCTTGATAACTCTAAATTAGATATGTACAAAGTAGAATATAAAGTGATATTAATATAAATTTAACACAACAATTTTTCTATAATTCTAAGTTTCTCAATTTTTAATTAATGTATATATCAATTTATAGAATAAATATTCTGTATTCTATATTCTAATTATAAAATTTGCATTATATTAATAATATTTTCAAAATAGCCATTCAGATATCATGCATTTCATTACCACCTTTATGCTTTCAAAACTTATCCTTTGTCATGAATGTTATATTTCAAATTCGCGAATAATAATAATTAACCACTTCAATCAAAGATTACCGACAAGCTCGTGAATAATTATGTTCGAAACCCATCGCCTTGACAAAAGATATTGTTGATAATTATTGCATTAGAGGAGGCATTTGACATACAATCTCATTGTTTATAATTCCACCAATGCAATATACATTACGCGAATGCACACCAAATGAAAGCAGAAATGAGAAAGAGGAAGGGAAAATGAATTCTCTTTCAATTATAATATAACGCTGGCAGCTAATTATTCAAACAACGTTATTATTACGGAGATCTTATAACTGTTGCGTTAATAAAAAAAAAAAAAAAACGATTCTTTTAAACGTACATCTACTTTCTTCATGTTTCATATAATTCGAAGATTCTAAAAAGCATACTTAAAAATTTTACATCTAAATCTTCTACGTGTTCATAGAAAGTTGATGGATCAAGCGGAAACAGTACGTTAAAAGTTAATGTATATCACATTGTACATTTATTATTTCCGAGCTATTGCCTTCCCGGTCGTAAAATCGCGACGCCAATTCGTGTCTGGCAGTGACGACGACCGGGGTCGTTGTTTCAAAGAATTATTATTATTTCTATGATCCGACTGGTCACACCTCTTACTGTGCGGTGTAGGGGACCAACCGCGAGATACGACGAATTAATGGTTAAAAGGGATCGTTTTTGCTTGTCCGGGGGTGACCGCTTCTATAAAACGATCCCGTTTCTCCAATCCCGGGAGTAGTTCATTGGCGGTTTTCGTAAAGGAAGAAACATGGCTTTTGTAAAGGTAAACTAAAGTCGATAGCGCAATACATCGGTGTCCTAAGTTGATACGCGGCTGCTCGTAAGCGGTGGTAGCGGAGAATATTACTGGGGCGCTTTGGTGAAACGGAAATTCACGTTGTCGGACGAAGGCATGCACACGTCGCTTATAATTACGTATTCTTGCGAACAAAATTGTGGAAGGTGTTGCATCTTTTGTGAGCGCGTTACGCCGCTGACGTCGGAATAATTGCGCATCCCGGAAAATATTAGCGTGGAAAGCGTTACAATGCAAGCGCGAGTTGCCGGGCGCTGAGTAATTTTTAGTTCACGCATACACACGCAAATGCACGATATCGTTACATAATGATTATATAACGATTAAATGAAAATACAATATTTTATCGTTACCGGTGTTATAATCTATTAAAATCTCGATTGCATTACGAATTGAAATACTTAAATGGTAATTACATGAAAATTTTATAAGTAATAATTATAGCATCACATTAATTGAAACTACAGGGGGGTATAATAAGTTTATAAATAATAATATAGCAATTATTAAATCTAAATAATAATAGCTTGTTTGTAAATTCTGCATATTGAAAGATATTTTGAAATCTAGTCGCAGAGTATTTTGTCATATAATAAGAATAATAGTATATTCTTAATTAAAATTTTTACTACTTTTATATAGCACATAGTAATTTCTTTTGAGGTGAAAATATAAAATCGCCGAATAGGAATTTAAGAAAGCATTATTGCACAATAATCGCTTTAGCGAGAAAAAACTGCATAATACTATCCATCTTTATAAAACGCTATAATAAAGCCTTATAACAAAGACTTATTGATCTTTTGCTCTAGCTTAGGATATAATGTTTCTTTTTCTTTTTACTTTACGAATCTTATGGATTAGGTATTAGAATGAGCATTAATGGTATCGGGTGAAAAATAATACGATCATTAGAAAATTAATATACCCCAATTTAAAGCAATTAAATTAAAAAAAATTGCAGCATTAAAAAAATTAAAGAAGATGATATGTTCTACTTCGAAAGATTTTAATAAAACTACTTACTTCGAGTGGAGTTGAAAATTTCCTGAACGGCGCATTTTATCGCGAGAGAGTCTAAAGCTCCCCGTCCTCCATTTCTACCCTTTCTCTTTTTCTCTTCTTTCTCTTTGATATCCAATTTGCGGGAAGTGGACGGATATTAACCTTTCATGATCCGCCTGGGCAAAGAACTACAACGTATAACGTGAAGAATAACACGAAGGGCTCAGCACTTTTACCTGGCCGCGGGCGATGACGCGGTCCCAGCCTCAAACTCAGGACGATCGATCCAATTTCAAGTTTCGCCGATCTCATCGACCCATAGGATGGACTGCCGTGGCTTCCATAAAACGAATATCGCCGGAGCCCAGGCCGCGTTGAACAAAGTATCACGCAGTCGTGACCGTAAAGTAGCGGGCGCGGCGTGTTTCGGAGATCTTTATATGAGCGGTAAAAGCGTCTCCGGCGAGTCCGTTCTTATTCGGCGCACATATTTGGAACGGAAGAATGATGATGGGCTTTTTTTCGGTAATTTTCTACTACACGCCAACACACATCGCGGTCCCAGTGCGATGAAAATGAATTTTGCTCCCTGCGCGCGATCCCACCCCCCCCCCTCTCTCTCTCTCTCTCTCTCTCTCACACACTCATTTTCTCTCTCCCGTTTCTTCTTCTCCTCGATTAGATTTAAGAGATTAACTTTTCCAATTATTCGCGGCCACCAATTTACCTTTAACAGCGAACTGTACTTCACGGGCGACGTTGTCAGCCGCTTACACGAATGTCCCTCCCTCGCTTTGCAGGAATTGATTGTCTGCGTCGTCTTCGTCGCTGTCGTTGTTAAGAGCTTCCCCAGGATGTACGAGGAAAATGCGGTGGGTGAGTCTCTTTCGCTTAATTCATGGAATCGGTCACTCGAGGAGGCAATTACGCGTGTTCGTGAAAGGTGCATCGATCCACGCGCGTTTATCCTGATATCTTCGCGAGTTAAAAATAACAGCTTAAATTCTGATGAAGTAGCAACATTTGCACCGAATATTTGAAAAATTTGAGAACGTAATAGTTTGATATGAAATCAATCATAGAGGAAGACAACGGCGAGGAAGAGACTGAAGATATAGATCGCCACGGACATCATCACGGTGGTCATCATTATGCGTATTCGTATCATCATTTTCTGGGACCAGTGATAGGCCATCACGAAGAGATAGCCTGGAAAGATAAGCACGGGCATCATCATCATGACTACAAGGCTCATCCTAAATACAAATACTCGTACGGCGTAGACGATCACCATACTAAGGACTATCACGGGCAGAAGGAACATCGTGACGGTAAGTCAGTATATGAAAATATACTTTCAACACCATAATGCCTTTTACTTCCGATATTCTCTACCTAAGATTTTAGCGTCTATAACTTTAATATACATTTATATATTTCATTGATATTATTCTGGTATGCTGTATAAAAATTGACAGTTTTTTTATAAATAAAAATCTTGATTCTATCACTGTCAATAGTTGCGCTTGATTCTATCACTGTCAATAGTTGCGCCTGATATTTTTAATATTAATATATAAAAAACGACTGTCAATGCCATTAATAATATTAATTTGAAAACCGATACTCTTTCTTTTTAATATTACGTACATGTAGCATCAATCTTCCCTATTGACAAAATATCGACATAGCAACCCTAGATGTATCGCGCAATACTAATCTAGACCCAACGAGGCAGCGAAACGCAACTCGATCTCACGCTCTTAATTAGAGTCTCGAAGTAATTGGATATCTGGCCCTGCTCTTAATTAGAACCTAGGAACGACTAAATTCGTTTCTTGCTCCGGTATTGTTGCGACTCGTTGGATACATCCGCCACTTTTCCGACGCGCTTCTTGCAAAAAAATGCGAGAGCCTCCTCGCGTTCGCTCGTATCTAGCGTGCGCCTGTTAAATTTAATTGTGACTGATACGTGGGAGGGGATAGGAGTTTATTACGCTTTCGTTGGAAAGCTCTCTGGCAAAGCCGGCGAATGAAATGCATGGAGCTTACGGCGAAGCTCTTCCGATACGACGTACCTGGAAAACGTGTAACTGCCTGCGTAAACGCGAATTTAATTGGAATGTATGGAGAAATATACGAGTTTCTATTATATCTTCATTCAATCTAGATTCTTATCTCTACTTCGCGTATATGTAGCATAACAAGATTATATTAGTTCAATAAATATAATAATATAGAAAGAGCATTGAATTATACAGAATAAATTTTTAATTTTCTGTCAACACAAAAAGTAATTTATATATTTTTAATTAATCGACAAATTATTTCCAAAATTATTAATATAATACTTAAAAATGTATTTAAATTTTACATACTTAAAATCCAGATTTCGATATTGAGTCGTTGTGATTTTTTTATAAAAAAAAAATAATTAAATAAACATGTCAATTGTTCTTATTAAATATCATTGTTTCAAATATATGTAAATGTTGATTAGTTTACTTATAAAATAAATTATAGGTAAACATGTGGAAGGCGAATATCATATCCATGAGCCTGGTGGCAATGTTAGAAGCGTTAAATATCATGCTGGTCCTCACGGTGGATTTTATGCCGAAGTTCATAACAATGGCGGAAACGACCATTCGGGTGGTTCATACGGTCATAAGCATCGATAGTCGAAAGATGTAATAAATATAATTAGTGAAAAAAATAATTACTAAAAAACGTAAGAGTGATTAACGAGGACAACGTTGTAACTGTGCCTGCATTCTGTACAAACTCGATCATAGCCAATATATTGTTTATTTTTATGAAATATATATTGTTGAAATAATATTTTTATAATTGTTAAATATTTCACTTCTTTGTAATTGAGATATATTATATGTATTAATAAAAATGTTATTATATTTTATGTATATTAATTCTGTATAAAAATTTTATTTCAAATTTAATTTTAATTCTTATTAATACCAAGTATTATATGAATTATCTATCAAAAAATTCTTTAAGGAAAAGAAAACAGATCTAGGGTTTATAAAAAAAATTGAATTATTAAAATATATACTCTAATGATACAGTTTCTTCTCTCTCTCTTTCTCTCTCTCTCTCTCTCTCTCTCTCTCTCTCTCTCTCTCTCTTCTTTCTACATCAAGGTTATATTAATATAGAAATATGAGAAGATCCACTCCTTAATTTTCGAAATAGATCCTCCTTTGGAATTCATTCGTGGTCTTACCGCAATCGCGTGATCTCGTTTCATCAAAATGAGCGGGGGCTGCTTGCTCGGTTTCTGCTGACCGAATGCAGCGAGTTGGCCGATCTCTCTCATCAGCACGCCGCAACATGTTTTTATCCAATCACGTTTCCGCGTATCCTCGACCTCTCGAGTCAGCAACGCGATGGACTGACCGTTCGATGCCGTCGAAAAGCGGAGGAAGCGCAAAATTCACCGCGGTAGGAAAACGATGAAGGCGAGGGCGAGGGTGAAAGGAGAAATTTCGTGCCCTCTCGTTGAACAATCGCGGCGAACGGGATTGGTCGTTCCATAAGGAGATCGGTTGGCCATTGTGTTACTGACCCGGGCCCTGCCAATTTTGTTGCCAATTTCGTCGCCAATTTCGTTGCCAATCTCGCCGGTTTTTAACACGGATAATCGCATTGCGCAAACGCTTCGACAATTTCTATTAAGTTCTCTTAGCGGAGACTACAGTTGTATAGGGATGTACCTGTGCTAAGATAGGACCACTGAATTTCCACGAACCAGAACTGACTAGTGGAACATTTTACAACATTTCCGAGTTTATAATTCTTATTCTCGGTTTCAACTGGTTAGATTGTTACAGCTATCATAATAAAAAAATGAGCTAACATCGAGAGCAATTATATTGTTGAAGTTATCTCTCTTCTTTCCAATTATATAATAATTTTATAACAACAAAAAATAAGGATTTTGAAACCATGTTCAGAAATTATAACAGTTATTCTAGCTTTTAGCTGTCATAAAAGTAATTACACATGCAAAAATAAACTATCTTAAAAGAAATAAATTTCAATATAATTTTACATATCGAAATCGACGTTACTGAGTATATTTGTTACTTTTGTATACGTCACCAAGTTTATACGTCACGATATCTTTCAAATCAGACTCGCTCATGCATTGCCAATCGTGACAATCACGTAAAGACTTATTAGCATAATTGACGTTCCTTTAGTGCTGCACCATTCGAGAAATATGATTTTAATTTGAATATCGCGGTAGCTCATCAAGCACAGCAATTTGACTAAGAATCACGAGTGCCATACTGGTCTTTACATGTCGCCGTATTCTCTTTGAACCTTCGCTAACATAGAATGGAACATCTTAATGACGTGGTTCACGCTGCCACTATATATATTCTTGCACATATGTTACCCTTCGGGCGGTTATGCTTGTAAATTTTCAAGTTTTAAAAAAAAACAAAGAAATAAAGAAAAATTTATTGATACATTAAAATTCAATATATCATGAGATTATTTAAAAAATTATAACATGTAATTATTTTCATAAAAATCTAATTTTCTTTATCTCTTTAAGATGAATAGAATACATCAAGAACTTATTTTGGAATATTAGACTTAGATATTTATTCGACACTCGAATTCCACAGAGAACAGAAATAAACTGACATAAAGAGAAGGCAGATAGAGGAAAATGACAGTACATTTCAACGGATGATAACGTCACTTAGACAAAGATCAGATACGATGTAATCTGTCTTGGAGACGCTAATCTGCGTATGAGACTGATATCATCTAGTTAGCTTAGATAACGCCATGCCACCACATGCCGATTACGCTGGTTGTGTGAGATGTCACGGAAGATGTTGCTTCTGATTGTCGATATTGTCACGCAGGTATAAGTGTGATGTCGAATTCGCGTGACGTCGCGATGAGGAAAATATAATTACTGTTTCATTTAGAACTATCTTGCGCGTCGATTAGAGTGCATCATCTCTCCCACGTGCCTTGACAGCGAATAGATACCTCCGTGTCCGATAACTCACTGTCTCGTACAAAGCCGCTGTAATGCGGCAAACATATTGCTTGTGGTCTCTTACTGTTGTGTGATCACTAATCCATTGCAAGATCCGTGTTATCTATACACTGCTAATTAGAACGTAAGTAAGTTAAGACTGCTTAATCACACGACGTGCTGTCACTATTGACAGAAGCACAAAGAAACTTTATTTTTGACGTAAAAATGCAGAGAAAGATCAGACGTGTAAATATAGCGTTATTTTTCGTTTCAATTTAATATGTTTGCGATAAGTAATTTCGTGCTTTAGACCAGACTTTGCCGCTTGAAATTGAGCACCCGACCGTGTGTAGCGTTAAGTAAACCTGTTGTTTCGCTTTCTCGCTCGCGACAATCCAGACGCGAATTAAACGCAATTGTTCGTAACTGTCACCATTCGTTTGCTGTTTGATTAATCAAGCACGAGCATCGTGTTCAATCAGTGGGGTAGCAGTATAAAGTAACAGATTAGATTATGTGCGAAGGGGATGCAGACCGGATATCATTAATGCGGCGCGATGTGCTCTTCCATGTATAATACTAATGCGCGCATAGCAGCATTCAACGGGTCGATACAAATTGTTACTAAAGCAAATGGACGGATTACGAGCTGACTGAGCGAGACAACGCTCTTTCCCTGGCACAAAGATAACTTCAAATGTAATTATTTTTAAGTCCGAAATCTACTCGATGAATACGAGCTTATTCAGAACGTGATATCGCTTCATTCGCGAGAAGCCGCTTTTGCAATTAACGAATCAAGAAAATCGCGCAGATTTGTCAATTTTCATATTATTGGCGGTTGAAATATGTCTCCCTTTTGCCGTGATCCACGCACAATCTGATCCATCGATACCAGAGAGCTTAACTTTATTTGGCGCATCGGATATGCCCGCAACACGCGTTCACTTTGCCTTTCCGCCGATGTAGAGAAGCAACGGATGAGAAGGTTAAATCTCTGATATCAAGAGTATCATGAGCTTGAATTTCATCATAGCGCTCATTACACGTGTAACGCATTTGTAGCATAAATAGGTTATTGTTACGCGCAGCGCGACATGAAATTTTCCGATAATGTAGCTAGTCGTGATCTAGAAGATGACAGCGATTATTAATTAACAACAATCGTTCGCGATAGTTTATTTAGTTTTATCACAGAGACGAATGTCGCAGTAACGACATTTGTTACGTTTTTAAAATTATTACGATTTATTTTTCAAAAATGTAATTGTATCTAACAACTGATTCTTTTACATAAAGATTGTCATTTGAGTAAATTTTCAAAGCAAATTGTTAAGAGTATCTGTATTTTAAATCAATTAAACGGCTTTTGTACAAAGGATATTTCCTAAAATATATTAATTAATTATTTAATATTATAAATATTTTATTTTTAATATAATATTCCTTTAATATAATATTCCTTTCCATTTTTCCATTTTAAAAATTATAGAACCTAATAATTTAATAAAACAAGAAATAATCTTAAATTTTATGAATTTTTATCGTTATTTAACGTTCAATATATTTAATTATAAATATTGTTCTTTCATGTTGATATATTCTGATCTGATGATTTATAGTATTTAAGTTTATTAACATTTTATAAATAAAACGAGTAATAAATAGAAAAAAAAGTAACGCGTAATATCTTACAGGAGAATTATTATTTTGTTATTTCTTTTTAATATTCTTTACATAACGAGTATTAAAAGATTTGAAAAAAGTATAAACTAAATAATTAATAAACGCTACAAACTCAAACCGTTCACGAAGAAATACAATTTTTCAAGTCACGAGATTGTTTTATCTGAAAACTTCAAAAACTGATTCAACTATACTTATGTAAAACAAAACAAAATTAAAAACAAATTAAAAGATTTAGATCTCCCAAAGAAACTAAAGAAACTCGGCGTTTATATCGAGAGAAATTAATTTTCTTCAGGTTTCGAACAGGCTAATGTCCTATTCAATTATTGCCGTCGCGTGCTTCGTGTTCCGTTGCAATCTCCAAAAGTCAACCATTTTCGAGACTTTTGAAAAAAAAGTCTTCCGCGTGCAATCGATAGAGCGAAATCGATTGTTATTTCAACGAGACGGGCATTCACATGGCGTGGCGTTTGCCACCAGTGCCGTTTCATCGCAAGAGTGCCCAATCTTATGCATAGGAAAGCGATTGGTTCATGTCGTGTTTTTTGTCACTCGCAGGGACTGTTCTGTACGTCCACTAAATAACAGTGGCGAATTTCTCTCGACAAAAATGAACGCTGCTGCGCGTTATATAAGCTTTCGTCGGTATCGACAAAAGTATCCATTCGCATTTTAGAAATCGGTGTGAATATTTGAAATCATGAACACGAAGGTTGGTATCCATTGGAAATTTTGTATATTTGTAATCAACAACAAAACCTTTTAAATAGCTGTAAATGTTAAAAACAAAATGCAAAATTATTTTATCATTCATTATTTTGAATAAAATATTTTCACCTCTTTATAATAAGTATACAATATTACTATTATTTTATATTTTTATATATAAGCTTTATAGCTTCAAAATTTTTATATAAGCTTCTTTATTATATTATAACTTGTTTATTGCAATTCACAATTGTAATCCATGAAGCTTACAGTCAGCTGCAGAAAAAGTGCTTCTGATGCGAGATCCTGAAGTTCGTTCTGCGTTGAGGTACATGTAAATAGTAACAATCTGTCGGCAGTTTGCTCTGTTATTGGCTGTATTGGCTTTTGCATCGGTTCAAAGTGGATTGGCAGGGCATGCTCACAGTTTCGCGTACTTTCACGGACCGGTCGAAGGATCCGTACGTGAAATGGTTATCCACGATAAGCATGATCATCAGCATATAGACTACATCGCGTATCCCAAGTACGAATTCGCATACGGAGTCGAGGATCATCATACTGGCGATTATCACGGACAGAAAGAGTACAAAGATGGTAAGCTAAATTCCTGATATCACGATAATTCAGGTACATAAAATTGCAAATAGCAAAACATTTATGAACGCAGCATTCAAAGACAGTTAATTATAAATATGTAAAGTTATTTGTGCACAATTTCTAAGCAAAGCGATTATTTAAATTGTAACAAAAATTGTTATATTTACATTACACATACGTACAATTTCTTCTATCAAAGGAAATGTAAATGCTATTGTAATTAAAACTTATTGTTTTATTTGCAATTTATCATTATATTTCTAATTGAGTTGTTTAACGATTGAATTTCGTAAATTATTCAGCATCAAATCTATAAAATTTATGTAATCATGCAAAGAGTTGTTGAATTTTTTACGATGTTTGTGCAACAACGTAGAAAATGCTATGGTCTAAATATTATTGAAAAATTTCTGAAAAATTTCGATAAAAGTTTGTCTGGCGGATCTTCACGAGGATAGATATTCGAAAGCGCAACTCTGAATCGCAATAAGCCGGGCGTAGAGCTGCGCGTTTAAACTTATTGACACAGTGTTTTTTTTCTCGCCACTCACGTTTTCTTTTATTTTTACATAACCGTGGTGGTAGTTAAAGATTATAAATGACGGGGTCAGATTACACGCCGGTACGCTCCGGTGCGCTCTACTTTAATTAAACATCGCGCGGTCATATTGACGTAATATAAGATATGTAGGCGACACATGCATATGATAATATCGATAACACATCCACGTATCTAATTTTGTACAATTCAATCTTTCAATACAATCTTTTGTACAATTAATGTACATATTTGCAAACGATTGCCATAACATTCATCACTGGTTATTGCACGAGTGGCTTTTCGTTCGTAGGAAATAAAAAGTTGGTCGGTGAATACACCGTCAAGGAACCGGGCGGCAACACCAGGATCGTGTCCTACCACGTTGATCCGCACGGAGGATTTTTTGCTCACATCCACAATTCGGGCGGCAATAACCATCATGGTGGTACATACGGCGGTTACGAGCACCACTAAAAGCATCAAGAAACCTAAGCGTGATTTATGACGATAAAATGCTTATCTTAGGTTATTTCTCGTTTCACGTTATAATTGTTGAATAAATATTTGTTGTTCTCAAATTCACCATGCATTTCATTTCAATTTATATTAACATGTAAAATTTTAAAAACACGCAGTGAATAATTTGTAGCAAAAAATTTTTAATTATTAATATTATATAATATGTTATATAATAATAATTACAACTCGTTCTAATTTTTCATTGTTTTGTGATTCCAATTAAAGACGAGTCCATTGCATTAATTGCAATTTTTTAATTAAAATCAGAATAGTTTTTTCTTAAGTTAAGAAAATTTAATTAATATGGGAAAAAATTCATGAGAAAAAGAAACAACATTACAATCATATATATAAAAAGATGAAATGGTCATTAATAATTACTCCTAGAAATTTAGATAAAAGAAATTAAGCTCAAAAAATTTATAATTTCTATTGTAAGATTCAAGCTAGAATTTTATTATTATTTATTTATTATTTTATAAGTCTCGTGTTGTGCGAAAAATATTTAAATCTGAACTACACACATATATGCAAAATTTAAAATGTACTTTTAAATCGACATATAAAATTAAAATTATTTTTTTAAAATAATACAAGCATATCTAAAATAAGCTTTATTACATATATATTTTAGACTTAGTAGCGCTATTTCGGTTATGTAATCAAAAGCTATTACTTATAGAATAGCAACGGCAATTCAGAAGTGTAGGCAGAACAAATAAATGGACAGATTGCGTGTATATAGGTCTAACTCAATGAGAAAGCGAGGTGTTCTAAGCTTCGGCGAACATATTGGGTCACGTATTGGGACCGGCGCGATCGCTATTGCGCGAATGGACTAGCAGAAATTGAATTGCACTTGCGGAAGCTATACGTGCCATTTTGAATAGCATATAATTCACTATTATCGCATTATATAACAATACGGACAGTTTAAATAATTCAAAATCTGACTGTTCATAACTGCTGACTTGAATCGTGGTTTCACGTCTCAAAAGATATTTCATTATTTGCAAACTAGCAAATATTTAAAGAAAAGAATTCCGTGAATGAAAACACACAACGTCATATATCACCCTCCTCTCCACACACGCACAAACACAATTAGTATCATATTTTAATTCGTACGTTTAATACAAAACATTTTTGATACAAGATTGTTTGCTAATTCCCTAATTGATGTATTTTTTTATAAATATTCCATAATTATTTTTAGCATTTTGCTTAGCTCATTGTCAGACTTTACATTAAAAAGATTAACTCTTCTTTGTGATAATATTCAGAAGAACGGCTAATTTTTGATATTTCAAAGATAGTTTGAAAGAAAATCGATTTCAGGATAATGAGTTTCTAAATGGTTAATGGAATAAATATTTATGCATGATGTAGGCATATCTAAGATGCAATTTTAGTAAAGCTTTGCTTATAAAAGGATGAAAATTAAGATTCTGTCCTTTGAGTCAGAGAAGATGCTACATTCAAAAAGAGAGCGCCGTTTCCTTGAGAACGAGCTTAAATGAGAAAGAGCTATTAGGGGAAGCTGTTTGGCATCAGACAACATATTAATTTTTCAAGGCGCATCCGAGATGCGAATGAAAATTAACTCAGTGCATGCGCTATCGACTTTCAGAAGCGAGTATTTCCTACCGCGTGCATAAATACGTACAATACGACTCCGTGCGAAATAAGCCAATGCCTGTTTACAAATTCTTTTGAGAACGTGGTTAGGCTGATTATTCTGCGCGAGGCAGAGAGCTCGAAAGAATAAATCACGGCGAGAGCACGGCGTGCTCGGGCACCGTATATTACGCGAATAATCACGATTGATCATCGCGGGGCGGAAGAAAACTGCGGGAGATGATATATGAACGGCGAAACGTACGGCGCGCACGTGGTTTCAATGATTCCATTTACGTGAACGATAATACACCCGGTCTCTCCCCGTATCGAGATTCCCTCGTTCTTCCTTCTTCCTTCTTCCTTTTTTATTTTTTCTTTTTTTTTTATACGATTCACTGCTACGCGCTTCGGACCGCGCGGTTACGAAAGAGCGAGTTTTCTGGTTTCCCTTGCTCACAGAAGTGACAAATGAAAATTCGCGTGGCGAATTTTCCTCCACCTTCGCCGCAGAAAAATAAATAGACAATCCCGAAATTACTTCTTCTCCAACTTCACGAGAAGGGTAATTTTATCGGGCTGTGTTATTTCGGTCATCACCGCCTTTTTTCCTTTCCTTCCTATTTGTTGATTGAATGCCTTGATCATCTTAAATCAATCCACAGGACTGGGTTATATTGTCTGTGTAAAGTTTTGCAAATCCGAAAGAAATGAAAACAATGTTAGCGGTTATTACACAAGAAGAAACGCTTGAGCCCAACGATTTTAAAGATACATCATGTAATATCTTTTTTCTTAATTATATAATGTTTCATAATCTACATATCTAGTTTGTTTTATTTAATTACGATGTAATTACGATGTTGTCATAAAATAAAAAAATAATAGATTAGAGATGATAAAAAAAGCTTTGAAAATAAATAAACCGACTTAAAACACGAAAAAGAAATAATAATTTTTATTTTTCTTTGCACACAAAAAACTTCATGAAACAATCCAAAAATTTTTAATATTCATTTTTCAGTAAATGCCAAATTTGTTAAAAATATTCCTACAAATAGGTGATTTAATTAAAAACAATTGAATTAAATTAATTTATAATATAATATATAAAGAGCTTAATAAGTACTTAAGAAGCACAATAATAAAAAATATAAAAGAAGACATAAAATATCATTAATTAATTAAGGTTATTTCATTAAGATTTAAAAAATCTTAAAACTTCAAGAAGTTTTCAAGCATGACACATACGTTTATAAAGATAATTTTTGTTTATAAAATATTTAATTCGGCCCTGAATGCAGACCATTCTGTCAGGTGTAGATACATTCAGACAATGGCGAAAGGAAAATGGGAGCGGGTTGTCGAAAACAGCCGGTGGCAATAATACGAGATGGACGTGATAGGGTGCGATCGATTTTCTCGAGGGAGCGGACTCCTTATTATTCCGACTGAGGCCGAGGCATTCCCAAGGAAGCGTTGTTATTCGATTCTGGCCGGTATGGCTCATTCTCTCGAATCCGCAGCCGCCGCAGCCACCCCTTTCGCTCCTTATTTCCTTAGCCTATTTCGTGGCCGTAAAAATCCAATTCATCCCGGAACGCTGGACAGGAATAAGAGTATTCTGAAAACGTCGTCGTCGTGCACATTCGTACGGCATAACAAACCACGCGCTGAATTGAGTTATCCCGAAAGAAATCTGGCGATCGAAAATTGTTGCTGTCAAAAGGTATTCGGCCAGTTCACCGTACGACTATAAATCCCTACAAAGTGTATGGTAAATCATGTCACAATCGGCGAAAAAGCGCTTTCTCGTAAAAGCAACTTATAAAATCACAAGATAAATTTTCTTTATTGACTCGTAAGGAAAATTTTCGAAAAAATATAATTTTAAACGTAAAGTGACTATTTAAATACCTTTTTTTGTAAAAGAATCTTATATAATAGAAAAAATTAGATTTTTCAAATTTGCATATTAAACATCATAAAAATTTGCATATTGGTTTGCCTGCATTTCCTTTAATAAATTCCAATCTGTCTGAGTCTGTCTTATTATAGATGCAAGAGAGAGCCATTATCGCGTTTCAAAATCATTGTCATCCAGATCCTCGGGTTTACCGCCCGGGGGGGGGGGGGGAAGAGGAGAGTTTCACGGTTCGTCGACTTAAAGTGCCCTCACAAAAAGACCATTATAAATTCCATTAATACTTGCCGGGCATTCGGGCCAAGCCGGGAGTTTAATTATCTCGTGGGCAACCTCCTCTATCTGCGCGCCGCTAAGTAAAGGGGGACGGTACGCTGAATTAAGTAAGACTCGATAAAACGATCGTCAAGAATTAACAGGTCAGCCAGCGTTCCCTCGATAGAGGTTACTTTTCAATTTACGACATATATTACCGCAGCTTTTTCGGTACCGCCGTACATTGAATTAACTGCGGGTAATAAATCAGACTATTCTTTAGTTTCCAAAGAGAAGATTTAGGATCATCAGCGTTTGATCTTTACAGTGTTAGAATCGATGCTTGATGATAGCAATTACTCTAATTAACAATTGACTATAGATTAATGATCACATTCCAAGCAACTTTTAATTTTCTTTTTCTATGCTCTTCAATTTTTATATCATTTATGCATTATTTAATCTCTTTTAATGTTAATATTATTATGTATAAATTTTACAGAATAAGTTGTAATATTGGATAAATTTAATATAATACTGAAATAATACTGAAATGGTAAATATAAAAATTTAATTATTATTACAAATGTCAAGCATGCCAATGCATAAATGGACGAAAAAATAATAATGCTGAAAATAAAGAATGAGAAGAAACTCTCGAAACTCTCTCTTGCCAGAAGTTCTTGAAAGTGCTTCCTATTTTTTAATCCAAAGAGTTTACCTTTCAAACGATATAAACACAAAGTTTAAGAAAGACAGAGAAAGAGAGGAAGAAAGCACTACGCAAATATGTTTATAAAGTAAGAGTTCTTTTTGTTTTACAACAGCGCAGTAGCGCCTCGCGAAGTAATGATTTTCTTCCGCCGTAGATATAGTTTATTTTCTCAGGATGCAGCCTGATCAGAACAGAAGTTACGAACTACTTCATTGTAAAGTTTCCGGCTAGGATAACGATCGGTTAGTAACGCCAGGACTCCCTTTTATTACAGGATTTATAACGAAAAGTAGGATGTTACGTCAGCGAAAATGCAAGGACAAAAAGCTTCATTTTCTATCGGATCATATTTTGCACATTTTCGTTCAAACATGATCTTATTTTGATGAAATTGATATTTTTAGTGAAATTTTATCCAGAATATAAATCCAGCTCTCAAGTTAAAAATTTATTTCTTTTAATAGAGATCAAATTTACTTTCTCTTTTAAAATTTACTTTAAGTACAAAGATTATTACAAAACACAAATAATTGTGTTTCCTACTAAATCCTAAATAAATAAGATTTAAGAATTTTTTATTAATTGAGTTAAAAGAAATAGTAAAAAAGATATAGTATTCTTTTATTTAATGTAAAATTAAGATTATTTAAGAAATATAAACTTAAAAATTAGTATACAGTAGCAACAATACATGATAAGATAAGATAAGATTAAGATAAATCTGCAAAACACTTAATTTTTACGTTTATTCTGAACAAAAGAACACAAAGTTCTTCCAAAAGAGCGTTTTATGAGACTAGTTCTTTGGAAGGTTTGATCACAATGGCGTGCCATTATCGACATGCTTCAAAGGCCAATCGAAACTTTGGCTTATCGCCTGTTACCAGCTTAACTCGTTTTCATTTAACTTTCACAGCACGGTCGTCTCATCATCCAAATGATCTACATGATTCATAAATTCTAGTCCGATTATATGTGTAAAATATTTTCAAAAGTTTCATTTTCTAATTAACATCGTAATTGTTTTTCTTATAGGATAATTTAGCTATATAATCATATTATCAATTTTTATTATTTTTAATCTATTAATTTTTATATGCAACTATCCAAATTTAAAGTGAATATATTCATTTATAGTATATTTATTAAACATCAATGTGATAACTAGATATATTCCCACATATTTCTAATAAATTGATAATGTTTAAAGATTAAAGATTATGTTAAGATTATTCACAATTGTTAATTTGTTTCAGATTCTCAGATACGCGACTTTAATGATACGTTACGTGTTCCCTTAAATTCAGTTGAAAAAATTCAATTCTCATCACAATAACTTGCTCACATATTTTTTTATTTAACTGGAACTGGATTCCTAGGCTCGAATAACGTTTCGATTATCGCATTCGCAGATCCGCCAGCGTTTTCAATGGAATGAAAAGTAAAATCGCGAGAACGAAGGCGGGTTTATAAATCCCGCGATGCCATCTCATTGCGAAGCGCGTACATTCGCTCGCGAGTACATTTCCACCGTCCTCGCGACTCCCAATGCGAGAGGAACGGATTAAATCCGCCGGATGTTTGGCAACGCAACCGTCCCCATTCATCCCATAAAACACTTTTATCCAATATGTATCCAAGATTTCCATAAATTTGCGCGGTTCTCTGGCGCATCCGCGATAAAGCATCATACCCGGGACGGAAATGCATGCACCATGAAAATATCCCGCGGTAACATCTCGGGGCTCCATCACGCATGACCGACTCACGGAGTTCTGACGAATTTGTTTTTGCGGCTGCGACAAAGAAGCTGCTTCCTCCTCTGCCTTTGATGCGATACGCTTCGTTTATCCGGAAACGGAGGATCGCTCAGGACTGACGTTACTTATGAACCTCTTTCTCTTTTCCTGAGAAAAGAATGGCCGAGTACATGCAGTCGGCCGTAGTAAAACTTTCGGAGATTTGGTACAAAAAAAGAATCAACGGAACGATAGTAATGGACAAAGAATGGATATTGCGAAAATGTCGAGTAAAACGGTCAACCAAGTTGAATAAAACTAATATTTTTTTTTTTTAACAAATGTGAGACAATGAATTTAATGAAATTTTTGTTGCATGAAAACTGTTAATGATTCATTTTATCCCATTTTATCCCATTGAAGATTTATTAGAAATAAAACATTTTTAGACTAGAAGATAGCAAAGCTAATTTTTGTTTGCGCGAATTCTACCTATTTCTTTTGTATTTTAATTTCTTTATATTTTTCTAAAAAAAAATTTCTTTGTATTTATTTTTGAAAGTTTCAACAGAAAGCAATACAACAAATGTCTCGCTTTCATATTGGAATATTTTAATATATATTGTAATCTCTCACAAGAATAAAATTAAACAAGGTTAGAAATAATTAAGAATTGAGATTCTTACATGGTAAATGGGAGCGGTCTTAATATATCAAAGGCATTGTTGCCTTCTCTCATGTTGATGTGAATTGGTTACTGACTCTGGCAATCGCTGACTCTGGCAAAATTCTTTCATTCCGAATTAAAGATGACCTTTCGAACTGACAAATTGCAAACTGTCTTTGAAACTATATTGAAATTCTATTAGATATATCTGCGGAAACCGATCTCTAAAGAAGCGACTTTATGTCTCGGATTTTTGCGTGCGTCAGTTATGAATGAAGGCAAAACGAACTACGCAATGATATTGGAAAATTGGGCCACGTATAAAGGAATGAGACGAATGAGGCAACGATAAAGGAACAAGCGAAAGAAGCAAACTAAGGAAGGGTTCTTTCTCGCGCGACATCGCCGAGGTGTTTGGCGCTTTCGTAGCAAACAGTAAATTCTTGAATGACGATAATTTTGCGATGCCCTGTCTTCCCTGCGCCCGCAATTGCTTCTCCTTGTTGCCGGATAACATTAGAGTCCTGGTTCTCTGCCAAGATACATCTGCCAGCACTCTGCACTCTACAGACATGAACATATATGCGCAAAACGATTCAGAAATTGTAAAAGCGTATAATAGCAAAATACATAATAAATTTTAATTAATTTTGTATCATTAAACGTTTAACAAATTAATAATCATTAATTAAAAGAGACTTTTGTAAAATATTCTGAAAGATTAAATAAATATTGACAAATTTGAATAAAAAGAATTAGCGAACATGTTTACAAATATAAGAAATATAAAGACGATTTGATGATTTGTTTCCTTTCGATCACTTCTTGTATCCTTTTCTTTCTCCCTTGTTGTTATCCCTCTCTTCTGTCTCTTCTATCTGTCCATATCACCATTTCTTTTCCACCTCTTTGTATGCTATGTGCGACTTTGCACGGTAGAGAATCGATTGTCGGTCTATTCGAGCTCCGTTTCCGTTGTGGAGTGAGCCACCTCTTTACGGCGACGTATATCGTGAGAGACGACACGTTTTATTCACGGGGTCCACCGTCGCGCTCGTTTTGCGGGCACACATCGTCGAAATTAAATTCTCGTCCTCTCCCCCCTCCCCCGTGCTGACGTTCTGCGACTCTTGTGCTACCAATTCTCGCGGACTCTTCAAAGGATAACTTATCTTACAGGCATCGCTTCTTGTCCGCGACGTGGAGAGCACGAATACGCGGCGAGTCTTATTGTTAGTCATTCTGTTTAATTTCCGTTCTTCTTCCTCCCTATTCTTTCTCTTTTTTTTCTCTCGTTTCTTTCTTTTTTTCTCTTTTTCTTTATACTTTTTTCTCTCATTCGATACCAGAGGCAATTACCCAATAGGGCCATATAATGTCTTATAAAACATTTACTTTAGTGTACGTATTGCTTGAAAGTAAGATTTAAATTCTTATAATGCTACTTTGTTTTCTTTCGTAATAAAATAATACAATTATATACTCAATTTTTATTTTAAAAACGTTTTTTTAACAAAAGAGATATCGCATGTCAAAGAATATTATTTGTTCTGTCTCTATTTTTTTTTTAATTTACTATTTTATAGAATGCTCATAAGACAACATTTTTGTATTTTTGGCAGTTTATAAAATATTTTAAAACGTATATAGATATACTTTATGTACATGTTAATATTTTATTCATAACAAAATAGTTTCAGTTATGTTGATACAAATCATTTCTCAATGAAACTCGATTTTTGCTGCGATTATCATATGCGCTGTTACCTCCATTATATTCTACATTTATTATTATATCCTTATCATGTTTCTGCAACACTGAATCTTTATTAAAAAAACAAAGTAATATCGTATCGAATACATCGGGAAATTATTTAAGAACAATTCATTCAATTCCGATATGGTTGGTGTAACCGATACTGTTACTCATATATCAGGTGGATTTTCTTGTACCGAGGGCGAGGCGTACGTGGATTTATAGTACGTTTTTATCGTATTTCAACTTAACTGCTACACATACATTTCGACGTCAACGCAAGTACGTTAAAGTCACGAACACGAGATTCTTCTTACCACCATTTTGCCTTGGTAGCTATTCCCCAGTTTCCCGTTATTGTGCGCACTTACTTATTTTCCGAACGCGAACGGCCGTTGGGCAACTCGTGATTTCGTAGATTCACATTTATCACGGGTCCTACAAGATGGTGAATCTACCTTCTCCAAAATTGTTTTCCGATATTACTATTCAATGATCTTCGAAAATGAAAGGATATCACCAGCTGTTGTCATAAGCGTGAAAAGACTGTGGACTATAAACGGGTTCGTACGCCTTTCGGAAAAATAGATTATCGATTACGTTGTACCGTTCGGCTGACGTTGACAGCAACGTCGCTCAAAGCGAGAGCCTAGCGATTTTAATGAAAAGTTTCTTTATTGGTATTTGGATCGGAAACATCGTGACGGTGCAATCAAAACGCACCGCGGGCATTTTTATTTCGTATCGGGGGAAAGATACAAGATCAGAATGCCAAGCAGCTATCGCTTGCGGTACGGGAAAGCGAGAGCGGAGAGAAAAATAGAATTTCATTATTGTGTAAAGCTGCACTCCGGTAAAGTCGTGCTTCCATAAAATTTCATCTCTGTTTATGCCCGCACGCTGCATTCTATTAAATTGAAACCGTCATTCACGCAGAGAGTATGTAGTATACTTACGTGAATGCAGATTTTATCCACCTTTGAATTTGTCTCCCTTTTGCACATCAAGAAATTTTTATTAACATTCTGTTACTCTTTTGGTGATATTCCTTCTCGTTATTTCTTGAATATTACATTATTTTAATTGGTTAATATTTTAGATTTTTCGACATATTTTTTAGTTCTTCAATTAGAGATTAATATATCTACGTACATATATTGCAATCTAAAATTATTAAAAATTTTGGTGAAAATATTAATATTTATTTGCTTTAACAATTCGCTAAAAAATTTTGTTATTAACTACCTTTTATCATAGTGTGTATGTACGTATATTCGGTGTATGTGTTTTCATACATATATTTTACGCACATTTACATTTTTTATCATTATTAATATAACTTCATATAAGTAATAATTTGTTATAATTGTTATATTATTTTTATTATATCAACAATATGTAACATTTGCGTCATAATTTCGAAATATAAAAGCATTAATGAAATTCTAACGCTTCAAAAAGATTTAATATATTCGGAATTTATGTGAAATTGTTTTACTGTCCTTTTAATATAACTGTGACAAGCTGCATATAAATGTAATCAATATTTGTTTTATATAGCTAATAAATGCAACATTTTTTATATATGTATACATCTCCATAGTTAACATATGATAAAACCATCATAAAACGTGCAACGAGTTCACGCGTTTACAAATACTGTACCGGATCATCACATCTTCTCTATCTATCTCTACCCGTTTTTTTTTCTCTCTCGTCGCCTTGACAGTAGAAGGAAAGAGTGATATAGAGAAGCGAAGAGTGAATATCAGGATATGTGATTCGATAAAGCTCAAGCGTGGCGGCGGCTGCTGGCGCGAGGGTTGCATTACCATTTTGGCCGTTGGCCAAACCCAGTCTCCGAACTCCGGGAATCTCCGATAAAAGATAAGCCCTCACCTCCTGCTCGCGGTTAAATTCAGACGGCACACCCGATAGATAAACATACCCCGGGGAAGCCAGTCCCATACTACCCCTGCCTCCCGTCGACTTCTCCCCGGCTGCTGGAGGTTGCATCGGGGATTTCCGTAGATTTACAAGCCGAAATTTCCTTATCGCAATCAAGCGGCTATATGTTTCTTCTGGCGGTCTTAAGAAACGAAATCGAAAGGAAGGAAGTTATTAATCTTACTAATATCCGTAGAAACTGCGCCGGGAGTATTTTCTCTTAAACATCAATGTAATTGGTGCGCGTTGAAAGTACTGTTTTCAGTGAAATCAAGTGAAATCAAAATCCCGTGAAGAAACTTAAATTAAAACTTTCTCAATGGAATATGTGGAATATGTGGAATAATGTATTGAGATACTTCCGAAATATAGTAAGCACTATATAACAAAATTCATTTACTTGAAAACAGATATTAAACAATTATTAAATTTATTTCTAAGTTATTCAGCATATCGACACTTAGATTTTAGATTTATTAAATAATTTATTTTATACATTAAACTTTATTATTATAATACATAGAGAAAATCTCTCCAAGAATCTTCTTAAGAATCCAAAGTTTAATTAATATTCAATTTTGATTTTATTAATATTTTGCTTGCAAATACAGTACAATATATATTCAACATTTATTGTTTCATAATGATATTGTGTAAAATTTTTATCAGATTCCTATATCAGATGGATGAACACTTACGTTGTTAGATTAAAGCAATTTTTTTCATGGACAGAACTTTGCACTGCTTCTTTTCCTAATGAGATGACGTGAGCGAAGTTTTTCGTATATCCAATCGATATCTGTCGAATATATCTTCTAGCTATCCAAAAGACTATGATTAACGATAATGATGAAGTTTGCACGCGAAGAAGTAAATAAGGACGACATGGATTGCGGGGTGTGTAAATGAACGATTGACTACGCTGATATCAACGACGACAATAAACATCCTCGAAATGTCGTGAAATAATATGATGAATCAGAAAATAAATCATCATAAATTGTGTAAATAATCAGATATAAATGTATATAGTATATATATATATATAGAGTATTCCAAAAATATCAAATGTTATTTTGATCATAGCTAGTTCAATTTACAAACAATTTTTCAGTAAAAGTACCCGTACAAAATTATCCAATTTTTAATTACTTAAAAATTAAAATTTTATTATCCAAATAAAATCCGCTTCTTTCTCGAATTATTTCACTTAAAGAATTAAATTTTGCCATTTAATTTATTATCAAAAATTAATTCATCAAAATCTGATTTTTTTCTACGTGTGTATTAGTACACAACATTAATTTATTGCATTTATAATACGCAATTATGCTTTTCTTGAAATGCAAATATTTTCTTTATATCTGTCAATGCAAAATAGAATCGTAAAACAGTTAAATGCTAGTAAATGCAGGTAATGGGAAGCAAAGGTCTGACAGAGCAATAAGGGCAACATAACAGGCTAACTATTCATGAATACTACGACTGCGTTGAACAGTAGCTACTGATGCAGGTAACAACTAAACTAAACTGAACTACTGACGAACATTATAATCGAAATGAAATACTTAAACGGTTTCAGAGAAATAATTACCGGAGTTTATTGCAGAAAAGATTCGTGACTACTGTCTCTTTCTACTTTTTATATTAATACCTATTTTGTATTAATATCTTTATAATAAATCTTTTATTCATAAAAAATTTCTTAAACAATGAAAATGTAATGCTGAATATAAAATAATTTAATTGCTAAAAGATACACTCGATTATGTGTAATAAGAGGAAAGTCCAAAACAAAATAGACTTTTCTAAATAAATTTTTTAAGATATTTAGAAATTTAGTATGATTAAGCATCTTAAGCAACAAGTTAAATTATTTGGAGTATATGTAAATAATTTCAATTATAAGGCTCCTTTATTGAACTTGAAAATGATAGTAATGATAGTAGCTTTCTTTTTGCATCTTTAGAGTTAATATTTCTTCTTTTATTTCTTACTGTATTGAACACTTTTTATAGATGTGGGCTTTTATGACTATATTACATTGAGCCTGAAGTCATATATTATATTATATTGTACAGTAAGTCACTTCACTGAGCTGTAACGTCAGATAGAAAGTATTGCTTTTTCCAGAAGATAGAAAAAGGCGAATGTTACATCGTCAGTCACGTAGATCTGTAAGCCGACATCAAACGATGTATTTGAACAGCATTGCGACAGACACAAAACGTGATCCTTTTATCAGTATTCCAATTGTTATGAATTTCATTCGTTCCTTGAAAATAATAATAGAATTCTCGTTAACTTTATATCTTTCTTTTTTCTAGAATTTCTTTTTGAAACTAACTTTTTCAGATTTACATATCGCGAAGATATATTATTATTTTAATACTGTTAAAAACTTTGCAATTTTTTAAAAATTATTATTTTTAATGATATATTATTGATTTTTAATGATATTAGATTGTATTAGAAAGTATTACATAAAAGATTTTTGAAATTGCAAACAATATGATAAAAAAACATATAAAACAGAAATTAATGAAAGGTAAATTAATAGAAAGTTAAATTGTGCATTTTCTCATCATACAACCCTTTGTAAAATTTTTAACAAGATTCCAAATTTAGTATTGACTTAACGCAGCAGAAATAAAGAAGGAAAATCAGCTTAAACATTTTTCTAAATTGAATAATTTATTATAAAATTTTAATAACTTATCGACGGAAAAATCAGAGTAAGAAACGTCAGCATATATTCAAAGTACACTTTGATTATTACTTTTTGGCTTACTCATGCCCTGAAGAAAGACTTCCTATTACAGAGAAGCTGGATAAAGCATCATATTCACGAATTTAAATAAGTGTTATGCTTCTATAATGGAAATCTCGCTTAAACGTACGGAAACTTTTCGTGTTCTTTAGAGCTGGCACCATTTGAGGTTCGTAACGAGCCTTGGCAGCAGAATTGCCGCGATCACAATGCAAAGGCGAAATCGTATGGGAAAAGTCCCTTTATCAAAGCTATATAGAAGGCGTTTCAGCACATTAAGGTGGCCCGCACCGTATTATCACTTTCAATTTATTTTCCTTTCCTCCTCTCGATGATTTCGCAACGTAAAGTCGAATCGCCACTGTCTGCCCTAATAGCAGATAAATGGCGAATGTCATTGATGGAATTTGAAAGAAAGATATAATAGATTTATTTTTAATAAGATTAGTTCCCGAATTTTTATACAATTAATATTTTTCTCTTTTTCTTTTTATAAAATTTTTTACAATATAAAAATATAAAATAATGCAGCTTTTCCGTTTCTAAAAATTTTCGAAATATATAATTTCTATATATTTTTATACATTTTTATCAATCATAAATATATTTTAAAAATTGTTTTTGCAAAATTTAAACTCAAATTTGTTATTTCCATATTAATTATAATATTGTTATTTCCATATTAATATAAAATAGCAAACATCATGTATTAACTATGAAAAGAAATTTCAATTTTTCTTCAATTATAATTTTAATCATGCTCTTCAATTTTCTAGTTAGATGTAGATCAGGTGCTCTTCGCAAAATTTAATTGATATTTGCACATTTCCATTATGACAATGTATAAATAGTATATTTGTTTAAATGTAGGTAAATATATACTTCTGTCTGCTTCATCTCTCGAGAGATTATTCTAAAAATATTTGCAATATATATAGAATTTAAACACGATTTGGATCTCAATATTGAACTGTTTTCGTTTGCATAGACTTGGTCCGCAAACACAGACGCTTGACAGACTCGCCAGCCTTCAAATTACAGTAGAAGGAATGTTCTCCAATTCGATGGGATGCCCGCACCTGGTCGATGATTGATCCCTACCAAGCCATTCATTTAATAAATTAAATTACGCAGAGCTGACAGCAAAATCAATCATAAGCTTTTGGTTGATGATCAATTTTATAACAACGTGAAAATTAAAATATAGTAGTCCATCAGAATGCCGGTTATATGCATTAAATAATAAAAATATAATTAGAACATTATAAATAAATTATAAATAAATGCATACGGATACCAAGATTAATTGCATCGGACATAATTAATTTTACTTTACAAGATAATTAGTGTATGTAAAAATTTGCCAATCTTCAATCTTATTAAATACGCATTTCACCATTTAAAACGCATCAAAATACGCGGAAAAACGCAAAAAGCTCGATCGCTGCGTACATCGTACGCATGGGTATGTTATCACGCTATTGACAAGCAATGATAAAAGTGTTTTTGCGTACTCGACAAAATTGAAGAACGATCGAGTCCGGCAAAATTGCAGCTGCAACGTAAAATGGCGAAACGAAATGACGTGGTGGACATTTCGCGTCGTTTAAATTACACAGTTTACGTGCGGTCCGCGTAAAGTGGCTGCTTCACTTTACACACGCCTACGTCGTAACACGGGACATGCATTTCTCTCCCTATTCGCGAGGAGTCTTTTATTCCCCTCACGACACCGGGATGTCCGTGTATGGCTTTGTTACCGCTGCAAGATTAACGAGGTCTCACGCAAGGAAGGTCTATTTGTTCGTTGCACGCGAAACTGATGGCGGTGTAACGAGACGTGTTTCGCCACCGTGCACATAAGATTGAACCTTCCCAGGTAAGACAGAAAAGTTAGTCGCGTGGTGAGTGTTGGATAAGGCGCGTATCGGTTCATTCCGATTCGAGTTACAGAACTCGTGGTAGACCTCGGTGCCTCTCATTCAACGACGAATTTTAACGATTTGCGACATTGCGAGTGCACGACTTAATTAAACTTACTTTCAGATACGCTTCTCACGCCATGAATAATCATTCCCCGTTTCGCAACTGTCCCCGTATTTAAATCTAGGTTGATTAACGTGCACGCTAAATGTAAGACGTAACGAAAAAGTATAACTGTTCCAAGTGGCAATAACGTAATGAATAATCAAGTGACTAGAAGCATGATTATATTATGCTACGTGGCGTACATTTAGTGCGGAAATATCCGAAATGTCGCTACTTATTATGCAGTCCTGATCGTGCTAAATTTCCTGCTTTAGAATACAGCAGTGTGCTATCTCTCCCAACTGTGGCATTTGTTCTCTCTTTGCTTTAATGAAGAGTATTTCGCAATATTGATCAGAACTGGTATTACATTAATGTAATGTCGACATTCTAGATCAATAAAAGCTGGAAACTTCACGTAATGTCAATTACGATATTGCGGAAAGAGATATTTGGCTGTATAAGAATAATAAATAGGACGTATAATGTAAGACGTATAAAAGTTTCGCGCATGACATTTTGCAATTTATCTCAAAAAAATATTTTATACATTTTATACATAACATGTATAGAACATAAATATAAAATCGTACAAGTGTATTGAATTTGTGATAAAAGTTAAATTAAAAATATAAACTAACTTTAAAGTGTTTAATAATTGATTTTTATTATATTATTCAATATATGAATGATCACGCAAATTTATAAATTTTATGCTTTCTAAAGAATTAGAGAAATAAGCGAATGCTATAATTTTTTTTCAAATTTCGATAACATAACGTGCCAATGTCTAAGAAGTACAATACAACTTTAGATATAAAATAAAAATTATTTTATTTTTCCTCTACAAATAAAGTTTCAACTGTTACACCTCAAAAAGATCGACCATGACGTGTTAACGTGCCAAAGGGGGAGCTGCGCATCAAGCAAGCGTTGTGGCACAAAACACAGCAGCTCGATACAAATCTCAGTGTTCCTTCCTCTCATCTGAATTTCGACGTGTGCATTTTTGAGATTATTCGTGGCTCGCATACGAAGATCTATCTCTCGATCTGAAATTCGTCGCGTCTGGATGCGCCTCCAGGGTCCGGTGATGCAGTTCCGCGCGCGCGTGTATGTGTGTGTGTGTGTGTGTGTGTGTGTGTGTGTGTGTGTGTGTGTGTGTGTGTGTGTGTGTGCCACACATTGCACGGACCGGAGAAGAGCAAGAGATAGAGAGATAGAGGAGTCGCACGGACTCATGTGACACTGTTCTGTCGCGTATCGAGAAAAATTACCATATCATGCAAATCCGGGCACGAGCCCAACACACCTCCGGTTCGGTCCCCAGGGCTACGGGCACGGGCGATGGCGAGTGGCACGTTCGGATAAAAGTTGATAGAGCGTAACGCATTTGTGCTGCCAACACGCAATTCCGGCTGGCCGAAACAACAGTGACGGGACGGCGTTGCGCGAGGGCGCGGTAGATCGTTCGAAAAACGGCGTGCCCAACGGGATGTGAGGAAACGATCGGCTCTAATGGAGGCCGTCCAGCGCGCTGTATCAACGATTTTGCAGCAATATTGATACGTTCGCTAAACGCGCAATTTATGGCCTATGGAGACGAATTTGCGCTCGGACAGATCGCGGAATACACTGTTGTTCTAAAAGCGTATGACATCTCTAACAATGTTTGTCTCATTGTCCCATGTAATCTGAATGTGTGACTTTCTTTAATCTGGACAGTAAACAATAAATTAGTTCTAACAAGCGTATTATAATCGGAGACAAGCATAATGCTGATAAGTATTCTCTTTAGAAATTATACTTTACATTTAACGCTTTAATTTCTGTAAAAGATTATCTAAACCAAATTTACTTCTCTTTGAGAGTCATTATCCCCAACAATCCTCAACAGATATTATTCACAAATATTATTAAATATAATATTTAATAAATATTTATATTTAATAATATTTATTTAAATTGTAAGATTATAAAAGAAACATTTTAATTGCATCTTTTGACGCAGAAAATTTTACTTTTGTATATTTTGTTAATCGACCAACATATCTTAGGTCGTATTTTCTCCACAGTATTTTCTAATGATATGCTAGATCAATTGTACGTCCGGAAATAGATTGGGAAACATTTTAATGCACATTTGTAGAATATATGGAAAATACAAGAAGAGATACAGCGACACGGCGAGAAATAAAAATGTATCCGGAATGCGTGTCGATTTATATAACGTGCATCCTGCAGCGCAAACATTATCTCTACGTGGTCTCACGTGTACCATTCCGCGACACGTACCTACATCGATAGCATTTTCCTCAATGCCATTATTGTTGGATCTTCGCTTCATCTCGAAGTGGTTCGTCCATTATTGAAAAAAACAATAACTCGCGGCCGTGAGAGAAGTCGGGGAAATGCAGACGCATCGTGAAAGGACGAGTCACTCTTAAGTTTGGAGCACCCTTGGTGATCGTTTCGTTTCTCGATCGCTCGCTACTTGTATCCTCGGCAAACGTAGCACGTACATACGTGATAAGATATATATCGAATTTACGGCAAATGCTTTATCTCCCCCCCCTCACCTCCCCACCAAAGGGAGCAAATTTTATCTTAGTTGGAAATTACAAAGATGCAGTTATCACAACGTGACGAATCAATGCGCCATTCATAATAATGGCAAATAGTAATAAGAAAAAGAGAATATGAAGAATTGATGCAAAATGAGAGCAAAATCTGAGGCTGATTAATCTTATTAAACAAAAGTATAATTTTTTATGTAATATTTTTGTCCTGAGTAAAAAAGTAAAAAATTATAAATTACTCAATAAAATAAAAAAATCATTTTTATTGTAGGCATAATAATAATTAGAGAAAATTTATTTAACTCTTTTTCATTACCGTAACTTATCGAATATCCATTTCAGAAACGTTAATAATGTTCTCAAATAAATATGTATGGTAACAATTTAATGTATGCGACGTTAACTAATTATTGAGTCAATTATGCAGTCATGTCTGCATTTACGTGGCCCTTCCTCCCCAGAGATACTCAATGCCATAACAGTTAATACTGCTATCGATCCCTCTAGCCGGATACGTAATCGGCCATTATCAACGTTAGTACTTCGCCTGCGAGCTTTCGGTTTCTGGTAAACTCGTGTGGATTAACAGGACGTTGAAATGGCAGCGACGTGTTTTCCACGAAAATAAAATCCAGTTTAAACCGCAAGTCGTTGTCGGGAGTGGCCGCAGCCGGGGCACTTGTCGTTTAGAAAGTGGAGATCAAGTAACGATGCATTCCACCTCGTTGACGGAAATTACACCGGTCAGTACACGTCGGTCCAATTACAGCGATCGGGGTGCGGTAATTGGGGGGAGTTGGGGGTTCGAGGCCGAGTCGTAATCGGATTACACTTTGAGAGCACCGTAATCCAAAGTCTCTCTATCTCTGTATCTGCTTTTCCCTTCTCGCTCCCCCTCCCTCCTCTCTCTTTCTCTCGCTTTCTCTCTCTCTCTCTCTCTGTTTCTCTCCCTTGCAAACAATTAAATTTCGCAGTATTGGCTATATCTCTGACGATTCTCCAGGACACACGAGCCACCTCCTTTACGCGGTCATTTGACTTTTATGACGCAGCATTCGGGAAGCAGAATTGTAGAGTTGAATTCAACGAGGTAGGATAAGCAAACCAATATTTCGCGCAACTGTATGCAGTTTACAAAAGGTCCCGGTATTACAAAGCACTGACCCAGCAATCCTTCGCTTCTTGTTTCTGGTACATCGAAGTATCCAGATTACCGAGTAACAGAAAACATCTTTGAGACTAAAGGGTACGAATTAAACTGAAAGAAACAAGAGGAGAAATGAAGAAAGAGAAAAAGAGAGAATAGGTTAGATGATGAAGAATTCGAGAAGACAATGGCAAAAACAATTAGATATTATGATATTACGTATCAAATAAGGATTGAAACTACACGTCTTTCTATGCTTTCAGATAAATTATAAAAATCTAATAAATTAGACCGATATTACTTTTTGGGTAAAAACGTTAATAAAAAGGAGATTGCAAATCTGCAATTAATGCGCAAATTAAGAGGGATTCAATTATTTTTGTGATGTACCTTTTAATACAAATAAGTATGTAATAAAGTAGCACATTTTTATTTAGTTTAGTACATCCATACTTACAGCTGCACTAATATGATGTTGCACAATTGATTGTATTGCAGATAAATGTCTCAAATAGATAAAGAGGTAAGTGCAATCTGAATTACAGATACGTCGACTCTAGAAAGAAAATTCGTTCGAGCGAGATGCTCTTTCGAGTACAAAAGGACGAATACGACGAACGCGGAATAAAATCTAAGCATCCCTCTCGCGAGAAATTCTGCTGCGTCCTTCGAGAGAAAAGGGTTGGATGTCGCTTAGTTACGACATGCCAGTAAAGCGTTACTGTCGAAAGGACTAGCGCGAACCCGGCATGTCGGGCGTATATTTCCGCATCAAAACCAGAGCAGCATTGTATCGGAAGATCGAGAGCCTCGCGAAGAGAAAGAGCCTCTATGTTATGTACATAGGTACGAACATCTGGTTCACGACTCGTGAGTTAACAACGGTCGAATAAATTCCCAGCGATATTTTCAATCCCGCACCGGGAGATCGTCGGGGAATCCCGAACGGAATTTTCGCAACATGAAAAGTCGCACAAATGCGACAGAAACGCTCACAGTCAGCGTTACATACAATAGCGAAAGGATTTACATAAGAACAGGAGCTTAAAGCATAAAACGATCTCGATTCCGATCCACGAGATGCATTCTGTAACATGTTTACGATATTTTTCTTTGTGACAAAAGAAAAAAGAACTGCATATGGATATATTTTTGAATTCATTACTATTCTTAAAATTCATAACTATCACATTTAAATACTTAGAAAAAGTCCAATTATTTTTACACATATTCTAAAATTTTAAAAATCAGTATTCAAAATTAATTTCTAAAATTCTTAGCAATTATTCGTATTCAATTATTGGTAAAACCATTGTTCACGCATAGTGCTACGCGTTACAATCGTTGTTGCAATCAAAACGCTTTTCCAAGCTTATATATTCTTATATAGATCCTAGTGCGCGATTTCGTGTTACATTAGGAACATCTTTGATCGACAAGTCGGCGGTTGCCTCAAAACTAGTTCTAGTAACCCGATTCATGCAGATTGCCCGAATTGAATATCGGGATTAAATCCGGCTCGGCTATCTCTGTATAACGGAAGTTTCCAGGCGGTAACTTGGTTCAGAGATCTCAGCAGTTACCTTCGCGAGAGTCCCTCTCTCGCGGATCGAATCCGTATGATCTTATCCGACGTAGCTACGCACACTTCTCCCGAACCACCACCGTAATGAGCGTTAAATGAAAATCCGATTTGCGACATCTAGCTTGGGTAAACTGATAATAACTAATGGAAACGAAATAAATCTCGCAGCCGCACATTTAGGTCGGCGACCGCGAATCTAATTTGTACAGTTTCTTCTATCTTAAGTGTATTATAACTCGCGACGCAGCTTTGATATCTGAAAACAACTACATCATGCAAATCCGCTGCTCCAAAGACTGACAGCAATTTTAATTGTTATTTTCTGCTGTCGCAAGCACGAATCTCCCGCTCCAAGAATAATCTCCCATTTTGCCCATTAATTAATACATCTAACAAAACCTGATTTAATTCCCCATTTTTACTAACAAAAAGATTTTAAAATGCTACGCTACATAAAAAAAATTTTATTTAAATAGTGCTTTCTCCCTTATTCTGATTTGTATTCAGAAGAGATAGCTATGGTCGCTTAAAGATATTTATCGATCAGAAGCATTTGAAATAACTGTAGCAGAACCATTTTATTCAGCTGAAGAAGGATGTACTGTTGACGCTGGTTCAATGATCTCGAAAGCCGACGTCATAATGGTAAAAAGCAACGCTTTCCTTACGTATATATCCAATGTCGCTCGACCCACTTCGCTTCGCATAACAGGCGATGCAAATTTTTGTCGCGCCAGGCGATCGCGAATGTTATTGCCTCGCGGTCTACTTCCGAAGCAAATATCGCGACATTCTTTACGGGAACGTGGAAGCTTCGCAAACAAGATATAAGCGCCGATCGTAGATACCGTGACGGTACCACGAGATTTTCACGACCCTCCATCGCGATTTAGTCGCTCGTCAATTTTTTACGGCTGAACAGGTGCGCGAAACAGCATTTGAACCTTCGTTATTTCACCTTTCTTTCATCGGCGACACAATGGACGGTATAAATTAGAAATGGGCGATCTTTCGTTCCATTAAATAAAAATCGATCTATTTCAGGTATCCAAAATATATTTTATGGATTTTCAATTGCATCTAAGTATCGAATATAACTCTTAATAAACAGTTTCCCATCTAAGATAAATAAAATTGGAAATATTGTAAATCCAATCAATATAATCCAATTAATATTTCTTCTCTTACTAATTTCACTTCTCTCACTAATTTCTAATTAAAATTAGATAAAATTAGATAAAAAAGTAGGCTAAAAGTAAAGAAAATGCAGAACTTATGACATTTCATAAATATATATTTTTTTCATTCAAACTGTCCGATTATTTCATAAAGGTGGAATATTTACTTTTATATTAGAAATGAAAGAGAAAAATTTACTTCCATTCCTCGTCTCTTTTCATCGTACTTCCTAACGCGATTGAGAGTTGCAAGATAAGGAAGAGAAGGACGGATTTTAGTGGATTAGACCTCGGCTTGTTCTTTTTCGTAATGACGTAGGCAGCTCTTTCTCGACGAGAAGAAACGCGCGATCGCGCAAGTTGGCGAACGCGAGGCGGAACGCGTCAACGAGCCAGGCGGAAGAGACGGCCGGTGAAGAGAGAAGAAAGACGATACATATACGTAGCGGATGCATGCGAACTCCGCGAGGCACTCGGGTCCAAGTACATGCGCGATTCGCGAAACTTTCAAGTTTGGAAACTTACCAACGGGTAAATGGTGATGGTAGCTGCGACGGTGTACCTTATGAAGGGGAGGACAACGCGTCTCCCAGCTTGGCGTTATATCTTAAAACTTGGCAACTACAACTTTTAAGGATTTTCAGGAGCGCTCAGTACAGCTCCGCATAAAGACTGCCAAAAGTCTCGAGGGTAACATCCTCGTCTACGAACGTGCGTATCGGGAATCGGAATCAATCGCTTCAAGAAAGAGAACGAAGTAACACATGCACATAAGAGTTTCTAAAAAAAAAAAAAAAAAAAAAAAAAAAACTAGATTGAGTATTAAAGAAGAAAAAAATTCAAACGTCTTAGGAAAATGCATTAAAAGTTATATTGTTTAACGTGTAAAAAAGTAGATATGTTCTTAAGTCAAGCAGGCAGATTCTTACAATTAGTTCAAGAGGAAAAAACATAACATTTTATATCTTGAGAATAATTTATAGTATAATAATGAAAATTCTATCCTACTTAAGAAACAAATTTGTTCGTTGTAACTTTGTTATTTAAACAAAATATCTTTACTTTTATACATTTCACGATAAAGCTTCGTAAGCTTCATAATGTTTTTACTAAGTTTACAGACTGAAAGAATAACTTTTTTAATAGTGACTAAAGATAAGCAAGGAAGTAATTTAAAAATTAATATATAATATACGAATATAAATAAATGATAATGTTGATGTAATTATGCCTATGTTAAATTTTAAATCTTTTATTGATATCCTCGACGGACACAGGAATCGATAAAACTACCAGGCAAAGACCAGGACGTAATAAATATATGAATGAAATATATATACTCATACTCAAGGGAACAAAGTTGGAAATGAAGACAATTGTGCAATAAATTATTCATGTGCCTATTGTCACGAGAACCAATCCGGTTGCGTTGACGGTCTTTACTAATGCACGGTCCATCGCGATCGTACTCAACAACATTCAAAATCGTGTACATTTCCGGTGGTTTTGGAAGTACAAGCTTTCGCGGTACGCGACGATCTGCATAAATTATGCAACCATTAACTTCGTACGTGGTCATTCACTTAGCTTCATTTCGTCGTACCGAAAATTTGAGAATCGACGAGAGTCTCTAACTTTATTCATTTATACACTCGCGATCGTCATTCGCATTTCACACTACAAATTTCGTTATCCTGCTTATGGAAACTGCATTCAGAAGAGCTACAAGTTCTGATGAACGCGGGATGAACTAAGCCGCTGAACCGAAAAACTTATAAATACATCAAATAGTGCGATAAATCCAATAAAAATTATGAAGAAATATAAGAAAATGTTGTGCATTAAAACTTTTTAAAGAAATAATACATTCGTTCAGACATTCGATTTACCGTAAAATAATATCGATGGCATTTAGCAGAGAGGCCCGATAAATAATTCGCAATGCCAAGCCATAATTTTCCAGGACGAGGCGAACCACAGCCGTTAATATCGACGTACTGGTAAAACTTCCAATATGTATGCAATCAAGAGGAAGTCGATCGTTCCAAACTATCGGAGAAGAATGTGACGGGGTGTGACAAGAAAATTGCTTTTAAACCACAGTCGCATCCGCAGCTACCTGTTGGAACTAACTGCACTTTTCTCACCCGTGTTCCTCGGCTTCTTCGTTCCTTTCTTACAGGATGTACTTGGGCAGGATCGATTCTATATACCTCATGAACGAAGTCCTCTCGATTATTGTCTATGTTTTCTCATTGGGTTCTCATAACTCTTTTCGTTAAAGCAGGATTTATTACTCTACTTTGAAGTAAAAGATCAATTTGAAAGAGGAAAGCAGCGTGTTCAAGATGTTGGAAATAAAATGATGTACTACAAATGTACGATAGCGATTTACTATAGAAAACATAATTTTTCTTATTGGAACAAAATAAAGAATTTAATTAATTTCTTAATGACGCTTAAAGTACATAATAATTTGATTTAATTCTCGAAGATAATTTCGAAGATATTGATTTCGAATGAATCGTTTCAAATTCATTGATAAGCCAGTGTATAATGTGATTTAAAATCGTAATAGCAATGCAAATCTATTAAATCAAGTATACTCGTATAAAAGATTCTTAGCTTTATATTCATCGATTATACGAGTACATTTCTCATCGAATGTGAAACTGGGACAATGGTGATTTATCGAAGTTCGGAACTAATAATTTTCCGGAACTTAAACGCACGATAGAGCACATTCAGAAAACATGTTCCACTTTCTTTCATATAACTTTCATATAACTGTAAAGGATTATCTAAAATTATCTAAAATTTGCAAGCAAAATTATATTCTGATTAATATTCAACGTAACGTAGTGAACAAAATTTTGGTCTCCGTCTAAAAGAGAAATCACGAATCAAAAGAGATATGAATTTCTTGACTATAACGGGATTACATGGGAATGTGGCATGAGGATGTAGCAAATTTATGTTTGACGTAGTATTACGGCCTCATTTGCTTCTAATGTGGCAAGATATCACAGAAATGAATCGGGTCATAATCCGACCGAGCTAACCACTGAATTGAAACGCGTATCCGTCCTCATGTCGATACTCGTGAAACCTCCCCTCTTTCCCCTACATCATCATATCTATCTTTCAGTGATAACGTCTTTCGCTTCTATTACATTATTTTAATTAATCTTCAGTCAGAGAATCTCTTATTGACATAGTTTTCTTATATCAATGTTACATCAGTTGAAGCGAAACTACGAAAAAGAAAGAGAGAAACAAAGAGGAAAGGGGAGGATGAAACGGATTAAAGAACGGCGCCACGAAAAATCGCGGATTCGATGAAACGACACGCCCTTCTTTGGTCCTGCGCGAAAAGTCGCCGAGTTCGGCGCGGTTAAGAACGTCGTACTTTCCAATAAGTACTCTGACACTTTTCGAGAGTACCCGGAAGCTGGATATTACGAGCTCCATGCGAGCGCGTTAAGAGCTTCGACTTCTGCTTGTGTCATCGCCTTGAAGAATCGACGTCGCCGAACTTATTGTACATCCAGAGTGAACTCTGTTGTTATTCTCGGTATTTTCGATATACGTAATACAATTGCGTAGATAATTAGAATCTTTATCTTTATGAACAGCCTGACAAGCGATATAACGACCAGAAATTGAAGGAAAGAATTTTGCGAACACCGTGTTTCCAAATCACCATCAATAAATTTCGATCTGTCGATTTGTATTATTCTTGAAAAGTCATTTCCATTTTATGGCGAACTCGACAATCCTTTTTCTCTTTCAAGCAAAACTTTCGGAATTGCAAGAACAATAAACTGAAGAAATGAATCACTTGATTACTCATTTTCTTAAACAGTCGAAACGATCACGAGTAGATTTAAGAACACTCGATTTCACTTGAATTGATGAAAAAATAAAGAATGAAAATGAGGGAGAAAAGTAAAATTCTGAAAAATGGCTGAAGATTCAGAAGATAGATAGGATATGATGAAGAAAATTTAAGAGATAATTATTATTCGACAAAGTTAAATCTCCTAAGATGAAATAACGAGGGAAGAAAAAATCTCTGCTAGGGTTGAAATATTTTCTTTCACTTTGGATCGATTCTATCTTTAGTTAACGTAAAGCTTCTTTGTAATTAATGTGACTGTTCTGAAAACTTTCGAAATTAATTGTTGCTTTTTCGGGTCATATATCATTTCAGAGGATTACGTGTACTTCGCATAAACTTCGCGTCACAAATCCGACATAGCACGCTACGCTAAGCAACAGAAACAAACGCCGTCGTATAAAGCGAGTACAAAAGGCATGAATAAATCACCGGGGCAGGGTTGAAAGTTTACGGGTCGAAAGGAAAACTTTTCATAGGGCGGTCGTCGATTCTAACGTGGATGTAACTCACCGGGACAAATTCAAGGTACGCCGCGCTGGCGCTACACCATTTTTGCGCAAACACGACCGTAATTCCTATCCGGCTGCGCGCTTGTTCCGGCAAATGCAGTGTTCATGGACGTGACTCCGTTCGCGAGTTCCTTCCGATTCCATTCGTGCCGAAGGTAATTGGAAAACGTTTCATCACGCGAAGATCCGGCGGCCGTATGAAAATTGTGAGAACCGGAACCTATCGAAACTGCCTATCGAGCCCTCGTAAGATCGCTTAATGCATACATCGATATGATATATTCGTCATATCTTAACTCGAACGACGATAGAAAACTAATTACCGATATAATATGAAATAAATTATATAATTAAATAAGCTAATTTTAGTAATTTTAATAATTTAATTTTTTGGTTTTAATGAAATTAAAATTTTAACACTTAAAATTAAATTAAATTAAATTTAACTTAATTAAAATCAAATCATGTGGTATAAAGATGTTATCTTCGTACTTATGCTGTAAATAATTACAAGAATAAAAGGATGAATTTAAACTCCTAAAAATATTTACATAAAGAATGAGCTTGATTCACATCGTTATATTACCAAGTCCTGCCTGTCACAAACGGCATAGCGTAATGCACGTAACCCAATTTTATAAATAAATTGACTAAATCAAATCTTGACTTAACCGACCTGTTATTTTGCAAACAAAACAGATAACAAGCAGAGAGGAGAAAAGTTTTGAATACGAGGCGGTTCTGCATAACAGTTTTGCACAGGTCGGGCTTCGAGCGAGAAGAACTGCCATTTTTCACGCGTAAATTGTAGGTACTACGAGCGAGAGAAATGTAGATACTCTGTAGATAGTACAGCTTTTGTCCGAAAAAATGGTGTTTCTTCGCGAGAAGCTGACCCGAAAAAAAATTGTATTCAAAACTACCCCTGAAAAAATGGTGTTCGAAAACTGTCCTCGCTTCCATCCATATTTCGCTTTGTCCCCGACAGAATACTCACAGAATCCTTATTCGATTTCTACGGGAAGCGGCTAACTCTTTTACCTGGGCGAAGTTTACGTGGCGAATTACGCAAATGAATGATCACAATTGGGCACACGAGTCGGTTAACTCGTGCGGAGATATCCAATCGAGTCATAGGCGGATTGCTGAGGGCTTAGCCGTTCCGGAAATGAATGCGGGCCCTTCGGTTTGCTATAAATCATACGCTCGATTACCCATCCCGCTGGTAGATCCACTTTGATAAAGATTTCTCATCTACAGGGCGCGTCACAGTTCGGAAAATCTTTCGAGTTTACAGTCTCTCGTCAGGAAACTAGGCCTCTCGCTCTTCTGCATTTTTCGCGATGGAGCCGTCGCCGCCGCCACTGCAGTACGTTTGCTATTCCAGCCGCGGGTTGAAAAGGACACTCGAAGCCCGGTACTCCTTCTAAACGAATCTTTAGGCATAATTACTGCTAGACGAAAAATCCTAGGAAAAATGCCGAGCACGTTGTCCAGCGGCCCGACTGACGGACGGTAAACGTGATTTTCATTCCGGAACACGACGGCGCTGACGAAACGCGCCTTTTTTCACGCCGTCGTGGAACTTTTCATGCATGAGACGTGCCAGGTCATTAATTTGTCATACGCAATTACGACAGACGTCTGTAAAAAGTTAAGTATACAGTCTCTATGCCCGTAAGATTACGCGATACTTATCGCGATATCTTATCTTCAGTGATTATTCGATTAGATGAAATATTATCTTTAGCAAACTTTTAAGTTCTAAATATATCCGAATGTTCTGCAGTAATGCAGTTATAAGAAGCGATCGTTATCAATAGTAAATAGCTTCCGTGATAAACATATACTGCTCTCGCGCGTATACGTGCGAGCAGAAGAGCGGTGGAAGCTCATCCTTTTGTAGAAAGAAAGAAAATGGATCAATTCTACTCTGTTTGTTTTTGAGCATGATGGGAATTTATGGCGAGGAGTACGCCCGACGCCAACCCTCTCGCGCAGCAGATGGTTACAGCACGACGCCGAGATAAGACCAAGACAAATTCTTCGCGGTGGCAAGAAAAAAAAAAGAAAGAGGGATGGAAAGACGAGGTGAAACGACACGAAAATTCGTCATGGGAAAGATCGATGTGGCGTAAACGCCACCGCGCAAGCGACGCTCTCGTTAGGAATTTACTTTCTTCATCCTCAGTGAAGAAAGTCTCGATTTATCCGGTTGAGAAAATGTACTCCGTAATAACGGCCTGATGACGGCATTTAATAACGCGTCGGACGAGCACGACGGTCTCAATCCTTCGACAAAGACATGTTACTAACCTGAAACGAGATCGTTAAGGAAAATCAAACGCACTTCATCTCATGGTTTATTCAACATTTTCATCATTAGTATGTTCACCATTTGCATATATTAAATAATATTAATTATTACATTTCTCATTATTTATACCGATATTTGTTAAAATCAATATAATTATTTTTTTGCAAACAATTTTTATATAGTTTTATATTATTGTTATCATGAGATTATGGCATATTTCTTTAAATATAAGAAAATTTTAAATAACATATATACAAATAGTTACAATCTTCTTAAAATAATTTTGCCATACGTCCATGTCTTCCATGGTATTGTTTTTTTCTCTTTTTAAATACGCGACATCTTTAAAAACCATTGTTCTCTAAAACCTTTTTTGCGCAATTTCTATCATCATGTTTTCTGTTCATGACAGAATACCCGTATTTTGTATACAAGCGCTTCCTATTTTGTATATAGCGCCATTTGTGCAACTGCACTTGAATAAATGAGCGAGCTTCCCTACCATTTTTGCGACAAACGAAAGAACACATATAACAAACATATTCGCGTTCATAGGAATTACGTAAAATTTTCTACACATGTCTTACTTTCCGAAAATATATACGTACGCTACGCCTATTACGTATCACGAATAAGATTTTCCGAATTCGTGAGATTTCGCGCGCGACTGCACGGCGAAAGGCGCGCGTAAAATACCGCAAGAGCAACATTCTCGTGCCCTTATCGTTACCCCGACTGATTATTCCAGCCCTCAAGCGTCAACCTCAGCTATGCGATGTCAGAAATTAAATCCGACTAACCGGCAGGCGGACCGATCGAAAGTCGTAACGAGAGGATCGCGCACCCCCGGTGGGAGAGGAAGGGGAGAAATAATTTTTCGGCGTGATTTCTCTCCGCGTCGGCATCGACGAGATAACTCGGTGGCGCGCGTTTCCATTAGCATCGGTTAAAAGTGCTTTCCATTAGCAGCGCCGTCGGGCCACCCCGAACAAAAGGGTTTGGGATACGAAAGGCGGGCGTGCGCGATGGCGGGCTGGGCCGCTGAAACGAGGACGATGACGAGAGAAGGGCGGGAGATTGGTGGCGGACGGCGAGAGGTCGGAGGGGACGGCGAAAGGACCGACAGATAATGGGTCTTGCTGCGGGCTCCTGGCCTAGGCCAGGCGCGCCTACTCAAAATAATATCGCGCCACGATGGGCCGTCATCAATCACGCTGCGTAATGAAAAGCTCAGTCGGCGTTAAGGGCGTGTACACGCGCGCACAGTCCGGGGTTGTAAATGGCGCGAGAATTGCTAAAGCAATGCTCGTACAACCACGTACGTACAAGCGTCGCTACGACGGCGCCAAAGAGCGAGTCCGTTAGTCTGTATCGAGTTACTCTACATGAAGCGATCTTCGTCTCAACGTTGACACTGTACTTTTCTTGCTCCCTTTATACATTCTGTATACATCCGCGGAAAAGTTCTAAGTTCTTTTCTTTTCTACTGAAACGAGTCCTACGGCTATTCGTTAATTAAAATCTTATATATAATAGTATTATTACTGAAATCTGCTTATCTTGATTCTAGTTTTGTCAATTGCCTCACTCAGAGTGGTAATTAGTCCTTTATTTCTATAGCGACATATGGCATGCTTATAGTTAATTACCGCGGTTACCGCAATAATTCATGATCTGTATATTCCATTATTGTTTTTGTACATAGTCACTCTCTTAAAGAAGGAGCTGTTGCCGAGAATTAATCCTTTGTCCTTCGCAGTTGAAAACGATTTAATTAGAACAGTGAAATGTACTCCTGCTGAGAGTGAGTGAGTGAGTGAGTGAGTGAGAGAGAGAGAGAGAGAGAGAGAGAGAGAGAGAGAGAGAGAGAGAGAGAGAAATCTCAATGAGAAGCTGGATGAACATTTCCGGTTCTCCACTTCCCAGACAGGTTGCGCACTGTATGTGACCTACCCTGCATAGCGAACAGTTTAACCCGCAGTGACCCGTAAAGTGATCCGCCAGAATCTTAGCTGCGTTACGGGAGAGAATTTCCGCCGACGGTGCAGTTCTCCCCGCAATAGAACTTGTGATTAGCTAGTTGCACAGAGAAGCTTGTCTGATAGGCATTTTACTACGAAGCGAAGGCCTGCTTGCCAGGAATGCACCTGTGATCTGTCGATTAATCGCTTCCAAAACCTTGTGAGACTGACACAGAGCTCAAGGGTCCGGATCTTACCAAACTTACATATTAACATCACTTCGATGCCAATCTACATCTTTGAGATAAAGGAACAAAAATTATTGTAGTACGTAGTATATACAATTATTATTGTGAAATTTCTTTGTTTATAGTCTATAAATGTTTAGTATATTTTCTAAATTTTATATTTCTTCTCATTAATTTATATTTGTTAATTATTGATTATTATTTTGTATACTCTTATTATATAGATATCTCTATTCTTGACGTTTTTTATTTAAAACAATTCTACGCGTTCTCGATACTTTAGTTTTGGGAAACAAGTCTTCCAAACTGTGCTTGAACATTTGGAAAGGACAAAGTTTTAAAAGCTAGCAGAGATATCTTATTTCTTAGTCATAAACACGTTTCTGCGTGCACATAATCGCCGATTTATACCACAGAAATGGCCCAAGGGGAGGAGTTTCGCGCAACGCGCGTTTTAAACATCACCTCGTAAAACAGAACTTTTGTAGTTTTTTACATGACAGTAAAAACACGCGGACGAAGTTATTAAAGTCACCGAGTTCGCCTTCGCCCGTAAACGCAGCAGATCCCCAAACCCCAAATGCATTCACTTAATATTGTATATAAAAGTATGTGGTAGTAACTTCGTTTTAAGCTGATTTATCAAGGACATATTTTTATCCTAGATTTTTATTTTCTTCGATGTTTGAACTGCCCATTTGATTACGATTGTACAATATAGGATTATAATTAAAACACTAAAAAGATAATAAATTTATTTTGATCTAGATTTTATTGAACCATTTGATTGCTTCATTGTAGAATACGTCAGTAAAAGCAATGAAAAAAAAAATCCACACCGTTTTCTATTTAAAGATTTCAGGCATCGTGCAAAACAATTTAAAATGTTAGAAATAAGAACGTCGAATCATGTTACTTACGCGAAATAACATTCTAATAAAAATCTGAGATTGTTGAAATTAAACTGCGTTAACATTGAAAATCTCAGACATTTGATCGACTTTTACATATTCAAAATCAGAATGAAGAAAATAATCTCAACATTAAACTTTCATTGGAGTATTCGTATCAATAAAACAAATTTTACGTTTATTATTCAGGAAATCTGAATAACTTTATTGTACTCAAATCTGCGAACAATCGGTTTTGTCTATACGCCACTATTATGTGAACAAACACGCGTATACACTGTAGTCAGATAGACAGAAATGATCTCGCGAGATAGGATGAAACTGCAGCACGCAGCTCTCTATACGCTTTAGCATTGGCAAATACAGCACTGTACCGTAGCACGAACCGTAAAGCGGCCGCGCGTTTACATGATTAGGGCACTTTTGTTTCAATCTCATAGCTCGCGAGGTAATCGCGATGCGAACTACGGATCTACGTGTCTCTCCACGTAGGGCGCGTTTGCGTATACGTTTAATTAGCGTCGCCGTTCGTGCTTCACGAGTGCGCGAAGGACGAAGAATGGGGTGGCTCTCCGGGGCTGTTACGAAAATTAGAGGCACCAGGAGCGACAATTGCAGCGATAACGCGACCGTATCGACTTGTTCGGGGCGACACGACGAGAGAGAGAACGCCTCTTACGTTCGATGACTATGCTCGGCAGACAATGGCTAATTGGGAACAAGTAGCACTCGAAACACGTCGATTCGCCGGCGCGAATGCCGCGCATCGACGGGACGGCGCGGCACGGCACTTCTCCGTTCGTTCGCCGAAACGCAGTGTTTACGCGCACCCGCATCGCTCGCAAACGAAACGATCGCGCGAGAAATAACGGCGGTAATCCGGCCCACCGCCGATTACGTATCTTGCTAATTAGCGGTAACTCCCGGAATAACAAAGCTATAGTGTCACCGCCGTTTATTCAGCTAATCAAAGAGCTTCTCGAAAAGTGCACGGTGTTTGGAAAAACAACGAGTTTTTATCGCGCAAATACGAGTGACGTGTACGACGTGACGTATACGAGTGAAAAAGCAGTACATCGATATTAGAAAATAGTAAAATATTCGCAATTTCGCGAATTCGAATTTTTGACGAATAGCTCATTTTTTATGTATTACGAAATAGAGAAAATGATGAATTTTTTGTGTCACAAATAAGATACGGACGATAATTAAAATACGAGACGCGAAACGTCTACAACAAAATAAGATAATTTAAAGGTATTATATTTAAGAAATTAATCATCAAAATTCCTAGTAGAAACTGAAGCATACTCTTGCAAGTTACAAGTTACTTCTTACAATACTGAATAGTTTCGGAAGCTTTCTGTACTGCGACGCAAAGTTTTTCTTACCGGCGTAATCTTACTTCATTCCGCGACTATCTATCCAAGTAATATCTAAAAAGTTCAGCAAATTTTGAACAAATATTCGCGGTATATATAACTAAGCAATAAAGTCACTTGAAACTCAATTACCGGAGTGCTGCTGCCACAGATTGCTAAACAAATCGGCAACGAGCGGCTCTACAGTTCTCCAAAAAGTCGCTAAATGGGAAGGCAGTGCGGTAGAAACGGCACGAGTCGCAAAATTTGATTAAACTAACATGACTCCGCTGATGAGTTTAAGTTCCGCGCACAAACTCGACGATCGCGATATTTCCTCGTAGGTCTCCGAACGTCGTAATTAGCGGTAATTACCATTGGAGTGGACACAGCAGTTCAGTATTTCATTATCGATAATAGTGGTCCCGTTTTACGACGTCGAAACGCTGCTGGCGTGAGGCTGAAAATGGGGTCGGTGAACGAGCCGGTCAGCGCGCGAGAGGGCGAAAAGTCAATCAGAAATCGGGTGTCGAGGGCCAACTCGGGGTGGGAGCTGAGGGGAGAAGTTGGTCGGTGGAAATGGCGGATTAACCCGAATAATCTGTGGAATAGGCGAGAAGAGGAAAACTGGGAGAGTGCATGTCGTGCGCATGTATACGTACGAGTGTATGCGTATTTGTGTGTATGTGTGTGCTCAAGGGAGGGAGGGAACGGATGGGAAATGTATGAAACGAGAGAGAAATGATGGAAAAAGGGATGGCGGAATACATGGTGCGATAGCCTTGGACCAGCGACCTGAACGAGTCCAGGGCGCCTTGCACGTGACGCTCGTACAATCCGCTAATTGAAGGAAAGCAATTAAAAATGTTTAATCGAACGTTCGTTTATGGCGGATGGTGGTGTGGAAGGGATGGAGATATCCAATCGCGCTGCCGTCAATTTCTATCAACGCCGCGTGTTGTCCGACTTATAGATTATAGTCTTCTCTCATTTTGCTTCTAATAGCATAAGCTCCGTTATCGATCAAACGTATTGATATCAGTGCACCAATACATTGTTATGCCATTTGCATCGTGATGCTGCGTGAGATTATTATCTCTCTCTCCCCTTTTTACATATACACGCATACAGAGACACGCGTGCATTCCATAATTCTGTGTAATTCCAGAACGGACAAATTGAAAGAGATTTTACAGGAGAAATGTATACCCCGTGATTTCTATTAACGAAATAAAAGCAAAAATCCAACAAGATATCCCTGCCACATGCAGCGCTATTTGACTGCTCCCAGCTGGAATAATCGGATGATTCGTATGAATTCATCGCGCTGATTCTGATTACCCAAACATTAATTACGTAAAATTTCATCGTTCCTCTTTGATCAGAATATAGTAGGCCTATTTACATGTCGCGTATGCCTTTATATATCATACAAAAAGCAATAAAACAAAAAATAATGTTTTCTTTGTTAAAACGCAAAAGATGGAATTCTGTTGGTAATGTAAAATTTCAATTTTTTCATGTTTCTCGAATTCAACAATACTTAACACAATTATAGGAAAATTATTTGCCAAGCAAATTATTTGCCTAGCAAAAAACTTTGGTAAGTCTCTTCTCTAATAAATACGAATAATTGATTGAAACTCTGCTTTTCATCAACTCGTGCAACTTTAAAACTTTTGTAAATGGATTCTGAAAACACCGTCGTACTTTATGTTCATTATTTCACTGAAATGTTTCCTAGTAATATGTGAAATTCAGGTCGTAAACATTCTATTAACATAAAAATGTTTCTTATACGAGTGTAACAACATTAATTCTCATAGTTAAACATGATGTTGCATTTAATATGAAACTTCTATTTATCATTCCATATTAGGGACATTTTTTGTATTATTTTAATTTATCTCTTTACATCAAAGTAAATTAAATTTTCATCTCATCTTCACATAATACAAGAATAAAAGAAGTCGTTATAATAATTTTAGAAAATATATATTCTCTTCAGTTTCGCAAGATTAGCGTGTCATAGTCTGCATATTTTATAATGATTATAAATGTTATTCATTTTAATATTTAAATTTTAATATACGTTTTGTAATTACATATTAATTGTTACTTCTAAAAACATATATTTCAATTTTATATAAAGTATCGCCAGCAAATTATTTTTATCACGAATGTAATAAATGCAGATTGCTTCAAAAATAAAATTTTCATAAAATTCTCTCATCTTTATTTGTATTTTCACTGCACTATGTTATGAGCTATTAAGTTTATAACGCGGAATTATATATATTTAGCGTGATTTAAGAAGTTCATAGGATATTAAAAACGAAATGAGATCTTAGAATATCATCTTTCCCCCCTGTCTTGTCGACACGTGCATGGAGGAGTGCATTTTCCATTTCCTGCGCGAGTTTGCGTGCTCTCGTGCCATTTCCGCGAATTTCATCTTTTTCTTGAAGGAAAACATCATGACTTCATAACGAGCTAGCAAGACGCTGCTCTTTACGCAGTCGGAGCACACCAGCAACGTAACTTAATTATGTGCCATATTGCGAGACTTCTGATGGAATAGCTAGGCAGAGTCTTTTGCTGGAAAATCATAAATATTTTCATTGGACCATTTCCCGGTTTACCGTGAAAAAACCAGCGCGAAATCGAGATCATCGTCATTGATGATGAAGATAAAACGCGCGAGGCTGATTATGATAGAGCGATTACATTGAGAAAATAAGGCTTCATATATTCTGTGAAATATTACATTCCATTTTACATCCCATGTTTTAATGACCATCGTGCTACGCTGCATAATGCAATATTTTTTTAGCACACATGTGTTGTACCAAATGTCGTATATGATATTAAAATATGAATTCTGTCATAAAAATTTAAACACTGGTCTTTTTAAATAGCTCTAAATGTTGATAAATATAATTATTTTATTTAATGCATCTCTTAATGTTCTTGGCTTTCTGGCATAAAATGAAGATTTTATGTACTTAAATGTTTACAATAGCTATATTTTTTTTAATTAATTCTGTAATAGTCTTTATATTACAATAATATCTTATTATAACGTATTTAGTGTAATCAAGTATAATAGTGTAATCAATTATCATTAACATAAAAATTATTATTAGTGATATATCCTGATTAAGAGTTTGTACATTACATTTTTTCCAAGTTGCGTAAACGTGACTTTCTGTAGTATAACTTAATTTTTTTATAACACACCATTAATTATGTGATGACTCAATAAAAGAAGATTTTTTTTCTCATTTTTCGGAAGCAGTTTATTGCGCTATTATATAACTCAGCTTAACTGAGTTTTATGTAACTGAGTTATATAAAAACGCGATGAACTGCTTTCAGAAATGAGAGGACGAATTTTCTATCATCATTAATAATCTTTGACTTAATGCGTAATTAACAACGTGTTATGCCTTAGCATTAAAGAGAATTTGAGCCGCATCGCAGGAGAACGCTTGTTGTATGAACCTCAGACAGTTGTTCGCATTGTTCGTATTGTTCGAGAAAACAATGCTGCTATAGACGAATGGACCACAAGCGTTGTACGAGAGCAGTGGGTAGAAATTGTCGGTACGATATGGAATCCGATGACCATTCTTGTTTTCCGGATTTTGGATCCCTCTCCAAGGATTTAAGATGATAATCGTCAGATAATTTTATACAGCTCGACGCGCTTACAAAGGAAGGTCAATAACATAACAAGTTCGTAATTCATTTCATTAGAGTAAGTTCAAATGGACTCGAAGCGATAACCTGTTCAGTCTTCAAGAAAATATATGTAGAATAAATTATATGGAATGAAAGCATCATTTTGATAAAGCAAAATGTGAAAACCGTTTCCTGTCGTTTATCAAAATATTCGTTATTTTTTCTAAAATCTTTCTACTATTTTGTCTATCGTGATTTCTATGTCGATAAAATACAAAAACAAATCATAGAATTATTAATTATGATTACGTTTGTATCAGAATAAAATTTTATGATATACTGTTTCATGAAATACATAGAATAATTTCAAAATTTCTTTAGATCTTTATATAATGTTTATATAAAGATCTATATAAAGATCTATATAAAGTAAACAAAATTGATTTTATTCATTGAATTCATAAATATAGATATTTATACATTTACTTTACTACATACATGTTTGACGTGATAGCAATTAAAGTACAATCTGTTTCAATATAAGTAAGGAATAAATAAGGAACTTTTACATCATTTACTATTTGTAATAACAAAAAAAAAACAAATAACAATTCAATTATATATACATTACGAATATTTTTATCCATATTTGTGATTATCACAGAAAATATTTAAATTTCTACATATATTTTTTTTATTTATGTGAACGTAATATTGTAATTTGTCTTTATCGTACGACTTTTTGTTATATTAAAATGGTCTCGAGGATGCAAATGGAAAGAGTATCAACGTAATCTAAAATATTTCAGTGAGTGCAGCATTATTTCCAACATTCCATTATCGTTTACTGCGTTAGAATCAACATAATATAACACTAGGGTCGTGTGTAATCTTTTTCATGGACGTTAGCCAGAGTGTACAGGAGGCAGATTGTACATCGTAGCATTACATCAGAATAAGCCAACAGCAATGACCTAAATGAGAGACGAAAACATTAATCTACTTATAAACCGTGTGTGATAAACCGTGTTTTCGCGACTACTGGCTGGTCGCGAAACCCTTTTAACAGCGAAACATGAATTGAAAGGCGACGAAGCATATTACTATAATGGAATGCCTGAGCATCAGATATATTTGCGACAAAAGCACTTTACTAATGCAAAAAGAAGGTAGTACAGCGGAGAGGACTTAAAGAGCCATTTAATTCAAGATATTTCAATGTAAACTGCATATTAAATGCACTTTTAAACGTCGTAACATGTAGTTTTTAAAGGAACATCAAATGTCAATAAACTAGAAAGATGAAATAGAAAGTCAGATAAAATAAAATTTTAACACATTTAATTCAGTTTTATGTCGAAAAGAACACAATATACAGCGTGCGAATAATATCCATTTTGTTCGTTTAAATAATTCTATTGATTTCAATATGATCATAAATTTTAGCAATATGCATTACAAAAATCACTAGACTAAAGTAATATTACGGAAAAATTGAAGTTAAATCATTCATTCCGTTAGGTATTTCATATACTTTCTTTCAACATTTTTGTTTAAATTTTATGAAGAAATTCATGTACATTTCGACTAATTAGCATAATATTCACAGCTGACAATCTCACGATCAACTCTTTCAATTTCATCTATCAATTGCTATTACAAGAATTATTAAGATTTTTTCATTCTTTTTCAGACTTTTTAATAATGATTCTGTACACGCGATGCGTAAATTTACTTGCTCCCATATTATTTTTCAGAATTGAATCAGAAAATGAATTATTTCTACGTGATTGTAAAAAGTTCTTTTAAACTAATTAGTTGCTGAGGAAAACTGAATTTTACAATACGCTATCGATCCTTCCTGACATAAATTACGATGTTTGAGAGCACTTGAGATTCTTGTGCAGCGTGTAATTTTCTTTATTTTCTTTATTTTTTGCATACATACAACGCGCGCCGAAACTCGCGGGTTACATCATCGGCGATTTATTCGCGAAAAATAACGTGGAGCTGAAATAAACACTAAAATAAACTGAGTTTTCCTCTTTTCGCTTCGCGCGTTATCGCATTTGGCATAGTTTGGACTCTTTTCAAATATACTCTAGGCACTCCAGTCACGTGTGCATCCTATAAAAAGATTTTTTTCTACCATTTTTTCGTGCTATATATACGCAACGTATGCACTTCTGGCACTAAAATCTCCCACGTTTACCTATGTTCGAACGTGCCACGTATCTACCTTGCCTTACTATGCGATACTCGATTCTGCAAGAACGCTACAGTTTCTAACGATGCAAATTGAGAGTCAATATCATTTCCAGCTTCTTCAAGCTAAAATTAAGAGTTTGAGCAAAATATTTATGAAATACTTTTCAATTAAAATCTTTCTTTAACTAACCATTTCATTTACAAAAACGGAAACGTTATAAAGAAATATTTACGAATCGTCTGAAAGGGAATATTGGAAAATAAAGGTAGAAAGCATCGCGGAATATTGGGTACAAATATATTTTTATCAAGCTTTTTACTATTTTTCTAGTAACAATATTTAATCATTTTCCTCGTAACCCTTTTATAACCTTTTGTAACCCTAAATATGTTGATATAGAAAAATATAGAATAGAACTAGAATAGAATTATATAGAATAAAATTTTATTCACATAAAATTATTTAAAAAATAAGAGAAAAAAATAAAGTCTTGTTCTCAATTTGCATCACTAGAGTTTGTCGCGAAAGAAACACATCTTGAACAGCTTATTGCTTAAAAGCCATCAATGTCTCGGCATTAAAATCGATGGTATTCTTCCAGGGGTTTGCTCTTTAACATCGATCAGTACACGAGAAATGTTCAATGCTCGCGATGACGTTCTGTATAACCGATGTAAAATGAGGAACAAGACGAAAGCGAAGAGGCAAATCCATCGCGGGTACTTTAATTCGAAATTGATTTCTCCTGCTCCTCCATCCCACCCCCTCCCATCTTTCTCCTGGTAGCATTCTCTCTTCGGTCCGGATCCTTTCTGCCGTGTCTCGTCATCTCTAATCTTTCCGATCGATTTAAACTCAATCGTTCTCTCGCCCTTTCTCTCGCCGTAGTTCTTTCCTTTCGGCGTTTTTCCTTCGAGGACACCTCTCTCCGTTGACCCGATTGCTCAGGTTTTTCCTTCTACCTTACTGTTTCGCAACTGCCTTTCGTGAGACTTCGATGCATCTCCCCAGCCCTGACGTCCGTGCCATTTCACTCTTAAGTAATTCGCTCAACCAAAACGATCTTATTCTCGTCCATTTCCTTCAATTTCATTTCCGCTTGACAAGCGGCAGCGGCAGCGGCAGCGGCGGCGGCGACGACAGCGACGACGCAGCGATATATGATGATACAGAGTCAACGATAAGAAAAGGTAAATGCAGCAACAAATAAATTCTCGAGGGATGTTAGATAAAATATCACTCTCTTTCTAAATATCATCTTATAAATTTAATTATCATCTTATAATTTTAAATTGTTAAATAATGACGCATGAACGCATGAAAAACGTGTCGTTCGAGAAAATGATAATGAGAAAATATAACTATCAACGCCTTATACTTTTAAATTTAAATTCGCTGAAAAATTCATTATTGCAATATATTTTAAAACTGTTTTAAATTATTTATAATGCGGTTTGATTTTTCTATTTATATTTTGTTTCGTGTCATGAATTATATTCTACCTATATACAATATCAAAGATACAATATCAGAATGGCAGAATATATTAGGAAACTTACTATATCGAGAAACAGAAACTGTCGTAATGAGACGAAAATTCCAAACGCGACAATATAATTCACTTCACTTTCAATTATACGAACGTTACTGTTCATTAGTGCTCCAATGGACCTAATTAAACGTATAAATTGAACACCAAATTGTTCGTTTTCAATTGCTTCGATGTTGTATCCCATGTGTCATTATCCATGGTAAATATAGTTCGCAAATTAGAAACACACGGTTAAAAGCCTTTACTAGAGTTTAATGCAAATGGCTTAAACGTTTAGTCTCATTACGATGATGATTTTACTAATCGCAGAGCAGGTTCATTTGATTCTAAATTAATGTGTTGTTGCAATCTAATATTGAAACATTTGATATCGAAATTATATGTTCGTAATTATATATTCGTTGTATGAAATAACATATTATTCATCAGATGTATTTTTCGATAACACAATTTTTTATTTTAAAATAAGAAAACTAATTCAATCCGGTTTTTTTAAATATATAATATTTTTAACGATTTATACGTTTAATTTTCGATATTGGTATATATAATATTCTCTTTGACATAAAATTATTGTAATAATCTATTACAAAATATAAAAGCAAACCTTCATTGTTATTCCCCGTATTAATTACGCCAGATACACGATACAAATTGAAATTTTGCACACGTTCAAAATTCTGCGCGGACATTTGAATATTTCGTTAATATATAGATATTATTGTTCATCGGGCCAGTCACAATCATAAGCTTAATAGGTGTGAAGCTTTAAACTCACGCGGAAAACGATTATTTGATTAAACGTTGAAACGTTGAACGTGTTGAAAGAGAAAATAGTCTGGGCATAATAAATTGAGTACATATAGATATCTGTACCTCCATTTATACAACAATAAAGAAAGCCAAATGTTTAATTTGACAACTTTGCAACTGTGTCATGTATATATTTTCAATATCGAAAGGCCATTAATTAATAATCAGTCAGTCGATGCATTAAATTAATAAATAACATTAATAACATTACCAGATGCGTATGTGAATATAAATGCGCTTATAAACGTGCGCGTATAAACGCGCGTGTTTCTCGACATCATTCTTTCATGACTCAGGCGAACGTTCCGTAGCCTTGAATAAGTTTAATTAATCCAAACTTAATCAGCGATTAAACCTACCGCAAAAGGACGTGACTCTTCTGACGGAAGTCTCGGCTCGCTGACTACTCTCATTAGAGAAATTTAACATGACGACACGTAAAAGACATAAATACATAGACAAATACCGTCAGCGAGCTTTGAGATGCACACGATGCCATAGAATCAGAGCAGCGGGATCGAGAAGCAATTTCCCAGGCCATCATCACAGCCCTTCATCGTGAGCGAATCCTCCGAGATAGCGGAGCGACGCAAACATAAAGAAGGCCAATTTCCACACGGACAGCTGGAGCCTTTGGCGCGAACCGAACGGTGTATAATTATCAATTAGTCGCGTGAGCGCCTATAAAGTGCCGCGAGCGCGCGGAATGTAAAGTAATTGTACGTGAATCGCAATCGACAGGTCAAATCTAATAGCGAAGCCAGATATGAAGAAAATATGGAGATTTCCAAAAGCAGATATAATATTTCTCTCGCAGAAAGAAAGCTAACCATGTCGCCCTTTTTTAAAAATCTTTTTTCTTTCAAGCAAAAAAAAGTTCAATTTAATATTCATTGCCAGTGGGAATGTCCGTCTAATTCACTCTATTGACAAATAATAAAAAAATTGTTACAAAATTGTATGTAATCTGATCAACGGCAAAAAAATAATTTTATTATAAATATAAAATTATTAGTTATAGAATAAAATACATATTTTTGTGATATTAGCAGCAAATTGCAATATCATTAAAATTAAAGTTAAGTTATAAAACATTTTGTATATTTGTCATCTTCCATCGCTCTCCATCGCTTATTTGAAATAAATAACATTTGCCATGTAATAAAAGAGTTAGGTAAAAGAGCGCTTGATATAAACGGGATAAGAAAAAAAATATAATCTCAAGAGATCTTCAGGAGATCTGTAATTATATGATCTGATCTAATTGATATTATGACAATATACTTGCGAATATATGAAAATGATCATTTTTTTTAAGTTATAATACTGATATGAATAAATTTTAAGAAAATATTTTATAAGAGAGAGAATTATCATTTTTATCATTATTTATTTTCAATTATTTATTTCCTTAATGTTAACAATATACATTTATGTAGCATCGATGTTAATATGTATAATTATAATAAATAAAAAAAATTTTTAATTAAAATATACAGACTATTAGATATTTGATTGATAATTTTTTGCTATAACTCTAAGTCAAGAAATGTCATATCCTTTTTTATCGCTTTCCCCGACGATTTATGTATGGCATTTGCGTGTATGTAGACAACGCAAAAAAATCTTTCGTTTTTAATATTTCCTGGTTAAATAGCTGATAAAAGATTTTTCGACCCTCGGCATCGAAGGGAATCCTGATATCTCCGTCCGTGGTGAAGCTTTCGCTTACGTGGCGGAATTTCCAAGAGGATCGAGCGAAAGAGTATTCGCAAGAGCGCCGGAATGAAAAATTCTGATACGTTGCTCGCGATTTCCAGCGTGCCAGTTTGATAACAATGCATAAAATGGAGATTGTGCTAGTATAAAGAGTTTATACAAGACAGATTGGATCGATTATATTTAAGAAGGTAAAAAATGAAGCAATTCTCGCAAGGTATAATAAGATATAAACCTTATATAAAAATCCTTCCGCAAATTATAATTTTAAATTAATTTTAAGAATTATTTTAAGAATTTATATGCTAAAAGTTAACACGCAACTCTCTTTAATTCACACTTCCAGTGTTAATATTACTAAAGTAAAAAATAATACAAATATGATAATAAAAAGATATCAAATAGCTGTAAATTATGATATAAAACTATAACATAAATTCTAAACATTTCCAAACATTTAAATTAAAAAAAATCATTGTTATTTTTCTTTTATTTTTTAAAAATATTGCTATATATTATAAGGATGATCATAAAAAGAAGCCGTTGAATAATTGGAAATACTGAATAATAATTCGGTATCTGAAAAACTCTCTTGAAATTTTATTAAAAACGTATTTATAGGTCTATCTACATAACGAGTCATTTAATACATTAATCCTTTTATTAAAGAAAGTTCGTGAGAGGAGGAACCTATTTCTTCGAATTTTAATTGCATAGTTATCGGATAAATAATCGCCATTTCCGTTAGGATATCACGATAAAATGAATAATTGCATTTAACCATGCAAAATTTGGTTTGAATAAAGAAATCCGAGAAAATTGTGCCACGCTAGAACAATTAATCCCACGATCCCACTTCTTTAAAGATTTTGCCGATAACAAAAAGCGAGTAAAAAGGTACTTCAGTACTTAAAGTTTATGTTTGGGACAAAAAAGGTGAGTGATTTTTAATGATAACTTGATTCGTTTCAAAAATTTTCTAATCTTCAACATTAAACAATGTTGTGAATAAATTAATTTAAAAATTTATCTATTGAAAATGCAATTCCATGTTCCTCAAAAAGTCTGCGGCTCGGGAGATCCGATATGTCAGTAATCCTTGGAGTTATTTCTGTCTTATTACGAATATTACGCACGCCATCATCCTATAATGGCATTCCTGACATTACAATCGTCTTAACATCAACTGATGGAAAATCGATCAACGTGGAAATAAAAGCTGTCACTGCGATTGTGAATAAGATGAATAAGAAAGATCTTTTGACCTGACCCTATCGCCATTTCTAAAATACAACACATAACAAAATCGAAATCACTTATGCCCACGGTCGCGTGACTCGTCATTTCTATCTCACATTCCAAGTTATATCTGCATAACGAGATATGTTTTGCAATCATGTGAAAATTCTTCATACATTTTGTTTAAAAAAATCAAGAATGTGAAAAAAAATAGAAAACGTCATGTGTTTAAATATCATACATAATTTCAATTGATTTTTTTTTCAAAATATCTTTTACATATTTTCTAAAAAATAAAAAGTATAAGAAAGAAATAAAAAGTAAAAGAAGAAATGAAAATAAGATAAATAAAAATTGTAAATTTTAAATGCAAAGTATAGTTACTTAGTATAAAAAAGATGAACATATAGCTAAAAATCTACTTAATGATACAGTATCTAGTAACATCATCTTCATAATAAGTGAACTAATTCGAGATTAAAGTGAAGGGAGAAAGAGAGAGAGAGAGAGAGAGAGAGAGAGAGAGAGAAAGAGAGCGAAAGAAAAAATTAGTTGCGGTAAACGGAGTAGGAGCGTGGCGTTAACAGCAGCTAATGCATCAAGTTAAACTCGGTAGAAGAGCACTCGCGAAACTTTCGTCCATAAATACCGTGATTTTTTTTTCAGAACCGCCGGACCTCGTATTACATTATCGTTAACGTCGAACGCAGTACAATGCCGCCGCCAATGTATAACGCCGCACCACCCCTGCGGTGTATCTATGCGGCTGTTCGATCGGTGTTGCTTCCATTATTACAGCTCCCGTCTCCCAAGTCACAGGGAAAATAAAAGACAAGCTGCGAAAGAGAAAAAGAGCATTGCAAATGCTTGCAAGCCATCTCACAATAACTGTCGCCGCATTTGCGACCGTATTTGCTCAAACGAACTTTAAAACACGTAACACGTCAAAAGATTGTCTTTCTCTCTTTCGATTTAATTCCTTCTTCAACAGTGCTCGCTATAACAGAGTTTTTTGCCTTGTTATTTAAACAGCTATGGAGATCAGGGAGTATTTTTATTCCCTTCGTTAAAAGGTTGGAGCACTAAAGCAATCAACATTATTATATTACGTTATCATATTTCTTCTGTACAACACATCCGGGAAGTATTTTAAGTTTTAAATGATTTAAATAAAAAGAACCTAAATTGTCTGTCAAATAATAAAACGGAATAATAGCAAATGGTTATTTGAACTTCGTTGTTTCATTTTTCTCTTGACTTTCTTCATCAAGATTTTTTTTTTACATTTTCTCAATATTTTTTTTCTCACTCAAGTTTGTGATAATTTTGCTGCAAGTGTAATATGAGGGAAAAAAATCACATTAAAACAAACTATCTCCTTCAATTTTAAGCTATCAATTATTAGATTCACTTTGCGGATAGAATGTTTAGTGCTCGTACAAGTATATATGTTGTTAGATTCGCGAAGTATGTCATGTACATGTAGAGAGTTTGCTCGTCGCATCAGCATCGTCGACGTTGAAGTTGTCAGTCGTTGTAAATGGGCTTTGAACTTACACCGAAACGGATACATTAGGAACGAATACGTTAATCGAATTTCGCGGTCTTGGGATGGTTAACGAGGTCGTGGTGTTACGTGTTCCGTGAGATTATGCGATAATACAGAATTTGCGAGTTTCTAACTCTTTACCATAACAAGTTGCGAGAAACAATCCATTTCCGCGCATGGAGCGCGTACTTCATTACTTCCCATATATTAATTAAATAAAATCGCTAATCTCATCGTCGTGACACGGAAATGATCTTTCACGTTGCTACGCCGCCCGTTCGTTTTAATCGGTCTTTGACCTTGATGGCGCAGCCTGTATCGGCTTAATCGAATCTCCTCCGGCAAACGGGCTGGCATAATAGCGGCGTTTATATTTACCGAGAGTACCCGATAACATAACCGAGTCATCCGCTACAACAGGCTACAAAACTGGGAAGATGCTCTGATAATAATTTCATTCCGCTTTGCGCGCGTCGTGCGGCTGCACGTGCGCCAAGATAATGCATGATAATCGGGCATTAAGGAGCGAATTATACGGCGCTTAACTCCCTTCCCCTCCCTCCCCCCCCCTTCTCCCCGCGCCTCGGGGGGCTTCGCAAACAACGGGTTTTTACTCGCTCGCGTTGTGTACGCTCGCCAATTAAGGACACGGCCGCGATTAAAGCGAACGGAGCAACTCCCTTCAAGGCATCGGCCTTTAAGATGCGCTCCCTTGAAATGAAATTTGCATAGCTCGGCGGGTGGGTACGCCGAGCTTTCTTAGCTTTGCCTCTCTTCGCGATACTTATCCGCGTTTTCCTCCGTGCGGGGTCACCGCGACGAAAACGGTGACACGACCGTCCAAGTTTGGCCATTTGTTTCCGGAATTGTCGCTACAAAGAATTAATGAAGATTAGAGATAAGCACGTTGGAACCGTGAAAAATTACGGGAAGATTACGACTATTGTGGATTATTTTGTCGAGAGTTCTTAGTATATCTCACTGCTTTACCCGTTAGTTGCAAGTATACGATTTTATATTAATTGTAAGTGAATAATTAGATATTATTAGATATTAATATATAAGTCAAACAGATATGCATAACATTAAAGATTAAGAAATATTGTTGGATGTTGATTGGAACTTTGGTCCTTTCTAATTTTATACATGATGTTCTTAACTACATTATTCTTGATTTGATGACAACTTGAAAGAAGATAAATTTCTAAATTTCTCCGATTATATGTTTGAATAATTCTCATTCTCTCATTCTGTCATTCTCATTGAATGTTTGTCAATGTTAAAAACTTATCAATTTTCAACTCATAATATAATTTTTTTACAATTTATAATAAAATTAATATAATAAACTACCAGAGACTAAGTTTTACAATTTTTCTTTGAAGAAAATATAAAGAATAAAAAGTTCTAAGATTTTAATTTTTAATTTTGAGAAAGTATAATAAATAAAAATAAGAAAAAATTTTAACAAATATTTTAATTATTTATCAAATTTATTTGGATATAAAAATGTGTTTTGATAGAATAACTTGATCAGTTATTTTATTGATAAGATATTATAGGGAATACAGAAGAGAAAATTAAAGATTTATTTTTAATTTCACAAAATATCAAATTATATTTTTTATCGAGAATGTCAAATGCTCATTTTCTAAAAAAAGTCAAAATCAATCAAAACATAAAAATCAATGAAACGCGATGTTTTATATAACAAACAATATTTTCAAGACGTAGAAAAGGAATCGATTACGGACGGTATAATATTGATGAGAATGGCATCAGAATGCACATCCGGTAACCATGTCGGGTAACCAGGCACGCATATGGTACATCGTGATAATCTTCGACTTAAGCCACGGATCAACTCGATTGGCAATTGCGTCGGGTGGTGAAGCAAGAGGGGTTGCTCCCACCTCCTAAGCTTGTAATCCGAGCGGTCGGATCGGTCGGAATTCGACGGTGGGTGAAATATTATTAAGGAACATGAGATATGGCTCTTCTTACAGAAAAGAGAGAATGTAAACGACCGCGGGATAAGCTAGCAACGACTCCGAGCGGAGGATTGAGCTTTTAATGCCGCATAAATCTGCGTGATAGGGGAGGCAAAAGCGCGCTCAGCGATCGTATTACTCGCAACAATTCCGAAGAGATACGTCAGTTACCTGTCAATGAAGGAACGCTCAGATCGCGAGAGGTCGATCACTCCCGCGTCGCCATTCGTCGACGAGCTGCGGAGCTTAAAGCACGGTCGACAGCTTAATTGATGTTGACCGACAACAAACAACTCGATATTACTCCCAACGTAGCCGCGCGCGCCACTGATCGATCTCGATGTCTTTGAGTTCACAGAGTTGACGTGAAGCTCCTTGTTTGCGTAAGGATGACTTACCAAACGGCGGCCAGTAATCGATTGGCCCGCGTCCGTCACGTATCGTGTCAGATTTAACAGGAACAACTGACGTCAGAATGCTCGAGACTGTTTCGATCAGCTTTCAAATATTAACGTAGTGGCGGAGAAATGATAATAGAAATTAATTTATTCCAAGTTAATCAAGGATAGATTTTGACCAGGTTCTCTTTTAGTTAACATCTCGCGCGAGAGGATTTTCGTTTTCTACAATTGCTTTCGTGTTTTTTGAAAACGACGACGCAAACTTTATACGCGCGCACACGCCGCGCTGCATCGGTTCCACAGATTGAACAGATTCGTAAAAACTTTCATTCGCAAACGATTTCTAGGCGCGCCGGTCATAGCACTCGTAAAACCGCGCGACAACGACAGGAACACGGCCCGACGCTTCCTCCCTGTTATCCCCTTTATCTCCCCCGTCGTCCGCCGCGCGACGAGCTCTCGATGCTGGAAACAGTTGTAAAACCTGCCGTTTGCCACGCGGGGACGCAAAACATTCTACCGAATCCACTTTAAAATACTCTACGAGCGCGCGATGCGAAAATCCCACCCCGTCCGGCCTTTCGAACAACATCGACGAGATGACCCGTCGCGAAAGCGCGCGAGCGTGAAAACGTCATGCTGGAAAATCGAGAATCTTTTTTTTTCTCCACCGTTCCCGGCACTTGTGTGCGTTATCAGCTAATCGCGTTGACAGGACGGGCCGTAAAAAAGTTTATCGCGAATCACCTGGCGATGACACGCCGCACTTGCAATCTCATATTGACGCATCGATTTTAGAAAAGGCAGCGGACAACGTCATTTAAGTGTTTAACGGTGTAAAAACGACGTCAGTCTCACGCCGTTCAGTTTTACGCCGGAAATGAATTCCTGCGTACCGTGACCGGAAAGGTGATAGATCTCGATCGGAAAACACGTCTGCTCTGTCAAATTAAAATCTGGATTTTAGCCGAATAGATCTGATTGAGATATTCGAGAATTCTGAAGATAAGCGGCGAGTATAAAACATTTTTTAAATACTCGCGTCTTTTACAATGCGGATGGTGGATTTTTAATATTTTCTCCGTCCCATTCCCATTCTCTCTCTTGATATACATGCTTCTTCCAATTTAAAGGGAAACATTATGCGGTGAAAAGTTTAAGCGTACTTACAGGTCGCTGAGGAACTTTCAGACGCTTGAACTTTCGAATACGCCTCTCGAATTACTTCGCGAAGTATAGTGGAATTGTGTATACGGATTTAATCTATTTCCGTGGCTCTCACCCGACACGTAGGCGGAAACTGGAAAAATCTCATGCGCGTCTGCGATCCGAATCCGATTCCCTAAGCATCGAGTTGCTTCTGAAGATACTTTTATTCGCGTCGCTGTCGGATTTCGCGAGTTTATACGAAATGATTCGTGCTCATCTTACCGAACATTGTGTACGCATGTATGTGCTGCATATTGAGCACGTATATTTCACGTTGTACCGTCATGGCTTTTGATACAATGAAATGAGAAAAATCGATTCGGGATTTAGATAAATAAAAATAGAAGTACAAAAGAGACTGGAATATAAATGCAATTGGTTAAGAAGAAACTATAAAATTCATAATTTCTAGAAAAGTTAATTGTTTCCGAATTAATTGATCTGTACGAAGAAAGAGAGACTGTCCAGGACTTTTCCATACAATTATATTTAACAGCTCTTAAAGAAAAAGGAAATAAACAGGAAAGAAATATAATATCTGCAAAGAATTTCTCATCATATTCTTGGCATAGCTAGGTGTAGCAACAGTAATTTTAAGTTTGTATACAACTTGCTGCATGTATTCAATTTCCGGAGCTATGTATTTTATAGGTGCTCATGAAAATAAAATATCGCGCTAGTTTGCAACAATCGATCCGTTATGCTGGATTTTCTTTTTATTTCGTGCCCTGCAAATCGAATAAATTGTTGAATGAAAAATTGGTAAACTGAATCCGACATTGCATTTAATTTCAACTTGTTCTACACGTATCCCACAGTAATCCGTAGAACGAATTTTTTAGACAATTAAGAACACGTGTGCAGCGTTTATCTTTAACAATGCGGCAAAACAACGTTATATTTTTCAGTTATAATATAAATAAATCGAACGTATGTAACGTTCGATCCTTATCCGTTTTATCCTTATCCGTTTTATATTTAAGTTTTATATATATATATATATAAATACATTCACAATTACGCGTTTACATTAAGAGATTCGTAACGTTTGTAAAAATAAAATTGTTGAGCTCTAACGATCGGTATAACAATCTCCCGAGCTGTAAAGGTTTGATTCGATCAAAATGTAATTCATTTTAGGGAGAAAAACGGTTTTCTTTATATAAAAATGGATATTCAAACAAATTGATCCATTCGACCCCCTTTATCTGGAATAGGATTTGACACTGGACTGATGAAAGTTACAATTCTCTTTCCATGTAACACGGGCAAAATCAACGTTACAATCGTCGTCTACCAGGCCGGGCGAGGTCAAAGTTCTAAATCAGGGTACGTTTGAAACGTTTACCTTTCGGGGTTACGTCTGTACATCCCATCGCTGTATCCTTCAAACGGGCCGCCATCGCCGTGTCGTGCCTCCGCAGGAGGTACCGGCTTTTCCCGTTTTGCATGCTTTTCTTTATACGCTTAAACAGAGGTACACACGGTTCTACACGTATAAGCGCACGGGCGCAGTTGTGTGCAACAAAAGTGGGACGGGGCCAATGTTATCGGAATGGCGTGAAAGAAACGCAAAGCTGAAACTAACGAGCTTAACTTTGCTCTGTAACCGCAGCAAAGCCGGCGGGATCAGACGGAAAGTCTGTTTTCCTGTCGCCTGTCACGAGCATGGATACAGATACACGCCGTCGTCGTCAAATCTCGTTTCGCCAACTTGGCTGTACGTTGACCCGATGCATTAGACATCCTTCCGGATTTGACAGCGCGGCAATTAAATCGACGCCAATTAATGAGCGACGCGACGAACAAGCTAGTTCGAGTGTGCGTCAAATGAGCTGTATGACCGAATATTAGTACGCAAAGATATTATTATGATCATACATTTTTATAACAATTTTCAACAAAAGCATAGCATAAAAGGAAAAGTATAAATTTTAAATAATAATTATTATACAAATAGTACTATTAATTATTTATTAAATTACTTTTCATTAAATTACTTTGTACACTCGTATAATATAATGTTCCAATTAATTAATTAGTTATTAGGAAATAAACACACGAAAGATATAAAAGAATAACGATAAATAATTTGACGTGAAAAAGCAGGAAGAGAAATAATATTCATATATATTGGGAACGTTCAAACATTAATCTCTTTTTAATAAATTTAGCAAAATGAGATTTTAATAATCTCGATATTAAATACAACAGGATTTGATAGAGTTATAAAATGTGCAAACGTTATACCATAATTATGATACAATTAATAAAAATTCGTTCGTAAGTACATATTTTTATTCTCAGAAATTAATAATAGTAATGCAGAAAAAACGCGATAATCCTATCGCTTTAATATATGCATTATTAATATATGCATTTTGCGGCTTATTGTTAAGATTCATATGTGTAAAGTGCACCAAATATTAAAAAAAAATTTATTTATTAAGATATTTAATTAATTAATTATTTGATAATAATAATAAACAAACGAAAACATTTACTAAAATAAACCGATAATGAAAGAAAGAACGTCCGAGACTTGTAATATAATACAACAACTTTTGTATCCTTTTGTGTCATCAAAGAACTGCGATTTGTTAAAGAATATTTTTTTTCTAAATGTATACAATGGTCATTATAACGACACCGTCGTCGGTAGATTTGAATATTATCTTGACAAGCTGTTCGCAAATCATCCTCGTATATCGCGCGATTGAATGCTAAGAGTTGGGTTAATTTCGTTTCTCGGGCAAGTCCCCGCCCCGAATTCAGGCACGCAGCACAAAAGCATGATAAATGATTTATTCGCCACGGTAATTATTCTCGCGGAATAATTCACTCGGGCCCGTTTCTCGTTCGTGGCCCATTATTTGCGCTTCGGCTTATACGACGGCCGGGCGCGGTCTCTCATTCTGCCGGTCCGGTAACGCGGGACCGTTACGCACGTCCGGTATTCCGGTGGTTGAATTTTCACGTGAAAATGCATACATGTGTACATAAGACGTATGTAAACGAGACTTGCATCAACAATTTACGGTTGCACCCGTGCGTCAGCGTCATTCGTACCTGTCGCGTAATAACGTACACGGAACACTCCTCTCCTCTCATCACGTTGCTCATTCAAGAAAATTGTGATGCAAACTAAAAGAAAGAAAAGAGAGAGAGAGAGAGAGAGAGAGAGGAACGGAGAGAAATGTCCACTCGAAAGAGAAAAACTCGACGCGTGTATTCAGAGTGTTCTAGGCATTTCCTCTCTAATTACGAATAATGGAGAACAAGCTAATGGAATACCGCTTGTTTCGATCCCGATAGTTCTTGTGCCTGAAATTTAAGAAAAGTGAATAAAAAAGAAACAAAATGCTAAAATGCGATTGTTTAAAATGAACAAAGATCTGGGAATTTTCATTGATTAAAAGTTTCCGTATTCAAATTTAATTTATAAGTGTTTTTTTATGTGCTTACATAAAAATAAATATATGTTATTCATACATAAATTATATTATGAATCGTTAAGTTTAATAAGTGATTATTATAATTAATATGATTAAATATATTAATGATGAACGAGTATATTAATATTTAAATTTAATTAACAAAAGTTCACATTGTTTTATATATATTGTCGTGAATTATATTTATTGAACAGAATAAATTCGTTCCTCTTTCTAAGGAACTTAAGAAACACATTTTTCAATTTTATTGCAAACGTGATTAATTTCTTTTAAATCATTTAATTAAGTTTCAGAAATGCGACTTCAAAATAACATGTTATTTTGCACTTCTTTCAAATGTTGTTTTTGTAGATTTTCAACTGGCGAATTAAATAAGAGTTTTTTGATAAAATGGACGGTACCGGAAATATCTCGTATGTGCGCGAATAGAAAGGCTGTGTGTCATTGTCGACCGCATTCAAAAACACATCGTTTTCGTATACACACCTAAAATATTTACGTACACCCAAGTATGCATGAAAGAATATGAATATCCCTGGTTCTCTGATCCTTTGTGCCCATTGAATTTAAAATAATGGCCATATTTTTAATGCGTCACCGGGAAGTATAGCACGTCACGATGATCTACTATATCCAAGAATCTTCGCATTATGATAGCTCGGACGAATAGAAATCCCGCCGCGGGATTGAGATAAATAACGGCCATTTATCCAAGTGCTCTGCTCATAGAATTTAATCGATTCTTTAGGTAAGAAAGATGTCACCGTAAATGGAATATATCACAAAATTTGTTTTCGCGTCAGATCCTGTCTTAATAAAACCATTATTCTTTAAAAAGTAAAGATTTGTAAAATGAATTACTTGTAATACAGCGTAAGTTACTCGTAAGTTATTCTTTTTACACGTCACATTTATAAATTAAATGCGAACATAGAAATTAATAACAGAATAAGAATGGAAGATTTTATAAAAAAAAAAGGAGAAATACAGAAGTCAGCAATTTTTACACTGTATAAAAATTAATATTTATTTGCAAAGTAACACAGAATAATCGAATTTGCTTTACCATTTCATCTTATGGTCCAACATTTAGTGACAAATAAAAGTCCTGCATTTATGGTGAATACCAGGTCGAGCATCCGGCAACAGATTCGCGGAACAAGAGAATATAGCCGAATACTGATATTCTCGTAACTATGAAATATGGAAAACAAACGTGCCTGGTCGGAGGTGGACAACGGGTACAGTTCGTTTCATTCGCCACGAATGTTATACGTTTGACGAAGAATGAATTAACAATATAGTAGCAACATTTATTTGCATTTCCTTTTCATTTTCGAGATACCTGAATTATTCTTTAATTTTATACGAGTAATAAACATTTTATTTATTTTTATAAAAATATTTGTATCACATAAACAATTTCGAAGTTTACCAAAAATGATAAATTTTTATTTATTATAAATCATTTAAATTTAATACGAAAAGAATTAGTTATTAATGTTAGATAAATTAAATACTACTTTTCATATAAATTTCTCGTAAAAGAGCTAAACCTATTCGGTGTTCAGTAAAAAAAAGAAATAAAAAAATAAAATATTAAAAACAAATTTAATATTATATATTTTAACCGTAAATCAAATTTTAATTTTTTAGCAGAAATCGATTTCTAATTTTTGCTTAATGAAACCGAGCTTTTTTCTTTCTCAAAATCGTAAGAAATTGCCAATGCTGCGCGTTACATTACAGCGTTCACATTCTGAACAACAGAGTCATCCGTCCATCGGTCGCTCGAATTGCTAGTCTCTTTCATGAATGCTCTCTAATTGAGAACTGCGAGTTGTGGGATCCTTCAAGATCCAAATGCACGCGAGCGGAAGTCGAATAGTCACGGTCGCTTCCGTCGTTAGTGGACTCGTGTGTCCTCCCGCCTAATTGCGAGGTGCGATTCAATGGCGGCGGGAAAATCGAGAGGCACAGGACTTGTTTGCGGTCGTCAGAAAACGAGTGACGAATTAACAGCGGCCGCAAACGACATGCCGATGGCCGACTGCTGCGGTTAGCGCGACTGCGGCGTTTGAAACGACGTGTAGGGCCGGCATTCGCCCCGTGGGTTTTCATTGAAATTCATCGGGGAGAACGGAACAACTGTGTAACTACAATGCGCGGGTATATTTTGTACAAAGCGCACGAATACGCGCGCGAAAACGGGATATAGCACGAGAACAACACGACGGATAGTTGAATATTGGTCGACATGACGAATGTAACCCTGCCCTTCCCGTGTCTGCGTAACATTATTACGTATTGAAAAGCTTTTAACTATTCTAACTCCCTAAGCACTCGCGTAAGGTCAATTTGGCCCGAACGAGTTTTCTGTCGTTTGAATTTTTTATTACAAAAATAGACAAGAGGAAAAAGACAGAAAGAGAGAGAGAGAGAGAGAGAGAGAGAGAGAGAGATGTTCGCTTAGAATCTGCTATTGTTAAATTTCACCTGGAAGTGGAACATTAATTTTGTCTTGCTAAATGAACCATATCTGTACTTTTTCCCTTATTTTACTTATAGCATGTCTAAGAAATATTCAGAACGTGATAAAGAGTTGCCGGCGGAACTGTTTTACGAGATAATAAAATTTCATTTATGTAAAGACGAAATATATGTATTATTCATAATTTATGTTTATTGTGATATGCAAACTTAATTGCCTAGATAATTTCTTCTTATTAAATTATATAATAAAAAAAGTACTTTTGTAGTCTTCAAAGAAAAGATCTGTCTATTTTTAAAACATTATGCGTATACGTAAGGATCAAAGTTTCTGGAAAAGAGAAAATTTTTAAATAAATATGAGAACGTGAGACAAGAATTTTATGAAGCTTTTGTGACGAGACTAATTCATAATGGTTGAGAATGGAATTAAGTTATTGGAATTTTTCAAGTACCGCGAGAGGCAATAAATTGAAGCAGTGACTGGAAGATAAACGTTACAGGCTTTTTTTAAAGACTTTTAAAAGAGCTTTTCTAAGGTCGTAATGCATGAAGAACAAGAAGCATTTCATAGTTAAATAAGCGGTACAATTGATTTTACGTAATTCTTTGTAAAACCTTGCGATAAAAAATGTCGAGTGCAAATTCAACCCCATGAAATACCTTAGTTGGAAAATTCGCTATTGCAAGTGCTGCGAATATCTCCGTTCCTTCCGACTACCAACACAAGATAAAGTATCTCGTACTTTTACTTCTTCTCGCTTTTTATTACGGAATTGTAGACTCGGAAAAACGAAGAAGAGAAATTAATGGTAAAGAAATTAAAAAATCAAGAGTAGCGTACATACTGTTTTCTTATATAAATATATATCATGATGCTGTTTTTTCTTATAATAATCTTTAAAAAATTAATAATGTAATCTAATAATTTATTCACATATTATTTGTATATGGTATACCATTTGTTTATACATATTATAATAAAGTTCACATCATGTTTAAAAAGTGTCAGAAGTGATATTTTAAACTCTAATATTAAGTGCAATAAATATAAGAAAATTAGGACTTCATTCTATTAATCATGTTTCCTTATTTGCCAAATTTTATAAAATTTGGGAGATTATATGTAATAATGTTAAACATTTTGTATAATGCACGTACACAAGCTTTATGTATGTAATTATTATATAAATAAAGATTTTAATTATTTTCCTGCATTATTCATTTTAATTTCGTAACTTCTCTTTCTTTGTTATCTAATTACTACCTATTATAATAAAATTATTTATGACTGCACAATTTGCAGTAAATTAATTCATAAATGATTTAAAAATTTTTCATGCTTATGCGCAAAATTTGATTTTATTGCAGTAAAATACATATGTGTTAAGTATGCATTTGCCAATTAATTTTATTGCGATATTATTATTCACAATACCATAATTATATGGTTATATAATCCGATCTTAATTTAACATTAATACGATTGTAAGTTTATTATCATAATAAAAGTTTTAAAAATTTAGGGAACACACAGATATGATAATTATAACTAAACAATAAAATTATGTCTTCACTATTATATATATTTTGTTAATTTTATAATATTATTTATTAATATTAATATATATTTTGTTTAATTATAAAATAGTAGATACAGTTGATATTTCTCATTTATTTGTTTTATTGATGCAAAATTTAAATTTACCGTAGAGTATTGCGATCTGTTTTTACTTCATTCAGTTACTGATATACCATTAACTTAGTGCAATAATCGCACGTTTTATACAAATTACACAGGCAACCATTTAATTCCTTAATGTATTATGCATGTAAAATGTAACATTTAATATGCCGGCTTTTTCCCCTGCTACCGTTAAGGTCGTACGTGTACGCGTTTATGTGTTACGAGATTAGATATATTATGGTAAACCATTAAAGAGAGCTAACCCCTTGAAAGTAGCACGCATCGTAGTTATCCAAGCTCGCGAGCATGTCAGGCTCGCTTTAACGCTAATTAATTCTAACGAAGAGAACTCGTGCATCGGAATCTTGACAACGTAGAAACCGCGGTAGAGGAACAAATATGCATGTGTGTACAAAGAGCGTTGCTGAAGATACTTTTTCCGATAATAACCTACCGTATAATTAAAAAATAAAAGTTAAACGCATTCTTTGACGTCCTATTTATTGTACTAAACTGCTATATTTAATAAAACTTTCCAAATACGAAATACTTATTAATATTTCATTATTGTTAGACAGAAAGAACCAATTATTCGTCAAACAATAAAGTTAACTGAATATTCCGCTTTCTCTCCCATAGTTTACACTAACGATACCAAAAACAATTTCCTATAATAATTTCATAATAATAAATTAATTTCCGCAAATTCTCCGCTATATTTTGCTCGCGAGTGAATGAATATATACGTGTCGCTTTATCACCATACCATTAACGCGTATACACATTAGGGGAAAAAGGAAGAGCTTCATGCAGTTACAGTAATTCGTTCACTTCGCTCTGCACGACGTAAATACGTCGGTGAAATTAATCGATCGACTCCGCGAGAGGCTTCGCCGAAGTGCCGAAAGAATTTCTAAAGGTTTCCACGGGAAAATCGTGTTTCCCGACTCTATCCATTCCGCCACCCTCTCCGACTCCCGGGCCGCCGTTATCCCACAAGCGGGTAATCCACGACTGGGAACCGATAGAGCCAGCCATTTTCCTATCAGACATTGGAAAAACGTGTCTATCGAATTGGAATATATAACGACAGCCGGAGGTAGAGGAGATCCGGGCACAGGATACGCCCGTACGTGGTGGTTTCCACGTATCATCTTCCTCTCATACACAGCAGCGCGTGGCGCGGCACTCTGGATTTCACGATCGCCCCGCGTCAAGGGGTGGGCGCCATTCTTCTCACTCGTTCGTGCACGAGCCGCGCCGGCTCTCGTGCAAGAGAATATTTCTTCTTATCGACAAGTCGCAATAGCGCCGTCTGGAAGATACTCGCTCGCTCGGCAAGATGGGCTCTTTATGAGCGAGGCAGATTTACAGGCGTGGAAAAGCCCCGGCCCGCGCGCGCCGACAGAAAGAGGGCTCCTCCCCGTCCTAGAAGAACGCGTGCCTTTATCGCGCGCGATACGAGAACAGCTTGTATTAAGGGGGTTATCGTCTCGAGCAGCATTTTTATCTGGCGAACGACGCAGCCGAGAAGAATGCTCAAAGGAGGACACGATAAATTGATGCTCGCTGGGGTTAAACAGAGGAAATTGGAAGCGCTAACACGCACAATTCTCGAGATCTATAGTACACGCGATACAATATAAATTCGAAGTAAGTTATCGTAGATGCGAAAAGTGGGATTTAACATAAAGCTAAAGGTTTTATTTGTTCTCGTGAATCTTTCTGCAACAAACATTTTATATTTTATATTAAAATCTTTAGCAAAATTTTTAGCATAGAGAGCGATTTCTAAAAGCAATCTGAAGTTTCTGTTTGTCTAATACAAGCTAAATGCAGCCTTTAATTTTTCAAGAATTCCAGAAATTTATTCCTAATTTTAATTACTTACAATGTTCAAATTCTTTTGTAGGTTGTATAATATTTTTTTTTAGAAACTCAGATTACATGGCATATTAATTACCCCAACAAACAGGGCACAATCGATATTCCATGATTTCCGGGTCACTTGGCGCCGCTTGACGGGATCGGTACGTTTGCGGGTGCAAAGAAATCCTCGTGCGACATATCTTCGATGGTCGCAAACAAGAGCAGGTCGTTCTCTACACCGATTGATGTAACGAGGTGCATTAATTAGACCGATCGATAGCCTGTGATTAACAGGTCAGCCATCGCTACCTCGCGTTCCATTTGTTCGTGTTCGCTCCGTAGCTATTCTCTCCCTTTCTCTCTCTCGCTTTCTTTCGCTTATTCTATTTTTATTATACCAATGAGGCAGCACGCCGCTCCAAGAGACCTCGAATACAAAGGACTTTGATATACTGTCGGTGAATGTATGCAAATGTAAGGGTGCAGTTGTGCGGTTGATGAATGCATCAGAATATGTTAATTAACGTGGACAAGAAAAGATAGCGCCACGTGGCTAGCCTGCGAGTAATGCCATGCCCATCAATTTCTTCACGTCAATTGTAAGCGCGTTTATACTCCATTATCATTTTTTATTAAATACTTAATCCGTAAACACGTTATTATTTCGTATTTTTCTAACGTTTAAAAAAGCCGAACTATTCATTATTTTGCGTATAAAGCATTGCAAGAAGATATTGACAAACTGATGTAAAAATCTTTATCAAATTCGACATATATCGACATAATAAGTCACTATAACAAAATCCTTGCGATTAAATTTCACGCACCGCAAGATAATTGGATAAGATTTTGCTTCCGTCAAGTCTTTTGGCAAAGCAAGCACAGAATAAACTGTATTGATTATATAAAAGGTTTACCTGCGAAAGACAGCTTATTCTTTTGATGTATACCTTGCCTTTTACTCAATAAAAGGCTCGTTTCTGAGCATACATGCCGAGAATGAAACGTAGTTGATATATAATTATCTAGTGGTTAAAGAAATTAATATCTTCCTCATAGTCATAAAATATATAAAATAACAAAAAGATCTTTTGTATTCTCTTGTATTTATTAATAATTGGTTATTTATAATTAAAAAATAAATTTGCTTAATATAATAATTCGATTTCTTTTGATCCTATCACAATTGATTAAATAACATAATTATTTAACAATATTTAACAAAAATTAGTTTCAAGATAGCATCGATTATTAAATATTTATTTTTCTAATTTATTTTTAAACCTCGACGATTTCTAAAATTTTATATAAATTAAAACTTTTATTGAACCGTCACATCTAGATATTAGGTTTTCATCGATTTCCACACATCGAGCCGAGATTCTCACGGAAGAATATTCTCTTCTTATCGCGACAAAGAAATAACACATTCTACAACGGTAAGATACGCTGAGCCTTTCAAGAAAATAGAATCTCCATGTTACGAAGAGATTGATATATGTTCAGAACAGGTTAGGGTTTATCTATCAAACCGACGATGTTACCTGCAGATTGAATCAGATAGCTTCTGTAGACTATCTTTTAGTTTTACTCTACAATCGTTAGTTATTGTTTTTTTATACTGTTATACCTTGTTTATATATACTTAATGTAACATCTTTTATTGCGTTATATTTATATCACATATAAAATCGTTTTTGAGTACAAAATATAAATTCCAATACTATGAACAATATAAACAAGTCTATTTTGTTATTTTAAATTATATAAAAAGTTTCAAATTAATCCTATGTATTTGTTTCAATTACCAATATATTACATACAAAATAAAAACTGTAAAATTGAATGTATTTAACAATTATGAAACGTTATTATTAATTAATTATATTACTTAAAATTTATGTCTTACAATTAAGATTTACGCTAATTTTCACTGCAAATAATTTTTTTTTTTGTAAATACAGCAATTGTATTTTAGCGAGAGAATTAAGATTGATGTTACAACATGATAATTTATCCTGTGCAAAAGTTAAATATTCACGTTTCTCCAGGAAATGCGAATCTCACTCGGATCGAATGCGATACGAGAGAACACGTGCGATTCTTCTAATATCGAATTAAACAGAATAATGTAATCCCGTACGACTAATAGATCGCCCGACAATTTAATTCCTCCTGTGTCGATTCAAATTGGTTACATCGAGAACATCAGCCGGTATCTCAAGCTGCGCGGACGACGTGGAAGTGCCGGCACGAGCGCCTCGTGTCATCATGATTGGCCATCGCTCAGCTGAAACGTAAAGCGACGCAGTCGCGCGTCGACAGATGTTTGACTTTGGATTAAACGATCCGTCAGACCTAAACGATCGTCGTTAATCGCTGGAAAGCGGCGGAATCGCGTTACACGATTATTCACGCGCACGCTCGTAATGCGCGCAATTCAAAGGGAATTACGCGAGAGGTGAAAGCCGATTTACTCCGACGTATTCGGATCGGCGTGGCGGACGTAACATCGCGGAAGCAAAAACTCGGTTATTATCGCCGACATTGCGAGTGTGTTTCGATCGGCAATGCTGAGCGCGGATGTTGCTCGATTCCGGTGCATCTTTCGTGCTGCATACACAGCATGAAAGCGCGGTACAACGTTATGTGCGGAGAGATTCCAGTGTTAAATAAATTTTCCTTTTCCGCTTCTCTCTCTCTCTCTCTCTCTCTCTCTCTCTCTCTCCGCATGTACAATATTATTGTCTAGATGATAGATAAATGTCTTTATATTTTTTTTTTCCTTTTTAAATCTAAAAGTTATTTTCAAAAAAATCTGTAATATCCAAATATACAGCTAGAATTAAATCTGATATCTATGTGAACGGATTTATAGCAAATTTTCCCGTCATATGTGGCAAAAAAAAAACAATACTTAAGTCGCGGCAGTACTTAATCGCACTTCCGCTCTCCCCCGTATAAATACGGCGAGTCATAATTCTGCTTCTTCTTATAAATATAAATGGCGCTTTTGCAGACGTTAAGAAGTTTCTTAAGCTTTTAGAAGCACACGAAACGTTGTGAGCACTTGGAAGCTAAACTCGCCGACAAGAAGGAAAGCGGAAAAATGGCATGGAAAAAGAAGAAAAATGTAAACGCTCTCTCGCGATGATGAACCAGGTCAAATAACGATTGCATCACGATCATCAAAAAATTAATTGGCACGGTATTTCATCGCTTACTGCGTAAATAATAAAGGGAATTGCAATTGCGTGCATTTATCACACGAGAATCAACATTATTATTCACCTTTCTAAAAATAGAATCTAAATCACACCGTCTAACATTTTTGAAAATATTAAAAGCGTTTCAAAGCGTATTTACTTAAAGAAGACAAAACTTTTTAATATAAGCAGACGTCGACTTCATCGCGCGCTTTCTCACGAGTCAACTCGTCAAACTGTCAACGTGTGTTATTTACATTTAACCCACATGCATAGCGCACCGTAACGCGGGAAATTGTCCTCGCACCTTTGACCGGAAATAAACGTCAATACGGTAACGCGCGAGCCGCCGGGGCCCAGGGGCGCAAAATGAACGTAAGGGATCGTCTATGCTAATTTATGGACGGAGGCTTCCCGTGGTCGCAAAATGAAAATGATAAGCATTATTTAAATCGCGTACGCGCGTACGTAGATACCTAGGTACAGCGTCGCCGTACCTAGCGAAAACGCGGCCAACGTCGAGCGGTGTTTGTAAAATACACAAGGATTATATGGCAGGACGCTGGACAGAGAGAGAGAGAGAGAGAGAGAGAGAGAGAGAGAGAGAGAGAGAGAGAGAGAGAGAGAGAGAGAGAGAGAGAGCTCTCGCGCGCATACCGCGCACTTTTGTTCGCGCTGCTGCATTATTCATGAGTGTACTTATAAGCCACTATTGCATCGCGTTGCACTGCCGCATCTCCCCTCGTTCTACCACCTTACCCTCTTCCTCGCACGTCGCCGGAAAAGCCGTTCTCCGCACGGCGAAAAATCGACTACGGGGGCTCTCGAACGTATACGCGCTCGGGCGATGTATCCCGTAACGAAAACTTTATCGGAATCGCGAGGCCGCGCGCTTTAAGCCGGGATCCGGCTTTCGACAGGACGATGTGGCGCCGACGCGACACAGCAGGCTTTCGGGGGATCGCCGAAGCCACCCTGTGGCGGTTACTTGCCCTACATAACGTGGAGATGTTTACGATATTCCTACAATATAGGTGTATTAATGTTATTCTATGTCTTTCTTTTTATTTGCGGCTTCGATTGCTAAACCGCGTCACGGCGGTATAAATCTTTTGGAAAAACTGATCACTTTCATTTTTCGTAATTTTCTTAATTTTAGTATCAGTGTGTACGATTATAAATTTTATCAATTATTTCTATTTTCTGTTTTATTGATTATTTCATTAGTTTGACTTCTGAGAGGCTTATATTTTTCTTAGTATTAAATATTTCTGTCATCGAGATGTTATAATTGAATAAAAATGTGCGAAAGATAGTATTTAAAAAGATGTATGTATTGCCAAATAGAAATATTATTAATAATTACTGAAATAATTGATAATTTCGGAGTTTCCGTGTACTTAATAGCACGTATTAATTATCTGTTTAATATTACAAGAAATTTTCCATTTTGTCCGCCAGCATCGCAAGACTGACTGTTTTTGAGCTAACAGGTAATATTAGTATTCATAATCTGTGTAATAAATAATAATTGCATCACGTATCGGATCGCTTTGACATAAATTAAATTTTAATTTAAAACAAGTAATTTGTATTAAACACCTGCTGTTCATACAAAAACTGATAAAAGATGAACTATAGAATACACATCGAGCACTGGCTAATAAAAACATTCAAGAGATTAACTCACATCTCGTTTCCTTTCGAAATTAAATTATAATGAAAGGAAAATAAATCAAGTTAACCAAGTTAACCACGCGATTACATACACCAACGAATGTTACATTTAGAAACTGCTGACTGTTGTAAACTTTTAAGATTATACAGTCGCTGGGCGAAGAGACGAATAAAACTTTGATGCTTTTTTTTTTGTAAAACTGATGAGACATGATATAAAAAAAAACTCGTTAACAACGAAATTCACGGAGAAACTTTCTTTTGCTGGTAATCCAGAGCTTCTCCGATTAAAATTTTGCAGATCTTGCTTTTTCGCTAAATTAATTAGACTCCAGATCTACGACAACGTTGCTTGCAATCAATGTTCTTAATAAACTCGATATTTAACACGCACCGTGTACCTTCTCGCTTTAAAAGTGCAACTGTGAGCACGGTGAGAGTGAGTTTTCTTTCTGATAAACGCGAAAGAGTGAGTTTATGATGGAAGAAGCACATGCCACGATATAGAATGGAGCAGAGATGCCTCGTTAAAACTCTCGGAAGATCATTCTTCGGTAAATGCGTCGCGCCAGAATGTGAAAACGTGTACTTAACCACACGTAACTTGTCGAAAGTATTTATCGGATGTCGAGAAGATGGCATACCGGGCGTTCCTAAGAAGCTTTTTCCCATTTCGCGCAAAGAGGTTTTATTTGCTAAGCTTCCTTCAAGTGAAATATTGATCATTCGTTGAAAGCTAATGTATCAAAGTAATGATATATGCGCTCATTTGCTATGATCACTCAAAAAACAAAGTTATCCAGAAAGTGAATTTAAAAAAATTTATTATCATTAAAATCTTATATCATTTTTTTCAATTTTTAATTTTGTCAGAGCTGATAAAGGAATAAAAGTATCGTTAGCTATTTAGTCAGTGTATTGAATTTTCATTTAGTATGAAAATAAATGAAAAGATTTTTTTTTTACTTATGACACTTTTAATGCAATATTTTTTCAATAAACGATAAGAATTTCAAAAACCCTTCTTTCTTACAAATAATTAAAACGTGAAATTTTTTTTCTTTAGATCGTTGTTGCAGCAAATGAAGGAATCATAACAATATGTGCGAAAAGTATCTTGTCAATTTCTTCAAGGTGATTATTCCAGGCAATTTTACATGCATATGAATATAATTATATAAAAAAAAACAGAAATTCTTTATACTATTCTCTTTAGACTTTCTTAATGCATAAACGTGTTTTGAAATTCATACAAGTTCAACTCATAGTAGAACCTAGATGCCTTTGCTTCTCTCACATCGGTAATGCTTTTCATTTGACGTTTGCAATATTTACGAGATACACCGAAATGTCAAAATCGAGTTTTTCAAGTATTCGTTTCTCGCTTTGATCTTCGTGTCTCTTTTACTCAGTCCCTACGATTTATTTTCAATGCATATATAGTGGTCAGTTGATACTATTTTGCAGAAAACACTTTCATTTCTAAAATATGTGTTATCGTATAATTTCACAACATAATATTTTATTAATAGTATTAATATTTTTTAATAGTATTAAAATGTTTCTATATTTTATGATTAATTAAGTATTAAATTAAAAAACATCATACATTAAAAAGTATCATAAAACATAAATAAAAGTAATTAATGTCATAATACACAATATAATATATAAAATACACAATATATATATATATATAATACACAATAATATATATAAAAACGTGTCCATACGGATTATCATTGCAAAATATATAAAATCAGCATAATTAACACTGTTATGTATATAACTTGTTAAAATATAGAGAACAATATTAAATATACAATATTAAATTACAATATTAAATATATTTTACATAATTGTTAATAAAGTTTTTATTTAATTCCCAATGCATTTGTTAATCTCGTATTGAAATAGAGAGAGAGAGAGAGAGAGAGAAAGCAAGTATATTTTTGATACATTAAAAAGCGTAGCTGTTATAAAACTTTTATATAAATTTTCATTCATTTAATTTTTAGTGCAGATGCGGTAAATTCATCATTCACAGTATTATGTATTTTACAAAAGCAATAAAAAATTTAGTCATTGTAGAAGTTCAATGTGAGCAAATTTTTCAAGCATGCATTATAAATATCAAATCCTCTCTGCGAAATTTGGCTGTATTGTTACCAAATAATGTGACAAAGTTAATAAAAGAAATACAAGACCACTTGAAAATAAAAGACTCTAAAAAACGTATTAATTATAATATTCGATTTTCTTCTTCCATGCCAAAAATAGGGTTTTCTAATTAAAAATTTTTTTGTTAATTTTTTAGTTATAATTAAACATGAAACAAATTTAAACTTAAATATTATTACAATTTTACAATACTAATATCGTTTATAAAAATTATATTACTATTTTCTCAATTCTCCATCTTTTCATTTATATCTTTCTCGTCCTCTGCTTTTCAAAATCAGTCATAATAAATTAATTTTATTGAATTCAAAATATATTTTGTCGGATATTATATCAACCAGAATAATTATGTTATTTTTTCTGCATTTGGATACAATTTTGTTATAGTAGTTTTTTAATTTAAAAATTTTAAATAGCATAAATAATTGAACTCACTATAGATATTTTACGTCAACTTTCAATTCAGTTTATGTCAATTACGATCAATGCTTTCAGCATCTGTGTCTACAGCTTTCCATTCTATCTTACAAAAGACACATGATTAAGATGGCACATGTCGATGACTAGGACATCCCCTTCATACACTTATCGGTCATCGACACTTCCTGTGGAGCAGAGGCGTGAAACGTGCAGGGACACCATCGAATACACATAGCCGACTCGCACACAGCCGCACGAAAATTTCGTCTCGATTTGACGAGAGTCGACGTTCGTTTTGCAGGGTACACAATATGTGCCCCGTGAGAGCGCCCGTTGGAAATCAGCAGTTTTCACCGTGAATGCCGATGGCGGGGACCGCAAAAAGCGGTAGAAAGTTACGGTTGATATGCGTTGCGAGCACGTAACACCCGACGAACACGAGACCAACTTCTTGTTGGTTGGTGCGCGATACCGTCCGTCGTTCGTCGCGCACGACAGAGAAAGAGAAAGAAAGACAGAGCGAGAAGGGGGAAGAGGTAGGGGGGAAAGAGTGAGAGAGAAAGAAAAAGGAGAGAGGGAATGCAAGAGACGGCATGCAACCTTTGTGCGGCGCGTCCACGTGTATGCGCACCCGTGTTTACGCGTGACACGTCGCGAGAGAGAGCGCGGCTCGCAACACTCGGCGAAATCTCTCCAATGCGAGCTGCGACGGTGAAACGGCCTGCCAAGGGCTGAATTGGCCATACGACGGACAATACCCGCGCTTTCGATGCTGAAACTCGAGCTGGAGGGCTCGCCGTCAGAAGGGTTGAATAGATGATATAATACCACTCGCAACAAAACCTACGAGGATTCGATTGTGATGCCGCGTTTATTAGACCTGCCGGTATCAAAGGCCTGCCGTATTTTTATCGAATAAACTTTGAAAACGAACTTGTATTTATTAACCAGGGTAATTGCCATTGACTAGATTTTCTCTATCTGACAAAAAGTCCTTTTCTCGAAAAGGAATTTTTCCTTTAAATTTTTCCTTTAAAACTCAAAATAGTAATCCTAATTAAAATCGAGTTTAACGGAAAAGCGACAAACTCGTTGCATCATTTTTTGTAATAATTTGTTAAAGAAATACTTGGAAATCTCAATTCTAAAAAGATAATTAAACGGTTTTTATCGGTTTGATTGCTTTTCATAAAAAAAAAACGTTTACCCAAAAATAATTATTTTCAGTTGGCAAATATCATCCGAATCCTAAAAGTGAGTTTTTACAATGCCTTATATTACTAATTAAGAAAAACATTTTCCGGATACGTCAACCTCTTTTCTTCGGAATTCGCATTCTCCCTTGTTTTTACTCTTAAAGCTACTTAAAGTTTGCTGAAAGCATTCTTCGTAAATTCTTGTGTTTTTCAGCGTCCTGACACTCCGGCAGGACGCCCCGAGCGGCGTCACCGAAGTAACTCCGAAGGGTTAACGATTCTTCAACGTAAGGAACGGCAACTATTCTCCCATCTATCTAAGCTTCCATTTTCAGGCCGTCGGCAATTTGCTAAACTATCTTGCGTAACGGTAAGTCGCGAAAAACAAAAGTGTCAACATCGTTTCCATACATTTGACATGCAATCGTCCCGCTTAAAATTATATTTTTACATAACAAAATCGATCAATTAAAATTTCAATTTAAATATATAATTTAGAAATAAAAATTATAACTTTCAATATAATATGTAAAAGTAAAATAAAGAGAATAATAAACGGAATGTTAATAATCACTCGAGGTATATTTTGGAAAAAAAAATCATAGCAAATACCCATTAACATATATTATTTCTTTTTGTTCTCTTTCAATTGTGTCCTACTTTTAATAAATTGCGAATTATCTTTTTTTATATTCTCATATCTCTCATGTTAACATGATTATATAATTTTTAGTACGGTCGAAAATAAAGAGAAGATATTATCGTATTCATATGCATTCTATTATTATCGTACGGTTTTGTTAACCATCGCATTAATATTTTTATAATTATAGAGACACGCGGCATTGGCTTCATTCAATATAACACTTTGAATACACTTTTATCATCGAAATCAGTACTCGGTAGAATACAATAGGTTGTACATCGCTTAAGGGAATGACAGAATTTGCAAGTGAGAATTGCATTGAACGGTCGGTGCGCCGTTTGGACGGTGAAACATCGGAACCCGATAAGCGGTCGCGATTATTTAATTATTACCGGGGACGCGTCGCGAAATGTCGCGGGACATTTCCGCGCGGGAAAAAAACGATAACTATTTACATACGTACGCGCATCTCTGGCTGACGGAGGTAGCGAATTATTCCGTTTGAATCGAACTTCGATGAGAACGAGCCACTCCGCGGAGCCCGAACACACGGAGATATTTACACTGCCAGCCGGGAGGACTGGTGAGAATGGATTAGTGCGCGGTCGAATACGTGGGTGCGTTACACGGGACTCAACGCGATTTTCCAATTTACGCCGATCGATCACTATGCCCGGCCTGAGGCAAAAGCGCATATCGCGCATAAAGTAGCCAGTTTTCATTATTGAGGCAAATTCGACGTGGCTGCTGAATATTTGCAATTCGAATTAAGGGAAGCGTTAATTTAATGGAACGGCGGAAAAATAAATGCGCGACCGCGTGATATTCAAGCGATATCCTTCGATCGAAAGGAAAATCCGCTCGGACGCTGAATTATTCTGCAGAATATTTTCGGCAAGCGTTTGACTCTTTTATAAGAGACGGAGACGGAGAAATGGAAACGGAGAAAGTGGAAAAAAGAAAGAATAAAAGTGATTGTCAATTGAGGTTTGCTATATACGACATTTATGCTTCTATTTATCAAAAACATAATATTCCTCGTTGATAATTTATTACTTTCTTCATTTTATTAGTTTGTATTGTATAACATTTAAAATTATAATCCTGTTTCCATATTTTTCTCTTGTAGAATAAATTTTAACTTATCGATTTCTCGAAAATTTAATATACGGAAGCACAGGATTACATAAATTTCTATGATATTTTCCCAATTATTCATAAGTTAATGATGCGATAATAACTTACTGAATTCTGACACGAGCAAATTTATATTATGTAAAATATATATCTCGCGGCTATCACGTAATCAATAATAATGCTGCAAATATTGACTTTTGGAGTTTAATAACAATTTTGGATGATCTGTCACTAAGGCATTCGCTTTGCAATAGTCTTCTGTGAAATTCCCCGCAAACGGAAAAGCGATTTACGCATATTCGCGTGTATGAATGTGTATGGACCATGTTCCAACCTAGCGGCGATCATATCAGTTCTATCTATCGCTCCGCGTTTGCGCGGCGTTTGTGTCGCACGAACTGTCATTTCCACACTGTACACTGCATCAGTTAGCGATTAATTTACCCGTCTCTCGGTTGGGTTTTAAGGTTTGCCCGCGCAAACGATGATGTTTGATGGAATACCGGTGGCGAAATGTCGCCGTGTCCAGGCCGGGATACACCGGCTTAAAGAAAAAATTATTTCCTCCGCGACGAACACTACCGCCGATTTCTCGACGGGTGAGAAAATTCGAACCCGCTCTCCCCGGCATTTTAAAGCCCGTAATCCGCAGAAGAGGATATAATAGGATTTACAGCTCGAATTGAATTTTCGTGCACAGGAATCAGCACCGCGCGCGTTGGCTCCATTCGAGCATAATAAACGGATATACACGATTTTTTAACTACGTTATTTATTTACTTGAGTATTTGTAGCCAGCGGTTTTTCTTTTTTTTTTTTGATTTTTTTAGCGACTAGAAGATCACGATTATTTACGAATAAAAGCGAAACAGAGTTTGTATGTGATAAATTGAGCCGTTATGTAAACGAAACTCTATCATAATATATTGTAATATTTATAATGATTCAATATAAAAATGTATAAAGATATTCCACAAATATAGAAATTGAGAAAAATAAACATGCTTCATGCTAGTAAGATAGAATATTCTAACTTTAGGAAATTAAATTTTTAACTGCACTGCTTCTTTTTACATTGCAGTTAGAAAGTTATATATTAAGAGGATTTTCTCTTAAATTCTGTAACGAATTACAAATGATCCGAGACTTCATCGGTCTCTTTTACAAAGGCCTTTTCTTTTGCGCATTGTATTACGAGAGGCGAGAACATTTGGAAATCCAAGAAAGTAACGATAATGCCGCCGCAACAGTTTGTCGGGAAACTAATGGTTTCGGTGCAAGTACGGACGGCATCTCGCGTGGCGCATCTCCGTGTTGTGTCCTGTGCAGAAAATAGAAGCTCCCTGCGGTCTGGATTGAGCTCCATGCGAGTGCACGGTGTTTCGAGGCTCGCCGCTATGGCTCGCGGTCCGACCACGATAGCCGTTGATAACGTCGGTACACTCGAGAGACGAGCTTTACTTTGAAAAGCCCGCAGCATCGCCGTCGAAACTCGACAATTTTTATGTGGCCCGGTCGCACCTTAGAGGATTTACTATTCCGGCGAGCGACGTGGAATTTTACGATGTCTTTGCGTCAATATACAGCGAGTGAGGAATGCACGGTAGTAAGCGAGGGACGCGCGGGGCGAGAACGAGAATATGAAGTAGAGCAGAGAGATAAGAGAGTACAAAGAGACAGATAAGAAACGTAGCGAAGGGAACAAACGAAGAGAGTTGGAAAAAGAGACGTATCGTCGTGAGAATAAAAGCGTAAGAATTGTTTGCACATTGTGCAGAAGAGAAGGGGCAGAGGAAAAGGGGTAGTTTTGCTACACAGAATGCAAACACAACGATAAAATGGGATTAAGGGAAATAATGTCAGTCCTAGGATATAAGAAACTGTATTTCTATAAAGCATTTAAAGTATTTCATTTCTGTAGAAATTGTTATATACAATAACAATATCTCTTTGCACAAGCGCGTAACTCACAATAATATACATTTGCGATATATTATCAGTATAATTGTACACATTGTACACATTTTTTATAACAAATAATATTAAATAATTAATTAGATAGAATCAATCGATAGGCATTAGATTTCATAGATAGACAAATTTTGGATTGGCTTATTAGTATTAATGTCTCAATTTTAAAAATAGAAACAGTTAAAACTAATTTTCTCGAAAAAAAGAATATTAAATAATGTGCTATTTTTTTTAATAATACCAGACGGATGTCAAAGTGTCTTATGCCAGCGACATGTTAATAATAGACGAGACGTCTGACGGGCATATATTGCGATCTTTTCGTATGACAAGTGCGCATACCGATAATTGACTGGCGAAACGACGTGGCGCGTTTACGACACTGCCTTGATTCGCTCACGATGGCCCATCAAGCCTTTACGATCGATGATGCGCCATTGCGTTTCTCAAGGTCCATCACGCTACAGATGGCTACGAAGAAACATTTCCCTAATTTATTCGAACCCGAAACCACATTTATTTTGCAGCTCGATTTATCCATTTTACGTGATACTAATTACGTATTAACCGACAAGAAAATTAAATCAGCTAAACTATTCTTCTGGGCAGCGGCGAGCTGACGCGATTCCATTTATTTCGAATGGACGGAGGGTATGTTTTATGTCAACTCGTTGCTACCTCCGGCGTCGATATCTCCCCGGCGCATGAGACAACGATAATGGGAAGTTGATCCCCGCTTTTAATAAGTTCATCTCCTTTTTAAGACATCTACAAATACCCGCCGACATTAACACCGCCGTTATCGGGGAATGAAAAGAGCATCTCGCAACCCGTATGCACCCTCGCGCGCCCCGACGCACTCGCGCACCCTATAAATCACGATTGTATCACGCCGGTCCTCGACAACACGAAGAGAGCTCGCTCGGTGTCAACGCTCGGGCACCGCGTAATCATATTCGTCACGAACAGGCAGCTTCGTTGCGTGAATTTACGAGCGCGGGTTTACGATTTCGCCGCGATATCTGATCGTAACGGCAACGAACTCGGAACTCGGCGCGCGGCTCGAGTCGGCTCGTCCACTCTGATCTGCAGATGAGATGATCGTGTTAAAGATCAGGAAGTCATCGTGAAAGCCCGATCGCTAATTATCATCTCGTCCTATCGTTGGCCTCGACGAACTCATGACGCAACAACTTCAATCGATCAGTCGCTTCGGCGGAAGTCATCACATACCCGGCTGTCAGAACACCGCGCCGCCCTTTCATTATCTCACATTTAATTGTTCAGCTCGTCAGCTTCCCTCCCTCCCCCCTCTCTCTCTCTCTCTCTCTCTCTCTCTCTCTCTTCCGCCTTCTCTTTCTCAATTGCGGCATTTGTGAAACTTAATAGCTAACGATTCGATCTTTGCGTACATAGATCCATATTGTATTTGTAGTGTTCAAGATCTTTACTTTTAAAATTGTTAATTGTAAATTTTGCAATTTTATGTGTACTGTGTAAAGAAATCACATAAAAAAATAGGCATAAAATATTTATATGATTTGCAATGGAAAAATATACATTTAATACTTGTTCATTTGTAATTTTACGTATACTTGTTTTATTAATGTACGAAAATAAAGTTTAAAAATAAAATTATACGCTTTTTTACGTTATTACATATTTTATAATTTGTTACTCTGTTTTATCATTTTCCCAAAATTCTGTTTGCATTATTCGTGAATATTAAATATTGATTAATAAAAGGATGAGAATAGGAACGTAGAGAATTTTCATAAAAAATTGCTTTTATCCCCGATAAATGCATTAGAGAAAAATGTGTAACAATTTGCGATTAATAACAATAACTGTCAGCTCACAGGATGCGCTGTCGAACCTCCAATCGTCACGTCGCAATACGTGTCACTTCATATATCGAAAGCATTATTTCAGCAATTTTTGCAGCGAGAAAGCTTGTCGCGATACTCGTTTGATTTACGACTGCGTGCACCGGAATGCGCCAGAAAATGACTGAATCATCGAGTTTCGAATTCGCTTGCGATAGTATCGCCATTGTCGGCAAATCCCCCGCGTGCTGCAGCTCGTTTGCCTTCAATGACTCGGCAGTTCTGCGAGAACAACAGGACAACCGTACGAAATCTTATCGTAACTGCAAGTGGAGGACCGTAACGGCAGCCGTGAGTCAGCGCGTCGTCGACGATCGCTTGATCTCTTTTTTAGTTCACGGTTATGGCGAACGCGTATTCGAGTGAAAAATCATTCCAAAGTACGAAAATGTCCGAACACATTAAACGCCATACGGCCAATGCACGTTTTTACTACGTAAATATATTGAAACCGATAAAATTTATTACAAATCATGTATAATATCATATCTTGTTAATGAAATACTTTTATTTTACTCTCTTGGAATATATTAAACATTATTTTATAATAGAACAACTTTTAAAGTTACATTACTTTTTATGTATAAATCTTTATTGAGGAATAAAATAATTTTTTTAATTTTATTACTTAGATATAAAATAATTTTCACGTTTTATTAGAGTATTTTTTTTCCATAAGTGTTAGCAATGTCAAATATAACCGTGTGAATTCGTTGTATTGACAACATTTCTGTGCCGTCATCATAATAGTTTTACGGCAATGTTCGACGATCGGAAGCTTGCGTGTTCTGCAAGAAATGCAACTCACGATATTTCTTCGAGCCTGCAACGTTAGATGTCCGTTAGATGTCCGTTTTAGTTTCAATCGTTTCGGATCTACGTGATGCGAGTGACAAATGGGAGAGTCGAGTAGCGAAGTAGTTAGGGACAGCGATGGTCAGACGGCCTGCAGACTTGGTCGCGCATGAGACGCTCTTTTTCTACTTCCATCAATTTACGGACAGCATGATCGTTCGTCGAATGAACGTTGATACGCGTAATTGAGTTGTCATCTATTTAATATGACGATGATACAATTATAAAACCGGAATGATAAAAAAATCGCTTGTTTTTTCTTATATTTGAAATTCAATCATGCAATAAATATGACACCAAATAAAAATAATTATTCAATTCAATTAAAAAATTATTGATTAGAATTCTATTATTTTGTGCGTTAATTATTTTATATCCTCAGTACCTATTAATTTTTTAAGTTCAATATTCCAAAAATTATTTGCAAAATATCAGTTCAAGTTTAGCTTTAGATATTACATTCGCAAAATTTATTATGATGTATAAAAATAACAATATATAACGTAAATTCTCATATAAATATTCGCGTAAAAAATAAGCAAAAAATATTTAAATTTAGAAAAAAACTTATTAATTTTCGAAATCAATTTTGTCAAAGTTTCGCTTAAAAAATTTTATTTTATGTTCTCGTCTTTCGCAGTTTATTTCGAAGACAAAGATTTGTATAAAAAGATTTATTCTATTCATTTTTACTTTTACGCGAAGAATTGTATTTGTTCTGACTGTAACATTAATTTTGTCATGTCATTGAGATTTATTATTTCATATATTAATATATGAATATTATATCTCATTCGATCAAATATTTCAATCATCTGTAAAAACTCTTGCCGTATATATAAAATCAATATCAGTTAACTTTTATAAGAGATATCTCGTTATTCTTTTAACTTTTGTAACTTTTGTAAAATATCTATTTCAGTTAAACAATCGATACATCTCGTATGACAGTTCCCACGGAATCTTCTGCGTATACCAAATGTACATATCCCATACATTTCCACAATCCCAAGAATAATCCGCCGCGCTGCGATCGCATCGCGTATGCACCGGTAAATATTGTTTACCGATGGAAAAGTGTCCGAATCGCGTAAACGCTTCGGTGACGGCGAACGAAAAGAGTGGAGATGTCGAGGAGCCGGCTTATTTCTGAGCCAGGATAGTATCAGAAATCGATGGCGGCTTAACCTGCCGTGTATCCGCGCAATAACACGTTGAGGCTACACAGAGGATAAAATACAGGATGAAATGAAGTCAATTGATGATACGAGCTCATTTTTACGGTACGAGTTATTTTTATATTAGGCCAGACGGCAGTAATTGACGCATCGATGCGTAATCGAATCAATATTTTTTTTCCTTTTTGAAAACGTTACTTTCCTTTCTTTCTTATTGGATCGAGGACATTACGACGAAAATTTCAAAGGAAATTTACTATATGAATTTCCCGCACGAATAAACACAACGATCAGCACGATCATTACTTTTTATGGACTCGAATCGAATTCGTACAACGAGTGATCGTAAAACGGGTTTGTGTAGATCGCAATCGAATCGCTTAGACCCGAAATAAGATGGTCTATAGAAAAGAAATAAAAGGACTTTGATTTTGTGTTTTCTAAATTTTAGTGATCCTTATAACATATTCTTTTTTTTTATTAGTTTTACTGCAAATTACGTAATTTTCTAGTAGGCTATTTGTTGTTGTAACACAAAATAATTTGTTTGTTTGTTTCAGTTTCTTATAATATCTAACAAAGTACGTTTTAAATAAATGTATCATTATAAAAAAAAACATTTTTAAATAATTTAAATTTACATGTCTAAGAGTTTAAATAATAATTAATAAGTAGTCCTCAGAAAGAATAAAAATAAAAAATAATTTGATGAAATTTGATCAAAATTTCCCAGAAATGCATAAACAAACTTTGGGACAATTAACGATTTAATTAGCTAAAACGCGTAATATTATACGACGCTATGATGGATTACTTTTAATTATCAATAACAAGCTTTCACCGATTTGTACCTATAATATCGACACGTTACAGCCCATTAAGATTTTCTCCGCATCATTTACTAGATCGGTATTGCGGTATTGATTTTCTAGTGTGGAAGCTGGATAGACTATATTTTTCAGGGAATCTACAACTCTCGCACGAATGTCATCTCAACGTCCACCTTACAGTTCCTTTTTTTCTTACGTGCCATCTTTGAAAAATTTATATTCATTCGATCCTGGCTCTACAATAAATCGACTCGATACGCTTCAACGTAACTTTGCCGGGCATAATATCGATCATCGATCCTTGCGAATGAATACTGCAAGGATCCCGTCTAATATTTATGATAATATATCATTCCGCCACATCTTTTTCAATTTTTTTTAAATTTTGTTTAGAAGAATATATAGAATATTTTCCGCCAAAAATAATTGTAATTTTGCACTACAGAAAAAAATTACAGAAAAAAATTTAAATATTATTCTAATCCAGTGTTCCGTATAGACTAATTTGTCTGTTTACGAAAATGATGCTCGCAATTTTGTTTGTTATTTTTTACTACATATCGTTCACGTTTAATCAAACATTTATTTAACAAGGAGGTTAACATTTTACCTCGCATATAATAATCCTCGAATAATCCCCAAAACCCTCTCTATCTCTCTCTCTCTCTCTCTCTTTGCTCATGCACAATTATGGATACAGTTTAACTCCCGCTTGCGCGATATATCACTTTTTGCTATTTTCAACACGGCCCTCAAATAGGGATCACGGCAGTCAACGAGTGAACGATCGCGGCATTCGCGGGCGAATGCAACGGGCGAAAAATAAAACTCGCTGCCCACCTATTTATCTCTTCCGGACGGCACCATTGAAATGCGCACGTGCGACTCCTGGGTGTTTCCAACAATAACCGTGCGCGATGCATCCCGCAGAGGTATCGTCGCGCTGAATGCACCGGCAATCGATTATCCCCGGGCAGGCGACGACGTCACGGAGAGGAGCGTCGGGGGCTCGGAGGCCTCCTACGCGAAATACGACAGCGCTATCAGAAGGGCCGCGCGCACTCTCGCTTCCCTGTTATTCATTCCGTCGTTAGGTCGTGCCGTCGTGCAAATTCGCCCGACGCGCGGCAAATCATACGGCTTATCCGGATTTCGCGTGCATCGAGTTCCCGACGGATAGATATAACCGGGGTAACCGGTACCCCGGCACTAATGGTGACGCGCATCAAGGGCGCGCGTCTCGTCATTGGTACCGCGATTAACCCTCTCTCTTCTCTCCCGCCGCTCGTGAATTTGCCTCGGGAACGTCGTCAAAATTCCTTGACAAAGTTACAAGGCCACGCGTGATATTAACCGAGATTAACGGTACATCGCTTTTATACATTATCGATGTTGTTGTCGTGAAATTTCCACAAATAGCTAGTAGCGGGACAAGTTCAAATAAGTTTAAATAAGAATAGACTTGATTTGATCCACCCTAGCAGCTTTTGAATCGCCGATATTGCGTGAAAATCTAATCCCGAAATGGACCTCTCTGAACCCTTCTTTAATAATGAGTTTTGAGATATTAATTCTGGAGAGAGAAAGAGAAAGAGGGGGGGAAGGATAATATCCCCGTAATTCACAGAATCTCTATCCAAAAATATGTTTTTATCTATTTTCATTTTAATAAATAATTTTCCAATATATTGGAACCCCCCCCTCTCACCCTGTATGACAATTTCTGTAAGTTGAACTTTTTCTATCCCAACATCCCTTGCAAACATCTGTTGGGAAAGAAATCCCTCTCTTCGTGTAAGATATCTCGTTCAACTGATTTCGTTTCGTAAGACCGTTCCGGAGTTCGTTTCCGCGAATGTCTCGTTCGCCGCGATGTTGCGGATTAAAATGGTGAAACGGTTCGGTTGACGGAGATTGGTTTCGGGTGGTAGACGGTGGCAAATTCCCTATGCAGGAGGCGGTTTACCAAGATCGAGTGAAGCTACCTCATTGCATCGGGAGTGCTCATCGAACCGAATCGATTCTCATCGTATTGTCCCTGTTACGCCGACGTTCACCCTGATATCGAAGAAACTCGCTCACGTGTGCTGTTCAGTAGCCAGTTACGCGTCGGACTTGGATAATCCAAACTGTCAATAACGGATTACCCCGGAGGTCGATGCTTATTTCGCGTTCGCGTTTTTAAATTAAAATATGTTGCCGGGAAAGCTCGAGGGAGCAACGCGAGCGACCCAGAAGAGTAAAATGGAGCAAATTCGTTGAAATGAAATTCTATTAAGACAAGCGCGCTACTATACCCTGTCTTCTTATTTCCGTAAAAATAATCATTACGTACATTACGTTTACGTTATCGCTAAATAATGAGAGACAAATTGTGAGATACGGCAGGAAATTTTATTAGATAATATTTTTAAGCAATTAGATAAATTAGAAAACGACATTAGCCGGGGGATGGCACGTTGCCCGGGAATCGTAATAAAGAAACTTCAGCGCACTGACGCTCAATAGCAACTTCAGGATCTCTTATTTTCTAATATTGAAATCCCTGGGAGAACAACGTCTTACCGCATCGCGCGATTGGTCCGCGACTACGACAAATAAACTGCGTTTAGCCGGACGTAATCCCGCAGGAGAACCGATGGGGACTCTCTTTTCAGCGCGCAAGATTAATTTATAGCAGCAAATGACCGGAGAATTCCGTGTGCAATAAAAATCATAAACTTCGTTAATTTGTCAGTCCTTGCTAAGTGCCTTCGGATGTACACTCGTATATATATATATATATATAAGATGTCTTGGGACCTAAATTTAAGAAACAATGCTATTGTTCCGTTGAATCTATACAAATCACGCGAGAACTGTTCAATGCTCGTTCAAGATTTCAAGATAGAAGAGAATATAATGCAAAAAATACAATGGGATTGATTGAATGGCATTGGCAATCATTCTAAAACGCAGATATATTTATCGACGAGAATATCTCGTAATATAAATTCTCGAGTTTTGCGAAAATTGATGGCATTGCTAGAATTATTAATGTAATATAACTGTAATCGACCACGTGTGCACGTCCGTATGTAAATGTTACAATTTAAAACAGCAAATTGATGAAGCCACTGAAGCGACAATCTCCATCGTGATTTCTCTGTTGCAGCATTTATAAATAATCCGAAACAATAATATCAGCAATTTTTCATTTTTTATTGTGTAACTAGATTCAATTTGAACATTGCGAGAAACAAAACAAAAACCACGTTACATCTCTTAAATTTTTTAGCCAATTATTTTTACTTAAAAAATCATATCTATTTTTATTTTTTACCAATCATTTTATTTTTTTCAATGTAAACTCCGGATTATTTAGTGATAGATTTCTCTATAGTTTAGTGTTTATATAATTAAATTGACTCAAGTTTATTTTGCAAGGTAATACATTATAATTTCCTATAAAAGTATCTATCTCGAAAGTGTCTCTAGTTTTTTCGCTGGGGGCTCATGATGTTCGTTCGCGTGCAATCTTTTTAAGTAAAAGAATATGGCAACTTAATTCTGAATAAAACTGTTGGGTTCACGCCAGTATAACGACTGACGTCGCAGCGTCACGAAATAATTTCTCGCGAGATTACTTGTGTTAATCCCCACAGGTAAGTCAATTCAGGGACAATTATACATCTAATATTAAAATAAAGTGGTTGAAGCGAAAATAATATTAAGCTAAAATTATTATTATTAAAATATAATAATTATGATGAGAGTAGTGACTTTCATCGGATTGTGAATGTAGCAAACATTTCAATTTTTTTCGCATTTCACGTATAACATACTATGTCACTTTTCATATTCTTTTTCAAGTGCTCTCTTGCGACCAAGACATTTTCCTTTATTTCTCTCAGGTATAACTATATTACGTTGAAAATAAATGTCGACTTTTTGTAAGACGGCTAATAAAAAGAGTTCAGTGGTTGCAGCTTTGCATCGAAATTACTTGTAGTAAATCCTTAACTTGAAATGAAGAATCCTCACTGGCGAGGCGTAAAATCGAGTAAAAATATTCAAGATGATAACAAAATTCTAAAATATTCTGAATATCAGCAAACAAACTTATTTTACATCTTATTACAGGGATCCCTATATCGCTTGAAATATTTGTTAAAAAAGAAACGGAGAACAATATGCATTTTACTTTCATTTCTTGTACATGATGAAAGGATTAAATCTGGAAAATATCGTTTTACATTTAGAATAAAAAAATATCTCTACATTACATTACTACATTACTGAAAGATTCACTTTGCGCATCATATATGTCACTACATAAAATATATCCTCTTTTTTTAAAAGTGTCTTAACAGCTGTCTCTTGCTTGATACAGTTTAAAATTTAATTTTAAAATATTATATGGGGGCTAAAATTTTCTGTATCGCTAGCGCACGTGAAACCGATACACCTGACGTACCGTGAAAAATACGAAATTAATTACGCTTATATTGTTTCACGTGTCCGTTAAATGCATCGCGAATTCGCTCCCATGGCCATTGATTTGCGGCCGGGTATAAAATATTGCGAGAACGTTAGAGAGGGCCCAGAATTAATCGCGGCGCACGTTCGAAAATTGCGCGAGCCACTCGGAAATGGAAATTAATCGATTTAATTACCGGGCATCGGGTTAATTCCGCGGATATTAATGCCGATTCGTCTGGCATTATGCGCTCAATTTAACATCCGGTCACCATCCGCCATAGACGTAGGGCCAAGGCCTGAACAGGAAGATCCTCCTAATTTCTATTATAATTTTCAGTCGCCGTATATATAAAGACACTGAAAAGAGATACTCCACTTCGAGTGTTTTCCTTTAATCCTACTTTAATCCTACTTTAATTTCGATCTTTCAGTAGAAGATATTTTTTATGTATATTTTTTATAAGAAGAATAATTCTTTAGAATTCTTAAAAAACCCAGATAATAAAAATAATTTCAATTATGGAATATTAACAAGCAGATATGTAAATTTCGGCACAAACTGTAACAAAAGATTTATATGGATAAGAAAATAGTTATTCTGCATCCAATAATTATTTCCAATAAATGTTTATATTAATTTATTTGATCTTTAAAATCGTTTAAAATTAAGGTGTAAGTTTATTTTTACGTTCCATTTTCAAAGCATGTAAAAAGATTTCGACTATTTGTCTATCCGTCGGCAGCTTTTGCATGTTACCGTATATTACGTATGAATGATGCAATTGCACGATAAAGGCTATTGCATTATGCGCAACACATCATTTTTCATAATATATCTTATTTTTTGTAATCAATAACAAATCAGAAAAAAGTGCACAATGAAAGTGCACAAAGAAAGACAGAAAGCTATTGCTAAAAGCAAAAGCGTCGAAAATAATATTTATCACTGTCACAATAAAGGAGCTTTCCTCGTTAAGCCTAAAACGAGGACTTGTCAATTTGTAATTAAGAAAAGTCTTAAATTAAAGCCTGGCGATGTCAGGCGTCCCTCGCACCGGAAGATTAACGCCGGCGTGAGAGTCCGCAATCTCGACGCATCGCGGCGAGATTTATCGTTTGTGGGCCGTGGCGAAGGTGACGATAAATTACAAAAACATCACACATAAATCGCGCCTCCGGCTGGCGTTTATAAAGCGTAACGAATAAAGAGCACAACTATTCGCAGTAACGACAATGCATTAACGTCGCGGGACACTATTGTTCCCGACTGCGAAAACGCAACGTGAAATTAAGCCGAATACAATTACACCCGTAATGAATAGCCGTAATAGCCCAATTGTGTCACATTCTCAGGAATGCGCAAGAGTGTTGTGGATTGCGCGGTAAGCCAAGAATTGCTCGCAGGCCGTTGTAACTCATGGGGCGACAACTCCTAATTACGCCATCATAATACATCATCGTGACAAATTAGTAACCCAGCGAGACTTATCTGACGAGACGTGGCATGTATTAGAAGTTCTATTTTGCCATTTATTCACAACATTATTACCGATTCTATCATATTATAATGCTTTTATGATAAATAAATTCAAAAACATAGTATATTGTACAGTAAAAAAAAAATTTTTCTGAACTTCAATCTTTGATGGTGCAAAAAATTAATTCGTGCATAAATAGGTTGTATAAGATTAAATTTAAATTGATATTATTATTTAAATTAGTATACACTTAACTATTAATTACAACTTCTAGAAAATATTTCCAACAAAAATAAATTTTTATAAAATATTTGATTATTTTATTCTCAAACTATTATTTTTAAACCATTGAAATAAAACAATTCAAATAAACAGGAATTAATTTTATGCACTTATAAAAAATTGTACTCACCGCAAACTCCATTGGTGTCCGATGTCTCTCCTAGGCCTCTTCTTCCTTTCAGGCGTCAGGGTTGTCAGGCTTCCTTCTCACATTGCACTCATAGAACACACAAAGAACACTCGCGGATAATTAATCGCATTTATCACACGAATTAATTATCAATAAAAATTATTTTTGACATTTTGTAGCAATCTTGTTAATAAAGCTTGTGGTAATATATCATTTTACATATAAGAAAAATTCGCATTTTGAATGGACGATTTCGTTAACGCAGTCGGAAGTATGACTGCGAACTAGACTATAAATTAAATTTAAGAAAAGTCTTTTAGTCCGATTATTTGTATGATACACCCGAAGAAAACGCGCAAAACGGTTCGTGATATGACGGACCGGCTGTGGTTCACTCATTCAATTAAATCTACAGCGATACATCGATGAAAACCAACGGTAGTGTCAGATGCGATATCACAAAACGACAATTTATAATATTGGTTCTCTCTATCGTTTCCATTTCTATATTAAAGGAACAAATATTGTGAGATATATATACTTCGATAAAAAATTTTGATACGCTTACGAATCATTAGTTCATGCGGATTGATAATCTTACTTATTGTAATATAATTTATAAGAAGTTATAGCGTTTATCATATATCTTTCATTATTAATCATCGATTGCATCTTAATGATTCACATTACATTCACAAAATACATAAAAAAACATTCGCGAATAATTACTATCTTTCGTTATTAATCGCGACTGCGTCTTAAATCATTCACGGAGCGACACGTATCTTCGACCCGCTCGTTCGAGTGTCTGTAGGTGAATGATAGCGCGTTGACCCCGCTCACAATGTTACAATGAACGTAATGTTTTGAAATGGCAAGTCGACACGGTTGGTATGCGACCTTGATGTTTGTTTTGTTGCGCGGCTGGTTCGTACGACGTACCAACACATCATTGTGCGAGGCAGCGCGCAACAGACTATCGATACGATATCAAGGATGAAGAATATACAGTTGATGGTTAATTACGAATCGATGGAATAAAATAGTTAGAAAATAGATAAAATCAAAATTTATATATTAATAATTTATTAATTTATTAATATTATAAATAAATAAAAGTATATCATAATAATAAACATATTATTACATAATAGCTTTTTCATAATTTATATCACTTGATTTGACTCCGTACTGTTATCTCGCATAATGCATTGTATGAATAATTAATTTATCAGTAAATGATAAACTAATTATATTTGTTATTTTAATGAGAAATTCAAAGTATGATAAATATTTTTTAAGAAAGAATTAATAAAGAGAAATAATTATAAAATAATAAATTATAATTTCTATTCTCTGTAACTTCCACTTTTATTTAGAATCGGATTAAATATTTTTTTCAATAAAGAATCGATATAACGAAATACTTAGAAATAATTAATTAGAAAAGTTAGTAAAACATATTAAATAGTTCGTAGAAAATGATCACGTTTTATGAAATTGATATACAGAACAACACTCACGGACAGCCACACCTATTCGCTCAGATGTTACATGCGAATGATAACACAATAATAAGCAGGAATGTGTAGAACATAAAATAAGTATCAAAACTTCGCGTTAACTGATTTATTATCCATCTCTATTATTTAACAACTTGTAACAACGTTTTATAAAAATATTTCATGCTCAATATTCCATTCTTTCCATTACAAGCACTAACTATACATCATTGTATATTCGCATAATTAATATTTAAATTTGAAAGATAAAATTTATTTTTTTTTTATCACAAAAGTACTTAAGATCCGAATTTTTGTATACGCATTTTTGCGAATGCTATGATAGAGACTGCAAGATTCTATATAAATTTAACTTTTCTATTTTTACTTGCCGCATGTTAGCCAATCTTTTGTTTCGCGAGTACGTGCTTCAACGACAACGTCGTTATTTACGACGCTGCTACAATCTACACACACATAGTTACGAACTTTACTTGTAATAGAGGATTGAACATCATGAAAGTCATCCGGCGAGTTTTGTCTAAGTTAACGAACCCGAAGAGCCTGGTATCAGTCGAAGTTCGTTAATCGATCGTCGGAAATTCTTAGAGATACCTTGTGTGGTTAGTTATCAGAGATAGTTTGAAATATGTGACAAATTTTTGATATATTTAGAACTTATCAAAATTTCGAAGATGAATTTTCCTTGAATTCGTTAGACTTTTATTAATTAGAAAAAAAAATTTATTACGGCATAAAGCAGATAACAATATGTTTGAAGAGATGAAAAATTTATTATATCTTCAATATAATAAAAATGACATTTTCTTTCTAAATTATATAATATTAAAAAAGTTCTTTAATAAAATTGTAATAAAAAATGTAAATCTTTAATTACCAATCATTTTGTATAATTGGTAATAAAATTATCTATTTTGAAGAAAAGTATTTTTAACTGTACTATGAAACTCACGAAAATCATTTTGCATATAAATTTGATTTACAAAATCACACTTTAAACGATAAAAGATGTTTTCGTTGATACCTTTTTAACATTTTAATTAGTTATTAATGTTAATGTTACATTTTAAAATTAACGCAACATAGAATCTGAAATAGTAATCGAGATTTTCAAATGTGGATTGTAATCTGATTACGTGCAAATTGCAGAAATAATGATAATGTTTTGCTATTTATATCTTCTATGGAATGATTTAGTTGTATTTTAAACTTACCTGCAATTTGATAAAATTGCCATTTGAATATTTCAAATTAGTAAACTTAGTGTGGATTTATCAACGAATTGGCTCCATTAACGTTATTATTATTATTAAAACGTGAATATTTTATAAAATATACCAACATGCTCTCAATGCGATGAGTTCAAAGTACATTGAAAAAGCAAACGAGTAGATATATTTCATCAATAGTTAATTTTTCACTTAGTTTCTATTGCGAAATTTTTCGCCATTCATTGGGCGGAATAAAGCAAGAAGGATTCTCCGGGAAGATTTTGTAGATATTACAAGATCCCGCGATAAATTCACGTCGGCGGAGTGAAACGGGGGAGGGAACTTTTTGGTACACTTCCTCCATTCGCGGATGAGAACGGCATAATGTGACGTATTTTGATGGGCATCGTGAGTTTGACGCGCCATGTAAAATTCGCCGATGAGGATCACCGTGAAAGCGGCTTTATCGCGGCGCGCGGCGTCTGACGTTAGGGAAAAGGCCTCGCTAAAATTTCATGTCACGACGAAGTGGAAGCAATTTGACACGCGTCCCTCTAACGCGTGTATATCAAACTCAAAAAAGCAGCGCTCGAATTCTACTGAAATGCGATAACGCGCTGCTTTTTTACATATACAGTGAGCTCGCGTTTCTTGGTACATTGGTGTGAGTGAATAATGTTACATGACTCTCCAAATGATACTTGTAATAACAATAGTTGTACATCGTCGTTTTTTTATCTGGCATGCGAACCATTAAAGCCATTGATATTATTGGAATACTCGAAGAGATGGCGGGTAAATAAAATATTCGTGAGAAATGGATAATGTAATATAAATCGTACAAATCGTATAATGAAACGTACACATATAACGTGGAAGCATACAACAATTCATCATTCTAGTATTGTTAATATTATATGTATCATGTAACAGAAAAAAATTGTGAAATAAATAGATAGAATAATTAAATTTTACAAAGCCAAATGTCAGTAAAATTTATACATTAATTATTTATATTCATTTGACAAGAATAAGGACTTAAATTTATATTATTTTTAGACACGAAAGATTTTTATAATCTAATCATTTTTAATTAAATAAACAATGCAGTTTTACAAATATAGGTTTTGTACTTATTAGAAATTACAAAAGTTACAAAAAGATTTATTTCGAAGGTGGAATTATCGGATGGATTTATGTAGCGATTGCAAATTATTAGAAAATAATGGTTGTTACAAAAGAAAATACTGTTCGACTATGTACATTCTACATTTAATTTTTACTTCAGAATTCTCTCTCTCTCTCTCTCTCTCTCTCTCTCTCTCTCAACACATTTTATGATATTACAACTATTATATAATTTTTCTGAAATTATCTCATTACGTATCATCGATAAATATTAAAATACTTTTGTTTTCGATTGTCAGAAGTAAATATAAAAAATGGAAATTAATAAAACATAAAATACGTTCTTATTGTAATTTGTAAAAATAGAATTTATTATGCAAAACGTATATAATTTCAGAATATCCCGTGTTATTCATTGTGCAATCGTTATCTTGTCGAAAAATATTTAAAATTAGTACGAAAAGCATACTTTAACTCTCATTATGCAAATTCCTCGGAATCGGTTGTAAGTGTCGTTTTCATACATAAGCAGGCACGTTTCATTTAATATCGCGATGTAATATGTAAATCGTTGTTCCCGTTATCTTAATGCCACCGGCTTGTGAAATATTTTCGAGTTCAAGCGTGAGTCAGGCAACTGCATTAATGTTTGCTGCAGCCGATAAGGCTCTTCTGTTCCGACGATCTCCATGGATACGAAGCAATGAAACCCGTTTGGAAGGATAAGGATGGCAACGAAAACGAGGATTGCCAGGTTAATCCCGAATACGTATTCTCTTATAGCAACAAGGATTGTCATAAAGACGTTTACGGCGCCAAAACCCGTAAAAATTGCAATAAAGATACTATTGCATACTAATGATCATTGTTTATGTAAAAAATATGTCGCATTGTTCCACCTTTCTTATTGCTAGACGTGAAGAAGGAAAGCGCCGTCGTAAACTGCATTATGCTTCGTTCATCAAAAATTTCTTGGCACAACGCTCATTAGAGACGGAACATGGATATTCAGTTAAATAACTACTACGTTCCTTGTTACATATACATGATTAATTATGATATTGATATAATTAATATAAAATAATTAATAAAAATGTATGCAATATTATCGAAAATCGATCGAAAAGAAAAAATTTAATTGTTAAGTTTGCAGTTTGTAAAATTCAAATTTCATGAAAAATACAATAAACTGTTTTTATGTATATGTATTTTAATTATTAAATAGCTCTAAGTAACATAGTAATGCTTCTATAAAACTTACTCGGTAAAATCCTGTACATTGCGGCTCAAGGCCATGATATAATATAATGGCAAATTCATAAATCGTCTTTGCCTCACAGTTGTGCTTAAAAACAACGGAAAGATCGAGCGAGAGATCGAACCGGAGCATTGGAGGGTGGATAATCAAAGATTGATGCTGGCGCCTGCCGCAGTTCGTCCAATATCAGTCGGATGAGGTGATTGATCGAGACATCAAAACCTTTTATGGCTACGCCGTCTAAAAATCCACTGGGATATTACTGAGAACAGAGGCTCCGCCGCGAATACTTTCATTCGCCACTACCTCGTCCGTCTATCGTGTTCAACTTTAAATCGAATTTTGTACTTTGCGCAAAGTCACGCTCTACGAACCGCGAAAAGAGACAGTTAGCATATGATGAGATTCGTCGGAAAAAACCGCAATTAAACTTCTACGCGCTTCCGGAAGCTAAGACAATGACCGAGAAACGAGAAAAAAACGCATAGTTTATAATTCTATTCTTCTTTTATGTCCTTAATCTTGTTTTAGAGCACAGAAATAACAGAAAATATAAAGGACGCGAAATATTTTATTTATTGTAACATAATATGCATAATTTATAAAAGATCATATATTTCTTTTATACTTCGTCATATAATTTATATGATAATTCTCATTTTGTTCATCTTTTAATCATTTACATATATCAAAATAACATAGTTAAATATTGTACTTTTTAAATATAATTTGGATTACATAAAACTGAAAAAAATGTTGAGCTAATATTACTTATTATCAGATATTTTTGATCTGCAAATAAATATTAATAATAAATCGTATCTAATAAATCTAATAATTAAGTCGAGAAACAGCAATATATCAATGGCTGCTTGCTTGTTTGACTTTTGGCTCGTATCATACCGCATTGAGTTCGATAAGCCTATCTCAAGTTTAATTAAATACCGTATTCTAGGATATTGGGGATGGGATTACGTTCTGCAATGCTTCTATGTTGTAGTCGCAAATTAAATGATTGTTTGCTTACGACACTTCAACAACTGGCACAATTAAATACTTCACTATATTTGCAATTGCATAATCCTCGTTTTATATCGGGAAATATTACGCGTTTCCGATATTGGACTAAAGAGTCACCCTCGCTTACCACTGACCGGTAATTAAACGATTAACGATGTCGATTGTGTAACTCGATATTTATTTTTTAAATTGTAGTGCGCAAAATATTCGATTTCACAATCTCAAGTTGGCACAGATTCTGGATAAAACTCTAAATAAGCCTGCTAATAGAAGAGGAAATAAATAACGTTATAAGTAAGGGCTACATAGATTAGGAGACAGACAAAAAAATTAAAAGGAGAAATAAAAAAATAAATAAAAGTAAGATAAAATATTTGAAACTTTATGACAAATTTCTAATATTCTAAAAAATACAAATATAAAAGAATTTCCAATGGTTTAATTGCCTATATTTACACATTCATAGAATATATATAAACTTAGAAATATAGACAAATAATAGAGGCGTGCAATTTGTAAATTAAACGTGTGCGTTTAATTCAATTTTTTATTGAAACATACAAACATGCAATAGGTTACCTATCGCATATTTCTATTTTCACCATTGTAATATAGGCACAGGGTATAGTGGACGGATTTCGCGTGACATGCTGACGATTTTAGTGTGGCTACGCTGTCAATATTGATTTATTTTAGATAGGAGTACTTGCGCCTGCGGATATATTGGACATATTGACTTTTCAATTTTTTAATATTTTGTATCATTTATGTATTTTTTTTATCAAATGTATGTAACATATACAATTATATATAATTTTTATATTTAACATTAATTATTTATATTAAACGCATTTAATTAAATGAATTAAATGGTATTACATTTATTAGAAATAAAATGTTTCATTTAAATCTTTATGAAGAAATTCCGCATTATGACCTCGTTGCTTTTTAATCTGGGTCACTTAAATATTTGAATTACTATCTAGTGGGTCTCGTTGAAATATAGTTTGGAATTTTTTTGTAACATCGAATTCAAACGTTACATGTTGTACGTAACATTCGCAGCGTAATAATAAAGTTATTTAAATCATAAAATGCAAAAATTTTAAAGCTTCAGTAATATTATTATACGATGTCATCATGTTTGTCATGATATGATAAATAATCATATTTGCCATAAAATTTTCACGTGTCTAATTTTGATATTTACGTCTAATATAATTTTGATATATTACGTCTAATATAATCATTTTCTACTCATACTACAAAGCTTACACACACACACATACACACACACACACACACACACACACACACACCACACACACATTCTTTTTTTGCTGTATATTTTATTTTTATGTTTTGGCTCTAAGTACTGAAGCGTAACGCAATTTCGCATATGCGCTGTTTATGCAACAAATGCATTTTGTGTGCCGTTTTGCACGTTGTACCGTATTTCGGAGTTTAGTACCTGTTTACCTTGAAAGCCATAACGCGGCTTGACGCGTAATTTTCGCAATGCGCGGCTCACGTAACTCAGTTTGCCAGACGGGATGCGAGATTTGCCGCGGGTTCGGATTCGAATTCTGGGATTCGGATACGCTGATTTTCCGTTCCCTTCAAGGCACGTGTCGAGAGAATCGCTCTCATCGGCCTGAAGCCGGGTCCTTACCGGCTGTGAATTTAATCAAGGCGCCTCGAATAGGCCGGATAGCGAAAGTTTAATCAGGCATCCAACCGGTCCGTCATTCTATCGCGCTTCGCCTACCGTCGGCGTTATTTTCACAAATTACTTAATTCCTCCTCCACTTGGGACTGATTACCTGCTCGTCATTACGTAGCTTCAGCCGGATCGCCAGCAATCAGAGATTTAATCAGAGGGGAGAACCGCGAGTGAATCCTACACGATGCATCATGCTGTAAGGGGATACAGATCTCCATCTGCTTGAGATAGTGCTTACATTTGTTCTCATTAAACGCCAAGTTGCATTGCGACACAATAGCGTGGATCTTAACTGCGTACGATAACGTTCAGTGCACATCATCACGGATATATCATCCATTCATATTTCATATAAGTAAATTTAAACGTTAAAGATGTTAATTTACTATTACACCATGCGATTATTTTATTTAAAATCCAATTTAAATCTATATGTATTAAGTACAATAAAGATAATTGACAAAATGATATAATTTAAATCTAAATTAAATACACAATAAAAACAAAAATAATGTCAGCACTAGAATAATTAACAAAATATTTGTTTGCAATCAAAAAGTGATCAAGTAAATTGTAAAAAAAATGCAAATATAATTTTAAAAATTAAGATAAAAAATTATAAAAGAAAGAATAAATAATAAGGAAAATGTGAAAAAAATCTAATAAAAAAACAAAGAAAATGTGATGGAAAAAGTAATCTGATTGAATTAGTGGAAGCTGATACAAATATTAGAACTCGCAAGCGAGAAAACAAGAAGAAATGCGAGTGTAAAAGAAGTAATGTGTTGAAGAAAAATAATATTCCTGTAATCGAAAAAGAATTAAAGAATAGCAATTGAGATATAGACATAAAGAACAGATAATCCTGGAAAGTTTGTAATGTAACATAATATTCTAATACCTAATTCAAATATTTATAATCTATAGTCAATTTACAATGTATACATTTGCTATTAACATCGTTATAAGAGACGGGATCATCCTTTTGTTATAAAAATATTTGAGATTAAAATTTTTAACTGTGAGATTAAAAATGGGATTAAATGGCGCGATGTAATCAAACGGTTATGAAAATTTATTTTCTGATTTCTTCCACCGCCCTTTAATAAAGCACGTACAAAAACGCAGACTCGGATTCCGACAACCACAGTACCAGAATATCACAAAGTGATACTGCAAAAGCAATTTGCGTTTATTACCTCACCTGTTCATGGATTTTGCAAAGCAGCGCTTATCCTTGGATCCATTACGGTGATCTGAATTATGTGTAATTAACTGTATGAACAAAGAGAATATCTTGCTCGATTAATACGGCTTCTTCTATCCGCCGGGTTGGACAAAGGAATGCATAATTTTTTAAGGGCGCGATACCGAGAGAAATGGGTCAGCGACAATTACAACTTTATCGGAGTCACGCCAGAATAATGCATATAATATAATATTATCGTTAATCGGTTGCGATCTATTATGACTCGTTATTATAATGACGTCATTATAATGATGTAAACGAGCAGAAACTTTCTGAATTAGCAGGGAATTCTGTCGCATAAAACGGTAGAAAGGAAAATGTAGCTTGTCCGCTTCCTTGATTCAAAAGTTACATTAATTGCGGCGACTATTTCTCGCAATTTTTACGAATCTCCCCCCTGCTTTTCCGCGATATGACTGGGTGCAACGAAGAAAATCCGATGATATAACATGATAAAGAATTCCCAACGACGGCAGGATCAGCTTTAATTAAAAGAGAACGAGATATAAGTGTGAAATGTGATATATATAAGCCTGCTTGTTTAAACCTTTCATTGTCTTCCGTCTTTCCAGCGAAATTTGTATAGCATTTGCTTTAACGAAGACGAGTTTCAGCACCGAGAATTAAACTAATAGATTCACAAGGACGAATCAGCGCACGATTTCCACGGTTCAATTATTTTAATTTATGCGTTGCTTATTAATCTATTTTTTTTATTAGTAAAATATCTATTAAATAACATTATTAGATAAAAAATTTAATTACGAGATACATATCACCAAATTAAAAATTAATTAATTTTGCATAATACAACATTACATACTTCATTATAAGACATGAATGTTATCTTCAATTAGATTTATTTTAACATACAAAATTTTAGGAATAAGATAGAAGAGGAATAAGAACGAATCGTGTATTAATCAAATTAAATTAAATCAGGATTAAATCAAATTAAATTAGAGATAATTAGAGATAATAATCAAATCTCGATTTATATTAAAATTGAGTACAAAATATTTTTATTACTTTATACATGCTTTATACATAGCTCTCTCTCATCTTTTTTTCATTCTTTTCTGTTTTTTACTTGTATCCTTAACCGTAATAAGAAAATATACTGAATTTGTAAATGTGACATATTTCAAATTATATCTATTATATATAATATTTATCACATCCTTTGAGTGGCTACTAACGCTCGACAATTTGCTAATCTGATAACACGAACTCATCTATGCGGGCGGCTAATCACAAATTCCTTTTGCATTAGTACGCTGGATAGACGAACTCTCCTCTGGGTTCTCGACTTGACCGCTTGCGGGTATGTGGCACGCGCGGGGTCTCTCAAGGAATACGTTCAAGCAAGATTGCTTTCGTGTAGCATCGTATAGAATTACAAAGGCTTTGATCCTTCACTTCGACAAAGTGCTGCGGGTTGAGGAGCGCACTACCATTGCCTTAAGTGCCAAAGTTGGAGATATGAGCGATTATCGAACAAAACTGGTCACTGGTTAGATGCATGAAAGTCGACATTAATGTCTTGCATTGTCATATAATATCAATCAATTGTAAAATGGATCCGCGTTTGTAACTCGAAAGATTTAAGTAATATAATAAAGTAATATAATAAAGCAATTAATTTTTTTCTATTTTAAAAGATTATTCGGAAAGCTGTATTCTGTTGTAATTGTTGTAACTTCAAGATTAATTTAAATTACAGAATGTAACTCATATGCTACATTTGCCAGTTAAACAATTTTATTAATTTTATAAAATTGAGTTTACATATTTAGAAAAGAGTTATACCGTTTGTTCTTGATTGTTAACTCGTAAAATACTTTAATTTCCAACGTTTTAAACTCTGTCCCAACAATGGCAACAAGTAATGACCGAGCAAATTTGCGTTAATCGATATAATTTATATATATATATAAAATGTTTCCATGAAACATCTGCACGTTATAATATATAGCATAATTATTTATATTACTTCTGCATGGTTATGGTATGAATATTTAAATTCGACGAATGCCCGCGTTAATGCAACGAGTGACTTAGCCGTTTATTACGAATAACGCGATTAAAAGTGTAATTGATCACACGCTCATTGACCGAATAAATTTCCGTTGATAATCTCGCGAGACAACGTTGCGCGGAATAAATCACAACGTGACAGTTCGCACCACGCGTAATACAATTTTTCGCGGCGCCGCACGAAGCGATAAGGACGATAAATGCGCTGATGTATTAGAAACGTGCGTATTACCGCGTTGGAACGCGTGAAAGGGAAACTACACGCGATACATCAAGTCAAATATAAAATTCTAATCTCGATCATTAATAACCACCGAATAGAGCATTGCGAGTCCCGGCTGTCGCGACGTGTTTACGAAGCTATTTATCTTTCTCGCGCAGCACTAATCATGGCTCGAGTAATTGTGGCTGGATTTTGCCATTAATGAGAAACTAGTTATTGACGCAAGTACTGGCCATTCCGATAGTTTCGCGCTATTTCGCACAGAATAGCAATTGATTATTGATAAATCCATTGATCCTACCTTTACGACACATCTTTATACAGATAATTAAACATAAAAGCATTTATATATTAATAATCTATAAATGTCAGTAACACGCTTTATATTAAAACTGAAAGCTTGTAATAATATAATAAATAAATCAATTCTACGCATTTATGTAATTAAATATAGTTTTCATACATCAAATGCATAAATTAATAATTAATTAATTAATTAATTAATTAAGTAATATATAGAAGAGAAGTTATCTTGATGATTTTATTATAGAAAGAGTCTTTTTATCAAAGAAAATTGTAATTATTTGAATTATTTATATAAGTTTGTTGCACACATACGCTATTAATTATTTTCGAATATGTCCCTTGTTATAATCGATAAAAAATTATGAAACAATATAGCCACGATTAATAACAGAAAACGTGATGATTAATTACGTTTCCTTTACTTATCGACATAACGTTACATGACTGTTTACATTTGGAAGCACGAATAATATTTTATATACAAATCTTGATTCTGTACAAAATATCGTATAAAATATTTTCATATCACGAATAAATACAGATATAATAATATGTGCGTACAATAAAATCTGGAGATAACAAGAGATTGCAAGCATCTTAGAAAAGGCTAGTCAACGGAAGGTTGTCGTCGCTTCAGAGAGGCTAGTTGCACAACCAAGTTCATTGAAGTACGTTTGTTTGCGTATCGCCTAAGCACATGTAGAACATTGTTCGGCAACGAGGAACTTGATTCCGCTCGATCAACAGGTCTTAAGATCGTGACAAGTGCCGCTTTACACACAGAGCGAAGGTGTTGCGCTTGAGCAAGCAAGCGTGACAAGTGCAAGTGTATTGGAATCTCAAACTTTGATTTACGTAGCACTACCGATTCGTGAAGAACCATTGACAGTCCATCAACGTGTTAATTCGTGGGAACGCGTGACTATCTATTCTTTGGCACTAATAATTATATCTTTGTGATAAATATATATATGTACCATATTCCATCATTTATTCTAACAAAATCTCTTTCATCTCTTTCTTCGGTAAAAGTTACGTTGTTATTATCGCGTGAAAAATTATACGCGGTTGATAATTCCAAATCAACTTTATTATACTTTGTTTCTCTTAATTAAAAGAAAAAAAAGAATTAACTTTAATTATCCATAATTGGACACAAGTACGATAAATAATACATACTAAAAATTTACACAACGCAATTAGTTAACATAGCGATAAAAATAAAGATACAATAATATTAAACGGTAAAGTGTGTTAAGAATGAAATACTCTTTTATGTGAGTTTTATCATTCGTTTGTTTTTAAGCGTATAATAAAAATCAATAAAATGCCATAAATCAGAGAATGGCTGATGCTCCGATTAAATTGCGTATTTATCAACGATTTCAACGAGTGGGAAGATTGTCTGTGTCGATACGAGTGTTATCTTAATTGTCGTTTGTTTGCCGGCTTTGTTATCGTAATGGAAACAACACTCGATACGCCTTTTCGTGCGCCGTGTGAGTAAGTTTGTGAGTAATTAAGTACCGGAATGAAGATTGATTAACTACGCGGGGATGCTCGTTAAGATCTCATCGCTTTTGTATCGCGAACTTGTCGAAAGCTCCTCTCATCGTCTCACGTTTTTGTAGCTATTTAGGACTTAAGGAAGATATGTTAACACCTGATTAAAGACATCATAAAAATGGCCAACTACAAAGATTTAATCGTAAAAAGAAATCATTATTTTCAATATAATTTTATGTGCAATATTATCTCTCTTTTTAGATATTTTTAGATATTTGTAAAACAAAATTTTTGTAATTTTAGAAAATTTTAAAAAAGATTTGTTTTTTTTAATATTTTTGTATAATTTACATTTTTATTATACTATCAGTTAATCTAGGAAAATGTCAATTTGCCAAGTTTAACAAAAAATACATAGCAAAAAAAGGTATTATCGCATTGTATCTTTCATCTTTGCGGTAATAAAATAAAAAGAAGAATAGTATCAAGGGTTTCAGTGATTGTATACATTTTAGCAATTTGTAACTGCGATACTTGCGAGCCGGAAAATTAATTCGGACGCGCTCTCAACGGGCGGTACGTGACGGAAGCGTAAAAATTAAGAGCTTCATACTCGTTGGCTACGTCGTCGGGCATTCTGTGCTCGGGATTAATCGCCGAACACTCGACACGGTGCTTCTAGATGAGGCACGGCTCTAAACCGCCCCGGCTGCGACCGCGATATCCCGCGAAGGGCGGACAGAATTACGTTAGCCTTATCGTTAACCGTTAACCCACGTGCCCGTTTCCAAGTGATACGTACGGTACCGCCGTTGAAATTGCACCAGGAGAAAAATAGCCCGGAGAAATTCCGCGACGTTAGCATGTCGTACAACGCCGGCTACGGTCGCCCGTCGGGATAAGTATCCCGAGAGCGAATGAGAAATTTCCGTGGGAATTTTAATTGAGCTTCTGACGACTGGGGCGCAATAAGCGCAAGAGAGTGCTGGAAAGCGAGCTGCTTCCGACTCTCGTGATCTCGTCCAGCGAGACTCTGTCTGCCTCCGCCGAGTAAAAACTCCGTTTCGTAGTTTGGAATTCGCGTAATCCGCGTAAATACGTTTTTACGAGCTCGTCGTCGCCAACGTTTACTATTGCTTTTTATTCGACAATTTTTGCTCGTCTTGCCTCGTATTTGCCTTGTGTTCAAAAACATTCCTAGGTTTTTATTTTTTATCGATCGTTACTGCAACCACAGAATTAGTATAATCGTCCAATATATGTTTCTTCTTGTTGTCCTTGTTGTTATTAATTTCTCTCGTTTTAAAAATCTCATTTGAAATAAATCAAACGTTTGAATTATATTAAAATTAATATTTTATATTTTTTGTGTAAATTAATGGTAAAAATTCGTTTTAATATATAATTTTCGCAACAGATAATTAATAATTTATTATTTTTATAATAATGACGTATTATTGTAACGTATTGAATTATTACGTTATGAACGTTTTTTTATTTTTTTATATGCAACAGTAGAAATTTTTAAGATATACGGCTACCATGCATCCGTATATCGTGTGTGAAACATACACGATGCAGGTGTGCGCCTCGATACAAGATATATACGTTGTTCGTGTTTGAGGAATGAATCCTCGAGAACCGGTAGCGCGGGATAGCACATCGACGGAAGAGTCGTCGACTGGCCACCTTTCCTCTCCGTTGTCGGCAAACGCGTCAAGTGCAAATTGCAGTAGATTCAGCCGATCTAGGTCAGACTCTTCGCGTACGGATCGTCGGAACTGTGACCGAGCGCTCCGCGATTAAACGAATCCGCGAAATGTGGAGGACTCGACTCAGGTTTCCCCTGAACAGGTTTCCCCATACGACAGAAGGGTCTTCCTTCTCTCATAGCCTCGGAAGCCCCTTATCGTATCTGGAATCATACCTGCCTCGAGCTTCTTGATTTACGATCCGAGAGATACGAGGCTGCACGTATCGCGGCTTTTATAGCTCGGACCACATATACGACTGATCTTTTCATATACGCGCCCGAGATCGCGCTCGGGAAACCATTTCGATTCGTGGAATTTTGACGAAGGGACTTCGTGCGGTATATTGCTGATTTAATGGACGGATTGAACCAACACGCGAAACACAAAGAAAGTTATCACGCGCAAATCATCACAGCTGCAATTAGATTATAATTGACCCTTCAACTGATATGGCGAAAGAGAGAGGGAGAAACTAAAGGGACATATGTCAAGAGAGCAAGACTATTGACACGCCTAGATTTGAAACTGTAACAGACGTGAAGACGTTCGACAAAATATCATCCGTATATATTTCTTTCACAAATTCTTTGATTAATTTGAAGAAGTGTTGCTGGAGGCGTCTTGTCTTGAAAAACTATCAGCTTGACGAATTTCATTGTCATAAATACTTTGGCGTAGTTGGAGTTAAGGGTTAAGGGCATTATAATAATTAGATATCCCATTAAATTGATTGCTCATAAATGATGGCAAAGTACATCTCTCGATATGCGCTCGATGGAAACGCCAATTAGTTTAATCGAGTCTCATTCACGTTCTTCTGACGCATATCACGTGCGGAACGAAAGCATAATACAGTCGACGACGCGACGTTAACAAATGTTATGTACCGGAAATCGCGTATTGCACGAGTGCGCTAAATTATTTATACTGGCTAATTCGACTGTCGCGTTGTCAGCGAACTAGCTCGCTACGCAAACCGATCGATCGTTCTGTTCTCATGTTAATGAGTTTAGACATCGATTTATTTATTAAATTGGTCATATTATTCGTTTATCGAAAATTTGATTGCGCGAAAACATAACAAACAGCACGATTAATTTATTATTTACGAATAATAAATTGTTTAGTGTATGACTTGTGACTGCAATATAATCTAATCTCTTTTGCAATCTTTTCATGGCAAACGTAAAAAGCAATTTAACGCATTCCGATATAATATGTGTGACAGCACCTTCTCCAACGATTGTATTCATCGTTTCTCAGTTCTCTGGGCTCAATTGATGATTATCGCTATGCATATGTAACGTCGCGTTCGATTTACTATGCCGGAATGCTTTCACTTTTGCGAGCAACAACAGCATGGAGAAATACATACAGAGAGCTAGCACGAATGCGATACGTTTAATCGTTTGATGTGGAGATACGACTATTTGCCTATGTATGCGCGCACGTAATTGAACACATTTATATTCACCGCAAAGAAACAGAGTCGCGACCCCGCTCCCGTCGTCGTTCCCGTCGTCGAAACAGCCATTTGTATCATTTCAAAGGGGTTGTCGGATAGCTAATAGTGAGCTCTTTAATACGTATATCCGCAGAATTTCTTCACAAAGAAAATCCAATTAGCGGTGCGTATGGCGAGTGCTCGCAGCTGTATTTCCCTGCACGTTCATTATCATAGCATAGTCCATTAATCGGGTTATCAAATGTGGCGAGGTCGATCGTTAATGTCTCTATCGTGCCTTATTGGACACCGTCATAAATCCCGCCGATCAAATTATATGTCGCGGGTAATGGGCATTTACGATAATAATATATTATAATGATACTTATATTATTCGCGCAGTATAATATATAAACGGTAACTTATTAATCGCATTTACGTGCAGTTGTTGTGTCGGATTTACTATATTAGGTAGCACCGCATGTTGTTGTAAATAGGCAAATCGCAGGAAATTTTCCATGTATATCGTGATACCGTATAATCCACTGTATTCCCAATGAATATGCAAATCGTAGGTGCTCATCGACAAACATCGCGGAATTAAAGCAAAAATCAGTTACGCATTAATTTGATTTAAATATCACGTTGTGCGTATCGCGCGCAATGAAGAGTTGGTAAAGGGAGTTTTCATGTGTCAACTCGACGTTTCTTATCGTCACGACAAAGAAGATAGAGAGAGACGTTTCCATCGAGCGCCAGCCAACTTCCGGTTGGCTCTCTTTCGTGAAAGCTGTATCTTCCCGAGCGCGTTTTAAACTGCAGTAAAGAAAAAAATTCTGTGTCAACTGCTTGAGCTTAAAGCTCTTTAAATATAAAATAAGAATTGTTACAGAGCATTTGCTTTTTAAATATAAAATGCGAAGTTTTATAAAGCACGTAATATTTTGTCTTTAACTTTTTATACGATCAAAAATTATATAGATTAGTTAATTGAAAAATTAATTAAATGCATAAAAGTTATTATATTATTGTAATAAAAAATTTGCATTTTTTGACATGAAACGTGATTGAGCAGTTTTATATATATCTGTAATAATAATTCAATTCTATTTAGATAACATAGACCAGCAATGGAATTTTACATGAGGGCTTACGCTTAAAAATTACTTTCTATCTAAATAAGTATCATAAAAAACTAATTTTTATTTTAAATCAAATCGGATAATCTTGAATAAGAATCATTCTATAATATTGATTTAAGAATAATTTAGAATTTATTAAAATTTCAGAAAAAGATAACCTTTGTTTGTAAATAATCGATTAATTAAAGTTGAATTAAAAATAAAAAATATTATATAAAAAATATAGCAACGAAATTCAATAAATCTTCAAATTACTTAAAAAATATTCGAGATAGGAAGCTAACGTAATACTCTTATGTACAATCAATATTTATTCTTTTAAAAAATATTGCAGCGCAAGAGCAGTGTGCAAATACGATATATTTACAATCGTACTTAGCTAACAAAATAAATTTAAATTGAGTAATATATAACTTTTTCTCGCTAATTGTTAGCGGTATTGAATAATATTTATATGATCTATTTTGTACATAAGATAACTAATTTTAAACTAATTTTAAAAATTAATAAAAATAGAATTAAAGTGCACGCTCTGAATATCATAACAGATTTATATGGGTGTAATTACAATACTAGTGATCATTTGCAGGCAAGTTACATAATTTAATTTAATTAATTACATAATTTCTAGATATATCACGTATGATTTATATCGCTTCATAGAATTTGTATTATTATTATTATTATTACACTTTGTATAAATAATTATTTGCAATATTTGGAGAATTTATTTAATACTGATTTCGATTTCGATTTAAAATCGGAGGTCACAGACAAGATATTACAGACAAAAATTGACTCTCTCAACAAGTTAAGTGTCGCATCTCGACGTTGAGGAAAGCACGCGGCTGTAGTGCATATCTCACAGGAAGAAGGAAGCCATTTGCAGTGCCAGCTGAGAGGAAGGAAGCGATTTAATGCGATCTCCTAGATCATTTTTCAATGCACGCTACATGAAGATGCACTGTCTATTAATACGTAATCGGTTTTATGACATAGCGAGTCATCGTGAAACGCCATTTGGAACTCGTGCTGACTCTTGCAAAGTGGAACGCGCAGGGCCGTCAATATAATTCATACGTCGCAAACAAGGAAATAAATAGAATTTCTAATAAAGGAAAATTTTTTAAATTTTATTTAAATAATCTGAATATTCAGATCTGCAAATTAATTTAGACGAAATAAAAATATTTATATCAAACTTAAATTTTTAAGAAACGTAACATTGCATTTAGAAGTATTGAATTAAATGTCTTTAATGAACAAAAATACAAATTTTTAATAATTATAGCTTAATAATAATAGCCTGTATTTCATAATTAACTCATTTTATAAGAATCCTTCTAGAATCTTTAAAGAAATTAATATTATAGTATTATAATATTATAGTATTATTATAGTATTATTGTTAATGTTAGAATATAATAAGCTTGTAAAAACGTAATGATAATAATTTTTTCAGAAAAATTTATTATCATATAGATATATTAACACAGTATTGCTTTTTTGTTTATCTTTTTTTGTATTTACATTTTAAAATATTAAATATTAATGTAAATATAAGTATGCATATATGTGCGAAGCAGTAATGCTTAATTTTATTGCTTTATTCATAGTTTATTATTAATCACTTTCTATTTATTAACAATCATATGATTTGACATGTCGATGCGACGTTTATTTGACTCGGAAGTGCATCTTCACGTGGACATCTGCATAAACAATCGGAACCGGAACCGGGCGCGGATGTAAGTGCGTATATGCGTGATGGTGTGTATACAGAGCGAGTCAGTATAAAAGCGTAGAAAATACGCTGGTAAGTTGCAGTTCTCACCTAGCCGCCTGAAATACCGTAATGGTGAAGATGACTTTCAAGGTAGAGTGTCGAAACTCGTCGCGAAAGAAGGAAAAGTGACGCGAATCGGAGAAAGTGCTCGTTAAAGATTAGCTTCTCGATATACGAACGGAAAGATAGGAGAGAAAGAGAGAGTGAGAAAGAAAGAGAAGAGGAAAGGGAGGCGAAAAGGGAGAAAAAAATAAGATGAAGAGATAAAAGAGGGTAAAGAATTAAAGAGAGAATAAGGATAAAGGGCGATTTTAAACTGCCAGTAATTATGAATGTATAATTAGTCCGGTGATACACGTGCGCGAGGATCGTTGAAATAAATAATTGAGATAGAGAAAAAAAAGATAACTCGAGACGATTTTGTCAAAAATTTAAACAACGCCGTTAATATGAAATAAGATTAAAGTGTCCTTTGATATTTAAGTCCATTCGATGTGATTAGTTCGTTCAGTTGTATTGTCGCGAAATTTTTGTTAAAGGTAATGTTATCAATTCAAGCACAGTTGGGAGTGTTCGAGAGGTAGGTTTAGATTCTGGGATTAAACTTCATGAAAATTAAAAAGTGCACCATCTTGTAAGAAACGCTTCCTTTTAATTGTATTAAACGCTCCTTCTTTTCCTACTCGGCTAATCTTAAGATTTTCTCAACCTCAAAGGTTTTAGTTGTTGCATTATAGCCAAGAGTTCTATTATTTTCTCTCATATGTGCGTCTGTGTGTACATGTGCGAGTAAATACAATTCTTTCTTATATATTTTTCGCAAACTCGCGTTTTGCTTCTATTGCTGATAAAACTGATATTGTCGTGCTTTTAAAGCAAGTTTGTTATTCTAACAATAATTATCTTTAAAATTTGTTTGTAATATTTAATCTTTTATTTCAAATTTTGCGTAAATTATAATGTAATATTTATATCTCTGATAAATGGTAATAATGCATTAAATAAACATGGTATTGTAAAGTTTCATAACTTGATGTGTGCATATAAAATCTCACATAGCACATGTTAACATGCACATATTCTATCTCTTTCTGCATATTCCTGCTGTATTCTTAACTTGGACGTGTACTTATATATGTAATTATGCAAGCTGTACTTCTGTATTTTACATGTACAATTATTAAAATATATAGTGTCTATAAAATATTAACTTTGATCATATTTTTAGAAAATAATATACTTTATAATTTTTATTTATCATATTATTATAGTATACAATTAATATTTAACTTAAATATTCATTTTTAATAATATATAAATATATTATTATGTTTGTTGTTTTACATCTCGTTTTATCTTCGAAGACAGCATTGTTTAGTGTCAATTTATAATTAAAAATTCGAATGTCGAGTAAAAAACTAATTAAATAAATATAAATAAAAAATAAATAAAAAATTAACTTTTGTGAAAATTGATGAAGTGTACAAGTAAAAATGAAGGAACACATTTCCCAACGAATCACGTGCCTATTCCGCTCATTCAATCGAGTCACTTTTATCGGATTGGTTCGTGTTTGAACGTTGACGACCGGACTCTCGGGAACCCCGTAATTAAAAAAGAGAGGTCGATGAACCGTCCCTGACTACTCGATGTCGATGTATATCGTAAATTTCTAGAGTTTCATCATGGCATCGAGTGAGTTTGTATACATAGGCAACATCGATCGTATAGATCACGGTTACATTTCCATGCAATTTCGATTCCTCCAACATCCTACTAGCTTGAAATATCCCAATTTGTTTGTCTGTTTATATGTATGTGCATACACAAGAAACGCATTTCAGTAGAATACAAGAGAATTTAAATTACATCTTCTATTGCCCAACAATTTCCTTCTCGTAATCGATTCTACAACAAAAATTTTTTTTTCTAAAAGAAGCTTATTCTCGACAAAGAAGAAATTTTTTATAAACCAGGGTATTATAAAGACCCAGGGTAAATATGCCTAGCGCTTATGTAAATGAACCCTTTGATTCATAACACGTGCTATTTACAATTATGATCGATAACTATCAGAGCAGCGAAAGCCTCCTGCCATACCGAAGGTGAGTCTCCGGACAACACGACGCCGTCGACATAAACTTCTTGTGTCACAGGTCACCGTCGCACTAACCATCGGCCTCGCCCTGGCCGATCGATCAATCGCCGGCGTGATATCGTTGGACAGCCATGATCATCATGCCTCGGTGGCCAGCTCATACATGCATTTCCAAGGGCCGGTACAGGGTCCCGAATACGAGGTGAAAGTGCCGCACGTACCTGTGGACCATCTCGGCGAGCACAACTATCTGACTCACCACGAGCATCGCCATCACGACGGCTACACGGTCGACTACGTGGCGAAACCGAAGTACGAATTCTCGTACGGCGTCGAGGATCATCATACCGGCGACTTTCACGGGCAGAAGGAGTCCAGCGACGGTGAGTGAAAAGGACGAGTCACTTTTATGCCTTCGTGACTTTCGACAACGAGCCGGGCTTTTGAATGGCCGGCTACCTGTGGCTACACGCCGTTTATCCGATTTCCATCGTGGCTCGACTCTGCGCTCCGACGCTGACGTCGGCAAAAATTGTTACGGGTGAAAAGAAAATTGCATTTCCGTGGAGACTGCCCGCGAGCGCGCTCTCCGACACATCGAGAACACGAAAGTCGGCATGTGCGAACGTACTTCTGTGTACGTGTACGTGTACGTGTGTTCGCGTAAACTCTTTAGTTGGAACTACATTTTCTTACTTGAGACGTGAAGTTGAGTCGAAGAATTGTAAACCGACTTCAACAGCGCATCGGTGTGATTGCAGTTATACAAGAGAGTGTTCTATAGTGATATAAACTTACCGAAATTGTACAACTTTGCCGGTGCATTCCCTGACCAAGTTGGGAATCAATCTTTCACTAGTGAAAGTATTGAAGTATTTAGTTTAGCTTTTGAGTCACAAGTTATTCAAAGTGAAGACACCGCGGGAATTATTACACCTTATGAGCTCAAATAAATAAAGAGACTTTCGCGGCCGCATTTCAGGCTAACTTTACTTTAAAAAAATTTTAATTCAAATCTTGAATATATATACATCACGATTTTAATATTAAACATATGAAAAAATTATAAGAAGAAAATGTTCCCGATCAAACCTTTCCATCAAAGAATTGACTTTAAATTATTCACAAGATATATTCGCAAAGTTAACTGGAACATTTTACTAACACTTTGTACATCTGCAAAACTGGAATTATTTATGATTATATATATAGTATTGATATAACTATATAACACATTGTAAATTCTATTAAAATATTTCTACAAATATCATTAAGTTTGAGAAATAAGGAAAATCAATTCGCAATATAAAAAAAAATTTGAAAAAGATGAAACTGTTTTACAAAAAAATTATTAATATTAAATGGTTAATATATTTAGAATAATATGTTTAGAAATGACATTATTTTCAGGATTTTCTACAATCCCGAATAACATCAAGAAATTGTATTCTGTCTCTTATTCCGATATATTCCTTTTCGCAGGCCACAGCGTGTCCGGGGAATACACCGTGAAGGATCCTGGTGGCAGTCTTCGGATTGTCAGCTATCACGCGGACAAGGAAGGATTTCACGCAATGGTGCACACTTCCGGAAAGAATGATCATTCGGGTGGATCATATGGTGGTCAAGGGCACGACGAGACCCAAGGCCATCTTCACGAATACGCCGCCTTAGCCGCACACGCGGTATCGTATTGACAGAAAACGCGACCGCCATGACAACTATGACTGATCGCTCTTTGTACCTGGCACGAATAGATTTTTTCCTTTCCGAATCGTCAACGTTGATGTTTCCGTTTGTATACCAAAGGCGACAATGTGCTGTCCGTCCAACGTTACACGCAGGAGAACGTATCGTATATCATATTGTAAATATAGTTTATCCCCTTTACATACAATAAATGACATAAACTTGACGGAAAAATTCATGACTATTGCTTTTATATTATACAGATAGCAATAGCGCTCTGCTTTTTCCGATGTAGAATATAAAATTATTGACAAACCATGATAGACATGTGAAGTGCATAAATAAGGATTTACAAAATTAATAAAGATTTCCGATAAATAATTGACATTCATTTAATAAAAATAGAGGGACCAAAAATATTTTTTTATTGTTCATTTCTATTCTTTTATGCATACGACTCTTTTTACATTTATCGAAAACCTTTTAATTGATTAACATTTTAATCGAGCATATACGTTTATTTGAAAACTCACGTCGAAACGGATGAAAAGTTAAATATACAATATAAGCCACCCACAAGTTATAATTACTCAATTTGCGAAAATTTTTACGCTTTACTAAAATTACTCGATGGCCCAAATTCTGTTCGGATTTGTTAAAAAAAGCAATATAAAAATATTTGAGAATATATAACATATCTAAAAATACAATAAAATATACCATTTTATAGTTACAATATTCTTTATCGAATTTACTCAAAAAGTTATTAACAACAAGTTATTAACAATATTGCTATTTACATAAATTTTCATGCTGTAAAATCTGATGGGCGCGTATATTGAAAAGTTATATATATATTTTATTGCAAAATTATAGCAGAAACGCGCATCGACGTTACTCTCAAGCCGATTAAATAATTGTTACATGGATGATCTTGTTGTAGAAAGCAATATACGAGTACTGTGTTGTAGCCCGCTATTATAGCAACTCGGAAATGTAAAGTGACAATTATGATGCACGTGTGTGATGCAATTGCTTTAAAGTTCTGCCATAAATTATCTGCCGCATTTCAATGCCGCGGACGCGACGTAATATGCACATACCATAATAGCATGGAAGTCACATCGTTACGAGATAACACCTTATTACTCGGCTATCGATCATTAATTCCGGGAAGCTGCGTGGCGAAAGATCCGCGTGCGATATACGTAACGACGGGATACTCGCGGCATTACGGCGAGTATCGCGCTCTAATGAAAATAAACTGCTCGTAACAGGGGCACGAGTAATAACTTCTGATGCTCTGAAGTGCGAGGAGATTCCAATTGCCACTGATCACGGGGATTACCGGGGTAACGAGTGGCGCAAGGTCGATCGTCGGCAAAATGAAAATTTAGGTCACGGGATTGAATTAACCATTGAATATTATAGACGCGTTGGCTATCAGTTAAAAGTTGCCGTTAGCGATGGAGTTATAAAAGCAAACATGAAAAAATATACTCCTTTTCATGTTTTAATAAACGGCTAAAAAGCTCGTTTAGGATCCTTCTCTCTTCCTCTCACAGTACTCAGCTTTCAGCTTCGCACAGGTCGGGATAATTTTTTATAACCATTTCAAAGAAAGATATTTTTTCTATTATAAAGTGACATTTTGTCACAATAAATTTTGGAAAACGTAAGTTAATGAAATTAAAAAAAAAGACATATATTGCAAGAATTTGAAGACTTCAAATAATATTCTAAGTCAATAAATCACGACAGCTGTTTCAGAGACAATTATTCCATACGACATAGAAATAGAAGAGAAAGAGAAAGAGCCATTTAATTTGATCTTACCGTGTGGACAGGTTAAGATTGGTACGTCGTTAAATTATTGTGCAACTTGTGCAATCTCTCCGGTAATCACGAAACATCATTATCGAGAGTATTTCGAAGAAAAACGTAATCCGTTCGAGAAGCAATAGTACACACGACTCAAGGGAAGTTAAAAAAAAACACATTCTCGCTAACAATGGCGCAGATGTATGCCGATGAAAAGGTACTTGGGAGAAACACAGGATGGGAAATTGTACGACGCTAATGCTTTAAATATTACGCATATTACGTTATTGAACGATGCTTCCGAGAAGAATTCCTCGACACACGTGTTGCGATGAATCGGCTACGTACGTTCCAATAGGTGATGAATCTCATATTGATAAAATTGAATGCCGCGGGGTAAGGGAGCCGTCTAATAGTTTTATGCGCCGCTTTAAAATTTATGCTCGCGTGATGTATCAAAATTGCGCCCGCGTGACTTTACGTGCCGTCGTCGTTTCGTTTCGAACGGTCGCGATAACGACTGTACATGTAGATATTTCGGGGTGTTTGCAGCCCCGGGAGTCCGCCTGCGGCAATTTCCGCAGCACCGCGCGAGCTACTAATTACTGCTGGCATCGCGCTGATTATTCCTCCCGCTGGTGGCACCCTCAACAAATCGCTCGTGATCGAGCACCCCGTCGCCGCGACGTAAATGTCGTATGCTGTCTGACAAAGGAGAGTTATACGGTTTACCTCCGACGTGATCTCGAGCCGTGTTTGAGAGCATTAGAGCGAATTTCATCTTACCATAGCGTTACCGGGAATTATAACGTTCGACAGCATTAATCTTGTAAGAAATTTAAAAATTATAAAATTCATTATTAATGGACTAATTTTGTTTTCCCATAGTTTATAATAGATGCTTTATAATTATGAACGAAGTGAAATTATGAGAGGAGTATTTTATCGACGCAATTATAATTTTAATTATACACAGTAATGTGTAATCATGTTCAGATATGGATTTTGCCTAAAATATCTTCACGTTTTATCAACCGAATGATAACCATCGCTTACGCCTACGAACAAATTAATAATTCATATTGCTGATTGGAACGTACGGTTATCGCAATCAAGGTGTCTCGTCAATGTAACGAGAACATCGTGTATCGTGCTTTTATTTGTGTACTCGAAGCATTATAATAATTAAAATTCGAATATGCATTATGCAGCATCATATCACACACACACATATATATATATATATAGCTACGCAGATTGCAATAATTTTCTAAAAAACTTTACTAAAAATGCTTCAGAAATAAAGAATTTCTAAAAAAATATCTACAGAATTTTAAATTTGTAATTTTTTTAAATATTTTAATTCTTTACATAATAAAAAAATGAAATTAAATATTTTTCTGAACAGAATAAACTACCATAAAATTTTATTATGATTATATTTTTATAATTTTAAAATATGTCTCGCGCGTTTTGAAAATTATTCTAATTAAACAATTATGATAAAATATATTGACAATTATAATGCAATTGACAGAGTCAATATTTAGTTATTTATTATCATAATATTTAAGAAAACATTTTACAATTATAAATCAAAATATGGCAACAATTTTCTCATAATTTGCGCAATTATGCACGTTAGCTCGTTAACACGATTGTAACACTTTTTATATCTAATATCCAAGTTTTTTCCATGTACCCAGAGAAACATATGTGATGTGTCTTGAATATTCCGGAAAAAGATTGTACATGATGTACTTGCAATGCTCGTCTCGACTCGACCGTAAATCCACGCGCGGTTAGCGGGTTCGGTATAAAAAAGTACGAGGTGTAATTCGTCTCGCGGAATAGCATAGGAAAGTAGACAACCGATTGGTGAGTCGTAATTTTTGCAAGCTATTTTCTGCGTCCGTTCGCAGCAATAAATTATTTTGCGTAATACTGGCGGATCTCGCGTGGTCAAGAAATGGGGATCGCTGAATATAATAATCGCACATAAATAATAGCAGGACTCAATATAGCAGAACTACTCGCCAATATTATAATACTTTTTGTGAATATATTAGACACTTAAAAAAAATATATATATAAAACGTACTCACAACGTACAATGAATAATTAATAATAAATTTATCAACATATTTTAACTTTATGACGTAAATTTATTTTTAATAATTTAAAAAAGTTTGAATATGCAAACAATGAAATTTTAAAAGTATGGACAAAGTAATATTTAAAAATATAGGAAAATATTACTTTTATCCGATACATTATAACGTTTATACAAAAGTAGTTAGTTTCCAGCTTTTATTGGCAAACTATAACCAAATGTAATATAAAAATTGCAGATATAACAATTAAGTTTATTTAGAACAAATATCCATTTATGACTTCGTGACCATTTGAACGTACAATTTTAGAAATCAAATTTTGTAAGAGAACAAACTTTATGTTTGTGTTTCCATTTTAAAACCTTAATATTATTAAGAACAATTTGATCTTGGGATAGTCAACTTTTATTTTGCGATATTTGTCATATTTTGCGCGGTTGAAAAATAACAGGAAGATATTACTAAAACGATAAATTTGCCGATAGTTACGCGAGCAAATATTTTTGGCTCGTGCAGGCCGTTCAGTAATAATTAGAGTTAATAGATGGTTTCAAATTGCCGTTTAACCACATGTAGTAATCATAAAAATCTAGAAAATTTAATAATTTCGGAAATTTTTATTAATTAAAAGAAATTATGTTGTTTAAAGGTTTCCACATACTACATTTTTTATCGTATATTTTGTGAGTTTAATTTTTAAACCTAGAACTAAAAACATTTAAATACGAAAAATTATACATATATTTTTTTCAAATATATAATTATGAACTATTTTATATATATATATATATAATGATAGTTCATAATTATATATTTAATTAATATAAAACAGAAATATATATATATATATATATATATATATATATATATATTTCTATTTTATATTAATTAAAATTTTAAATACACTCACATATATTTATGGTTTAGACTTTCTTAATTTTAATTAAAATTACACGCAAAATACGTACTCACTATTATATTCATATTCTTCTTCAATAATTTTTATCGAGATTTTACTCTTTTTTTATTTTGAGTAACTTTTCGTAACAAATTGTAACAAAGTATTTATCCCTCGCAACAATTTGTTCAGATTACAATTAACAAATGTATAAGCGTACACATGCACGCGCCGGCGTGCGTGCGGAATTGGCAATCGGTACGCGGCCTACAGGCCACATCGGTATTTCCCGGCCGATTGAAATACGAGTCCCCGGTTTCGACACGTATAGCGGTATCGGCCATTCGGCCGCTTCCAACGGCAAACCTATCGATTATCCGCGGCCGCGCGTTTCTATCACACTCCGTCCATTTGCAAACTGATTCATTATAATTGTAGCGTCAAAGTGGCCAACGTCCGCTGATGTATGCGTGATTTCACGCGCGGTATACCGCGCGGGGTGGAGGGGGGGTGGAGGCTTGTCGTCGGGCTTGTCATCGCGCAGTACGTTTACGAGTTTATTTTACGAAATAATCCGGCCGGGCTATCGTGCGATAAATCGTTCCTCGAGTTTTATCTCGTAATTGAATTCCCCGACGTGGCGGGGGTTAACGTTAACGTTCGCACGTTACGCGGAACGACAGGTTGCGAAGAGCCTGTAACGTGGGGATCTTCATGCTGCCGCCCTCTCGGAAATTGACGCTGCGTGTTATTTACACGCGTTGTCCAATGGGAGCATTATTTTGATATTATTTATCATGTTTATGGCAGGCAGTTTATAGGGTAAACAGCATATTACGTATCTGTAAATTGTATGGGCGTAGTTCGTCGGAGGACCTCGTTTAACGGCCATTGTTTATTTTAGTAAAATTACTATTGTTCGAGCATAAATATCGCCTTTGTTATTACTGTCTATTTTTGATTGAAGTATTTAGCATTCGCAATGTATTCAGAAATACTTTGTGAAAATCAACAGAAATATAAGTAAATGTGGGAACTCGCAAGTCATTACCTATTTTAATATTGTCATTGCTATTGTTTAAAGTTTACATTACGTCTACTTATAAGTAGTACAAGTGACTACCGGGTGTCGAATACCTTTCTGTACATAAAGGTTCTAAATATAAGATTGAAATCTAAAGTCCTGACAAATAAAAATGTCGAGTTCATTTAACAATACCCGTGTTATAAATGAATTAAAGTTGGCCTAAAGTTTGCAGTAACATTATTAAACGCGTAATTTAAAGGTAGTTTTAAGGACGGGCCGAAGAAACTTTACGCTGTCGACTGTTTTTCTAACCGCCCTGGAGATAGCGAAGAATCCCGCGTTAATAAGCTTTATTTTTACGGAGCGGCTCGGGGCCGCGAGTTAAACTTTCCGTGGGTTTTTCTCTATTTAATTTGGAACGCGTCAGATGGTTAGCAGTACAATGTTCGCAAAGTAGCTAAGTGGTTCAATTGCGACGCGGCACGAAGCGCGGGTCCGGCTATGGTCTACTGCCATAGCTCGTGGAAAGACTTTCACGTGGACCGTGTGTGCCAAAGTGCCAAACGGAAGTGACAAATTTTCGGGGCGGAGGGAAGTATAAGAGAGAAAAATAATATATTTATATATTTCTCGTCGTTGGACGTTATCGAAAGTAACGTCACCGAAATAACATGAGAATCGACCGCTCATGAAAATATATTGCCGGATCGAACCGTTGAATTGACTACATTACTTTAATTTTTCCTAATTTTTTGAAGTATTATTTACTTGGAAATAAAAGCCAAAAATTGACAAACGTCTTCTTTTTATCTCTTACACAAGCGCGTGCGTACACAGTGCGTAGATTCAGTGACAATATTTTCTGTACTAACGTTAATTAATATAACATATTAGATATATAATATTGCAAAAATGTTTAGTAAATGTTCCATTTGTTTCAATTCTAAAAATGTCACTATACTAATTTAATTTATTATCTTATGTTTCTAAAAAATGTGTTTAATTTGTAAGCATTTTTTTCGAATTTTTTATTGAATATTTTAATTGACACAGACATTAATTGTCAATGTATATACTACAAAAAAACTGATTGAAACAAAATAGTCAATTCAAAAAGAATTCCTAATATATCTTTTAATTTTCAAACATTATTTCTATAAATATCTCTTTGATATCTAATTTTGCTTGTCGCAATATGGGTAATATGGAAAACATGAAAAAATTTTATAGAATAAATAATTTTCTGTTTTGAAAGTTTATGCTAAAGAGATCCACTGATACATCAAATGGGACATGACTGTCCACCGTATTCGAATGGATCGACATTCTCGAACTCTGTATGGTCGACCCATACCATAGTGAAACTACTGCGATCATCGAGGTTCCGAGAGGGAAAGAGAGGAGGAAGTGAAATGAAATGTAGCGGAGGCTGTGTTTAAGAGCGAACTGAATCAATAGCCCAGTCTACTGTGACCCGTAGGCCAAATGTGGGTCATACCGTTATCCAGTTCTCACTCTTTCGTCCTCCGGTTGCGCGTTCGACTGCCACCCCCTCTTTCTTCCTCTTCACCCTATTTACTCTCTCTTCGCGCCCCTTATTTCCGCTCTCGTTCACATCTCGCTTTCGCACGAGCATACATGCACACACGCATTCTCTCCCTCTATCTTTCGCGCGTTTCGTTCTTGCACACTCCGTGCAAGTAACACACTCCGCAGTAACGTTATTGCAACGTTATTCTCTCGTGCGCGCTGACAGTTTATACATTTCTCATAAATAAATTCCGAGAACGTTTCACGGTGAGTCTTATCGTTCACGGCCAATACGTGGTATATGCTATATGTGGAATTACATATTTGACTTTCTGACACATCTATTTACGGCACGATCTCGTCGATTTTCGTCTCGTCTTTTTCGCCCGGAATTGTGATGTCAAATTAACTCGAGGCATTATTTAATTCCGAGAAACATATATGACCAAAGACAAGCAAGTCGATTTTCGTGTAAAAATTTTTTTGAATATCTGCAGCTGCGAAAACCCTCTTTTGTATAATAGCCTTCCAAGGAGATGACTTCTCAGTCGCGTCTCGTAAATAAACCGCTTTGTGCATTTTTTGAAGAATATGTATATAGCGCGCGCTCATATTTCTTGAGAAATTTCGTGTTAATGGTTTACGAAATCACGAATGGTTTCACTTAGATTATAAAAGAAATCTAAACAAATATTAAGTGCACGAAAAAATAACTCGTAAACATTTTAAAATTAAAATTAAAATTACTCTGATAAACAATAATTAATTAATAGGATCTAGTCATAAAATAAAATTAGTTGCATCTTTTAACATGATCATTATTATTAGATAGATGCAAAGTAATGCTTGCAGAACTAATTAATGTAAATGAAGGTTTCCTAATGTTCCTTAATTTTTATCTTAATATCGGCGGCGATGAAGAAGCGTCGTTTTCCATGTCGTCGTAACGATCATGACGCTATCTCCGAAAAAGAGATAAAGCGACGTAGCCGAAGATAAATCGCCTTTTCGTAATCTTTTCGAGAAGATAAAAAGCACATGGTAAGAATTTATGAGAAAAATTATCATAGACAATGAAAGAAATACCAGGGAAATGACACATCCGCGCAAGCATTCGTTTTACACGTAATAATGTATGTAAGTGTTCGTAGGTATTAACATTATTCATTTTCAATGTGAAAATATTTTTTTTAATATTTATATTTTTATTCGTATCAATGTTACAAATTCTGAAATGCCGCGTAAAAGGCACAACCGCTTTCATTTTAATTGGTTACGACAAGATAATCTCGGATAATTCGATTAATGTCAAATTTGCATAGACGATGGAATCTTGTATGATGCACGGACTGATTACAAATAATATCTGTATTATGAAATTATAGTGCTACTAATTATATTACCAACGATACACTGAATTATATATTAAATGTGTAAAAGAAAAAATTTATATAATTATAACATTTTCGTATCCTTTTCTAAATCAGAAAAAAATCTAATGAGAAGAAACATAAAAAAAAAATAACAAAAAGAATGTAAAAAAATAAGAAAGCTGTACATATAATAAATTTAATTTTCTAATCAAGTTAAAAAATTGAGACACAAATTATGCTACAATATTACAATTCTTTAAGTATCAACAAATATTTAAACATTATTTTTAAAATTTATACAACGTACAATAACAAAGCAAAAAATTATTAATAATTAAAAATATTGTTATGCATTTACATCCAATAAAGTGTCAAATTAATCAATTTAATTTAATTTTAATCTTAATTTATTTTAACGTTTTTTTAACAGATTACATATTAATTGTTGAATTATTGCGTTATGCAATAATAAAAAAAAAGCAGTTATATCATGTATCTATTTTTATATATTTTATATATAGACACAGTAGTTTACGGACGAAGGAAAGCCACTCTTATTTCGCGCTATGGACTATACAACATTTGAAAGATTTTCGTCAAAAGAGAAACTTTTTTGCGTATTATTATGCACATATGCAGCAGCATATGAATCGGTGCTCGACGATTTACGAATCCGATACCCTTCGAGGATACTTCACCGCATTGTATGATACTCGACGCGGCTCGTGCACAAGCTCGTATCCCGTAAGATTACGTATAGTTTGGCTCTACGATGAATATACATTCATTTATGCTTATGAAAATAAAACATGACGTTCACAATTTTTATAAAAAGCCGATGTGAAAATAACATAAAAGAGAAAAAAATTGATATAATTTATATAATTTTGTTTTAAACATACTAATTGTTAGTTTATTATAAATTCTTAATTACAAATACAATCGTGTATAAATATATAATTTGATTTATCGTTTGTTGTTGACAATGTCAAATACAAATAAAAGTAAAAATATAATATATTTATAAATTTTATATATATATATATATTAACAAGCGTTTTCCTGGTACATTTAATTAATTACTTAAGAAAATTTTTATATAAAATACGAACAGAATAATCCTTTTAATAATCCTTTTAAAATAAAAAATAAAATGCAAGATGACACAAATTAAAAAATCGTGATGCAAAGTTATAAAAGATGTTTCAAAAAGAATAATGTAAATATAATAGATTTTTTTGACGAAAAAGTAATTTTATATATTCGTATTTTTCATCACATTACTTTTAGATTTTTAAATTAAAATTAAACAACTTAGCGTTACTTTTAGATTAAAATATCATTTGTACTACTGTTTTGCTATTCAAGATATCTTGAAATGTAAGAATCCAAAAGTGCTACTTTGCAAATTAAGTTTAATTTTCTTTTATTGCTAGTTTTAAAGAACTTTCTTAGTTATTTTACATTTCCTTAAAATATCAATTTGAGGCTGCATTATTACATGTTAGTTTAATTATTACCGAAACTATTTTACATTATGCTCTTATGCTGTAAAAATACTTCTTTATTACACGATTTTCTACGTCTTACGATCTAACTTATATCTATTTTTTAACTTTTAAATCCTTTCATAAAATACTAGTCTCGTTTAGATAGTATCTTCGAATTTCAAATTATAAACAACTTCTATAAGCAATTTCGCTTGCAATCATCTCTAAGCTGAAATATGTAAACTTTCAATGTCAAGACTTCTTTTCCCCTCGTAAATCTACTACGCACACAAGGGTCTGTCCTGTGTGTATTGAACGAACTACATCAGCCTAAACCACTTCGATGAAAAGCGAGGGTCTCATTGAGCTCCATCACCACGGTGCGCAAATCCGTAGATAGGCGCATAAGCGATTTTTTTTTTTTTATATATAAAAGGGAAAGGGAGAAGAAGGGAAAGACACTGAGAGTGACAAAGGGATCTACGCAGTGACAGAGAAGATCTGAGGAAGAAGAGGATACGTGATATGCACAATGTTGAATATGCGACGTCACGTTTTGCGTTCGGAGTGACATGCACAGTGCCAAATCCTCCAAGGAGAAACCGTCAGATGCTCATCGTGCCTGACTGCCGAAGCATTCGTTGGCTGCCTGGTATCATCCTGGCACCTACTTAACCCTCAGCCGACTCCCACGGGGTTGAACGTTGCACGTTGCACCGAGTACATAAAACGAGAGTAAACGAATTCGAGCGCGTGATGGACGAACTCGGAATACTCCTCGTACTACATTACACTTTATTTATCAAGCATTTACCTACTTTGTTGAAGTGCAGTTCAAAATTAATAAAGTATAACTTTCGGGTGACATCTCGGATAACATCTTTAATTTCGAAATAGATAGTATAACATATACTGTACATATTCAACAAGAAACATTTCTATTAAAAGAAAGCAACGTAAACAATTCTAAACAATATTATTTTAATAATAATAAATATTATTATTTCACAATATTAATAATATTGTGAATATAATATTTATATTTTCTTTTAACGATAAATCACTTTCAAAAATAGAATTAACAAATTTATAAATTGAGATAGATACTTTTTATATATCTACCTCAGTTTTCCAGAAATTGTTTTAAACCGATAAAATTCTGATAAAATTAATAAAATTAATAATACAATTATATATTCAAAGTCCATAATTTTGCACAATTTTTATATTAAATCTATTTCTAATTTAAAACGAAATATAAATATACTATTTACAATTGTATTATTATATTCCGTTTAGATGGAAAATGTTATTTTTACATGCAATTATTTTATAAAATTACTGGTCAATCTCGCTTTCCCACATTTTTCCGAGCACTTGTTAATTACACGTTCGTAACATCTTTATGTATGGATTGTTGAAAAAACGATCATTACATTAATTTTTTCGCTAACAATACGTTGAGAGAAATGCTGATCAATTTTATTCGCTCATCATGCATATTTCTTTTGGGATATCCTTGCATGTGGGAGTAGGCGGCCACAGCGGTAATCCTTTTGAGATTTCTAGGATTGTTGGAGCCGTGCCAGATTATAGGTGAAAATGTAGAAGTACAATTCGAAATCGTGTTACAAAATATTACGCCATTATAGCATCTGGTATGGCACTAAATCATTTATTATTAAAAATGTATAGCAATAAATGTAGATACATAAAAAGCCTTACAATTCTTTTAAAAATTTATGGAAACCACTATTTTTATCTATTTCTAAAGATAATAATTATATATATTTCCTGAATACCGATTTGAATTTTTCATATTTTATATAATTCTGTTTATATAATTCCGAATTTCGATATTTATTTATAATTAAAAAACAAATTTGAATGATTGCTTTTATAGCATTCCGCAAAATGTCAATTTTTTTATCTCTTTGTCTGCCAATAATTTTATCTGTATTATGTGGTCGAAAGAACTGAATCAAATAATTTACGTTAAATACAGCAGTAATCGAACAATTTCATAACGTTATCGTTAGATGCACATTCGCAGTAATTATAAATGCAGTCATTTGAAAGCCATATTCTTAAATACTGCCAGCGTATTTCCTCTCTTCCGTCGAACTAAATTTGATTTTGAGCATCGTCGAACTGCTTGTGTGTGCGTTTGTAACATAAAGTCTTCGCCGTAGTTTGTGCTTGAACTATTTCGATCACCGTCAAGAAGCCACGAGATAGCAATTAGTAACTTGTTTAAAGTATCATCGATGAAAGCTTCTCGAGGATGTCGAAGCACTCGCAAAATGCTGATCAAATTAATTATGTGATTTTCTGATCTTGAATCAAGCGCAAGTATGTGACAAATTACATATATGTGTGCAATCTTTTAAAACAACATTTATATATTACATACAATATTACAGTATTGCTTTAAAATGACATTGGAGAAAAAAGCTCTTTTTGATGTCACTTTTTGAAGAGATTTGTTTCAACTCATAAATTTTATAAATGACAATTTTTTAATTTCTTTGTATGCGAGTATATATTTGCAATATTTTATTCTAATTTTAAAAATAATCACTTATTAAAAAGTTTACTTTATTTTCAATTCTTACAACTTATATATTCTAGCTAGAGCAATAATTGAATTTTTCAAAAGTAAAACTGATCAACTCTATAAAATAAAAAGAAAATATAAAGAAAATTGATGAAGTTATAAACTAATTATAAGCTCCGTTATCCAAATTAAAAAATTTACAGAAAGTACAGTTAATTAGTTTGACTTCTGAAAGATTCAATTACAAAATTTCTTGACTGTTAATTCAGTAATTATTTTTTGCTACATAAAAGTAAGATGCTACTATTTTGTAGTAAGAAAATTTTTTTTAAATTAAAAAAAGCACACGTTAATAATAAGAACAAACAATAAAGGATGGAATAAATTTTTTTTTAATTATAAAATATTTTGCGACATGTTCTTTTTGCAATAATTCAATTCTTGAAATTGATTTTTTTGCAAGGGAAAACGGGAGAGAAACAAGAAGAGGGAGGAGCTGTTTTAAAAAGATGCGCAGCTTGTGCAACCGATAATTGACTATTCGCCAATATTTCCTGCAGAACGTCACGTTTCACGCTCTACGTTCGCGCGGCATATCGTTGCGAGCGCGTACATTGGCGTTTTCATAAAAATTCGTTACGGATAGACGACCGATATGCCGATACGCAAACACGCCGCGAAAATCGCTCTGTTGCATCCCCGGTGACGTGCCTCCGTTCGCGGATTACGCGCGCGCAAGCAAAAAAAGTCAAAAGGCAGCGAGATGAAATGGTGGGTGGGAGCCGAGACCGAGAGATATTCGTCCCGCCGAGGCTTGGAAATTGGCCAACTTGCAGCGCGGACTAGATAGGAGAGGATAGTGGAGCCACTCCTCACCTGAGTGGCAATTGAATTTTTATATCTGTCGAACGAGAAGCGAAACGGGGCGGTCGAAAAAAAAATGTCGAGAACGACAAGTCAAGTTTGCGCGGGCCAGAAGACGAGAAACGACGAGGAACATTACTCGTCTGGCGCAACGCGTCTATATCTACTGCCTTTCCTCGGTCGATGTTGCATACTTCCGCATACCATCGTACGTTATATCTTTTCTTTACTTTCGCATATATTTCGTAGGGTACATTTTTATAAAATTTTAATATATAATACTTATTATTATTTGTTGTATAAAAATTGCAATTCATTGTCTTTAAGTTTATCTGAAATAAAAAATCGTTTATTGCGCCATTTTATTCTATGTCATATTGTGCAGCAAATAAAATTAATAATTGCCTCGCATTTTTTAAACGCTTTTAAATACATATATATCTCTAAAATAAAAGAATTTCATGTATCTGTAAAATAAAAAAAAAGAAAAAATCTGTTTTTCAATAGAAACAATTCAGATAATTAAAACAAATATTGTATATGAGAATCATTCATGTTTCAATTTTACCACAACTTTGGAAATGTCGGTTTTATAACCGTCATAGATATTTAATTATAGGTGTAAATTAATTTCGCGGGTAATAACGCAGATATTAATCATACGTTACATTTTCCGCAAATTACCTCTTTTCATCGCGTATCACGCACTATTTTAGTGCATTCCTTATGCGGGCAGTGCATATGCAATCAGAGCCTTCCTCTCTCTCTCTCTCTCTCTCTCTCTCTCTCTCTCTCTCTCTCTCTCTCTCTCTCTCTCTCTTAAATGGAAATTGGTTACAAAATTTTCGTAATATTCCGGCGCATTGTATCGAGAAACTATTGAATTCCGGTGACGGCCCATTGAATACCAACGGAATTTTTCGGTAGTGGTCCTGCCAGCTCGATCCTCACAATTCATCGATATCCGTCCTCTATCTTGCTTAGAATATTTTTCCTTGGCGTTTGCATCCCGGTCGCGCGTTATTGCTTCCGCGGCATTCATTGTCGTAGAAATATTTGATGTAATGAAAAATATCGAGCGAATTCTTGCGGTATGCAAAATACGAAACGCCCTATCGATTCGGTATTAAATTATAACAGAAAGTGTTAACGTTCGACAACACGCCGTCAACAACGCTTGCATTATTAATCTGTTTGCATTACTAATCATGGAATTACAGCAGCATTTACTGTTAACGTAATGCTATGTTTCGTCCGAAAATTAAGTATAATTAAAAATGTAACAATATATTTCTAAATGTAATCGTTATTTGATGTTATGTAACAATTAAAATCACACATCATAGAACACAAAAGTCTTCATATGTGTTAAAAACTCTGTACATATAAATTCTTTTTTATGATTTCTACGAACGAAAGTACGTTTCGTAACGTTTGATTGCATTTGGCTTTCATCTGAGTTCTTCTTGTTAACACATATGACATCATTTGCGATTTCTCTCAGACTGTCCGTCTCTCTCAAACTGTCGCTCTCCCCGTACGATTTCAAGCTTCTTACGCGCCGGGTTTACACTCGTTTACGTACGCGTGTTTACGAAAGACCTTGCCGACGATGACGAGGGAAGGTGTGACGGCGTATAACTCTTGTTTAGCGCGCAAGCTAAATAAATTAGAAACTTGCTCTTGTGCGCACCCGTTTGCCAGATGCCGCGGGACGCGAACACGTCCCGACGATCCGCGTACCCTGTGACTGCTCATCCCCGAGTCAATTACTTCCTAGTGTAGCCGATGGCACCGCCGGCACTCTCTGGCACCGTCGATTTCATCTGCTCGTAAATGAACCTTGTCATGTGTCACGCGAGAAGCCGCAAGCCGGTTAGAACGTATTTCTGGCATGTTCATCACACCGTATGCGTGTCCGTCACTTTCATTAACGTTATGCGAATTTAAGAGTTTTATATGGGTTTATAGCATGTTTACGCATATTAATCTGAAATGTAAGTGGATTTTACGTTACGTTGTTTGCAAATAACTGTCCCATTAAAAATTCCACGTCGATTCCCTAATGAAATAATCACAGAACCGTAAACACTGTTGTGAAAGAGTAATTTTTTTCTTATATAAAGGTAATGTAAGACTATCAAATCTTCTGTACGAAGTATTCTATTTATTTTACTTGCATTTATATTTTTATTTATTTTATTTATTTGTAGCTTTAATTTTCTAAAGAATAAGCAACTACGCTTATTTTAATTAGCAAAGCATTCCTCGTAAAGAATTTGTATGAAATTATTATTGTAATTTTCTCGATCTTATTAACAGAACAATTCGGTCTTTGTTCATATCACAATAAAAATAGACATACTGCATAAGTCTGACTATTGAGTTTACGATAATACAAGGCATATCTACTAGTTCATAAATAACGAGAAAAGTTTATGCACTGATACATTTTCTAAAAAGTCGTTACGTAATAACATTCCATCACGCATCTATTCTTGTGATCTTCCGCTATTAGCTCATCGACAGGATTCAATTTCGCGTTTGACTTTTAAAGGAAGAAAAATACATTCCACGAAGGAGCCGATGATATTCTATAAATTGTCTATTGAATGCACGCATTACGGTTTTAGACATTCTCACGACTCGCTCGCATCGTGTATTCTCAAAGGAAACAATTTAGAGCGTGTCGCGTTTCGGCATCTGGAAAAATCACAATTTCATTCGCGCTCGCAACCATAACCCTGCCTGTAAGACCGGTTTTTCAATCCCAGTAAGTGAAACGAAAATCCATGGGAGTCGGGAAAAGCGAGGGGTGGGTTCGACGCTCACGACGGTATCTCGTCGACAGGCTTGATCGGATATCGCGAATTCCCTTGCGAATATCGACCCACTCGCGTACACGAAGCGCAACGGCGATGTAACAAGGAAATGCACCGAGCTGTGCACCGTGCTCATCTGCATCTCGCAACTTTCGAGAGAAAAAAAAAAAAGAAAAACCTTTGTTATAGGCATCCACTCTATTTTTCATAAGGAAGACCGCTTATGCAAATGCAATAATCGATATCGGGATGTAAAGCGCGAAAAGTTTACGGATATCAGAAAATGTAAAAGGGGAGTAATTTTAATACGAAAATCTGGAATTACAATTTTTCAAGAAATATGCGATGGAGTGACTTTCAAAAAAATTATCATGATAATGATGAAGAGCGCAGAATTGCAAATGGATCTCCCGAGATATAATGATCTCTTTGAAATTTCTGAAAATTTTCGAGAAAATTTCTAGAAGCTTTCGGAGATTATCCGTGCATATGTACGTATAAACTTGAACATGACAGCTTAGACAATTTTAGATAATCTAATCTAAATCTCGCCAAGAGAGAAAAGGGAAAAATTGTATAATTGATATAATTATTTACACAAACTATTTTATTCTATATAAATATAATACTTATTATTATCATGAATTAAATAACGAAAGAAAAAATGTAATTTCCTTCATTCTCCTGTATCGTTCGCGTATGCAAAGAATAGTTAAAAAAAAAAAAAAAATTAGAAAACGGCATAGTACACAGTAGAGTGCATTATATGATGCTGTATATTACATAGCTTATATATTAAGCATAGTAATCTAATTTTCATTTTCATACGCACGACGGCTTTTCGGTGGAGAGTCTCCAACCCATATTGCGCGTCTCTTAGTGAATATCAATCGATATGGTGCCAGGCCGGCGATGCGTGGCAAGGAATCGTATCGGAACGGCACTCGTATACGAAGTCTGCGCCTCGAAATACGTGCTCGAATGCACCCACGATGCGGAGGTGCATACACGTGTTTGTACGCGTAGGGAGGATGCGCCGAAGTTTATAATCCGTCGGCACGCCCGTGTCTGATACACACCGTAGATTCGATCATTAGACAGCATCCACATTGTCGGTGTGGCCTATGGTAGACGCGGCGGGTCACCGGAGGATACAAATTGGCCCATATCGCATTGGGAATTGAGGTCCCGCCGACATAACGAAGCCAATTCAACGAACCGGAAACGCGTGTGCGTGCCGGGAGTCTGATAGACGGAGAGAAATGCATTGTTAGGGCAAGCGGTATAAGACTAATGAGATAAATGATGAACGAAACAGGGCATATATGTAGCTAACAAGCAAGCGTGATTCGTGATTTATTAGGCAATTGAAATTGCTCAATAACTTGCAATTTATACGTTGGCGCACATTTTGACCGCGTAACACAGCTGGTCTTGCAATAATTAGCTTGTTGCTAGTTTCAGTGGGGAGGAGAAAGGGAGGGCAGATTCTTGTCTTTACGTATATTAATCCGGAAACAACTTTTGTTACGACAGTCTCGATTGGTTTTCATGATGAATATTGGTTTCTTCTATTACAAACTCTCGTAACTACGATATATGCTTTTAGCTTTCGATTGTAGGATTAATAATATATCGGTAAATTTTTAATCATGGAACATATTGCATTAATTTCTGCCGTAACGTAATACGAAAAGCTTTTGCAATTTAATCTCTTGTGAGTCAACACGGATAACGTTCGACATCGAGTTTCATAGTATTGGAAGAGTAATATCAAAACAAATTTTACTCTTGCACATATAAAATTGAATGTCACGTGTATCAAGCAATGGTATTGTACGTTTATTTGTAAAATAGTACGAGTTTGACATGACGTTATTTTGCGAACAACCCTCGCCTGGATCGTATAACCGATATTGCCAGGTATGGGAAAGAAATTTAGGGGATAAAAATCACAGTTAAAATGATTGATCTACGTAATATCAACGAATTCCAAAGTATATGAAGTATTATAATTAAAACAGAAAAAAAATTCATACTTAACTATTATTTCAATATTTGCATTAAGTGGAAATTAAAGTAAAAACTAATGTTAAATTTTATTATATATATATATATTTATAATAATTGCTACTGTCGTAATGTAAAAAGTCAAACTGTTAATAAAAACAATCTAACTAAAAAGATTTAATTAAAAGAAAAATTAAGTGCAATTATCAAAGCCATATATTAGTACAATAAAAGAAGATAAAGTTAAATCTTTTACTCGACAATGCGAGGTAAATTCTGTCTGAAATATGTTGAGAGCTTAAAAGTAGCTTTTAAGCGAGCTTTAAGCAGCTCAATTCATTGTTTAAATTGTTACAAACGATCCGTAGCTAGTGTGCAATTAATGTTACAATAAACATGGAAAATTCTCTGTTTTTTTTTCTCTAGTTTTTTTTTTCTAAACTTGCGAAAGTAATCGCAGAATCTAAGCCGCTCTGTGCAATCGTGCTAACAGATTGCGTATAAAAGCGTTGAGACGAGAAGAAGAGCGATGGAGCTTGCAGTGCTGTCCGTTTTCCATCTCGGCGAGCAGCGTACAATCGTAACAGTTTCACAAAATTTCGCCTCGCGAATCACCGTGGAACTGGGCTAATCTCATTCACAATTCGTCCAGCATTTATGGAGCCTCCCCCGCTTTGTAAACTGCACTAGCCATAGCCGTTTAGCATCGCGCTGTGCCCGGCGCTCGACGACGAATTTACTTTCAGTCCGGGACACTCGCATTGGGAAACGTATCTGCGCTTTGTTCCTCGGAACTGCTGATTAATCGTCAATGGGAACTTTCGAAAGTGGAACAAACCGGAGATACGATAGAAGACGCCGCAGACCTGGAAATCTCTCGGGCGAGGTAATTAGTATCGTCGGATTAGTGAATTTAAATTGCAGGTCGGGCTGATACCGTTTTAAGGCATATATCGAGTTCGAGATACATCGTAGAGGATACACAGAGTTTATACAGAATAGCCTGCAGCTATTATATGATATTGTATCGATATTGAAATAGCGTATTCTAGGTATTAATTAATATAATATTATATTATTAATTAATATAATATAATATAATATGAATTAATATAATCGGAAATTTTTATATAAATATATATATATATATATATATATATAGAATATTTTGAAATCCGTGCGACAATTTTTATATATATATATATATATATATATATATAGTGTTTCTTTTCTTAATTTAGAACAATTTAAATTGAAAATTGTCACACAGATTTCAAAATATTCTTAGCATACATTTATCTATGTTTAAAATACTATTATTTATTTTAATGGCATACACATTAAATATTTTATAATAACGGTAACAAATGACGTTCATTTTTTTATATATATGGAGATGTCAATTTTGTATCCAGAGCTAAACAAGCATGCAGTGTTCTGTCACGTTATCTTTCATTCCTTGTGAATTAGCAATTGTCGTGCGCGATTAATTAATTTCTATGATCGTAAGCGTATCGAGGCGACGGCAATTTATTGAAGCAGATATTTCGCGTCATTTATTTATTTGAGGCAGAATGGAAACATAGAGAGATGGAAATAATAAATTATTTTTTGAATTATTTAAAAGCGATAATTATTTCCTTAACGAAGTTTTAATCTAGATTTATCACTTATTGCTTGCCAAATTTCGTGCTAATAAATATAATTCACTTACTACAAATTGAAATTGTGAAATTACATATAACTCGCTGAATTGAATAATTTAAATACTAGAAAATCATAATATATCGAATGTTTTAATATCCGATGTACTTTGTTGGATTTATATTCTAATTGAATTGTGTAATAATAGATTGACTTTTTTAGTCGGCACGAAACAAATAGGTCCTGCGTTAAGCGGCATTGTGATATGTTTAATTACCAAGCATAGTCGCGATTAATCCAAGAATTTTGATATTTGTCGACCACATAAATTCGGTGTTTGCATATCGATGATTTATTAAACCCCTTTACCGCTAGTCCATAAATTTTTTAAATATTGCGGTTGTCAAGCGGTTTGCAGCGGTTTGTGCTACCGTATTTTTCTCGTATTATTTTACATCAGTAAAGTAGTGCGTCACGTGTGATTATCGAGAGTGCAAAATACCGCATAATTATCACATTCTGGTGATCAATATACATGCGATTATAATTTCGCGAGTGTGTGCTTTTATTATAAAATAGGAACCAAAAGAAAAGAAAGAAATTTTTAAGGCGTCAAGCAATATTGGAATAAAATAAAGTGAGTAATTTATTTATTATTTATAAATCAATTGTTGACTATTAGATAGAAAAACAAAACTATCATACAAAACTTTATTATATTGTCCTCCTCATACAGCTTAATTTAAAAAAAATTTTTTTTGTTTAATTTTTTCTATTAAAAAAATTTAAATAAGAATATTTGTTGTATTAAATATAGAAACATTCATATACATTTCAATAGTTTTTATTTTTATCTGTAACCATCACTTGTATCATTTTAATCATCACTTGTATCATTATTCAACCCGTCTTTTGATTTTTTTTCTTCACTTTTTACTTATCAAGAAATCGTTTTCTTTCTATTTAATATTACAATAGTTGTTCTTCTTGATAGAACAGCATTGAGTTATTATATACATACGACATATAATAAAATCGCAAATAAAAGTGTGATTTGGCGTATTGGCGAAAAATTACGCAAGAAAATCTCGACTCGAATTCTGAGAAACGAAGTGATAATTTAATTCGATCCTTTTTATTTCGAAAGTTTCTCTAACTTCTGGTGCAAGCGTCTGAGCGAAAACCGGGTTACACTCACCGGTCATGGTCCACGTCGCCGATCGGCACAATGTAAAGCATAGTGAATCATAATCTGGCGCTGTACCAAACTTCGGAATTCTGTTAGCCGGCTCGCGCTGTCGCGGCGTAAAAAAAAAAAAAATACGGTTTTCAAACGTACGAGAAAGAATTCGAGTTCGTCGTGTCCGCTGCTATTCAGCGAAACTTCGTGGACGCGCCAAAGCTCGACACTTTTTTTTCTCTTGCCCTCAATTTCTTTTGCTACGCGAATCTATGGGATTCTTCCGAACAAACAGCAGCGAGCAAGTCGAGTTTCCGATACCTAGACTAAAGCGAGGTTGACTTCCGTAGACATTTAGTTTGATTAATACAATTTACGACATTTTTCACTCAACTTTAGAACTTCGGAATTATACGTAATGCAATTTTGATCCTCCTATCGCGGAATCTAATGCTATTATTAATCTGTGAGTGACGGAAAATGGATATTGCCGTTCTATGAGCGAGTATTTCGGTAAAGATTCGATGACAATCTTTACAGAGACTCTCAAGACATCTGCAATCTCGGGAGAGCCAATTGGTACCTGGCCAAAGTACGGATTCGAATTCAAGGCGAGAGGTATGCGCCTCCGCGGTATGTCCAGAATTATACGGAACAGTGGACTGCTGACCAAACAGCAGGGCCTAATTCTCCAGTCTCATATCCATATTCAAGGATTCACGCTGCCAAGAATTCCGGGATTCATACGCTCAAGAATCCTAGCTGGGGAATCGTAAGGTTACTGGATATATACTTAATCTCATCTACGATATTTTTAGAAACTTCCATTATTCACAACAACCGCATTGCTCAACACACATTAGCTTAAATATTTAAGAAATTATTACAGCAAGAAATCTTGGTACGTTCACGTGTACTTTGCATATTTCCCTGGAGCTTCCAGGAAACCATTATCATTCAAGAGTCAGAAGAGTCTTTCATTTATGAGATTTCCACTGTTATCAGTCTATACTTAGGTATGTCTACTTTAGGAGAACTGGCAAATACCGTTGGTTATTACAATTGCATTTGAACGCGTAAATTTGATATCACTTAAATCCGCACTTAAGCCAGGACAAAGGGAATTTAATTCTCTGTGCGAATAATTCGACCACCTATACATATATATATATATATATATATATATATATATGTATCTACTGCGGTACGGGGACAGTTTCGTCGCAAGGAGAACATGGTAAAATCCGCGTAATCCTCGTAAGGGTTGAAATAGATTACGTACCTACTCCCAAAGGGTCTGAGGAGAACATTGGTTTACGGAAACGGGTTTCCGTTATCGGCATAACGCTGGAGGGTTCGAGCCGCAGGGTTATCTTTCTCTCGAGCTTACTGGTCCCTCGGTCCATGCTCCGCGGCCTCATATCGTACCAAATGTATTATATATAACGCGCCTATAAGCAAAGTCATGTAGCCCACGTCAACAAGGATCACGAAGATAAGAAAGTTTAGGACTTGGATCGATCCAATGGCCGTTTTTGATTATCTTCATAAAAAGAGAGTCATCGTATAATAATATGAATATTTTATTCATCGTTATAATAAGCTGACTTCTCATAAAAAGGAAAGAAAAATGAGAGATATATCTTCGTAAAAATTAACTTCTACATTGGATATTTGAGTCTTGATAAAACATTTTGCAAAATTAAATTTCCAACGTTTACCTTCTATTATCGTCCATTGCGAAGAAAAATTGTCACGCTAGAATGATAATATAAAAAAAGTATCCTCTTGAAATTATATTTAAATTAAGTTAAAATCAATGTACAATTTTCGCTCAATTAAATACAAAATTTGATATTATTTTATTTTTATTACACTTCAACACTTGATATAAAGCGTTGACGTTTCACAGTTATTGCATCAATTTGCTGTAAATTTACAGAAAGAGATTTGCGTGATCGTAACTTTGAACTCTTAATATAAAAAGTTTATTTAAATTATTTGACGTTAAAATTGTAATTTCAATGCTGTCATATATGAGAATTTGCGAAATAATATATTGAATTGTATATTGAGCAGTATGGAAATTTGTGCGATTACAAGCACATTAGACCGCCGCAAAAACATAAGCAGATTTTAAAGGGTATTAGCACGCAAGATCTAAAAGACCTTTCTTTCATATGAAGCCCTATAATCTGCAACCCCATACGTCGCAAAGGGCAAAGCTTCGTGCAGATATGAGCAAGGCAAGTACGTGATAATTAAATTTCGTGCACGGAAACCACGGGCGCTTTTTACAACTACGTCGCTTTGCCGTCTTCTTATTAGTTAATAAAAAAAAAAGAAACTAAAATAACAGCGAAAAGCTCTCGTCTTCACTCGCGCGGCAAATACGCTGCTTTTTCAGTAGATCTGAAAATGACACTTGTGCATCAATGATTTTCTCTCTTTTAACTGACGAGAAAAACGATAATATGCGTTCCAGCAAAAAATTAACATACGAGCGTGATTTTTTAGAATTTTTTCTTTTTTCAATTTTATAGTGATATGTTCGTTCGTTACGTCGTGACGAATAGGTGTGCAAAAATCACGAGGGATGAGCACGCGCGGCACGATCGATACGCGAAAAATCATCTGAATAATTCGAGACATTCTCGATAAACTAAAAATTGTCGTTCTGATCGATAGCTACTATTTAACGACCGCATGTATGTTCTATCAAATGCAAAGCTTGAAAATATGAGGGCCGCTCGAAGCGCTTCGTTCGTCAGAATTTCCGGATGGGCCGATAATATTCTAGCAGCGTGCGCAACCGGTATCTGCACAAAATTGATAACGTTGGAAGCAGCTCGATGCAGTTTATGGAATATAGGAATTATGCAGCGATTTAACGCGATATAGCACGTGGGAAATAGGCCCGTGACTGACATGATTGAAACAAAAAACGTTTTAGTCATTTTGATTAATATTTTTTTACTTACCAACACACATCTATCGCGTACTCCATAAATTTAATTTCATTTAATTTCGTGGAGAAATCATCTCGGTTACTTCAGGAACCAGAACAACCTTTAGATTTTAGCCGAGCTTTTCACTTGCCAGATCCAAATCGGCGTGGGAGGTTTCAAAAGAAGGTCAAACGATGCCGTGCTATAATATATATGTAGATGAGTGCAAAACCGCGCGCGAGAGTAATTCCGTAAAGACGTATCAGAAATTACGTACGAATTAAGCGTTTCACGGCATGCGAGATATTCCACGGCGCGACGGAACTCATTTCCCGCGGCGCGATGCGTTTAATTCCCGGGAGCGGGTGCGTTCTTCCCGTCGGCGACGTTCCGCAGTTGAGGTCGGTAACGCGGGCTCCCGGGGCTTGATTTAAAGTCTTGAGTAATATCGGACGGCCTCCAAGGTGGAATTGGACTCCCCGGGTATGCCGGAGTAGATTCCAACGAACCGTCGCGGCACGACGGCACGCCGGCAATGTCTAATCAGTGCCAACTCAATTTCCCGACGCGTCTATTGTCACCCGATTCCAGGCGCGTCTCGACGCCCGATGTGTATTATAGGTGCACGGGCGTGTAGTGGCCGTCGTGTGGTGGGTAGATGGCCCTTTAGGGCACACTTGCTAACTCGCGTAAGGGACATGGCGGGTAGATTCGGCGAAACTACTTGTCCCTGTGGAGAAGTAGCTCACGTCCCGTATTAGCATTCTATTAGGAACTCGCTTCAAGACGGCCGAATTTGAAGAAGTTATCGTTAAATTGCACGCTACATGCGGTACACCGAGAAATATGTAGAAGATGTACAAGTTGCTAAATAAAGCGGAAATGGTAAAGCGAAATGATAGCAAATATGTATAGTTGATGTCAGAATAAAGAAAAACGTTTTCTATCTAGATTACGAAAAATTAATGTTTTCTTAATTTTTATAATTGCTAGAATAAAAATAGAAATAGGTAAATTTGCTAAGGTTGCTTAGAATAAAATAAGTATCTCGTCATTCAATCATTTTTATTTTTTTTTTATATAACAAAAAGCGAACATTGAGAAAAATGTAAATGTCTTTGAAGTAATACAAGTTCGAGCAAGTTACAACGAACCCTGATACTAATCCTCGAACTATATCTTCAGAGCTTCTCAGATATTACTCTCAAATATTATACAAAGAATAATATACTTTTTACATAAATCTATTGTAGAAGTCGAAGTGCGAAGCGTGAGAGTAATTTAGTCCAAGAAATAAAGGAAAGAAGTCCAGAAAATAAAGAGAAAAAGTAATATTAGAGCTAATTGGCATAAATTTTAATAAATTAAGTAGCGCAGGACTAATCCAGTTTAGTTCGTTATCCGTACGTAAGAAGAAAATGTTTGACACAACTCGTGATAGTAAAGTCCAATATCCTTCGTAAGAATATCTCGGAATATCTAGGAAAGATATTTCTTTTTTTGAATTAGATATGTCACGAATTATTTATTGCTTCGAACGAGGACAATTCGGTTTATCCCTCGAATTTGTGCAAAAAAAAGCATATGAAAGAATTAGATTATATTGAATCGTGATTGACTCCAATCTCCGAAATTTTTATTTAAGAAATGGGAATAACGATTCGCAAACACATTGTAAAACTAACTTACGAATAAAGAAAAATATGGATTGAACAAAGAAGCAAACAAATTTTTACATATATCTCAGAATCGTAAATGTGCTTACTAAAATTGAAAATATAAAAGCTGTCTCATGACATAAAAGGTGAAGTGCTTGATCGCAACAATACATAAACGTACAATACACGAATGTAAAATATGCATGTGACAAAATATACGTAAATGGAACGACAATGATATAAATACAAAAAACAATTCAGCAATGTTCATGTACTTATAATGTACTTAATAAAATTTGTGATGCTATCACAAAAGAAAATATATTATAAAGAAGCATTTTAAATAAAATAGCCTTGATTCAATAAACAAATCTGTAAGTTCGTTTCAAGAATATTGGAAATAATTATTTAATATCGAGTAACAATAATTTTATTTAAAATTTTTCCAGCCGAGTTAAAAGTTCCGAAAGTGAAAGATGAAGATTATCGAGCAAGTCACGACATCTCCGCACTCAATGCGAGTGCATATGTCGCGTGCTTTATGAATCGGAAATAACTTCCGGCCGGAACGTGGAACCTCCGGCTGAAACCCTGCGCAAAAATTTCCAGACGCAAATCTGAACGACGATCCGATTTGCGCGAGTTGAGTGCGAACGACCGCAACTAGGGGCATTTTGACATCGCTGCGATTTTAACTCATTACAGCGGAGTGGCAGGATGCATTTTCGGTATGTAATAGAGCGTGAGGGGGAACGTGGGATGGCGCCAGCGAGCGCGCGCGCGTGTTCCACATCGTAACATATGATAAAAATTCAATGGGATCGCACCGGAACGATTTTCGTTATCTCGCATCTAGCGGGATGGATTATCGATCGCTCGCGTTCGCTCGCTGGCTGTTATTATATGGAGGTGCTGGCTCGTGGGGCGTGCGGCCCTATTTCATATACGGGGCGTACGTAATAACGATAGTAGCATCACGAAGTGAGATATAAAGGCGGCGGTGTTACGATGTACGCGAAACATATGGGGAACGTGCCGATGCAGTTTCTCTTTTTGTCACGCGTCCCTTCCCTGCGCCGTCCCTTTGCCGCCCAAAGGCAATATCTATGCGGTCAGCGACTATATGACAATGTTATTTCTTGTTGTGGTCATTCCATACGATAGAATATATATCCGAGAAACTTTGGAAAATCCCTCCGTTCCGTCTCCTTCAATCTACGCTGTTCTATCTCACAGAGATCCCTTTTCACATTCGTGCTGTCATCAAAACGTTGAAAAGCGCCCGTGGATCCGCTCTGGCGACAATCTTTTTTAGCGATAACGTATTAAAGCTGTGTTCCGTAATGGAACGACCGCATTGGGACGCGGAATCTCAACGGATATTACATTGGCGTTGCTATAAAATGCAAATTCATATGAATCGTAGTGACAAATTAATAAGTACAACGCAATTATAAATAGATATTAGCGGCGTTACGGTTCAGCGAATCGCGCAATTGATTAATATGTAATTATCTGCTGCAATACGCTGTAAGCTGTTCAAAATTTATTCTACTTCCCTCGATACGCTTTGCGAGAAACTGTTTATCTCTGTCGTAATTATTCGCGATTTCAGATTTGTATACATATGAATTAATTAATACCTCGTCTTAATTTGAAATTTATCGTAATCTATATCGTTTTAAGAACATATTATTACTTATTGATTCTTTATTTAAATATTATTATAACTTAATTCGAAGCAAATTTTTTTTATATTTCAATCAAATATATTAATCAATCTAATATATTAATACACTAATACATTCCATAAAGAATTTTTTTTAAAGAAAAGGAAAAAATACAGACGTGTTAAAACCAAGTAAAATTAATAACTGCTTTAATTGTCACTACTCTGCAGATGATAGATTTTTATCGAATATTCCGTTTTTCATCGAAACGCTCGCAGTTCTTCCGTTAGAAACGACACAAGAAATTCGCAGTCGCACAAATCGATATCCTGTCGTTGAAAGGCAAATAGCTCGAAGGGTTATAAAAGACAGAATGAAATATGTATAGAAATTTCCATTCACTTGACTGGTCTGTAGGTGATTACCCATGAGAAGATGGAAATTTCTGCTGACACTGCGGCTCGAAATAAACGGACGAAATCGAAATCAGTGACGGTTCGTAGACGGATAGAGAATTAGCCCGATAAATCTATACTGTCTCGTCAAATCTCATTATATCTCGTAATGAGCAACGCTATTCCGTAATGACGTTTATTCAATTTAGCACAATGCGCCTGTAAATTGCATCACGCATTAACAAAATCAATCGAGTCTCACTGTATTATCGCAAATAATCCGCAACAGGTATAAACGGGACGATTCTCTTCTGAGAATTATGTTATATGTTTAATCATAAGAAAAAAATTGGATAAGCACTTGAAAATAATCATAAATCATTAATATCAATTATAACTGATTCTATTATCTTTCTTCAAAATTTTTATTAAAAATTTTCAACTAATTTTAAACTAATAATTTAATAGTTTTGTTGAGAGTAAATGTCATGTAACGTTGATAAAGGAAAACATTTCTTTAAACAGATGTAAAAGAGTAAAATCAATCTTTAAATAAAGAAATAAAAGGTTTTTATTAAGATTATATATTTAATACGGATATTTATATACCATATCTGTAACTTTTCTTTCATTTTGAATTTCTTTTAACGTAACTATATATGTGCATTTTTTGCATATTTTCGCGTTCACGAGTGGATAAGAAATGCTAAATCACGCTAAAATTCCGCGTTAGCGGAGTAGTTATTTCATAATTAACTCGCGCCATTTACCGACAACCAGTTTCATAATTCGTGGCGAAGATACCGCGGGCTTACCGCAGATTTGAACGTTTTCTTAAAGACCCCGGCGGCGCGCTCTTCCGTTTCTGCTGCAAATCGGATTATGAGAGGATTAAATCTACACCGGGACCACCTCAACCTTCGCGCCTCAACCGTCTCGCAGTCACGTTCTACAGCGAGAAAGAGGGAGAGGAACGAGCCAGAGGTCGAATTTGGCAATAAAACGAGCCCGAAAATTCTACGCGGATCACATTACGTACTCCATCTCCGGTATTGCGAACGATAGCTCCCGTAACGTACTTTATCTCAGTTTATATTCGTGTTAAATGGATATCGCACTACGCGGTTCATGGCGAGCTGCTTTATTGATGAGGTACGAGCAGAATTCGATTACACAGCAGTTTGCACATCTAACTGCAATTGAGTATTATCCTTCGCGTTTTCGATACCGTGCCGCCTAGCTTAAAATGGTAGCAATAGCGAACGTAGGATTTGAAATATACGTAATACGCATGCTAGGGACACATATCAATGACGGTAATGGAGAAAAAAAGGATGGAGAAAAAAATTTCTTATGATTAGATCGAATTTGGTAGTTGCGTGTAATACAGCGAGTGCTAGACTGAAATATTAAACTTTATAATTAATCTTCTTTGCAATTAATTATATAACTTGTTGACACGGAGATAACATGATGATAATTAGAATATACAATTTTGGTACAATTGCACGGAGAATAATAGAATATCGATGGCAGATGCATCTGGTAATAATAGAGTGCGACAAATTATTTGAGTGGAACAATGATAAATTGATACTTGCGGTGTTAAAGTATCCGATTTGATATCGCAAATGTCAATCGGCACTATAGATCAGTCATCGTAATTATAAATTAAGATAGCTAACATAATGTTATCGCTCGGAATGTGTGAATTGGCGAGGTATGACAGATTAAACGAATTAAAGGTAAAATACTCTAACGTAAAGCGGGAAGCGCGAAATTACACGAATTTGCTGAATATTACCCGGGAACACGCCAGGCGTCGGACCGGACCGAGGTCTACATAGCCAAACGCAATCTGGCAGGTATGCCTAACATCGAAGTGTTTTCCTGCATGGTCGGAAGCACGCGGCCTTAAATCAGCTTGATTATCGCGTATAGGATATTGTACCTGGTGCGAGAGCCTCTGCTCTGCATTACATCTAGCCATTAGAGACCCAGGAAGCCGGCCATTACGCTATCGTGCCGTGCATCCGAGAAGAATGAACGAGAGCAAGAAGACAAAGAAGCTGTCCGACGGTTTTTCAAGTTACGACAACACAGAATAAAGCCACCGACATTCCTTTCAAGGTGTAACTCACGTATACCGTTCTTTATTACATAACTAGAATTTGATGCGATTTTATATGAGATGTTTTTTTTTATCTGATAAAAAGTCTTATCTCTTCAAATGAGGAATTTCCGTTTTCCTAATAATAATATTCAGCCAAATGAGATTTATTCACATATCTTTAAATACTTTAAAATATTGTAAAAATGTTAAAAATTCTGAAGAAGACTTTCTTCAAATTTACTATCTTTTGCAAATAGCGTATGTAATATTTGAATTCAATTCTCCATTCAAATCACTACGTTAAGAAAGTCTTGTTTTACGCGAAAAGCAATAAAATTATTAGTACATCACAGCAAGAAATAATTATTTTATGTTATATCATTTGTTCATCATCATTTGTTTTATATCATTATACGATAGAGAAGTAATAAAGAAGTAATAAAAGAAGATTATAACAAACGCAGAGAAAATATATCTTGCTGAGATTAACTCGCACTTAATCGCTTCTTTTCTCGTTTGATCAACAATAAAAAATTTCGATATATTGAGAGAAGAAGAAAAATTCCATGCGGAAAATGTCATTGACACATAAGCGGCTATCTCGTACAAATATAACATGATATGTCAGAACTATACTTATCTTATCGATATCCGGTCCAGTGTATTTATTTCTCGATTTCCTGCAGATATTTCTCTACAGACTAGGAAGATTATTGAACGATGGAATGTGAGGTCAGAAACAGATTAATAACACAGCTGCACGATAAGTCACAATCAATATAAACGTTTTTGTTATTTTGTAATGTATTTTTTTATGTTACATATATATTTTTATGTACATAATTTATCAAAATATTTTCTGTATAGAAACCTCTTCAGATTATCTCGTTCTCTTTTAATTATAAGCAGAATGTAAATATCTAAATTATATAAATAATTTTGTTCCATTTTCTATTTCTCCAATTAGAAAACATTATTATATTTTCTATCTTATCCAGAATAAGATAACATAAAATAATAGATCAGCGATAATTACTTTGTCTTAATATTTTACTTTTGTTGTTAGTTTCTTCTGGTCTTAAAACTGTTTAAATTCAGGGCCCTCAGCCTGAAAAAGGGCGACGGATTCTTTTCATTAAATCCAGCGATGAGACTCATCACGCCACTGGCAGATAAGCCTATCTTCGGCAAGATATGCACGGAGGACAAAAGGGGAATTAAAATAGACGAAGAATTATCGCGATGGACTTAAATCCTACTGGCGGCTGGTTTCGTGCCACTGCCTCATATGTCCGGTACCGCGATAATCTCTGTCACGTGTCGCCGCATCTTTTGTCGGATCATCTTTTCGCTGCCACGAAGTAGCGAGGAAACGATGTAAACCTGGAATTCGGTGCCATCCCAGCTACTTAATTTACGATAAAATTTACGTTACTTTCGCGTGCGCGAAAGTGCACTTTTATGTGCTAAACAACTCCAATCACAGCTCTCGATACTATGAGCAAAAATACGAGAAAATCGCGTTCAACTTTGCCTTCACCTTGTTTGCCTATTATTTTCTGCTCGCGAGAGGGTAATCAGGACTCTGTTAAATAGCTAAGTTAAACATAATGTGCTATTACGATCATAAAATGTAATTTTAAAAACGGTATAAAGGCTTTCCCAGGATTAATTGTGGACATCCTTGACGAAAATTATAAGGCGCTTTATAACTCGTACGGCGTTCACTAGTTAGCGTTCACGTAAATTCACAAGCACAGTGAATTTTTAATTAACTCTTAAAACTCTCAATTTTGTCAACTATATTTTAGTAATTAAATAATTTTATAAACATTTCATGCTGTTTTAAAACTTTGGGGCTAAGAGTACGATTTATACTTTATAATATTTGTTTATGTTTCATTTGATTATGTTTATTGTTTCATGTTATTATTTTATATCTTCTTTACGCTCGTATATCTAACTACGCATTTAATGACTACGTAAATAATATTTTAGCGTGCTTTCACGTGTTTTTAATTTAATTAATAACCACCATTGTTGTAATACAAATTTTGTCGTAACATCCGCTACTATCTATCCCGCATACTCGTTACTTTCGCGTGCGCATGACAGTAACTCGTTCGTGATTATAAAGTTGCGGTGAAAAATAGCAGACTTTGAAAATGCAAAAAACTTCAGGTGATTTTTTAATTACAACTTGCGATCTGCAACGTGATATGCGCAAGTCCCCGCGGAATCACGACCGTGCTGTCGGTTGCGTTGTCCAGCTGGTTTTTTGTTGAAACTTAAAAATAAAAAGAATTTTGAAGAACTTTCCGCTCTTTAACGATAATTACATGAACCTGTACAGTAACGTTACAGGTAAGTTGCTGGTGAAAAAGTGGAAACTGAGACTTAATCCCAAAAGGGATTCGTGTACGTAATGTAATCCCTCAAACAACATCAGCTGCAACTTCAACTCTTGTACGCGACGGATTAGTTAGAGGTCTTAAAGTTTAAATGAAGCTTTCGTCTAATGTATAATTTATTTTCTACTCGAATCTGCTTAGGAGAAAAGACAAAGCTTATTCTATTTTCTTTAATTTAACATCGACGAATGTTTTACTACTTGTTTAGCCAATGCTTTGCTACAAAATCACATTCCCGTAACAGGTGGCAATAATAAACAAATGTTAAAAACTGAATGTAATGTAATATTAATATTATAGTTAAAAATAATCATAAAAGTAGCACGTTACTTTTCAGATCAATCTGCCTGTTTATTAATGGACTATGCTATTGCATGTCGTTCCAATTCAATAATATATGAAATTACATTGCAATTTCATCAATTCTGATTAGTCCTTATTCAAGAGCTTTATTAAAGCTTTATCGTGTCATCTGCCAATGAATATATTGATGAATTAATACGCGAGTAATTTTAATTACCTCACATCAAAAAGAATATTAATATCCGTACAAGATTTAAACAACATTTAAACAAAATATTCTTTATCGATCTAAAAATTACACAATTCTATAAAAACATTGCAATATATCATTATCACAATTTTTTAGCTTTTAACATTACATATTTTCTACGTGATTATAAATTAAATGGTTATAAATTCTAATCAAGTAAATTTGAAACTGATTGAAGATTATATAATCTTGCATGATATAATGACAGATATAATCTTGCATGTATTTTTCCTTTAAAATTTATTATATTTTTGTTAATAATTAATTATTTACTTCTTTCTTCTAGGTTTATTTAAGATAATAATAAACCATAATTTATCAAATTCTACCAAATTCAATTTAATCTACATTTCTTATTAAAAAAGAAAAAGAAAACGGACAGTAATATAAGTCTTCATTTTGGTCTCGATAAAAATATATCGCATCACAGAATGTGTACCGAACAACAGAATCTGTTATGAAATGTTACAAAAATATGGACGACAATATTCCGACAGGTTTTCTTTTTCTCCTCTCTCGTACCTATCAGAAATGAACGAAGTCTACGCACACGCGTTTCCTCATATCACATGGCTTGTCGGTTATGTTTGTCTGTCCAAGCTAATTGCCAGTTTCATGTTGCATATTTCAGAAACTGGAAAATGCCCTGCAACCACGTCGAGAGCAAAGAGCATAGACCGAAACACAGCTTTTGCTGGTCGTTCGACCAAAGGTTCGGGGGAGCATGAAAACCGCGAGTGTTTATGAGGCAAGGTTGTTTTACGAGCGATACATAGCCCAAAACAGCTCATGTATTAGCAGATGGAACGAAGTAAAATTCTTCTAGCTTTTGTCGTCCCGTCAGCGGTATAGAAGGCGCAAGAGCAAAAACAAAATAGTGCGCGTTTTATACCAGCTAGCGGATCGGTATAAACTTTTAGTACTGAAGAGGACCATAATTTCGACGCCATTTTGAGAAAGTCGTTCTGATGTAACATGACTGACAGGGTTATATCCTCGTAAATTAATTCTTTACAATCCAAGATAATTTCGAATAAGTGCATATAAAATATCTTGTTCTTTTCTTAATTAACAATAACTAAGGAATTTATTTTTGTGGATTTTGTGCAAAATGTGTAATAAATGTATAGATATCATATGTAATTACAAGTTGCAATTTGTTGCTGTTTAATTGTTGATGATACATCTGTAAGGACGCTATACATAAACCATTATTGCAAATTGTAAAAACGTTAAAGTATTGGTAACTTAAAAGTGATATAACTTTCGTTGAAATTATATCAATATTAAGATCTAATAATCAGAATTGATTATGACCATTCCATTAAAAAAGGATGGTATCTCTGCAGATACATGGAAACCGGACAATTGTTTACGGTGATTTGATAACGTTAGTAATTGGGATCTGTTCGCAAACATCGTAGTGTGTTGCAGGAATAGAGATTTCCAAATTCTCCGAAATTTCAATAGAGGTTCAAGAGAGATAGTAATTAGTCGTGGTTATGTACACGTAACATGTTAAATTCGACCTATTAATACATACATATAAATCTGTGTGATACGTAAAATGGATTTTGTCATCATTTATTGATTATAAATGAGCTTCAATGTAGCAAATTGTAATTACAGTCTTTGAATAATAGGAGAAATGTTTTCTATATAAACAGAATTATAGATAATATCGCTGCATAAAATATTGGAATATAAAATATCGAATGTATTATTTTCTACATTAAACCACAGTTAAAATAACGCTGTCCATCTACTATAATAACATAGTTAAATAAATATATTTAAAATGCTCACGCCGACGAAGCTTTAATTTATCGTATATTTTTCTGGCATATTCTTTTGGCGTATTATTTTCAATGCCCGTCCTTTGTTTAGTCAGAATGCACGCTGTTTTTACAAAGAATTAACATGTTTGCCTACATATTTCACTCGCACTATTCACCTACTTGCTACTTTAATGTATGCAACAAATGTACAACTAACAAAATTAAGTAAATAAAAATACGATCAAAATCGATATACTCTCATGACTTTAATCAAAGTATTAAAACAATATATAATTGTGTCATATTAAATTTTTATACACCTTTTATTGATCTCTTCACTTGTATTTATTTCAAAATAATACTATACGTGCATAAAGATAAAAAATTGTAAAAAATTGTAATAACTTACTTTAAATTAAAAAAATATACATGACAAAAGAATTAATATATTATTTATATAATATAATAAATAATACATAATACTTATTTGAACAACGTTTATTTTCATGTCGAATATGGAATCTCAAAAATTCTTACTAAATATTCCGTCATCGTGTCATTCTTATTCTGAATCATGTCACAGGGTGGCATGCATTTACCTCTCGACTTAGCGGAAACAGTGATGCGACTCACGCACACGCGTACACGGCACGATTGCGGCAGACAGTTGCGGATGCAAAGGGCTCTCGTCGTCCGTGATTAATCAGCGCGGACATTTCGTAACGACGTAGCAACACAACATCTGCCGTATGTCGCACCACTAGACGTCAGTCCAGAGTCCTGCGAACAAAAGCGTCGTCCGCGTTATGCACAAGAGCTCATCGGCTTGGATATCAGCAGTCGTTCTTGTCGATGGCACCGAGTCGAGTAGGAAAAGAGCAACAGAGAATAGCGAGAGATCGGGGAAATAGACCATCGAAAAACAATCTGCGTATCAGTTTCTACTGTATTTTTAATTCTTTCTCTTAATTTAAGTTCTTTCTACGTTCCGTGTATTTGGACCATTACGCAACCATGTTTGTTTTCATATTTGTATTTTTCCTTCTGGAATGTATATTGTAATTTTAGTAAAACTCAAGTTGAGAATATAATATCTTTCTGGATTATAAAGCAGCTTTATTCGCACACTCGAATGAATGAGTCGAAAATACTCACGGGTATGTCTGTGTAATTTTCTACCACGTGAGTGCTTTACCGCCCTAAACTTGGAAAGTGTATAGAAACAATGTAGAAAAGACGAAATAGCGTGTTTCCAGAGTAGCCGAGAAATGCAAGCATAAAGCTCGTGGGAGTGGAACCGCGACCACTCCGCGCCAAGTATTTCTGTATTCTACAAGCGGCATCGCGGGGGTTGCCAAGTGCCCGAATTACATTAGCATAACGGCAATTAACTATAATTATTCAATTTAAAATCGTCATGTTAAGTCGATGTTTGCGCAACGTTTTCAAGTGAACGGGACTTTTCGTGCGCCCTGGAAAATCCGCGGAAGGATAAATACTTTCTGCAGCTCGGCGGACGGTTCTTTCACCATATTCGTCCACATTGGGAACTAACGGCGCACGGCAGCGCATTGCGTATTCCACGATCGTGCAAGAAAAACTCCGAAATTCGAGCGAGAGCACTACGCGCGAAAATATGGAGATCCGACCACCGCTAGGAATTCCGAAATTAAAATATCAATGTGTTACGTGTCCCGACGTGTGTCCATACACATACAGTTCGTATGCAAATTTAATCCAAACGTGTTCGCGAAGGTAGAACATTATCGTTCAACGTAACGTATGTACGTATATGAGCGGCCTGTAAAAAAAAAATGGCGCGTCGAGTACGACAGAAATGGGATAACAAAGATCTCATTTTGATTATGATACAGGTCACAGATTAAGTCCTATTAAAGTCGACAGTTTGTATCAAGTTAAACTTCGCAAGTTAAACTTCGTATTTAAATAGTGAGATTTATGTATGTACATTGTATACAAAAGAAATTTCGATTTCCTTCTATCCTTTTCGATAAACTGCAAGATATTTTAAAAATGATGTGCGTGTTTCCCATATCTACTGTGTCTCGACGAGACGCAGACACAGACGTGTATCAATTTCAAGATATCTTTTTCAGATGTTTATTATTCTTGGATCTAGATTAATCTTTCTTTTTAAAATGCGCTTAAATTTTGTCGCGATTCTCTTGACATATCGCTTCGCTGGAACGACAGAAGCAAATTGAAGTACATTTTGTTGGATAACGCAACATACAAGTCGACGCTGCCATTTTCGTCGTGTTCAACGGTGATATTTAGTAGACTTTAAAAATGCAACGTTGCGTTGGGTGGTGGACGTCACCAACATTTTTATACATTATTAAACATTTAATACGCCACCGAGAGGCGTTATTCCGTCGGCGCGCAGGAAGCATGAAAGCGTAAATCATTACCTTTAATCGCTCATTTCCCCGGCCGCTCGTATCGCAGGAGCAGAAAAAGGGAAGAAGGGCGGAAGAAAGAGAAAAAGAACAATATCGCTGAAAACACGTAATCGCGAGTCTCTTACCAAAGTGGTCGATGGCCTTATCAGCCGGTAGTAAAGTTGATATATAAACGGGTTTAAGCGTAGCCGGCCCGAAGCCCTGCGTCCCAGCTTCGTTTACTCGCTCTCGTTCGAGGCACCTCGTTAGCATCGGGGGTATCGCGACTGGAGGCGATTCACGCAGACGTGCTACGGTTAAAGCGCCACGTAAACACAGTCCAATCAAAGGTTATGGGTCATTAGGCAACGGAGAAAATTGCGCTGCGTATGCAGGCGCACGCGCTCGTCCCTAATCGGGCGTCGCGCGCCCGGCCGAGCGCGTAATCTTTTCGCGTCATTGGGCGCTGAGCGCGTATAAATCACCGGCCACGTCGACAGCGTGTACCCCCTCGCTTCTTCCCCTACGTCGTTCGTCCTTCCTACCCTCCCGCGTAAGTTACTCGCGAAATTACACGGATCGTTTCCGCGGTGTATCGGCGACCGCGAGCATGTAAAAAAGACACACGCGCGAAAAACGCGTTTTCATAACTGATGAATCGCGACGTGACGCGACGCTTGCCGAAATTTGCAGTTTTGCAAATCAGACAACGAATGCCTCGAACGAAGAGGGACTCTTGAAGCATCGCTCAGCTTTGGCAAAGAGCTTTGGCACTAAACTCAAAGACACGGAAATGAATAGATGTCGTATGTGGTGACGTTAAGTTTAACATCTATCTTGCTTTGTTAAACATTTTCTAAAGAGAATTGCAAAGAGAATTAGATAAAAAGTATATCTTTATAATAAAATAATTATCTTTTACTATAACAATTAAAATAATTACTAAGATTCGTATTGTGAGTACTTAGAAGGTAAACGTAAATTTTAAATATTACACGTAGAAAAGATGTTGCGAACTAAATATATAATCACATACATTAGATACGTACTTAAGGCAAATATAGATTTTATATTTTATAGTACTTTGATTGTTATTTTTACTAGAAAAATTAAAATCTATTCTATATGGTGTTTGGGAAGCAGTTTCGAATAAATGTAAGTAGTTGCACTCCATCGCAGGCAAGACACACGTTTTATTGCTACATACACTCGAGGTACGCGTTAAAACTTCCAGGGATTGAATTTGTTGAAGTTTATAAAATTGCCCGGAGTGTAGTGGAGGGTACAGGAACGGATCTTGGAAGTGTTACGTCGGGTACTCAAACTGTAAACGGAAGTGAATGTCACAAGATCTATGGATTCGTTATACCCGGTCGTTCCATTCCATAGTTCGCCGCGAGTACCCACCGCGCGATAAAATCTCGGAAGAGCCTCGGCAGAGATTTTCCGACGACTTGTTTTGAGAGCTTTTCTTTCCGACTTCGTCCCTCGGCTCTTCCGGCCTCCGGTTATCCTGATCTGCTAACTCGGGCGACCGCTCCCGCTTCCGAGACGAGGGAGATTGGTAGCCGGTGATAATGAAGGCTCATAAATAAAAATTACGGTGAAGCCTCGTCTCGAAGAGAGCAAGCGGGCGCCGCCGTTCATGGGGATGCAAAAAGGGACTCCTCGGAAAAAAATGGTCTCTCCGTCGCACAAACTTTATCACTTTAGCCTTCACTTCCTCGTTCCGCGCACATTCCGTCCACCTTTCCGTGCTTCGCGTTTTGCTTTTCCTCGTTCCCCTTTCCCCTTTTAACCTGAAGCGACTCTTCTTCCACTTCTCTTCTCGGACGACTTCCTCGACTCGGGCTGCCGATGCCGCTCCATCGTTTCACCCTTCACTCGTCTCCATTGCGTTCGTTCCCAACCTCGTCTTTTTTCTCTCACCCTGTCATTTCATCTCCGCCCTTTCTTTTCTGCCCTTGTTTTTTTTCTCTTATCCACTTTCGCGTCATCTCATCCCCTCGCTACTCCTGTCTCTTCCGTTTTACTTTTCTGCTTTCTATATTCTCTTTTTCTTTCGGTTTCTTCCTCTTTCACTTTCTCTTTGTCTTTTTCTCTTTTTCTCGCTTCACTGGCTGCTTTCCATCAGCGCGATCCTTGCCCAATCTTATTTCTAACATTCAAGTTTACACTCCGCAGGGTGGTACGAGGTAGATGGAGATTTCAGACATGATAGACTTTAATCTTGATTGCAAATGCTAAAAATTAAAACAAATATAAAAGTAAGAATTTTTATAAAATTTTTATTTAAAAGATTTCGTTAAAGAATATCGAACTCCGTAACAAAGATAAAAAGAGTCGAAACAGTACGATGCTTTTCACGATGAATCGATGAATCTAATACAAGATTGATGCACACTGAATTCCCGAAGATCAAGCCTCAATGATAATACATCGAAGAGCCGATAATTGGGTGACCCGAAACGAGCAATCGATCCATCCGCCCTTAGCACGCTCACTGTTTGGCCAAAGTCGAGCACGAGATCGATACCGATATTGGCGATGTGGTAACATGCAGATGCTGCAAAAAAGAGATAAAAAAAAGACACGTTTTCGCCACGCGCATGATTGATATATATCCATTAGCCAAACGCATTATAAGATTTTCGATAATGTTGCTTATGGAAATGAGGCGTCTGCGATATAACGACCGACGTGATGTTTGTATATATTGTTATATTGCAGCATTTGCCGATGAATTTATTAAACACAGCACACATTCATTTCGTAAAATTAATTGAATAAGGCAACGAACAGAAAAACATTATTTATTGTGTTTACGAAAGTATTTGTACAATAATTATGTTGCGCAACGATTCTTTCATAAAAGATATAAAAATAACAAATTTCCATTTTCTATGTTCGACATTTTAAAAGCAGGAAAGACTGTCTTACGGGAACATTTAAACAACCTAAATCGTAATTAATGAATCGTAGGGATGGCTAAGTAGCAAGTCGTAAAGTTAATAGACGCAATTAATTATTAAACAAATAGATACAAAGTGCAAAGTAATAGTTATTGAAACAGCACGAATTGTGTATTTATGGGATTTCTCGTATAGTCATTAATTTCCCATTACATCGATCGATCCCAACTTTCCACTTATGAGCTATAAATTGCGCATACGCGTACGAATACGTGTCGGCATCTACTTCAACGATCTTCGGAATTACGTTAATTGAACGATGTTGAGATAAATATTTAAGTAAACATGGATGTTTATTTCGAGGAAAAGGAAATCTTTCACTGACATTTTCGATCGTGTTACTAAATTATACGACAATATAATATCGTTTCTTAAATAAATTAAGTTATTTTTTTTAACAGTTTGCTATACATACTAAACTGATTTTTAATAACGTTTTACAGTCTTCTTTTAAGCTTAACGGGCCATCATAATGGGCCGAAGAAACCACAGCACAAAAATCTCTTCCTGTAAAAGTTACAGTGACATGCTGATACCAAGGTGCATTATATCACAAGTAGTTGCAAATTATACTGCCCCGCGCTGCGTTTGATAGACGACCGTAATTCAGCTTAGTAATGGCCGCAGGAACGCCTTCCGAACAGCTGGATCATTGTAACTTCTGAAAATAAGTAATGGGCTTTTATCCTCGCGCGTCCTGTTCCGCAAAACCCCTTTTACTGATAGGATTAAGCTTGTTTCTAAGTCCTTGACAGAAGCATTAAAAATTACGTTTTCAACTCGGGTTGTACTTGCAACTTCATGACGTCCATTTTTACTCTCTCCGCTTCTCGCAAAATATTCTTGAGAGATGCATCAAGCTTACGTAATCCATGTATAAATGTATCTATCATCAATTTATCGCGCGAATATTTTTCTTAGAGGATATTTATCCCGACGCTTCTTCTCCTTCCTTTCATGCCCGATTAAATTCTCTCCTCTTTTTTCCGTCTCCCTAAGACGAGGGATTTAAAGAATCGACGGTAATCGATGAAGCATGATGCAAATATGCTTAAAATTATTTATTGCATACATGAATAATATACGATGCACGATAGTACAGTTTTTAAAATTAAAATTACTATAACTTTGTATAAAAAACAAAATTAATTTAAGAAGCTTGAATTTAATTATCGTATAATTGTTAAATATTTTTTTATAATATCAATTTTTAAACGATTGAACTTTTAAATGTATTTTCTGATGAATAATAGTCAATATAACATTTAAAGATATATTCCACTGGTAATTTTTCCTAAATAGGTCATTCGTTAATAATTGATTGGGGCCACGCTTCTGCTATTGCAAGCGCATTATGAGCAATCGATCGACGATCCTTCATAGCGTCAAACCAATAGAACTGCTTCTCACTTATATAGCTACCTCTAAGATCGCTCGTTACGCGTCCCTAGAGCGACCGTTAAGCTGGAAATTTCGCTCACGAGGATATAATCGTAAACAGTCGCTGCGGATGCAACTGGAAGGAATAGGTGCTGGTAATATCGTCTCATACTGAATTTCCTTGGGCACGTATTATGTCACACAAACGTGGAACGTTTGGAGGCAAGGCCAATGCAAATTGATTCAAAATCGAACTCGGTACACGAATTAAGCGACGAATTAGGTGCACGAGGTAATATTAACAAGCCGGACTTTGGAACACGATGTACGAGACGAGTGATTAAGTAAGTATTTCCATTTTAAATTGCATTTAATTGTTCGATTATTACTTGAAGGCAAAAGAGGGGTAGTTATATAGCTAGAAATACATCAGAAGTTATCGACGGAAACGTTGGAGACATTACTTTGTAGGCGTTTACTGTATTTCTGTCTGAAATAATAATGAAGCGTCAATTTTTATCTCTAAATTTGCTATTGATTTGTTCTATTCGTGGAATCATATGTTAATATATATGTGTGTGTGTGTGTGTGTGTGTGTGTGTGTGTGTGTGTGTGTGTGTGTGTGTCGTGTGTGTGTGTGTGTCGTGTGTGTGTGTGTGTGTGTCGTGTGTGTGTGTGTGTGTGTGTGTGTGTGTGTGTGTGTGTGTGTGTGTGTGTGTGTATCTAAACATATTGATTCTAAACCTTAACTTACATAAAGAACAAAGTTAATTTTTCTGAGTATTTATAGTATGCATGATGAGCAAGAAGGAGAATGATGTCATTTTTTGAAAAAGTTTAGGAATAATCTAACTTCTTTCGTGCAATTTTACTTTTTTTTTTAAATGCAGCGATATAGGTATTTTTTTCTTAACATTAATAGCGTGAGTGTATAGTATGTAAAAATAGATATCACGACTGTGAGAATGATTCGACACAATTTCGCGCAACTTAAGACAAAGGCTAAGTAGTAGCCATTGAATTGTATTTCGATAGTGAGAAACGCCGACGAACTATCCTTCCGTGCACAAAAGGGAATTTCTGATGTATGAGTCTGCCCGACTTGCTCTCCACTATTCATTTCTCACGGACGTAACTTCGGAAGGATATAAACGAACTCGTACCTGTGTATATCATAAAATCTTCGACAACGATGTAGCGAATAAATGTGAATTGTTTGAATAATGTACTATTTTGTAATTATCACATTACATCTAGAAGTATAAAACAGGCCTCATGTGCATAAATTTCTTTCTATAATAAATTAAACAGATGTATAAGTAATTAAGACAAATTAATTTAATAGATAAGAAAACGAGCTTCAGAAAAAAATGGAACAATTTAATTAAATCTGTTTTTATAAACCTTCGCTTATCTCTAGCGAAAATGTTCTTGTAAAGCACAATTACGCTCCATTTTTTTGAGTGACATGTTTTACATACGATTTGATAAGTAATTATTATAAAAGCATGATTGCGTTAGCATGTTATACAAAATTTATACAAAAATGAGAAATTTATCATGATACAGCAGAAGGGACGGCTAAATATCGATCAGTTTTAATATACACAAACCTCGACAAGATGTGCATTCCTATTTTAAAAAATTGTATAGGAATATATATATATATATATATATTACATGTGCATATAACGCTTAATACGTGCATATGTGCCCAATCGTATAACTTCGCATCATAAAATACGATATGAAAGTAAGTGGAGAGCGCAGCATTTTGGCATCTGCCACTCTAAAGTTAATTGAGTTTCCATGTTAACGAACTGTCCGACGATACTCGAATCCAAGTCAATTTTTGTTATTGAACATTTCTATGGATGTTTTGTGCAAATGTTGGATGAATAGATGCGATTTGATATTTTCCGATTAATGTTTTCGTGATATGCTTCCGAAATCAAGATAATTCTACACGCATAATTTTATTCTCATCGTGCACTGTTAGAGAAACCGACATATTGAGATAATCACATTCATCACATTTTTCATTTATGCACTTATATTATTACATATATACAAAAACGTAATTTTAAAAAGATAAAAAGTAAGAAAAGAAGAAAAAGGATGCGAAAACTAAATTAGCTTAGAAATTAAAAAATTAATAATATGCAAATTAATCATTCTTTTATATTTATATAATAAATTTTAGCTTACATAAATGCTATTATTATATTATAGATTATTGTACATTTATAATAATCTCATTAACTTTTTTGTGATTCATCTATTTTTATAAAATTGCTATTTACATCGTTCGCTATAAATGTCCTATGCCGTATTGGTTACGTTGTAGTAGACTTGGTTGGAGAGTTGGTTGCGCTGATACTTTATACAACTATGTGGAAAAGTTAGTCGCTATCCTTTTATCCACAGCTTTGTGCTCGCGGCTTTAAACTCGCGCGCCGAGTCATCTCCGACACGTACGATTCAAACACGTACGCGTCGAATAAAAACGTTTCGAGGGAGATGAAAGATGTTTTTATATTCCGCTAACGTGGACGCGTGGTTGCATTTTACGAGGGTAAATAAAGCAAGGAAATACGCGCCCGGGCGTGTAAACTTTTCTCTAGTCTCCCCTTTAGTTTCTAGCCACTCGACCGATTTTAATGCAATCCCCGACGATCGTTTTGAAGTTTATCGCGTTTCAACATGTAATGCAATGTTCACCTTTGCGAGTTGTAGGTTCTTCCTGTAGTCACACGTATAATATTATTATTTAAGACAAGTGAGAACCATTAATATTTGTTAATAAATAGTTGTATACTTATTGATTGTTTACATATTTTAAAAATATTATAAAAGAACAGAGAAAGAATATTTTTATATACTTTTTGTTTTAATATATAATTAAATCAAATTCTATTGATGATGTTAGACAATTGAAGCAATAATTACTTTTATATAAAATATTTCTTATTAATATTAATTTTTGTAACGCAGTAATTAACATTTTGTTGTTAACATTTGATTTAAGCAAGTAATATCTATCCACAGATGACGCATTATCTCAGCATTTTGTCTTCCATTTGGGGATGATCGTTAATTGAGAATATGGATAGCGCGATACGTGAACTCGACAACACGGCGATGTACCATAGGTAATATGTATGCCGATGTAATCAGAGCCTATCGCTAATGAATTAATTGGGTTATCATATTAGAGAAGATGAGAGAGAGAGAAAGAGAGAGAGAGAGAGAGAGAGAGAGAGAGAGAGAGAGAGAAAGAGCGGAAGAGAGAAAGGAGACAGAAAAGAGATAATCGAGCGTTTGTTAATAAAACACAAAATAATTTTTGTAACTGTTGAATTACACTATAAAATATCTACTATTAATTGTTTTTAAACGCAGTTTCAAAATTATTAAATATTTTCGTTTATTTTTAAATAAATAAATATCCTTACGATTATCAGATTCGAGTTTTCGAGTTTCTTATAACATTGTTACTAGATTTTATTCCGAATTTGTTATATGAAACTTTCTGTAGAGAATTAAGCTAATTGTTTTATTGCTCGTTATAACATCAACGATTTTTCTCGAATTGCATTGCACAAATACGATATTATCCAATCTCCTTGCTTATAATCGAGCATTTATTTATATCGTAAACGACATATAACAAATAATGAAACAGTAAACTTGAAAAGACTTTTGCGATACGAATCCCAATATAACGAATTTGCCAATTTTAAACTAGCATGATTGCACGTTATCTCCTCGCTTTGCAACCGTTTCGCGGTAATCAGCACGTAATACATTGTCGTGCCAAATGTCGCTACTTTGCTGCATCGCGTTACCACCCGCGTTTAACACAACTTCCTACATTGCGCTCTGATCCCTCATTTGCCTTCGTCATATCGCTGCAATATAATAAATCACCGGCGATCTTAGAAACGGTAGGCGAGATCGAAGGCGCGATAAAAATGAGCACATTTAACCCTAGTATTACCTTAGTGTTACACTCAGTGACAGTATCAAATTTTATTTTCACTTATTACTAGTCTTTAAAATTTTGTTATATGTAATAAAAATAAATTTACAAAGAAGAATAAAGTGCTTCAATATAGTCTATAGGTCTTGCTCGTGAAAAATATATTTAGGAAAAAGGGATTATTTTTTTGTCGAAAAAATCATCAATTCAGAATTATGTGAACAATTTGAAAAATGTTTAATAAAAACATTTTTAAAATTTTATTATATTTACAATATTATCGATTATGTGTTTGCAAATCAATATTATTTTAATAGTCTTTTAAAAAGCAAAGTATTCTATTAAATAAAGATTGATATAATATTGGACAAAATTTTATTAAAATGTAAAAATGATAAGGAAATACAGATGATATAAATTATGAAAATTTTCTTTTTCTTTTATTTTCTGTCTTACGATGTCTATATAGATATAAGCTCTATAAAAAATATTGCTCAATTTAACAAATATTTATGATATTATTAATATCTTAAAACGCTCAAGTCAGGGGAAATGCTTATGCCATAGAATGCAGGCGGTAGATGTAAAAACATAATATTTTTACTTCTTTCTTATCTGCGTGTATAAAAAATACTTTGATATTATTAGAATTAAGCGCAAGCCTGCGACTGTAATATATTTTCGCGGAGCGTTGCACGTTGCAAGTGCAATTACAAGCCTGTTTTTCTTTACTTCTCGCCATTATATATGCCGCCATACATCACTCCTGTTTGATACACGCGACGAGGCCGCGATCTTCACCACGCGCTCTATTAATAATCGTTATTAGCATGTTGAGGCGAGTGATATTTATAATTATATACCACCCGTTAAGAGCACTCGTGACATAACATGGTGCCTCGCGCGAAAGTCAAGCGGTCGATGCATACGTATGCAGCGTCCTATCGATTCGCCATTTTCCCAACGAGTTGCGAATATGTCGCAAACGTCACGCACGTCATGCCACACAGCGCGCGTGACTTAAACAGGAACACAATGGTTAAGAAATTTTTTAATTGGCTTCAAAAATTGACTAAAAATCAATCATCATATGATGTATTTTACCAGAAAAGGAAAGAATTTCGATAACGCTTTTATTAGTAAGTATAAACACCTGCTTGTCATATAGTCAAAGTAACTAATTCAATATTTAAACTTTAATTAAAAGTTACAATGATTACGTCATGTCACTTGGAGTAATTTATAAAGTGCTTGTAATGATTTAATTATAATTTACACCTTATCTGTTAATAGAAGGAAAATACAATGTGTACATTATGTACAATTTTATCCTTTTTATTCATACATTAATATACGTGATCATATCTTTATTAATAGAATAATTTATACAGGCTAGTATAACACGGTATCTAAGAATAAACGTTGAAAACCTGCAAAGAGATATCGTATCCAATCGGAATCGCCGCGCAAGATAAAAATGCAAGCGGAAGTGTATTTTTCCGAGTGTATCAGCAATTCCAATCAGATCTCTCGTCGAGTCATGCGCGTTATTTTCAGTTCGCCTACGCTCGACATTTCGCCAGCTGCTAAAAGACCGAACTGCGGAAGGTTTCGCCTTGAAAACGGCAAGGCCGAAATTATAATGAACGAAACACGTAGGTGAACACGAATCGCACGGTCGGAATCGCTTTCACGTCACTGCTGATGCTCGCGAGACATTCGCTGCAGTTTGCCCCAAGGAGTGCATTAATTGGAAGTTCCGAACAGATGCTGCTTGCTTTGGGATACATATTCGACACGAGCAGCATATATACCTATATGAAACACACGCGCGCGTTCGATACCAGATATTCCGCGATACATCGAAAGGAACATGCCGTACAACGGCGGCGAAGATGTTGTGAAAATAGCAGATGCGAGCTAGGTACGGAAACAGCGAATCAACGAAATGTCATTTTTACGTGATAAAAACGCGCCGGTTTTGCGCACGTAAGCAGATTAATGTCCAACTGGCTCGTAACTAGCTTCAGCGAATATTTATTCTAAACCAAGCGTGGATTTATATTACATATATTTCACATTGTCGCGAGGCGGTCTGCACTGTGTGAGATGCGTACGTCGCTATATTGTGACATCGCATTACACCGGATACGCTCTTCAATATATCCTCTACGTAGCCCTTTGCTCTCTCACCCCTTCGCTGCGCCAGCCAGCGACCTGAGCTGGCTGGCAAAGCCGGAATTAGCCGGTTAAACACGATAATTACGAGAACCTATTATTTGTAGCGAAGCTGTTGCTTTAACCTGTCCCAAAGCGAACGTTCAGCAACAGTCATGTCTCGCCGGCACGCAAGGTAATTGTTATTTTCTACGTGCGCCTATGTGTGTGCACGAACAAGAATGCGCGCGAGCGCTCGTTTGCTCATCCTGACAAAATTTTTCGGATAAACAAGATGCATTTATCTTTGAGCGAAATCAGGTCTGCGGCCGACGAACGCTACGCTAAAGCAAATTTTGTCGCACTAGTCATTTCAAAAGCGAGTTTACGATAAAATGAGATTTCCGCTTTCATCAATTTATAACATGCATTTCCCGAGTGCCAATGCACGCACGATTATATATATATATATATATGGAAGGAATTAACGGATGGGAAACAGGCAACGTTCTTCATTTAGTATAATAAGAATTTATCTTCAATATCATAAAATAAAATCACACAGTTGATCATAGGTAAAAGGTAATTTAATATGCAAATTAATGAAGCTAAAATTACGCTTGATTTTCAGAATTAAAGGAATAAATTTGATCAAGCAATGTATATTTTCTGAATAATTTTTGAAAATTAACTTAATAAAGTGTCTTATTAAATTTCTAATAAAATATTTCTTTATAATAAGATAAACTAATATTTATAAAGAGTGTATTGTTATTGAATAAAAAGTAGATGAAGAATGCAATTTGTAATAAATACAAAATATAAAGATCCTATAAAATCATAAATTAATTTAGAGATAAACGGTGCGTTTATTTTTATTAAGTGTTACAAAATATACATTAGGAGAATTACATTTATACATCCTAATCCAGCAGCTGTTTAAACATCTCACAGTTCCTTAAGCAAAGTCGTACTTTGTATAAGAAGCGAAAACAAAGACACTACAAGACATAGAACAAATAGGGAGGCTTTTTTAAAGCCTGAAGTAGAATTGCTGGCACGTAGGCCAAGAAATTTGTAAGTAATACGCGGAAGAAAAGAAAAGTAGCTGCAGTTAAGTGGCGCGTTGACGGGCAGACGAACGGACAGACGAACGGTCGGGCGGTACAGGGATGCTGCGCCCAGGAGAAAAGCGAGAAAAGCCGCGAGAGCGAAGATTTGCAATGCTAACCAGGGACTGCATTAAACGGGAATTAATTTCTTGCTAACCGTCTGGAGTAGCTGCGCGCACCGTAGTAACCCCTTCTTCTTCTTCTTCTTCTTTTCTTCTTCTACTTCTTCTTCGCCGCATCAACAGAGGGCTGCCAACTCAGCGCACCGTCGCGCAATTCGTCCGACGCATTACGACGGATAATCCAGAGCGTTTACTACGTTCCCACGAGGCGGACGATGGCGGAGACGGTGACCATCGAGCAGAATAGAGAACGGTTTCACCGACTTTTCTTCCTGGTTGTTCTGGCGCGCTTCGAAACCGGCTTAAGGCCCGGTACACTTTGCACGCGACAAATAACGAGCCACGATGGCCTGTGTTTGCTCGCGCCGCAACGGAAAGCTCCATAAATCTCCATAATTCAGCTCTGTGAATCTCTATGCACACTCCTCGTTCGCGACGGGGATTCCCTTTGTCCACGGTAAATTTTATTTTGATAATTCAAAGCAATGTTAATTTTGAACAGTATCGCAGGAATGCATTTCACGTTCTAACATCGTATGTTCATGATTGATACACTTGTCAGACAATTCTTCGTATATTCACGATTGATATACTTGTCAGACAATTCTTCAGTATTTATAAAATTTAATGAGACGTTCAATTTTTTTCTATCCCGCTTGATTATTCTTCAAGCATGTAAATGATCTATGTAAATGATCTATGAATATATCTGTATATTAACAACCAATTTTAAAGGGCCATTACGTCTCTCAGACTTCTTATTATAAGACATAAAGCGTATACACGGATAGAATACAAATTAAGACTTTAGAACTGTACAAAAGAGTTTATCTCATGAAAATCTACGTGCAGTTATTTACATTTGTATTAGGTTGCCCGGAAAGTAACGGCGAATTTTAAATTCAAGCACCCATTCAACCTGCATTTTTATCTTTCCTCTCAAACGGTTGAAAACAATTGCTTTTGATACGCCTAAAATAATTTTATAATGCTGATATTAAATAAAGGATTACATTCATGATTTTCTCAAGCTTTTGAAGTAAAACTATCCGACTAAATTTTGAATCAAATTGAGTTGTTTGTTCATCGGTTATATTCTCTTCCCATTTATTTAAATTTTGCATCGCAGCGGCAGCAGTTGTTATCGAGTTTAAACTCGTGGAACATGCATGCATAAAAAATGATCTCTAAAGAATTAGTTTAAAAATGATTATGAACAAAATAAAATTGTTTGATAACGATCGATAGATTATATACGCGCAAGTATCCATTGTATTAAATATAATAATGTTACGCGCTCACTTCATGAATACAGAGTTGCAAAATATGCAGTTAATTTTCGGACAATCTAATAATATCGATGCGTAGCGCGTCGATTTTATTTGTAGTAAGTACGCGTTAAAAAGAATAATACTGTAGATAAACTGTGAATTACGCAATGATTCTTTCGATGCTCGTTATTATTGAAAATATTGTAACTTTGTTTTAGCTAGCGATAAACGCAGAAACTTGTCACATTAAATTTTGCGATATAGCGTATATGCGAATAAGTAATTTCGATATGCGATGAACCATTGAGCGTAGCGTTAATTAATAATTAATGAATCAATAATGATCCATATAGTGCCTATAAAATTAACCACACAGAGTTAACGTTATGAAATGCACACACACACACACACACACACACACACACACACACACACACACACACACACACACACACGCGCGCGCGCGCGCACGCAATATAGGTAATAATTTTTATATTTGTTCTTCACATATCGAATGATTATTTTTTTTCGTCACGAGTAACAATCATATTGTAATGCCTCAATATCATTGACTGCTTCAATACCTAGTTATATTATTCGTCATAACTGACCGGCCATATTTTGCAAATAAAAAGTACGTTTACCTTTATTGCCACATAAACATACGCATCAGGTATCATGTATATTTTGTTTTGCTTCCAATTAGAATAGCAAAATAATTTTTAACATCAAAAAAAGCAATAAATATTTATAAAAATGACATATTTAAAAAAATGACAAAAAGTTTAAAATACATAAATCTAATGTAGGATAATCCGTGAAAACAACAAGTAAGCGTATATCGCGTTTATCGAATATAAATAATATTTGTAAAGTAAGTATTAAAAAATATGCGTTATCACATAAATACAATACAATAAATTTCATATTTATTATTTAATTTTGCTAAAAATTAAACAATTAAACTTATTTTTTCATTATTTTTTTTATTTTAAAGAAATTTATTAGCAGGCATTCATTGTAGCGTGATTATTCATAATATAGTGTTACATTGTGGAAAAAATGCGAAATGCGTATTTCTCACGATTTCGATATTTCGTTATGCTTAAAGTAAAGCCGAGAAAAGGTAAAAAAGCAAGATAAAGAAAAATCGTTATGTGTTCACCGGAGCAAGAAGCGTGACCCAACAAATGGACGAAAATAATCTCTTCTTTTTATCCCTTGACATTACTTCCACCCTTTATATTCACTCTTTCATTTCGGAACCTTTTCTCACCATCGATGTATCAATCCTTATCCAACAATCTTCTTAGCAACATCGAATCGACAGAAATTACTCCTCTTAACCTTACCCTCTCAATTTCTTCATATCTTTCACCCCTGTTATAAAGGGGTTTCATACAAAGAAAAGCGGCTCAACATAGTTAGTCCGCCATATAGATATATAAATAAATATATAAATAAGCATAAATAGTAATATATCACAAAATTATAAGAAATAAAAGAAATGTCCTATTCTAGGACATCAAGGTGACAAAAAGGTACTTTGACTAATCATAATTGAACTTTGACTTTTCACGCATATATACTTTACATAGCAAGCTAATTATACGAAATGAAATCGAGAGATTTTCCCTATAAATAATTCAAGAGCAATGATTAAACTCTCGATAAATAAAACATAAATGGAATCTTAATCCATAGCAGAATTAGCAGGCTTCTAGAACGTATATATTGGTCGTTTTTTTTTTAAATTACCATGTATTCATAAATAAATAAAACATTAAATTACGCACACATCAAGAAAGCTGAAAAATTTATGAATATGTTTAGACGCACAGTCTGCCAGAAAATTGAATTCCGAATTTAACATGTTGCGTAGAAAAATTTCAATTAAAATTGCAGTTGCTTCTCCTACATTGCAAATCTAGAGTCAAGATGTTCAATCACGAAAAGGTTACGTGAAACATTCACGCTCGCGTTACGTATACACGAGCAACTTTTTACGTGGCAGTGGCCGCGCAGCGTAGTCGCGTGAATCCTAACGATGTAATCATTTAATGGAATTTCTGCCGTATCCCGGCATGTTTGTGGATGAAGGAGGAGGAAAATATGCAGCAACATTCTTTCCGTGTTATTACGCCGTGATTCGCCTGGCAGATAGAAGCCTAGATAAACTAAGAGCAGCAGAGCTAAACGACTTAGTGATTCGAGACGTTCCGGCAAATCGGTAGCGCGTACAAACTCGCGTTCAGAGATATTGTGCTCCGGGCGAGAAAAACTATTTCATCCAAAAATAATTCTTCTTCATTTTCTTCGTTCAACAAATTTCTTAAAAATCTTGCATGCGCTTATTGTGAGCATAAGAGATTTTATATTTTTAAATATTAATATCAGAAATAATATCAGAACGATTAATTAAATTTGGAATCCTATGGCTCTTAAACTTTAAATAAAATTTAAAATAATGTGACTTTTAATCTTATGAATTTAACGCAATGAAGAAAAGTTTAAATTACATTGATATAATATTAGAAAACGTACATTAAATCATTTTTCAATTCTAGGATTATAAAATCATATCTGATAAAATTATATCTATATCATAATTATTTAAATTACACCGAAATATTTTAAACTAAATAAAAAATATAATATGTGGATTGTTTCTTCAAGCTATTTTGACATTTTTAACTATAGAATGTTTTATTAAAGAAATCTTTTCTAATGCAATTATTACAATAATTCATAAAACATTTATTAAGTTGCATTACTGTTATTTCAGTAAATTTAAAATTATCTTTTTCTGTATTGAAATTTAAAACAAGGCACAATGATGAAGCTATTTAACATTGAATTAAAAGCTTTTGACGAAGCAGCAAAAATGCAAATTGATAAGAAAAAACTTTAACTAATTTTTACTAAGCTTTAGCTTAAGACGAATTTAATTCAACGCTTCGTTACCAAGATAATTAACATAGAAAGTTCAAATGCTGCGAAAAAGGTATCTCATAAAATTTTTGCTGAGAGAGAATTATCTCTAAGTTTCTTAATCTTCGAAGTTTATTGTAACGTTTTTTGCAAAATATCTTACGAATATAAAATCGACAATATTCTATTCATCAAAATTGATATTTAAATTATTACGATTCACATTAACTCAACAATCTACTATGAATTATTATAAATTATTATAAATTACTTTTCATGGAATTCATAGTACGTAACTTTTCTTTTAAGAAATATCAATACAAATCACCGCAACCGGTGTTGAGACGACAAATGACCTCAAGCAAATTTGCAAATCCGTGTCCGATCGATTGTCGTAGTTCGATACGATACGTCGCGGAATGATAGGGAAGTACAGCAAAGACAGCTCGCGAAACGAACAGAACGAGCGAAGGAACGGACGGACCGAACAAGGGGCTAAGACAAATGGAGTCGTAGTTTACGTCAGTGCAGACAGATACGCGGTATCCTTGTCGAAAGAAGAACGTAAACAGACGTGCCGGACGAGCAAGGACGAAGGGATATCGATGTCGAAGTAGCCTCGTCGCAGGGCGGAGGGTGTGCACGGGACCGTATCTTGTGTAGGATCCTACCCCTTTCCCTCGGAGAGGTCCGGGGGTACGTGGCCGAACCTGGTGGTCGATACGCGGGTCAGCAGCATGCTTCACCGACAGCGCCAATGGGGCGGTTTGCGAAATCCTTCTCCAGCTACGAAGTATTCCCCGTATAATCCAGCTACGAAGTATTCCCCGTTTCCGACACTACTCTTCCAATTGCGGTGGCTAAGTGCTCGGTAATGACCATTGTTAATGTCCCGTTCGAGAGGAAGGCGAGTTTTCCGAATTACACGGACGATATGATCGACGCTGGGAACATACGAGCTTATCCCGAGGTTCGCTAAATGCAGATTGCAGATACGGATTCATTTAGCATTCCCAGAATTGATATTTTTATTTCATACAGAGATTTTCATAGTGCTACGCTGTGTATTTTTTAGTATTCTCCAATCAATATTTTTATATCCCACCAGCTGCGCGAAGTATTGGGGGGATCATATTCAGATATTATTGCCGCGTAAAGCGTTCATTGCAGAAAATTTATTATTCGTGTCAGATTAAAGTTCGGTTTATAATTTTTATGATACATATTTTGATTTACGATTTGATTACGATATTACGTGCATTTATTAATATATGTTTTATATCGTGTATGTATTTTAATTTTTCTAGTGCTTTTGTGTTACACAATATAAATAGAATTCTGTTCTGATTTTTAATACAAATTATAAATTATCTAAAATATATCGTTATTATTATTTTTACTCTTATATCAAAGTAATATATTTATCCAATTTAAAAGTTTAAAGTTTATTATTTCGATGTTGATGATTATATTGTTACGTTGTCATTTATACTTGTCAACATATTTATTTTTATTTGAGATAGCTTAACAGCTTTTTCAGTAGATTTTCGGAGCGGACAAATGTCGCGACAGCTTCGCAAAGAAGGTTCTCACCATGGGAAGCTATTTGACGGATTGAAGAAGCAACTGACGCTTTGAGAAACTGCTTAGAAACGACGTGCTCTGCTTTCACAATGCATCCACGCAATCGTTGTAAAACGCGACTTTGAAGAATTCCAAGGCTGTTGTGATGTGTAACATATTGCAGAAATAGTCAATATCTATAGGTGATATTAGCAATAACATCGAAGTCAGATGAAATATTATAATATGTTACAATAAAGAATTGACATATTTTTAACACACATATTTTTTTTTCAAAAACATGTCATTCAGAAGAATATCAACGCGTGCCAAACAAGTTTGTAACTTTGTAATTAATATTAAAAATTAAAGTGCATTGATAAATAATCGAGATTTAATTTCGGCGTTTATAAATCAAAATATATTTCTTGATATATTACTGATATTATATTAATTTAATATTAATTATTCACATGTTAAAAAATTCTCATTCTGTTTGACTTTTTTTGGAAATATTTTGACATAATTAATAATTTGAATTGACTGACTGCTTCAGCAGCCTTACAATTATTACCAGCGCAATTTTCTCAATACATATCGAAATTATCTCGTTTATTTTCTTCTTTGTCGAATCCATGGGTCGAAAAAGCTATCTACCCTTCGAGGCGCACAATGGTTGTTCCCACTAAAACCCCATTTCTTTCTCACTATCTCTCTCTCTCTTTCTCTTCTTTCCTTCCATCTTCGCTTTATCTGGTCATTGTTGAATCGCAGGGTTGCTTGTCGCGGAACAGAAGTGGATCTGAGACGGAGTGGACTGAAACCACAAGATTGAAAATCGATTTTCGACGTGGCGACAGAATTGTCACCCATTTGCCACGCTTATTCAATTAGCGGAAAAGCTTAATAAAAATTGCGCTCTGCGGGCAGGCAAATAAAAAGATTGCGGACAGATAAATGTACACTAGGCCTCATTAATATTTCTGGAATTCAGAATTTCTAAGCATTCCTTTTTGGCCACGTATCGTGTTTAAATGTACGTAAAACATGATTATCGATTAAAAACACGAATCTGTTATTAACTAATTTATGTTAAATTATATTACATAAAATGTTTTTCATCCTCAATCTTATGTATTTAATCTTTTATACATTTATATTAAATAATTATGGGATAATAAATCATACTACACATTTAACAATAATGCGTAGACTTTCGGAAGAAGGGCATGGCAATCTTAAATTCCGAGAGTGCTAAGGCATTAATGAACCTCAGTGTACACGGTTTTATCGGCGCCTAAAACGATCGTCTATGCAAATGTCGTGGCCATTAAAGGAATGGAGGAACCGGAACGACCTCCTTCGCCTCTTCTGTTTTTCACTTCTTGACTTCGCACACCCTCGGCCTCCGCTATATTCGCCGGGCACGTTGAATCTACATTCTAGTGGACTTTGAAGGAGAAGTAAATCGAATCAGCGTGATTGAAAATCGATTTTCGATACGGCACTCAAAATCAATCTCTGAGACAGCGGCAAATAATCCATTTGTGCTCTTGATTGACATCGCCATTCAGTGTCAACTCCATAAAATGCACGACCGCTATTAGCGATGATTAGTTCTTTTATGATCAATCGTATTAGGTATTGTTCCGCGGACTAATTTTGTAGATCACTGAGATATAATATGAACGTATTAGATTATACATTTTGCAAAATACCTTGTAAAAGCTGTTTCGTTTACACAAAATCCGAAGCAAAATGTCGGAAAGTCCTTTAAGCGCAAATGCCACGTCAGGTTGGATATAGAATTTTTCGAGTATGTTGGAAAATCGACATTATTTTCTTGGTCTGTCAAGTAGGCGGAAGAAGATAGCAGCCGTAGTATCGGAAATCCATTTCCAATGTTGCATCTTGGATTTGTTTCCTCTATTTGAACATTGCCTCGACAGCACACGAATGTGGCAATTTCCTGATAAGATAATAATGCTGTGATTGGAGAGTTCTCCAATTTTCTTCTGCGTCGTATGATGGATTATATAAAACAGAAAAATAAATACAACGAAAAGTAGAAGAGTATATCAAAATTACTATCATCTTTCAGTGTCCATTAATTCAATATGATTTGTTTCTTAAAATACGTCAATATCAGTGCACATAATTTATTTTATTGCTATTATTTGAATCTTGACGTATAATAACATTATATCTTATTATCTTTTGAATATAACTTTTGATTAAATACGCAATATATTCCATCGCGATTTAACGATAACGCAATGACTTCCTTTTATCTTAATACGTTCGTAAATATCGATTTAGTTTCTCGGCGAAGGCGATTACGGCTCTTCGAGCTCGTTTTTGGAGGAACTCTATTTATTTAACCGCCTGACCGACTAGGTATGTCTTAATACGACGAATAGACGAAATAAAGAGCTGTGGCTGCGTGAAATGGACTACCTGCACGTCTCTTTAATCTATTAAAAGCATTGAACATAGATTTCGTCCGCGGACGGCCGGGAGATTTACTTTCCTCGGTTTCTTTAACCCCAAACTCGCTTCGTCCATTTTCCACTTTTGCGAGTCGGCGAGGCTCCCTATCTCTTTCGCTTCTCGCGCGTTTCTTTTTATCTGCGAGCGCCGTCGTCGTCTTATCTCGGTCCGTGTTGAGTCCTCTGTACCCTGAGACTGAAGTGGATGGGGCGAAGTAGGCGAAAGTAGGCGATCCCCGAAGCTGCGCACGATTGGAAATCGATCTTCGGCGTTGCCCGTTCCCGAGTAATTCTTACGAATGTCCTCGTTTCAATGATCGACGAATGACCGACCATTTGTCTCGATTATCCCGCTACCGTGAGGACGACCGTTGCATCGTGTCGATCGTCGCGTCGTGCCGGTCGGGAATAACCTTTAGAAATTGGTATACCAATGGTTTGCGCCGGCAAACAAATGTACATGTCTCCTGTACTCTACAAGTACGACGAGCACGTGTACCGCTTCCTCTCGCGCGAGACAAACTGATTCTGTCCCCGTGTACGTACAGCGGCGACAGAAAGTTGCGAATAAGCGCGATATTGTGGCAACTTCGGAATAAATGGCCGGCGACTACTTTTCTTGCGTGGCGAACGAGAAACGCAGAATTTCCATCCCCGTTCGCCCACCCTCCTCTGTTCCGCGGACTGCTCGCGAGTCTGACTATTTGCGAATCTGTTTGTACGTATAACTCTCGCGTATACATGTAAATGTATATATTCACATGTATAAGTGTATACATGTATATATTCAGTTCTGTTATAAATTTATGTACCATCTCTCCTTGAAATTTACAGTGTAGGTGGGTATTGATCAGTTTGCGTATGTCCAAGAATGAAACCTTTTCCGTGCGAGCAACCTAGCTGAAGTGTTTTACAGCGCGATGTCGAAATGCGATGAAAAATAAACATTCAAAATCTCTTTCGATTCGTACAGGATTATGTTTTATTTATATATTTGCCGAAGCTAACAATAAATCTTCATAGCGTCGATCTCCGCTCATAAAAATATTTTAGAAGATAAAACGTAATTGATTGAATGCGATGTTTCTAAAAGTGGATTTAATTGAATTATAAAGAGGTGTATTTTCTAACAAAACTTTCATTGTTCAGGTATTTTTGGCAAATATTGTACTTTATCGTTGCAGGCTATTGGCGTAGATACTCTATTGCACATGTTTCTCTCTGTCGTCCAACTCCCTCAGGTCCGAATGTCAAGATTAGGGGAAATCGAAATATTGTTGACCAACGGCAACAGTCGAGATACGGAAAATTTAAAAGCAAAATGTCATGATGTTGACATTGTTTAATGATCGTGCAATTTGACATGGACAGTAGAAAAATAGATTCGCAAAGAACTAAACTTGATGTGAAATGGGAAACAAAAAGTAATCAGAGAAAAATAAAGAAATTAATGCAATTAATATAAATGATAAATAGTAAAATATTACGTATTTTATAAAAAGATTATTTTAGAATGTTTATATTAATATTTTAGAATAATGTACAATGTAAGACATATGTATATTTTTTAATATATAATTTATGTTTTCTTTAAATGGTATCATCGATCTATCAATCTTTATAAATATTTCAGAGTAAATACAACTTATTACACATGATTATTTAAAAAAATAATAATTATGGAAAAGAATAAATAATTATTTAGTTTAATGGCAGTCGGAAATAGATGGTTCAACAATTGGAATTAATCTGAAACAAAAAAAAGGATATTCGATATTCTTTTTTTATTCGTCGATTTGTTCGAATCGCTTTTATTGTTTTTTCAACCTTTGTTTTTATTCCGACACACATTCCACGTTCGTCCGAAAGAAACGCTATTGCGTTTCAAAAACGATGTCTGAAAATACAATTATCCCAGCGAGCTGTAAGCTCAGCCGCGATAGGCGAATGACCACATATTTAAAGTTTAAAGGCGATTTACAAGCTATTGTTAAATTGGAAACGGGCAAGGTAACGTAAGAGACGTTATTGCTCTCGGCGGAGGTGGGATAAATTCGATGCATACCAATGCAAACCTATAGAGCCGGGACGACGATCGGAGACACATGATACCGTCGGCGACGATTTATTTTAACGAATACAACGAGAATTGCGTCGAGTCCTTTCGTCGCTCCATCGCTATCTCATCCTATCGTCTCCCGTACGAAAGAGCCCTCTCTCTCTTTACTATATATATGTATATTTCTAATGATAACCGAACTCGTAAAGAAAGTTTACGATGATAATTTGTGCAGTTTACCATTAAATTTGTAGTCGGATTACGATTTACTTTATTAAATTATGTAATAAAGTAGGTTTACGTCGGTAGTCGGATTACGATTTACTTTACATTATGTAAGAAAGTAAATTTTATATATATATATATATATATATATATATATATATATATACTTAATGGTAAACTGCACAAATTATCATCGTAAACTTTCTTTACGAGTTCGGTTATCATTAGAAATTATTTTCTTGATTTGGTTGTCGAAGCAGCGATGCGTACAACGGAAATAGCGGAATAGTCGCAGTAGATTGCCTTGTTAGACTCCGGAATAAGTCTGCAAAGATTAACAATCGTCAGAGGAAATGCATGAAATGAGATAAAGACAAGAATACGAATGCAGCGTAATGGGAAATGCATGGAGATGGCGAGAAAAGTATGAAACTTAATTACTGTTATTCGAGAAATTCTTATTTGTGAATGAATATCAATGTTCAAACTTGCTAATACAAAAATAGATAGATAAAGAAGTTAAACGTGTATTTCATTAAACAGTATAATACAAAATCATCATGACATGTACACACATTTAGAAAAAAATTAATATTCAATCATAAGTGATTATTGTTTTAAAATATGGCTTAGTCATATTTAAATTAATTAATTATTCATAAGATGGAGATATATAAATCTTTATGCTTTGTAAAAATTTAAAAAAGTAAAGATTTTTTGTTGCAAAAATAAAATAAAAATTATTATATTATATTGTTAAAATATATGAAAGAGATTCATTGTTTATTTTAATAAAATATCGCATTATCGCAGTGGAAACTTAGGCGACGCGGATCCTATTCGTTGAATGATTTTATTAGACGCATAATTTTCGCAGCACGAAAGAACTGCCGCCTCATGCAATTCCCGTCCGCTCTCACGGTCGGACGACTGACAAGTAATCTGCAGTTTTCACTGACTCGCTAATGCCAGCACGATCTACGGTCGAATTTTCTTTTCTTGGATCTGACCCGCACATCCTTATGCACACTGGCGTATACGCGCAAATCTCAATCTCGTGGTGGAACTACAGCAATTTCAACATCGTCTGTAACCTTCCACCCGCTCAGAGTGTACAGGATGGCTATTGACGATAAGTAACAGAAGCAGTTCCAGGTTGCAAGCGCGGATTGCGAGGAGTAGATCGAATTTTTATAGGATATACGATATTTTCGCAATCACCGTTAATTCCAAAGTAAGCAGTGCACGGGAGATGAAAACGAAATGTAATATTTTCTAATTTTACAAAATTGCACACTGCGACCAACAATAATAATAATAATTAGAAGCAATCTAATGCAATCTGCGACAAGAGATTTAATGTCGGAATTGCAAAAATTAAATGTTTTCATAATTTCCAGCAAAATAATAACATCTCTGTTGAATACTTTCTATTGAAGCTACGTACAAGAATATTTATTGCTCGCTCCAAACATTTGCCTTTATACAGAATTGCAGCTCGTGTTTACAGATTTTTTTTTAAAAAAACCCATGTAGTTTTAAAGTGCAAGAGCGGAGCGTCCCTTCAGCGAATTGTGGCGGAATATAAAAGAATAGTATTTTTCTTTTCGCAGGTATGTACATCGCTACGGTTGTGTACACGTTAAATTACACACATTAAATTATACGCGATTTGATATTAAAACATATGCGTAAATAGCATTTTATTTCATAATTTTCAAAACAGCATCAGATGGGCGAAAAATGTTTCTAATTTATGAAAATTTGAAAAATTTCCAAAAAATTGAAAAAACTTGACAAAACTTTCATACTCTCCTTATACCGCTGTGAATATTAATCATTAACATTTATTTAATACATATATTTGAAGATTATTTGTCTCTAAATGATGTTTATAATTTAAACTAATACATTATTTAACGCAATACACTTAATCGATTGAGTTTATGTTATGTTTTTTCACTTAAATAATTTCGCGTTAGCCGCCTTTAGCGTGTATCAAAATGCGGAATAGCGTAGGCAGTCGAATTCGCCATTAAAGAGAAAGCGATCGCATAATTTGCAATGCGGTCGGTCGTTATGAATTTTCTTTCCGTTGTATCCCATGGCGTTGTATCCCGTCGGCAGCTACAAATTCCGTTCAAAGTGTCGGGGCATCGCATCGCGATGATATTTTACAAGCGGTAACGTAATGGACAGCCGCGTTCGCTGCTTCATTGCGCCAGAAAGAAGAAAAATCTCCGGAGCGCGCGAGCTGGAATCGCGGCTGTCGGGTAAATTATAGTTTCGCTGCCGTCGCGGATATATTTCCTGGTTTAACGGGCAAGTCCGCTTCAACCACTCCTTTTCAACGTACTCCTCTCAAACCTTTTAGCCCGTTTGCCAAGCCTTCCCTCCGTGCCGTGGTAACTTCCAAAAATGGTTCCTAGATACGTAGCTTACCGCGCGTGGAGTCCGCAAATAAATACATAAACGTGGCTTTACATCCGCTGAGTTTGTAATAGCACAATGTCCCATACATAAACGCGTCCACACGTAACGGCAGTTTACCAAAAAATTACCAGCGCTGCGACTCGTATCTTGTTTACCCTCTTTCGGTTATTCTTTTCCGGTAACTGACCTGAATCCGGAACATAAATTTACAATTATCGTCTTCAGATTAAAGCACTTGTTTCGTTCAAATGATGAAAATAATGAAATATTTTTTTCAATAATGAAATTTTTATTTTAAACAAATTTTTATTCTCATTTCAGATTTGACTATCTTAAATTAGTATTAATTATAAATTTAACAAATACAACTTTGCAAAAAATGTGCTTTTTTATTACTTTATTGCTTTATTTGAATAAAAATAAGTGGAAGTGTAAATAACGAAAGATTTTTGATTGTGAAATATATGTATATAACGTGCTGCATTTGCACAATTCTTCGATCGAACAAATACTGCAAATAATGGCGAATGATTTCACCATCACCATTAAAACGGCGTCGTACGCTAAATCCGGGGATGATGTACGGACTACGAAGTCACGCGAGACGTGATCGCAAGAAAGCCAATTTGCAGGCCACGATCGTTCGAGGCATCGGGATCGTAATTTGAGTAAGTGGCCTGTGGAGGAGCAATAATGGATTCGTCGGTCTGGCTTGAGGGGTGGAACGAAAACAGCCCTACGGTGGAGAGACGTCGTCACCGGTGTGACGTTAGGCCGAGCTCTCTAGATTAATAATGGCCACGGTCGCGCCACGGTGTCTGGGAGCGCGTAAATTACGATCCTGACGAACGTTAACGAGAACGTACGACAGGATAACTCCGACGGGGAGAGACGACGAGTTGAAATAGCTATTACGCGCCGGTGGATTACGACAACACGACGTCGATCGAAAGTTTCGTAGATAACGAATAAGGGCGAAGACAGCTTCTCAATGTGTCTGTTAATGCGTGCGGATGTAGCTCCTCGATTGTACGCTGTGTATACGAGTTTCTCATTACGCATTCAATGTCTCAGGATATCCGCTCTACAAAGCACATCCCTTTATAGTCTGTTTAACGACGTATACAATACAAAGTATCCCTCAACATGTAAAACAAGAGATTCTTTGACAAAGTTGGAAATCGTCTCTTTTATAGTAAAAATATGAGAATACTAACATGTTATAAATAAATATATTATAAATTGTCAAAAAAGACTATTTGCTAAAATAAATATCAATGACATATTTTTTTAAATTATTTTTATGCATCCAGAAGAATTTTTATATAAATTTATAAGTTTAAATATGTGAAAATTAAAAAAAATGACAATAAGCAACAATAAACGATTATATTTTTGTTAAAAAAAACATATTCTTTGTTAAATAAAATCTCGTTAAAATTAATATTGGGATATAATTATATAATTGGGATATAATAACAATTTAAATTATGCTGGCGAAATGAAATTTTATATTATTCTTTTTTGTAAACATAAAAGAAATACTGAAATGATATAACGATCTTACTTCTCAGATGTATTGCAACATGGGGTAAAGTCTATAAGCGTAACCTCAATACCGCAGATGATTCTATTCTCTGTAGGCATCTCTATAATTTTAATGAGAAGTAAAAGCCAAAGCTGACCTCAAACGCGGTATATATTCTCGAAGGAATAATGCAATGGAGTAACCAGATACGCACGCCCAAAGGTACGTACTTTCCAAGAAAAACGTCGGGAAATTGTTCCTGTTGTGTACATTATATCCCGTTATGCTCTTTGTAATACACAGAAGAATACACGAATGCGGAAGATAGTTCTATCTCACTGATCGTATTTCAAAGAAAATTTCCTTGGCGAAACTGCTGGGATATGCGTCGGCGATCGGGTATTAACGAGAGGCCCCTTGCGCGATCTGCCAATAAATTGCATTTCCCACAGGTACATACAATATCGACGTATCTGTAATATGCGATATTCAGCTCAATCATCCATCGACGAATGGATGCACTTACGACAGCAGATGATACTAAAGGCATTAAATGACGATAAAGATTTTACGGTCGTCCGATCGATTCAGCGGAATGCTAAAAAGACACCGCAAACTTTTTAGTGAAACAACTATAAATGCGACTCCACATGATGATTTCAGACATGTGCAATGAATTTATAAGATTAAGTAGTATAGGTCAACGTTTGTGAGATACAAATATTTTTTATATGGATAAAAGGTATATAAGTAAAATGGAATAAAAAATATTAATTTATGGTTTTACTTTATTATTGCTTGTAATCTAGTGAGATAGCTCCTCAGCACATTTCACTGAAAGATTCGATATTGTGTGGAAGTCGATCTAATTCTATTTTCAGACACCCCCAATCTAATCGAGCGTTATGCTTACGCAATAGATATGTTTCTCCACTGAGTCGATATTCCAATATCGAAACAAGCTATCGATGTTGCTATATTTCACATTTTTAACAACATATTTTTTTCTAAAAATATGTATTTTTAACGAAATTAAACGAAGCTGTGAAAAATTGACTTCATAAAAAAATACTTTAATTCTTCCTCGTTCTTTTTAACTTTGTTCTCTTTTTTAAATAAGAAAATTGATAAAGATTTAAATTTATTAACGGGGGGTAAATAATAGTTTTAACGAACAAACAGACGGAGCGATTTCGCAGTTTATCAGCAAATCTGACAAAAGTTGCTAAAGTATTGGTATCCGTTTATCGTTTGCTATCGGTTCGCTGAATACCGACGTCCGTTCCTGCAACCTACTTTCCGGATGACCCATATCGCGAGCTACGGTTTCAAAAATTCCATAAGTTTATCCTCTTTTTTTTTACCGTCGATCTGCCGAGAACGCTATATAATCCTGCCAAAGGACAGAACATCTACTGCGTAATGACGTGATACGTGGCCTTCGCGAACACATATTTTTTTCCCTTTTTCTCACAAAATGTACTGCTTCGCCGAATAACTCAACAATTCTGTAAACGTTGCAGCACATCGAGACAAAAAAATATTATCGAATTTTTATTTTATTTATCGAAATATTATCGCCAAATATTTTTTTTGGTTTCGAACATCGAGAAATATTTTATTATTTAAAAGCAGTATTTACATTATATAGAATTACAGTGTTACATTATATAGAATATTTGTACCAAAAATAATTTATTTTATTCTTTTTGAGAATATATCAAAACTTTAAAATCCATTTTAGATAGCCTATTTATAATTTAAAATTTATAATTTTATTTATAATTTTATAATCATAAAATACATGAAAATTTGAAAAATCAAATATACATTAAAATAGATTTTATTTCCAATAAAATTATATAAATAAATTACAATTTAAATTACTACCAATTTAACTACAAAAATTTGTATATTTTAATTATTATTTTATCACGTAATATTTTAGCGCATAAAATTTAATCGATATATAAAATAGCTTAGATAAATATTCTACGAGTCTACGCTCATTATCTCTAGTCTCTTTTATCCGGTATCTATCATTTCTTCTTTTAATTGCAATTCGCAGATTTGCCACCTCGTTTCTCGCGCTCGTAATAGACGTTGAAAGAAAAGAAGAACGTCGTCGGCATTAGAGAAAAGAAATGTCGCCATGCGGTTTATCGCTCGTCGACTGTTGGTAGTACAATTACGCGTCTAAGGACAATAAACGTGGCAATTCAAAAGACCGTGTGGATGCATTGAGCTGCGACGAGGGGTTACCGGTGTTTTACAAGCGTAATGTTACGATCGCGTGTGAACCGAGCGTACCTTTAACTTCGAGCAGTAAAACCGTTTATGCGAATTTATATAGAGTTTCACATTCTGCTGAGCGGTTCCGCTCCTCGAGAGAAAGACCGGCGACCGGAGGGTTGGCGCAAGAGGGAAAAAGAAATGGGAGAAATATGCATACGTATTTCATAGAGCAGCTTTAAATGGTCCGCATAGATAATGCGCGTCTATAGTCGAGCGATTTCTAGTGAAGTAACGGCGGGCAGACATTTATGCCGCCGTGCGTCATCCTTCTTCATTTTTCACGAGAGAGAACTCACCGTGACGTAAAAGGATCTGCACGTTAACTTCGCGGCGCGATCCCACCGTGATTCTTGCGATCGAAGGTCCATCAATAAAGTCAATGAAAACTGACTTTTGATTCGCGCAATCAGCGAACAGTAACGAAACGCGTTATCGAATGAGTCAAAGATAAAAGAGATTTTCCGCTGTAGCGCGTACAACGTGAGAGCAGCTATGCCAGTCGATATACGTTTATCGAAAATGCGCACATGCATGTTTGAAAAACTAAACGATGTAAAAGAAAATATTATTTATTATCGGTGCTACGATGATTCCAAAGCGTTCCGAAAGTGGCTCTCCTCGAAGCCATTAAGATAGAGGGATGACAGCGGATTTCCGTCGCATGCGTAAATAACAATCTTCATTAGAGGGAAACTCATCAATCGCGAAAGCGTCTCTCCGTGCTTAGGAACAGAATTCACGAGAGAGTAATCTCTTATTTGCATCTCTTGGCGCGCGTCATGGGCGTTTTGGCTTTTCCACCTACATCCTGTGTTTTACGAGCACGGTATTCTAGAATTCTTTTCGAATACACGCACGTATCTCTAGCACTCGTATCGAGCAAAAGCGTTTCAAAGCAACGATCGAATCACAATGTGCACATATCGACCGGAAACGACGGCAACCGACGACGTCTAATCGGATCGTCTTCGATATCCAAACTCGAGATTACACACTCGCATAAATAGATATTGCTCCTTTTTAAATCTGATATTCTTCTTTATCTATATTTTTATTTTTTATCCAATGTTGCAAGCGTAACACTACTGTAATTTTAGAGTAATTTAATTTATAGGAAAAAAGTATAAATAAAAACATATCTATTATGCGCTTTCACAAACGTGGCTGGTGGCAAGAATGAAATCGAGAAGTCTATATGTCTACGTATTATCCGACTATTCTCTGAATTCTCTCTATAATAGTCATGTTTAAAAGATATGGTCAATTACTTTTGAAAATGCCATCTCTTTCTAGAGAAAATACGCTGTATCTTCCACAGGAACTTTCATCGTTTGTTATATAGTACACAATTTTATATATACTCTGTGCTACCATCATGGTTTTCTTGACTCGCAAAATTAAACATTTATAAATTATATTTATAAATTTTACATGCATTTCGATAAGATACAGCAAGGTATATTATAAGTAGGTATATTATAAGTAAAATATAGCGAAAGTTTTTATATATCGTATTATTATATGTCAAAGATTTAATATATATTTTTCAAAAATATCGAAAAAAAAAAGCTAAAACTTTATATATTTCACATTTCTACTTATTTACGACATCTGTGTTCTTATCTTAATATAAACTATTAAGCGAAATTCGAACTCTCCACATGAAAAACTACTCCATAGGTGCTCCGATTTATATACAAGATCAATAAATTTGCGCGAAGGAAAAATGAAGATTCATTCACCAACGTTGGCACTTATTTACACGACTTGTTTACAACACATTCGAGCATCCCCGCGGCGTCGGACATTCGTAACCACGTTACGGTATGCCTGTGAGGAAGATAAAGAAACATACGAAGAGGCGACACGCGCGCTTGATCGGGACGAGGGTGGAAAGAAGTTAAAGGGGGATGAGACGTAACGGCATTAACTTCTAACTGTAGCTAACCTGCTGGCCGCCCGGCTCGGTCAACAAGATTTATATGTTTACGCGCTCCCGTGGCAACTTTCTATTTTCTCCGAGTCGCGACTCCTTCATTTTATTTCAGCCCCCAGGACTCGCCTGAAACGATAAAGGGTGCGCGCGTGGCCCGTTCTCGGCCATCCCTCGCCACCCTTTCGTTCGTACGCCGGTGAGGAGCGAGTGGCTTCACGACTGGCGGCCTGCCAGAACTGACTCGCCGGTTCGAAACTGTTTTCGACAAAGGGACCTAAACGATGCTTTTCTGTTCCTACTAACGTGGCCGGCACAGTCGAAACGTTCGTGAATATTCTCTTAAGCCTGGTGTAGATTTACAGATGCCATCGATGAATATTTTCCGAGAGTACTTTGTCTTGTTTTTGATTGCGGATAATTGATGTGTACGTTAGTTATAATTTCTCGAATGTTCAATGTGTATTCAATTGTAAATTTATTTTCAATAATCTACTAATATTCCTAGAGAGTTTTTTGTAAAATGTTTAATTTAGAAGATATATAATACAATATTCTTTATATCAATTAATACAAGTATTATTTATACTAATGTAAATCTTAAAGGAATTAAGAAAAAACGTAAATTTAAGGAACAACAAAATTAATTTAATGTAATCTTTTTTCTTTTAGTCCATTTTAATGTTATACCTCTCTTATAACTTCAGTTATACCTCTTTTCACGAACCATTTTATTAAAAAAAATTCTTGTTAAAAAGTTTTTGCTTTATATTAACTCATAGATGATTCTTTAGAAATCTTTTTGTTATAAATGTAATCTCGACGTGAATAAATTCAATCATTCTTGCTCTTGAACATGGAAGCAAAGCTAGGATCTCGAAGAGCGACTGGCCTTTACAGTGGCGTATGTAAAGGACGCGTATATATTTCATTCGCGTACCTCCCGCGAGAAATCCACTAAGCATATCGTCTTGAGAGCGCGCAGCATCCAGAATTTCAAGGTGGAGCGAGGTGGAGCGTCTCGGTAAATCGGATGACTGTCCGCTGCAACGGCCGTCCATCGTTTAACTAGTCTATACTTGCGGCCAATTTCACCGAGCATTCGCGAGCTCCGATTCGAAGCTCGCCAATACGGCGAATTAAACCTTAGTCACTCGAATTCAATGCAAACCGCGCCGGATACTCGCTCTGCAACCCCTTTGGCATCGCAACCAATCGCGATACTCTGTCCGCCGTAAGCGATCGTGATCTCGATTGAAATGTTCCCAGGAATATCGTTATTATTATTATTATGCCACTTCCCATCAAAATCCCATTAATCACAGAAAGACAAGATTGAACGTGGAATAATTAATCGATCAATCAAATAATATCAAATCAATCGAATTAATAAAAAAATGGGAGAATTTACTTTCTCCAAAATTTTATCTTCTACTTTTATTTTTAGCATACGTTACATTTTTCATAAGTTAATGTTAAGTAAATTTGTTAAGTAAATTGTTAATATCTAAAGCTGATAAAAAATAAAAGATAGAATTTTCTGATAGAATCTGCTCTTTTAAAATTATTTCGAAATATATAGTATAATAATTCCAACAATTCATTTCTCGCGCTATGTCCGTATAGAAATACATTGAAATTTGGATTCACCAATCAAGTGCCTTTGATGATAAAAATAAGGGCAGAAATCCAATGAACATCGAAGGAATGTTTTGTTCGCGAATTTCCGGTTGTTTTCCTCTCAATAGTACGCGAGAGAAGCCGCGAAATAAAAACACGACTATAGAAAATACTGGCTTGGTATTTGTTCCGTGTAATTACGAAGTGCACGAGTTACGACAAAGGCTCTGTGTTCCACTTACATTTTGCGCGTAATACACAGGACGCTCCGTTTTGCGTTCATATGCATGTCTATAAATGCATTTGCCTTCATGCGCAAGTCACAATTACCAACTGATTACAACATCTAATAATAAACTTGAGTGTTACTGAAGGAGTGCTATCACGATAATTATAATTTAACCTTAACTTTTTAAAAAAAGTTTAGATAAAAATTTTAATACAAAAGGAAAAAGATTTATATAAGAAATTACAGGGAAGATCTTTTATATCAAGTATATTGTATCATAAAGTTAGTTTAGTAACATAAAGATATAAATATTATTATAATTTGTGCTTTTATAATATTAATAAATTATAAACTAATTTATTCCAGCTTCGTTTGAAAATGTAAAGTCTAATTTTTCAAAACATAAAATTTTGTGCTTAATTCTTATTTAATATAATGTAATATAAAATAAATATGTACAAATATGTACAATCTAAAAAAATATATAAAAACTCTTCTTTAATATCTTTTTCAAATATTTTCAGTACTAAAATTTTGTTTGAATTAAAAGTTTTTTTTTTCTAAAATGATGAAAATTACTTATAATTTTTAGTGTGAAAAATCTATAAATATAAATTTCTCGATAAATAAACGTTTCTTTCTTGAATAAAGTTTTTTCTTCGTTGCTGATTCATGCCGGTTGTATACGCGACTTATTGAGAAAATAATGCTAAGAATAATGAGCGCGTGTATGCCAGCGTGTATGCGATACGAAGAACGCAAAGTGGGATTGTATAACGTGATGAGTAGCGAGTTCGTGCACGGAGAGCAGAAAGAAAAAGAGGCGGCGACAATAGGTGGAAAAAGGTGAAGTGGTGCTATTGGAAGATATACCGAGCAACACGATCGTAATACTCCGCAAAAGATGACAACGGAGTAAGGCGCTCTTTAAAATGAGAACAATAAAAAACACGACGGGCGCGCTGTGGAATTAGTTTTAAAAAAGTCTACGCCGCGCGTATTATGAAAATTCTTTCGTGCACGCTTTATAGTTAATGTCACGCTAATATCGCAGTCGGCGGAATTAAGCTGCAGAAGTAATGATTTCGTTCAGTACGAGCATGGAGAACAAAATGTTCCTTTCTTAATTTATCGCACAATTTTTCCCGACTTACGTGTTGGTCTAATCACTATACGTCACAACATAAAAAAGTATTATAATTTTATCATATTTTGATATTAAAACAATTTTTTTAAATATAGCATAAATCAAATATTGCAATGTATTCGAGATATTCGGACATACGCATTTTTTTATATAACAAAGACAACAAAAAATATGTAAATGGTGTAAAATCCCTTTTGGCTTTTGTAATAAATTGGAATCGCGTTCAGAGATATGACGTAAGCAAGAGTAACATGCGAGAGGATAGCTTTTACGTAAAAGTTATATGTCAAAGCGATACAAATAACTATTTTTATCGTCCTCTCGATTCTTTATATATAATTAATCCTTTGTAAAAGCGAATGAAAGAACGTTTCAGACAGCAAATATATTCGCAACGAATTACGAAGCTTGGAATTTTTCCAGGCAAAAAAAGTAAGTATCATGACATAGAGTTACTAAAAAGCCAATTATTGTCTTCTATCGATTACATGCACGCGAGTCGCGTTATCGCGATGTAATATTTCGTAATCGCGATTACCGCGATACATCGCTACGTCAAAGTTATCTCGCGATCTCACCGGCGCGTAATTAACACCTTAGCAGTTCAATGCAATTGACCTGTATAACGCGTTCGTTTGAAGTATATCCAGCAGATCACGCCTCCGGTTAATTGGCGGCACTCCGTAACCCGCATGAGTATTAGCGCTGACGTGTGTGATGTAATAGGGCGGTAATACGCAGTTACTTGGGCAATTGCTCCTGTGCGCTGTGATTGCGCTCGTGACACAATCCTGACATCTTGCAAAGTTTACCATAAGGTTTAGTATATCTAGGAAGACGCAAGTGCTTTATCAGGCTGCTAAATACAGATATAATATCGTTAATATACACTAATCTCGTGCATATATAAAACAAATTAGACTCGACAGTTGCTCTTAAAAATATACTTTGCTTCATATTTATTTCTGTGCATCCGAGCGAAATTGACTCAATTTTCTTTCCGTTTCGTTAAACTTTTACGTGCCAATTAATAAGGAAGCATCGAACAAAGTAACATAATTACAGGGCTGATAAATAACAACGAAGAAAAATATGCGAAATACAATCGGCATGATAATAAATGCGGAATAAAGTTCCAATTTTTAATTTTCATAAGTTTAACGACAAGAAAAGACCACGAAAGCGTTTTCTTGGCTATAGGAGAAATCCATTCTTCTCCGTCTGTCCGTTCCTATTTCTGCATCTTCCGCGCCGCTTCTAATTTCGACGTAAAGAAACTTCGCTCAAGATTGCCACTCGCAACCGGTCACCGGCATAATCACGTTCGCGGCAACTCGAAGGATTCCGGCGGGCTGAACACGCGGATGCGAATCGTCGACGTATCAGCGAATCGGAATTTCGCTCGTTGTAAAAGTACCTCATTGTAGTCTTAAAGTTGTAGAACCTGCCTATCTACACGTTCGCGAGCACGTCCAAGCAATTGCCAAGCAATTTCATTCTCCCATCGCGCTCCCATGCCGCTCTGGTGTCGCCATGGATCTCTCCGCGTTTCGTAATACTAGTATTAAGTAATGGCGCTGAGTGCCATTTCCGGACCAGACGGCATATTAATTCAATTTTGCTTACGTAAGGTAGGTAGCCGGGGCCAGACGAAGACACTAATTGCGATTTTTAATTAAGGCACTGATTCAATTACGTCCCTTTATCCGCTCTAATTATTAATGCCGGCAGAGGGTAGCTGAAGGAGCGGGGGAGGGAGGCGAGCGGCGGATTACAGTTGCTCGGATAGCACCTGACGAATGGTTCGCAATTCTGAGCCGGCCTTGCCGAACGCGACGCGGGTAAAACGCGACCGTTTGCCAGGAACGCTACGACATCTCGCTCAATGACGTATTTCAGTAATACGAATTTAACTAATTGAATTTTGCTCGTTTAAATTTAAAGTCTGCCTGAGATAGCGCCCTGCCGTCTTCAGTTATTGATGACATTTGAAGCATGCTGGAAAAGATATATAGCGTGTAAGAAATATATAGCAGAACGAAATGCAAATGTATTTTTGTGAGGACTCTCCCGTAATTTTCTCCTAAGCTGAAAACGGAAAAGCAGTAAATTTTTGCTATCAGACTTTGATGAGTTCGTGAAATACATTCATCACATTACAAGAAATCTGAAAGATCTACGGGAGTTTGATCAAAGAGATCGAAGAGAGTAAGAGGATACTATCAAGAAACTAATATAAAATGTTTGACGAGCACTGCAAATACGCACGACTGCGCTTAATTTTCATTTTAAAAAAAATCAAAATTTGTAAAAACTGTGTTTTTCTAATATTAAATTTTTATCTTTTATCTATAATTTTCTAATTGATATTTCGATTTTGTTTTTCTTATCCAAAGCACTTTGATAAAACGCAGGATATTTCGACAACATGAGTATGTAAATAATATATGTAACACATTCTTGACTGTTACTGTCATCATCGTTTCAAATCATCAATTGCACCCCGAAACAGGGCCGTGCAGAAAATACTTTCTCATGATCGTATTTTATGCCGTCGCAGAATTCCACGTCGTGCGCTAGAAACGCTCCCCGAGTTTGGAAGAATCTTTCCACGTGATCGAGAATGTTGTTTTCCTAAACTCGAACATATATAGTCGCGCTTCGTTCGTTTTACAAATATGCAGCATTGCAGGAAAATGCCGAGCAGAACGGACATGTTGAGATACAGGAATAAACACGCAACTAATATTTCTATTAAGGAATCTTCGAATCTAAATTTATCAAATAATTTATATATATAAGTCTCTCTCTGAAGTCTGTGATAAGAATATTAGTTTCAAGCAGTCATTCGTTCCTGTCATAAAATTAATAAAAATGATCGTAGAATTGCAGAAGCGTGACAAGTAAAGAGAGAGATAGAGAAAATTTATTGAAGCAAGGAAAAGGGGAAAAAAAATGACGAATTCACGCTTTACTCAGCATGCCGTATGTTCAACAAATGTCGAATCGGAAAACAATTTAGACGTGTGCAAGTCGTGTGCTGGATACGATGGCATGGCAGGGGAAGAGCGGGAAAGAGAAACCGGAAAAGGCCTCGAGGTATACCGAGGCGGAAGACGAACAACCGGATAAACTGTTTCCTCAAGGAGGGATACACAACCGGTGGGACCCTATCACGGCGTGGAATCGCAATAAATAGCTCTCCTGGAAACGCAGCCGGACAAGTGGTTGAAAGAGTAGTCAGAGAACAGACATGAGGAAGGAAGAGGTGGCTGATTTGAAGGAAGAGAGAAAAAGCGAAACGTGTGTGTCGATGCGGATAAATTTGTTGTGAAATATCGAAATATCGACACGACGCTGGTATTGATTAACGTTGTTAGAATTTATTGTCACGTCGTCAACCAGTATTTATATCCTGTGATCGCGTCACCACGTATCCTTCTAAATGTATCGAATATGGATTTTATCTTTCGTGTGCTAACTTAAAATATTTATCGTAAATTTTAAAACTATCTTTATGAAACCATTGCTACTAGAAAACAAAATATTTTAAAATAAATGAAAAAAATATTTATTGATTATACTATAATAATTATTATTTTAGAAAAAAATGTCTTTAGAAAAAGACTACGAGAAAGGATATGTAGATATAAATATTGATATTTTAAATTCTGTAACTTAAGGAACAGAAAAAGAAATGACAAATTTACGTTAGGATGAAGAAAGTGTGACATTGTCGATAGAAAGAAAAATTTACGGGAAAACCAGGACACGGAACTGGGAAATATATCATAAATAAATGAATCGTTCCCGACCGCAAAACTCACAGAAAATTGACTAAATAATGTAACATGCCGTTACTCATGTGACTTACTCCCTGTAGCGAGAAACTCCGTGGTATCCCCTATGACATATTAAAATGAATATGACGTACTTTAATCGCAAGTTTTATGGACCACTTAAAAAGAGACAAGAATGAACAACGCAAGCGAATCGCTCACAAATAATTTATACTTAAAATCTTTACAAATAACTTTGCAGCAAGATTATAAAATTATAAAAGTAATAATTTAAAATTGAAATAAGAAAAAAAGATTAGAATATTAAAATAAAAAAGACAAAAAAAGAATAAAATTATATTTTTTTATTTTTCGTGTAATTTGCTTAACGTTGAATGTATTATGTCTTGTAATTAATTTTGTCTTGAAATGTTAATTAAATTCTTGTATTTATACAAAAATCTTTGACTCTTCTTTAGATTCTTGGATATTATATTTCGCAGCAATTACGTTGGTAGACAATTGTCTCAAGAAACGATACAAGTGTTTTTCGTTTTTCGATCCAGTACTACAACATAAATATATTGTATCCAAGATTACATTCAATGTTATTCGTTAGATGGAAGTAGCAGGCAAATAAACAGAGATGTTAATGCTCTGGCCCGAGGAATTCTTGACAAAACAAAAGCATTCATTCGCAAAGAAACTCTAACTAGTTCATCCACGAGTCAGAAAAGGAGAAATATAGAATAAATCTGGACGATCTCCCGAGGCCAATATTACAGTCAGATATTAATTGCGAAATGGATATAAAAAATCAGAAAGAAATATATTGGGATGGTAGTCACATATCCATCACATTCAATTCCATTTCGCGATGAATGGAGAAATTTATATAATGCATGATTGTGAAAAATGAGACTGGATATACACAAAAAAGTATTTATATTTTGCATTTAAACACAATATTATATTTATACATCAACAGTTTTTTAACATAAATATTTTCCTTTAACGTATGATACTTGTAATCTGACATTGAAAAGTAATTGGAGAAATAATGCAAATACAACAGACCAATTTACAAAATTTATTACGAAACAGGAGCACGCTTTAAATAAAATAGAGGATAACTTTATAGGACGCGACTGCAGTATTCTAATATTGATCGTGAGGCGGGAGTAAAGAATGCATAGGCGATGGAATTTTTAATTTGGGAAATCTATCGCGAGAAAAAAACATGGTCATTTGCCACAAGCTGGATATCTCGCAATAATCGAGGACGTAGGACGGAACGCGTACAACACTTTGATATTAATAGCAACGAGGGGGTATAACGAGAAGGGGAGGTGGGATGGTCTGAGGAATATAGTTATTAATGCAAACAGGACTCGGAGAAATTCCGCTCGCGAAACAGAGCCGTGCTGTCGTCTTCGACGTCGCCCGGAGCTACTTGGACTCCAATAAACACCAGGGAGACGGCGAAGAGAGGAGAGACAAATGAAGAGAATTACGACGAGAGGAGAAAATGGAACGACGGTAGGGTGCGCCGCTTTTCGAGCATTAGCACGTCGTTAACGCGTACACGGACATTTCCAATTTTCATTTATGACCCTCGTGCGCGCCTCCGCGGGAAGTTAGACGGGAAAAGTTTCGCCCGCCTTCTTTCAAAAGTCGAATGTACGAAATGCGAGCAGGTGTATGCGTTTTCACGTATACGCGCGTGATGAGCGAGGTAAACGAGATTCGGAGCTTCATGGCGGTTACACATAAATCAGAAAGATGCGCACGGCTAAACCCGAAGATCGAACCCAAATTTCGATTTCGAGAATCGTACGCCAGCTGTGGGTACGATCCAAAATCAAATATCGGATATTTCTATCATGAAGAAAAAATAAACGAAGAAAAGTGCAAAAAATTGTAATATTACAAAGTAAGTAAATTACATCATTTAATAACAAACTTGCATTTATTACGTAATTTTAGCTATATTTGTGATCGTGATTGAAATATATTATAATATTTTTATCTGTTTTATAAATTTTTTTTTAAATTTTGCTTGTTAAATGATGTTATATACAGAAGAAAAAAAAAGAATTAAAAAATCTGCATACGCACAGATGATTATCTCAGTTATAAATGCAATTATTTCATTGTTTCAAAAATTGCATAAAAGTCACGATATCGCTGTCCAATAAGCTTTATTTTTTTGCAAAATAAAACATCCTATACACACATAAAATGATTGTAAGTAAAATAACAGGAAAAATGGCATACAATAACATAACAATTCGATAGAATAATTTGTACGTTGCTATATTATTTCGTTACCTGTAATTCTATTTCATATATCTCGATATATTTCGATCTGTCTGATGAACAAACGTTTCTATGTTATTGTAATTCCATATTCGATATGATGCTGAATAATATTTCCTGAACACTGTTAAATTAACCTGTGTCCACAAATGATTATTCTCGGTATATAATTACACATTATTCTCTATGCGCAACGCGATACTAGAATACTTCATCGCGGTCACTAGAAAGTATAATTTTATTCGCGTAAACGTCATTGTTGCTAACCATTACTTAACGAAAGGTACATTAGAGCACCGGAGCACCAGGTTTAATTCACCAATACGAGGATGCCGCGGGAATTTCTAGATACTCGGCGGAGGGGGGGGAGGGGTGGTATCGTGTTTACGAGATAGGAACGGCGGCCGGGTACTTACACACGCAAGTTCACAAAGTTGGCCGTCATCCCAGCGCAAGAATGTTTGCCCTGCTGTGCCTTGGGCCAGCCCATTAAGTACTCGCTTCATCGCCGCAAGCCGCAAGCCGCAGGCTAACTGAAAATTACCGTGCCACTGAAACCCTTAAAATCGTCCAGGATTTACGTTGGCGACGCTGAGATGTATACGTCGCCGTCGTTCTACCGTACCGTTTCCTGCTCGTACGAGTAATTACGTGGCAAAATTAAAACGGGGACGTTACGACCACGCGTGCAGTCTGACGAGGGAGAAGGGCAGGAGAGGAAAAGGGGGCGAGTTGGCCATCATCGCGTAACAATTTTCTCCTCGTTTTATTTATGCGGCGCTCTCCGCTCGCATTTTTTTCTTCCTTCGCCACTAATTAAGTGTTTTGTTGCGCGCTCTTTTTCTGCGAAGCGTACAAAACGCGGCAAAAAGAATGTACGACCAAAAGACGGAAAGAACAAGCGGAATGTGTCAAGTGTTAAAAATATTTACGTTACTCCATTTCAAAAAATCTATTTAGCATATTTTTATCCTGTTCTTTTTAAACTGCGTAAATTTATATAAAAATTTTAATAAAGACATATGAGATGGGAAGGGAAGAGGGTTACTATATGAGTTACCGTATAAGCATGCTTTTTCGGGATTTATGTTCGTATCTTTTTGTATTTAGGTCGCTTCTAAGTAATTAGGGATCGATACATGTTGAATATAGTTTCTCATAAATCACTTTACACATTAATCATTCAAGAAGTAGCTTTTCGGGCGAAATTCGTGCATGAGTCTGGTGAAATAACAAAGTCCGGATAGTGATCTATCGGCGCGAGACAAGATAGTTGGCATAAAAAAGTGCACACTGCGTTCTTTGCGAGTGTACCGGCTATAATGTCTAAAGTCAGAGGAGCCATAAAAATTATACGGCAAGACTAAAAGTGAGTAATAACGCGCTTTTGGCACGAGTGTCGGAGGTTTCTTACTTTATAACTTTTATTATAAAGTAATACTCCAATCTACAGCTCAAACTATTGCAGCGATAATAAGGATTATACTTTTTTTATACCTAATGTCACATTTTTGGTTCATTAAGAGATCATATATTTGTTAATAATTACATAAATAAAAAAATTTTTCACAATGTTATTTAACTAAAAAGAATTATTATTTTATTACAAAAACTATTATAATTATTTTATGATATAATGATAAATATTTAAAAAGTTTGCTGTAAAATATAAATGAGAATACAATAATTATCGCTTTTATTTCTCTCGTAATATGAAAATATGATTTTTTTTTACTTCTATCTATAACCAGTAAAGCTGCATTTTTAATTTACTTCAAGGTTGGTACGTTATGATTTTCGATATACTTGCGAAGAAAATAATCTGACAAAAGTAACAAAGTAGATTTTCACATCTCATTGAGTTCCATTGAGTCCGAATATACCAGAAAGCGTAGAGTTATTATATCATACTTATAATACAAAACGTAGCGTATTCGCGTGAAAGAGTTTAATAAAGAATCGAAGGAGGTTCTGACTCGTTTGCCACAATGTACACCCGCACAATGAACGAGTACAATGCAGTCGTGTACAAAGGGACAGAAATCGATTCCTATCTAAAGAGCCGAATTCATGCAGAAAGCGGAGCAAACTGCTCGGTGGATTCCCTGATTGGTTAACAAACTTCATATCCAGCTAACATTTCGGACCTGTGATCCGGTCAAGTGTGACCCCGAAGCAATCATGAGTCATGAAACTCACCGCAGAGCAACTTCTCTTAAATAAGCAACCCTTTGGCGGAATCGCGCAACTGAGAGCCACGTTTTCCCACGAACTTGTGCGAATCGGCATACGCGGAACAAATCTATCGTGACATAACTTTCGCTAACAAACGGGTCGTACTCGTAAGCACGAGTAATTCCGTCCGGCGGCTTCGCTTGCTCGACTAAGCAAGAGTGAATGTCAACTGTAGACTATTGTCTCGAGTACAGGAAACGGCTAACAGCGATGGTTAACTATGAGCTAAGTTTCGATGACACACCTCAAACATTTCATCCAGGTAACCTCTCTTTAATGTGTCCGTACCAACTTTGTTAAAAGTTGTCTTGGATTTGTCATAAAAATTCGCATTTATTTGTGAAATTGTTATAACATTTTCAAATATTTTTGCTTTTCTATCAAATTTGACAGATAAAAATTTTCAATGTAAAGATATAAGCTCTTTATTCAAAAACACACGACAAATTTGAGATTAAATTTTGTAAAATGTCACTCTTGTATATTTTATTCGACAATTTGTAAAATGCTCAATATATAATACTAAATTGTACTTCCGTACTTATATGAATGTGAGAACTCGTACTTACATTTGATCTCTGGTGTAATGCCGAACTATGTTCGGCATTAACCGCAAATACAAGCAGCGAACTGTACGTAACTATCTCGTTTTGGCGGGCTGTCAAAATTTTCGATTCAACCAAGATCTCTACCTAAATCCGCACTCTCGAGTAATCTGAGGGTCGCGTGTTTCGACCATAATCTTGCGAACTTAGCTGTTTAGTTTATGGATAACTTAGTTCAAAGTACGCGGGGAACTTAGTCAAAATACCTTACAAGTATGATGCAGTAAGCGAAACATTTCAATTTTACCATAATATGGACATTAATCTAGAATTTAATAATATTGCAATGACAAGCGGACAGGATTAAACAATGAATTGCAATTTTAAATTGAACGGGTTGTTTTTTAAAACCACACGTTGAAAAATTGAAATTGTTCGGATAACGATAGAAACTTTTGCGTGTATTGCGTGTCTGTTGCACGTACATATTTAATAAAATTACGTTATATACTATACCAAATGTTTTACTTTTAATTATCACATGCACAATCATATTCTCCCGATTTTTGGAGCTCCTATTGATTTATATTATTAAAACGTCCAATCCAATTAAAACTTCTCTCATCAACTAAACTTTATCAGCTATCTTTCTGTCTGTTATCCATGTATCTAAACACAGATTTTTATTTCCTCTGGTCCCGAATTTTCAAGTTGCACGTTCGATACATCTCCCAATCCGGTTTAGTCGATATTGCTGTAATATATCTTTTTATAATTCTCACTGGTCGTTCTGTTGTTGCATTTTCAACAACATTCTCTCGATTGGAAAGAAATATCATATAGCATAAAAAAGAATATTTCATCGAAGAGAAGTGTATTCAGACTTGTAACAGGTATTCGAGTAAATATTCGGCCTTTATCGGTACATAACGATATATACGTTTAATCCTCGCGGTTTCAGTTTCGACATTCAATTTTAAAATACTAATAGTTTAAAAGGCACGCGAATATACACATTTAAATGTCTCATCTCGAAGAATCGACCTGAGTGATACCGTAGAAAAAGGCGATATACAAAGACGTTTCCGGAGTGCGGAATCGTTTATCGCGGCACGTGACGTATTTTTCTGCATCCCCGTCTCGAAGGGAGGGCGTTTTCAATTTCGCGCAAAGTTATTATTGGCATAGCCGCGCTGATAAGACAGCACGTGAACGAGCACGCGGTCCGCAAACGAGTACGCGTCACATACGAGCTAGCCACGTATGTTATATCGGTGCCAGTTTCAAAATATCGGAAATCTTAGCGTGTCGCGGTTGTGTTCCGAGGAAAAGAAGGAGGTCGCCGACTTGCCGAGCTAGAGACAAGCGTTTACATCGTACACCTCCCAGGGTACATACGCCGTTAACCGATGCCGTGAGCATACCAAGTTTACCCCTAACTTCGCCCGAAGGTAGCCGCATGCATACAAACATACATAAGTATAACAAACTTGCATGCGCACACGTACGTCGACGCAACAACTATCGCTCGAGTTTATCTACGAGGTGTACAGTTCAAAATTTTATACTCTCTTTTCCTCGAGTTAACATCGCTCTTAGGGTGTAATCGTCTTGCCCACGTTGTGGTGCGGTGGTGGAAAATTAGCGGGTGCCCTCGCGGCGAATGAATCAGCCGAACGATCACGGCGGAGGGACGACGGCGTTTCGGGAGTAACGACTTCGTTACTACGTCCGATTACTCACGCCCTCAGCGAGGGTGATTTTCGAGAGCGTTGGAAAGGATGAGAAAGAGCCGTCGTTATATGGAGACGCTTGGAAACATTGTATGAATATTTCAGAGAAGAAATCTAAACTGTTACAAGGAAATAATTTTGCACAAATGCAAGTTGCTCCAGATTTAATCATCTTTCATTTGGATTAAATTTCTTCAATTTCGATCTTTCCTTAGCGAAAACGTTAAAAAAGATTCTCATACATCGCTAATTTTTTAATTTTTTTTATTAAATATTCTTCAAATCTTAAAATATTACAACTTTATTTAATAATCTTTATTTAATAATATTAAGTAAAGCTTGAAAATTAGTATTTATTGTAAAAAATAATTTTATTATCTACTCATACTTTTAAAATTTAATTTTCAAAAAAATATTAAATTATCTTTTGTATAATATGATTCAACAGATGCAATCAGATCTGTGACTGAGAGAAGATGTAAGATTAGCTAAGTACTTAATTACCTAAGATTAGCTCAGTAAGTTGAGTACTACGTTTCTGTGTATCGTATATCATGTATTGTATACGATCCGATGGAACTGATCGGAGTCATAGCGTATGCAGCCTAAGAGCCCTGATTATCTTCAAACGCGAAATCGAGTTACGTCACTACATTGCGACGGTAATGCTATCAGGAGCAGTGGTGTCTTCTATAGTGGTTTAGAACATCTAACACTTCACCGAGACCTAACTCCTTTAAGGAAACTACGGAGAAAGTTCCCTTGCGACTGTCTGTGTCTATCGACGACAAGATTGGTTCCAATTTCTCTCAGCGAGTTTTCTTAGTTGTTTGTGTGCCTAAAATATCGCGCATCTTTTTCCTTACGTAGCACACATCAATTTGATATAATCTATCGCTTCTCGGAATTTTGTACATGCAGTACGAATTTAAAAAATTAAATTCAATGAAAAAAAACGGAAATATCTCAAAAAATTTTGGAGAATATATATATATAGATCGAATGATGTATCACTTAAGTAAATAATGTGAAATGGAAGATAGATATTTGAGAAATATTAAAATTTTTTGAATTCGCTACATCGTATATTTTAATCGCTGTGTCAAACGATTTCCGATTAAAAGACTGAAACTATTTCACCGTTTCTAATTAATAGCAGCACGCGAGATCGAGATCTCACGGACCTACGGAGAGGCAGGAAAGATTGAACAACCAAAGTTCCCAGGGGGGGAACGCGACTCGTTCGTCGGCATTCAAAGTCGTTCGTGATCGAAGAGAAGGATCATGACGACGTAGCGACGGAGAAATGCAGTCGAGAGCAAAATCTTTCGCGAGCAATCGACATCATTCATCCTGGGCATGCAACGGGAACGCATCTACATCGGCGCGGTGCGGCGCGGCGCGGCGCGGCGCGGCGGCGCTATCTTAACGGCGGCGGCCAACCTAGTTTGCGTCCCGCTATCGACGGGGCCGCGCCAAATGACCTGGCACTGAAAGATCGCGCGACGGCAGACGGACGGATTCGTCGATCGGCGTGTCTTTCGGGTAAACGATCGACTCTCGCGCCGCGCCGCGCTGCGCCGCGCCACGCCGAGTCGTTATCAGAGCGTTCACGTGCGAGGCGCAGCTGATGAATGGTCCCGCTCGCCAAGGTACGGGCCCGTCACGCGAGACGTTATTTATAACCCGCCGAGGTGGGGCGGAAGACCTGTACGTCATCAAGCGGGACATTCCTTGTTTTTTTCCTTTTTTTCCACCCCCTCCCTCTTCTTGTTCTTTTTCATTCATTTCGTTCAGAGCGAACGTCCGCCCCCCCGCGGTTGCACCCTCGCGCGATCAACGTCCGAAACGAGCCCGACGTACGATAGCGTCGCGACGCGTATCGCATCGCAATCGTCTTCGCGACAGAGCAGAGATTGAATTCGCGAACGGACGATAGAAAAAGATTAATGCGGGCGCCGCCCTTTTTCGATGACCGATGCAAACGAGCTCCAGCGAAATGAAAGTACGCCCGCACGCTTTGCGGATGACGCTCTACGTGCCAAACGTTTAATTATTTATCGATAATGACGGCGAATCGGGAGGGCATTGATTTGTTCGCTAAATGATCAATATATATGTAGCTATATGTGCGCCCCTCTGTAATTGACTTTTAGGGAGGAAATTTAGGAAATAATTGTTAACGTCATATTTGACGTTTTTGTATTAAGGCATTAGTTTGTGCCTGTAATAGATTTTTGAGGTGACGGAAGATAAATCGCGCTTGTTAAGGCGTGCGTGTTCCGTGTGGATTAAGAAAAATATTTATGTAGTGCGGTAAGGAGAGTAATGAGACTGAATTGAATTAAAATATTTGATATAAACACAATTCCGCGACAGGTCAGGAAAAAGAAACATTTTCTATCTGACATTTAGCAGTATGTGAAAAATTAAACATTATCATTTTTTTTTTCACTATTCAAGCTAAAAATATTATTCTATATTCATTCTATATTCCTTCATGCAATTTCTGTCTATTATATGTACATACATGCTATTTCCATTAGAATAAGCTTTCTTCAGAATCTAATTTATCAGCGTAATTTAATAAAAGAAAATTTCCGTTCGCGTTATAAACGATATAGATGTTTGAAAAATATTTTTACATTTACAAGACCCTGTCTTATTGTCAATTACGTAATATTAAATCGACGATTGTTTCATCAATCTATTGCGTATTTATCTTGGTACATTTGTCTCACAAAATTAACATAACATATCGTCTCCAACGCGATAGAGTCACTTGTGCTTTATCCAGCCAGGTAATGGTATGTATTTCACGTGAACACATGGCGTACTTTCGTGCGGCTACACATCAGTGCTCCAACCACTGACGTACTGCAATATCGCATGATCGTTTAGGCTTTGCCCGGTATCCATGATCGTGTCGACATGCAAAATGGAGACATGAGTTAATATTCAAAGCCTCTGCTGACCTTATCACGGCCGTCCGAATACTTATTGAGGCTCTAGAAATGCTGTCGATCTATACGCATTTATTATGCATTGTGTACCATTCCGAAAACGACTTATCGTAACACAGAGAACCGACAATAAACCGAATCGTAAACGATACAACGAAAGGACAAGCGATTCAGAATGCGGAAGTAGTAAGCTTTTCGTTTTAAGCTTTTATTTGTTAATTGAAGAAAGAAGGCAGTTAATATGTAAATTAATTATAATTTATTATCAATAAAATAATAAAAAATAATTATGCATTTATTATCAATAAAAAGTAACTTATGATTTTACACTTTTCTATAGATATTTTTAAGAATTTCTAAGAGAAGCAATTATAGAATCAAACTGTTTAAATTATAATCACCAAAATATACTTTAACTTTTACGTTAAATTGTAAATAGAGAACAATGCGAACAATGCGAAAATAGATACAAAGAGAGAGCATAATTTATTAAACGTTTCGGGATAAATTTTCATAAACGCAAAAATTGAATAGAATATATAAAACAATCCAACTCATGTATTGCACTAACATAAATATGTTATAATATTATAATAAAATGTAATGTATTGTTATAATATAAATATATAGAAACGTAAGATAGACAGAGAGAGAGAGAGAGAGAGAGAGAGAAACGAGAAAAAAAGAACTTTATTAGTAAATGCTTTATTTTACAAATTCTCGTAATTATTTTACAAATCATTTATTATTTTAGTAAAAAAATCTGAAACGATGCTAAATGATAATCTGAAATTATATGATATCTGAAATTATAGCTGAAAACATGTGCACAAATCGGAATAATAGCATTGAGTGACATTAAAGTTACATGTTTGTATCTTAAAAACGTGCGACGCAAAAATATGTCCGCGATTGGGAACGTTAATGGTTGTTACACACGGGATTTGGGATGACAGAATTTCCATCCGCGCCGAAACGGAAGTAAAAGTTTCACCGCGTTTCCACTGTGAAAAAGCGCTATCGAGGGAAATGGTGGCCGGCCGCGTTCGGCTGATTACTACTGGCAGCTTAAAAGCGATGATACATGCAAACGTAAATCAAACGGTAAAGTATTTTCAATGCACAGTCCTCAATTCGGTCGTGTTAAGTCGTGTCGAATAACGGTGGGAAAATCTCCCACGATATTTACTTCCATTTTGTCGTGACGCAATAAACCAGTTAAAAATTTTGAATCGCGGCAAATTTACGCGTAAATTGGAGGCACGTTCCATACAAACAAACGTTGGATTTGCACTTTAGCGTTTAGAAAGTAAATCTGTATTTTTATTCAATGGATAGGATGAAACGTGAAATTTATCCGCTAATATGTTGTTTTCCCAATTGTTACAGAGATTTCCCTTTTATTGTGCTTTCACTCGAACGGAAGTAAAAAATATGATAAAATTACTTTCTCTCAGTGTGCATATTTAAATTATACCTTTTTTAAATTGCATTAAAAATTTTTTTAAGTATTACGAGAATTCAAGTTTTTAACATTATTGTTGACATTTATGTTTTCAGAAAATTTAATATTAAAATAACGAAACTTGTTAATTCAACTTATATTCGTGTAGCAGACATATAAATATTTTATATCAAGATAAAAAAAGATTGTTGAAATTATTATGAAATATAGTTAATTTTTTAAATATACGTTTTTTTAAATTTCAAGCAGAAATGTTTTAATTGGAATAGAATTTATATAAATTAGAAGATAAATTAACGTACTTTATTAATAGAATCTATTAATTTATTCTAGAGTAAATGTACAAATATTGGAATATTTCTGAGAATATCTTTCCCTCTAATTTAATATATTCGTACTATTACGCTTATCGTACGATAAGAATTCATGCCTGTATTTTCCATTGCTTTATCGCGTAAAAATAACGCCCGTCACGACCGCGGATCGATATAGCCAGCGAAATAAAAATACGAGCAATTTTCAAAATTACCAATAACACTTTCGTGCAAAAAGTTCATGCGCCGTTGACATACTTTGAAAACGCGACTGACGTATCCGCTTGTATCAATAGGATCGCTGATAGTATGATTAGTTCCATCAATATATGTAGCTATTACACTTTTCGTGGAACAGAAATTCCACCGTGATATTTCACTATATATTTTATATGTAGTTTCGTACACGGCATATATTGCATAAAAGCCAACAAATTGTATTATCGAAATTTAAATTAATTATCAAACATACATAAAAATCATTCTTAATTTTTAAAATAATTCCTTCAACTATTGTTGATTTAAACATTGTTATTTCATAATTTAAAAGGTATACGTCTTTTAAGCTAATTATTTAACACCTTGTACACTAGCATATAATTTTCTATGCATTATTATTATAATTGTGATACAACAAAAAATTCTTTTTCTTTTGTCATTATGTTAATTTTATTATGTATGCTTAAATAAAAATAACGAAATTAATATATAACGATATTAAATATGTGTGTTGCAATCTATAATATATATTGCAGCGAAAGATGAACGTAAAAATAAATGCTTTTCTTAGATGTCGATGAGTATTTGTGTCTTCGAGCTGATCCGCGCTTCGAGCTAGAAACCGCACGTATCGCGCAAGCCTTTTTAAGTATATCTCTCGAAAGTTTTATGCGTATTCTTCGTATTCTTCGAACGATTCCCTTCGCATTACTTGTTTTCTTATAATTCGTATTCCCGTTGCCTTTAGTCGAAGTAACCACGTCGCTCGAGCTCTGGAGTTACTTGCATTCTCGAAGCATTGTGTTCAAGTAGAAATAGTTTCGATTTTCAAGTAGAAATAGTTCGCGATAGTATCGGTTTAGATGAGTATATATATATATATAAATAAATGGGAAAAGATATTGAAGAATATATTCACGCAACGCGCAAAATAGGCATTTGCGTGGATCAGATAATAAATATAAAAATAATATTCTTGAGTACCTGAGATAAATATTCATCGATATCAAAACGGTTGATGCTATTTATGTTATTGTTATGTTATTGTTATTTCACAATTTTAAGCTAGCTTTTTGTTTTATATTTAAATTTACATTTCAACGATCCTCCAAAATTTTATCCGCTAAACATCAAAAATTATAAAAAAAAAAATAATAATTTTCCTATAAAAAATAAATAATATTAAACGCGTAAAAGGATAGTTTGTAATTTATTAAATTCACTCGGTGACATTGTTTGATGTACTTTTCGAATCGATTTGGTGACATCAAATTGAAATCTTAAACATCTAGAGACAAAATTGTTTTTATTTGTTCTGCGTACAAGTTTTATTAAAATTGATACACAGATATACCAACATTTTTATTTATTAATTAACGGCAAATCTTAGTTCAGGAATTCAGATTTTGAGATATCAATGGAAGATTCTTTTCTTCTAAGATTTCATTCGTTTGCTGGAACTTTCTGCACGTTGCCGAGAATAAATCTCTAGGAGATCGGCAGTCAGGGGTTCGCCATATTCGTGATTGGATTGACAAGTACGTGGAGACGCGAGTAAATCTTTAAGCCCATCGCAACATCTCTAAGAGCACCGTAGATTTCGTGCCTTGATTCTGCACTCCTTGCACGCCCTGCCACAGTTTCTGTCCGTGACACACAGTGCCGTACGTCCTGGAGGATAAGGAGACAGAGGGAAGAGAGAGAGAGAGAGAGAGAGAGAGAGAGAGAGAGAGAGAAGAGGGGTATGAGAGAAAGAGGAAGAGTGGAGTAGGAGGAGAGAGGGAGGAAGATGGGAAGAGAGGGAGAGGTTTCTCTTATCACACATACACAGTATGTCGTGTATGTGCGTGCGTACGCGCTCTTGGACGTGTGTCGACGTCCTCCCCTATGGGGTGAATGTGTGTTCATCGGTGTGCGTCTTGGTGTGCGTGTATCTGTGGACCCTCTGCGCGCTTCCATCGTCACAGGGGGTGGATCGGAAGCGCGCATGCTCCTACGGCCGAGAATCTCCCCAGTCAGGGTAAATCTGCCACCGAAACAAGACGTAGTGCGTGCCGTCATGCTATATACAATGTCGCGTACGCGAACGGTAGTCGTGACAATTTCTTAAAATAACGCGGCGTAACAGCTCGCGGGGCCGGAAGATCATGGAGATTCGCGGCGGGTGGAGTTTCGCGTCGATCGTCGAAACGTAGCCGGAGCGCGGAGGCAGAAGACGAGAGGAGAGAAAAACAGAGAGAGAGAGAGAGAGAGAGAGAGAGAGAGAGAGAGAGAGAGAGAGAGAGAACGACGGGAAAAGAAATAAAAGGAGGAATGAAACTTCGGGCGATGAATTATTAACCGTAATCGTAAAAAGGGGGGGTGGCGACGGATGCGGATTGGTGACGAATGCAGTTATGCGGTAAACGGAGAACATTTCTGCGACCGGGCCGCTGCGCGATCTAGAGCGATCTCGTGTAGAGCGACGGAACGAAGACGAGCAGTGTGTCCGGGTTTCTTCCGAGTTTACTGGTGAATCGCGCGCGATCGATCGGTCGCTCCGAACGATCCGGCGGCACGCAGTGTCGATCGCCGGCGCTTTATCGCTGCAGTCTAAAAGACTTGTAAAAAGAGAGTGAAAGAAAGAGAGAAGTGTTGTCTCGAGACATTCGTGTCTCGCTATATGTCTCGCGATACCACGGCGATCTTTGATTCTCCGAACGTTGCCGACGATGCGGAAGGCGCACGTTCGCGCGACGGAAGCTGGGACCGCCCTGTGAGGGGATTCCCCGATTCACAGCCGGAAAAATCATCTCGAAATCGTCGCGCGAGGTGTGAATCGTCAAGTCCTCCTCGAAACGATTTCGGTATTTACTACAGGACTTACCGTTCCAACAACCGGAAGATTTAACTCGTCAAGTGCGAAGACTTTAGCGAAGACTCTCTGGAGCTGGACGAGAGTATAGGTGAAAAGTTTCGTAGTACGCGGCACGTCGCCCGTCGAAAGTTTCGCCATAATCATTTCCGTGCACGTTATCGTATACGTGGCGGCTACAAAGAGATAGGCGAACACAAAGTGCGGAAAATTGTGCGGTGCACACACGTTATTTCTTACGAGGGAAATCTAACGCCGTCAGTAGTTAAGATAAGCCATTTAATATAATCCCGTGAACTTCGAACCTCATGACGAACGAATTAAAAGTCTCAGACTAATCGCAAATTAAATCGTTGTTTGTTTCGTTCTATCGCGGATAGAACGGCTGTGTGGGTCGTGTGTTAAATAATCGGCGTAAAAACCGGAACAAAACAACGTGATAAAGCCTGGTGTCGCCTGGTGGGGTATGTCAGTGAGTGGATGGTGATGATTAGCGATCTTGCTAAGAAGGATGTGAATCGTTTCAGTATCGAAGTGTAAACGTCTCCCGAAACAGTCGCGGAAATGGCTCTGAGATGGCAAGCGAGGCTCTCAATTGCTGCCATACTCTTCATGTGCACGGAAGGTAATTACTTTGCCGCTCTCTAATCATCTTGCATGAACAGGATGGCGTGCGTTCGCGGCGTTAGGTTGACCGTGGGGTAAAATCGTAAAAAAATATTTTGAATCGTGAAGAAGAAATGAGACAAACATCATGAAATTGTTATTAATGTGCTCTTATATATCGAATTTTTTCAACTGCTTTCTCGCAACTTCCAACATGAAAAATCTCAGATCATAAACGTTACTTTAATAACAAACGCAATCATATAATTTATAAAAATTTTTTTTGGAATAATTCTCTAAAAACAGTGAAAATGTGATAAATTTGCATTTTACAGTTAAATATTTCAAAGTATTGTTATTCAGATATGTTACTCCTTACCATTGATCTTTTTATAAAAAAAAAAACAAAATTGGACCGTAAAATTTATTATTTTACTTTACAAATGGTTATCTCAAAATATTTATGGATAATTAATATTAATTATAGTCATTTATAATATCACTCTACAATTACACTATCAGTATTGTTATATAAGAGACATAATATAGAAGACATGATAATAAGGAAGATAAATAGGCTTTTAATATAAGAGGCATATATGTATACAAATTAACAAAATGATACTCCGCAACACAGATAAAATCTCATCCACTATCATCCATGATAATTAAGATTCAGTTTAATTACGTTAATTGCAACACGACATTCCCTACTCGAAGAGAAAGAGAGATTTACGACTACTGTTCTAGTCAAAGAGTAAGCGAGAGGTAGGGGAAAGAAACGTAGAGATTTATGACTCATGTTTGCGCTTCGTAAACGCAGAGGAAGTCGATTGTTTGCTGTTTGCCTGCGATATTCATACAATTCCTTCACCACGTATGGTCGACGTAAACTGAAAATGGAAGATGATTTATAATTTGAGCTTTCGATTGCAGATGGGCACGTAGAATTGGAAGAAATCGTGACGTGAGAGAAACGTATTACGCAACTTTTGCTTAAAATTATAGATTTATCTTGTGAAAAAACTGTCTGTTCGTATATTTAAATGTGAATAGGAAATATTACAACATGCAAACAAATTTTTGTTTTGCGTTAATTAATTATTCCTAAAATAACAAAATTATAACAAAATTCTTTTGAAAATCAATTATCTGTATATATTTAAATGAGTGTGTGAAAAATTTTCTAGGCGCAAGAACAAAATTTTTAATTTGCGATTTATTCTATGTAAAAACAAAATGTTTCACATTGTTAGTAACTAACTAAATATTCACGAATAAAAACCGAAGTAATCTGATTTTGTTACACAAATATAAACATTTATATAAAAAAGTAAAACTAATTCAAACATTTCATATTGTGTGTATGTATATTACGGTTATAATACGATTCGACATGCGTGACACAGATATATATTATTGCAGAAAATCGATGAAAATACATAAATGAATAAACATATAAAACAAATGACATATTTTCAAATAGTAACTTTTATATATAAAATACATAATAGACATTTACACAATTATTTTAAGTTTTTAATATGATTTAGTAATCGATTAGATATATCATTTAATACAGAGAAGATACTTAATTAGAACTTGCTATATAAAATAAGCGAAATAATGAAACACATAATTCTTGTCATTTCGCCGATTAATTAGAATGATTAATGAATCGTTTCGCAGAGATAATAAGATTCTTGGTTGATTTGCGACGCAAACTAATATAAGATAGCTGTAGACTGTTATATTATGCAAGACGTGAATTATTATCTCAACTAAATTCTAAACTCTAATTAAAATTCTAAAAATACAAAGATAAAATTTTCCTTGCATAAAAATTCTAGATTTAAAGAAAACTTTAAATCTATGAAAATTGAAAATTTTCATTTAAAAGATAAATTTCATTTGAAGATAAAAAAATCATCTGTATTATTTATTTTTAATTTCATCTTCTTAATAATCGCAGTCAAATGTCAGAATTTCTTTGAACATATTACGAATTTTGGAAAAGAGACAAAAAGTTATAAGTAAATTAATAAAGTAATTCTATTTATAAGCAAAAATAAAAAGAAAGAATTTTAATAAAATGTATGGTTAAAATTTCAATTTCCTATAATCTATGTTTATTTCTGATTTTTATTAATTTTGTTAACTTTCCGTTTTTTCATTACTAACAAGAGAGTCAAATGATTGCTGTGCAGGAATTCACTGTAGATGTTAATAAATTAATTAACATGCCGCGCGACGTTTATCGCGCGCGAGAAATATCAGGATCACGTACTATATCCCGTGCCCGCCGACTTGTCGTGGCACTGGGTGGTCGTAGGGAATAACGGAATGGTACTTGGCGGCGTGAAAGGAGTTACTCAATTGAATCCACGGTATCGGGCGATAAAATGGTACAGCTAATGGAATTACCGGCGCGCTTGCATGCGTGCGACGCAAATTTATCGCATGCATTATTCATAACTCGGCCCAAGTCGGCCAGTGCCGTGCCGATGCTTGCGCGCGAGTAAAATGTTTCTCCTTCCGAATGCACGTGCGTGTGTGTCGATTTGACAGGTGAGAAATGACGTGCGGTATCGATCATTATATGAGTGCGTGGTAAAAAGTCAGAAGCCGGAGAAGCCTCTGGGAGAGCTGACTCGTCGTCGTCGTCGTTGTCGTCGTCGTTGTCCTCGTCGTTGTCATCGTCGTCGTCGCCATCGTCGTTGTCGTCGTCGTACGGTTATATTTCATAGCCTCGCTTCACACCTCGTTTGCGCCATTGTCGTTCTAGACGAACAACTTTCGCAATTTCATTCGGCGCTACGGACTGCGACAAGGACTTTGCGCGCGAACTTGGTCCAGGTAAATTAAACGCTTGTCTCCGCTCACGCGATGCCTAACTCGGCGATCTTCAACTGCCCGAGGGCCTCGGAAATTCAAGCAATTACCATCGCTCCGGGTATGAGATGATGAGAAAAAAAAAAACGCTAGTTGCTAGGAGAGAAATAGACTGTGTGGCGGAAGGGAAGAGTGAAATGTTGAAGATTCAGCGCGGTAGAGATTAAAAGAGATATAATTTCACTGATAGACGCCACAGATGGATGTTTCCATTGTCGTAAATAAATATAGAAACCATTTTCATGTGTTATATGTAATCGATAGATTGTAAATTTAAAATCCGACAATAGACAATATCGATTTTACAATATAATACCTGGTTGGAATCGGTTTGGGACAATAGTTCGTAAACTATATGTGCCTGCGTAACGTATTTTTACTTCTGCTTTTCAAATATTCATTTGTCGCACATTCGCAAATATTAACTTCAGCCATGGCAAAAATAACAACTAGAGGCGCATCGTATTTCATATCCTCCAAATAGCTTCAAATTTATTCGATTCGTCCTTTTTTTTACAAAAATATGTACAACTGCTAATAATTCACGAGTTATAAGCAATGAAAAGTTTTAAATGTTTTTAACAAGTTTTCACTGATTTTTATAAATAAAATTACAAACAGTCATTACATTGTTACACAAATTACATTGTATTATTATTCAATAATTGTTATAAATTTTTATTTTCATAAAATGTGTATTTTAAAATATATATTTAAGAAATTTTATAATAAAATTTTAATTTAAAATCACAAAAATATCTGAAGTAAAATATTAAAAAAAACACATAAATTATCAATCATCACAAAAAAATTGAATCAGAAATATGATAAGCACAAAATTCGTAAAAATATAGAAATTTGATATATAAATGTTTCATGAAAAAATAATTTTGCTAAAGTATTCAGAAATTTGGCCAGCTTTTAAAAATAATTTTGTTCAATTATACAATAATTATATGAAAGTATTTTAAAACGGTTAATACTGCAGAAGTTTTGTATATTCTAACAACAATATAAATATCCTAACTTTCCTTTTTTAAGCGTTATGTCTACAATTTTATTACAATCTTGGAACTTTCTCTTTACGATTTTAAACGAGTTAAAACATGCTAATTGAGTAAGATGTAGCGAGATAGTCATCGTGAGCGAAGGTGCTTTGCATCGGATCTCACGTTATTATAGGATCAAGGCAAGTTAATCTTCTGGAAACGCATCCATGGTTTAACAGATTTACACCCAGCAAACATTTCAGGAGATTTTCAAATTCCTGTAAAAGGATTGCTAAAAGGAAAAAACGATTTTGTCGAGCTTTTTCAAAAACTTTATTTTTTCTTATCTTCAATTTAGAACTAACCTTCTAGACAAAAACATATTAAAAAGGGAGATGATAAAAACTTGCAAAAATTTAGAACTGATTTTCCGAGAAGTATATCAAAAGCTGTCTTTTATATAACACATGTATATGTAAATATTTAATACTAATTTTGTTTATAATTTTATTTTTAGAAAGTTTTGCACATTTTTCTACGTACTTCTTGAGAGGAATTTACATTCAATTTTAAAAGAATAATAATAGAAATCAAGTTTATAGTTTTTTATATTTGGATATTCAAAATAATATCATTTTCCTACTTCATTTCTTACGAAAGTCTTGAACAGATCTTCTGAACTTTCGTCATTGTTAGCTAAATGCAAGATTGCTCTCCGCAAAAATGTTTGCATTATCATTTTCACAGAGCTTTACGAAGCTTACAAAAACTTTCCGACATTTTTAGAGTCAGCAGATAGCTTAGATAAACTTTTGAATTTCTTGCAGTTTTCTTGCCATTTCTTTCTCTTTCTCTCTTTTTTCCTATTTCAATATGCTGCTATTCCAAAGTGGAATGCGCTTTATTATACGCATTCTTGGAATATTTGCTTATCCATTCTTACGATTTATGTATATCTCATGTAAGTTAAAAACAAATCGGGACACATGTTTTCACAAAAATAGGATATATTTCGTCCAGTGCGCAAATATAATAAAAATATTAGCAGTGTATTATACAATTGACATTTAACATATTAAAATAAATGTTTAGAATATTAAAATAAATGTTTAGAATAAGAAGCAGAAAAACTAATCCAGGATTTGAGCATTGAACAATATTCTGTTTTTATAATTATAAAAACAGAAATATCAAGAATAACATTTCGACGTTAGATTATGATAAATGAACGAACTTATCAGTAACCTGATAACTTATAAAAATTAGCAAATCAACTGTTAGTGCAATAAGGTTATCTCTCTAGAGATAAATCGTAATATAAAATGTTAAAAAACAAAAATCCGATAAATTTGAAAGTTTCAAAACAAATCAGAACAAGAAGCAGAAAGCTAACTCAGAATCTAAACGCTAAACAATATTTATCATAAATATAGAAAAATATTAAAAATATTAAAAAATTTAAACATTTCAATCTTAGATTAAGTCATCCTCTATGTTACATTCTGATATTTAATTTGGAGTAAGAATTACATTAAGAATTACATTAATCGATTGAATAACGTCCAGGATATAAAATAAATCTGTAAATCTCCTATTCGAAAAATTACAGACACACCTGAAGCCTCAATATTTAGATAAAATTTACAGAACAAATTTGCAGAATTAATACAAACCGCAGTGGTATTAATAATACGCGATTAATCATGCGCGGTATAATAATGTAGCGATATTTATTTTCCTTTTGCATGCGTGATGTATCGTGACGTGTTCCGCGATAGAACGATCGCGGAACGCACATAGCGTCGCATAGCGCCGCAATATAAGTGCGTTAATTAGCGTATAGAGTATTCTACAAACAAAAACGACTTTACCTAATCGGTATCTCAATACAATAACGGATACAATGACGGGGGTGATATAGACGGCGAGCTACAGACCGATCGCGTTCAACGATAATAGCTCGACCGTGTATGCCATCAGTCGCGAACGCGAGTCGTTGACCCGCAGTACTTGAACCTGCAATAGAAGCAGCGTGCGTGCGGCTTATCGGTGAATATGTGGGCAAAGGGAAAAAAGGTTCTTTTTCACCGTGAAATGGGTGGAGAGTACGTCGGCCTGCGACGAGTCGAGACACCTAGGTATATTAGTGCCAGCGAAAAAATGGGCGTCACAATTCGTTTTTCGTAATATGCACGGTGATATTTTAAGTTGAGTACACATAAAATTGAAAAGTCTATCTTCTCCGGAAACCTCAAGAGTTGTTTCTAAAGATTTAAAAAATGTAATACTATTATATCGCTTTTGATTATTTAGTAAATCGTATAGATGAATTGTTTTAATTAAATGAACTTCAACTGGCTTATTTACTTATAATAAATATACATATGTAATTAACTTAAATTTGTTTTTAAATATTTTTGTACAAGATGTATAAATGTCTTAATAACAAACTTTTAAGGTTTCTTCAAAAATTTGATTACACATTTTTTTTAAATATGTGAATTTTAGTAATTAAAAATTATAAAATACCAATAATCAAAAAAAATTTTTTGCGAAATGAATTTATTATAAGAATAAAATAGAAGATATAAAAATACATGATATCAAAAAATTTTAAATTCGCAGCAAATAATAGTGCTATATTAAAAAGAAAAATCAATTAAAATGTATGAAGAATCCGTTATTAAAATAAATTCGCCTATATAAGTGGGATACCCTAGTATATTTATGGAAATTAATTTTAGAGAAGCATACATGAATATATAAGATTTTTCACGTGAATCGTTGAAAAAAAATCTTATGAATTATTCCTTGACACTTTCTAAATTCTAGATATCTGATCTCGTCAACGTGACAGTAATCAAAGCTGCAACTGACGTTAGTTATCGATGAGCGTGCTTTGACATATAGCCCTCTGGATCAATACAATTGTAAATAGAAGTATCTAGCCACAATTCGTTTAACAGACTATAACGAGGAGTATTTTTCCATTATGCTGAAAATTCCTTATAGAGAGAATTTGACTGTAGGGAAGAAATTATTCATTATGATAAAGTATGTAACATTTATAACTCTCGCACATTCAAAATTGCGCGAATTGCAAACATTTCGCAAATTAAGTTACAAAGATGCAAACTGATCACAAAATCTCGTTTTTAGTTAATTAACTCGGTTAATTAACTCTTATTTTAACATTAATTTTATTAGAGGATTTAATTTATTAACGTTTTGAATATAGAGAATAATAAATTAGCGTTATATTTTCAAAAAAAAGAATTAAGATTAATGATATTTTTTTATCTTTTTTATGTTAAAATTTAATATCGCGAAGATATGTGACAAGTATCGCGCGTCACTATAGCAAGAAAACTGTAGTGAGATCCGATACTCTGGACAGCAGGGGAGCAGGAATTTTCGATTTACCATCAAGATAGAAGACGCGGGGGTGATCTCCCCTTTGAACGATGTCGGATCATATTTTTCGAAACGTCCGCGGCGCGAATTCTGCCGAGCGACAAGCCGGTATAATAAGGTGAGATACGTAGCTCGAAAGTTTCGCACTTTTGCGAAACAGTCCGAAACGTATCATGCCTGCAAAAGCGCATCACCAAGAGACCCCCATAATAGTCATTTTCCGCTGGGACAGAGAAACATCATATAATGTGACGGCGCTGATGGGGAGTCGTAGGTTCGCCGAGGAAGACTGGCCTGCCCACAGGATATTTCACGTAATTTTCTGCGGTGTTTCAGTGTCCGCGATCCATCCCACGATAATATCTAGGTCGCGACACGTCGCGCCTGCGGCGACGGATAATCACTTTGAAGCATGACTTTTAGAAGTCTAATCCCTCCGTGACACTTTTCCGAAAATATAAATAATGCTTTCCGAAATAAAGTCGTTGAAAGAAACGAGGATTAAATCACTCATTTAAACTTTATATAATGCATACAAGATAGATATTAATTTAATATTTATATATAAGCAAAATTAATTTTGAATTTGTATATATATATATATATATATATATATATATATATATTTGTATATATATATATATATATATATATATATATATATATATAAACTCGATAAAAGAAAAATTATCAGATTCCTAAGATCGAGTTCACCGAGAGTTGCCCTCTCTATTCTCTAATTATTTGGTATTTAACTTGACATATTATATTGTATTGTTATTAATTTAATTTTGTTTTGCAAAATCTGCTATTACGATGAAAGAACTTTTTCTAAATATATTGTTACATATTATATAATCTACAATTATGTCTAATTTTCATATCGCTAATAATTATAAAAATTTAGAAATTGAATTTTATATAAAAATTTTATATAAAAATTTAGACATTGAATTTTATATATATAATAAAAATAAATAATTTTTTTTCTACAATTAAATTCTTTGTGAGAAAATTTTAGCACAATTATGAAAAATATCAATCAGTATTGTGGTAACTGTAATAAAAATAACCTGTTTATATCGTCGAAAAAGCATCGAAAATCTAAAATAGATCGCGTACAGTTAATTAGTATCGTTAATTTCATTCAAGGCAACGTACATTGTGCAAACAAACGGAAATTTATTTGAGGCAACATCGATACAAAAATTAATTTGATTACAATTTCAATAATACCTATCGCACAAGTATTTACGTCAATCGACATTTCCGTTTACTTCGATAAAATATTATTTCGAAATTAATGTTACTTAATGCACTTATTTATGTTTGTCCAGCAAACATTGAATGGATAAAATCTATCATTTAAAAATAGAAATCTATCATTTAAAAGTAGAAGTATGGATCATTATTGCAAGTGTGTCGGATTCAATTAAACGAATGGTATAAGTTTAGTCACGAGAATAGATATAATGAGTATAATTAAGCAGCTCCAGTTTAGATAAAGACGTTTCTATCACTTCACCTCGATGAAACGATGCCGGGTTCTTTGAAGAAGTCTGCTATTCTGTTCCTAGAAGTTTGTGCAAACGAGAAAGGTTATTCCTCGCGCGATCGAGGCGAAACTTTATTAATTAAGTACTACTAGTAAAGCTGTCGAAGAGGTTATTTCTGAAGTTTAAAGTGGCATTCATTTATACAAATTCATAGCAGCAGATCGTGGACATGGACGAAAGATAACAGTTCGTTCACCCAAAGTCATATCCTTGACATTATTAAAAAAATAATATTTCAAATATATTTTCTGCTATTTTTGTTCCAATTACAATTATTATAACATATAAATGAAGAGATTTTAATTTTAACATAAAATATTTCAAAGATATAATAAAAATTATTATTATAACGTTTTATCATTATCAGATCTTTACAATGAAAATATGAAAATGAATGAATGAATGAATTAAAATGAAAATATGAAAATTTAAACTTTTATTATTCATTTCATTCATACTTTCTATTTTATTTCTATATGTTTATCGTGTTTATTAAAAAATTTAATTTAACTTATAATATTAAATTTCAATATTTAAATGTTGAATAAGAAATTTCTTATTATACGGAATTTCATTTTATTTCTAGTTATGAATATAATAACAAAAGATCTTTTGCAGTTTTACAACAGTTTCTCGTATTCATAGAGCGCGATCTATTAACTTTCGCAGCTGTTTCCGGCGAAGATGCAAAATGTTCTCAACTGACTTATTCGATAAATTTAAATTTCGTAACGTTACTACTGCAACGAGATATAAATCTCGATGCGCGATGAGTTTGGATTAAGTGGAGCGGAAATCATTTCGCGACGTGGAATGCCGACGTGAATCCGGCGTAATCTCTGGAAGAATCGTCCTTTTTTTTTTTGAGCGCGGGCGCGGCACAGTCGGCTCTTAATGGAAACTCGGGAGTTTCGCACAGCGTGAAAATAATTACCGGGCACTTTATTCTTATTCGAGCTGTACTCTGCCGATCTGTACGTGGGGATACCCTCTAAAAAGAGATCCGACCGTAATAACGAAGGCGCTGCGCCCGCGGGGGTATTCCACTGAGGCGAGGAGCTCAGTTCCCGCGAACTTAGCCAAGCTCGTTTTATTATTGCGAAAAGTTATTTCAAGGTTCGTCATACTTTCCTTCCCATACGCGCGCGGACGGCGCGGAGGCGAGATAAAATGATTTCGAGATGGAGTCTGGCAGGTGAATTCTCGAGATTGACGGCGCACCTGCCAGCTAGTATGAAGTTCGCTTCGAAAGTAACACCGTTAGTTGCCCGAGCGGGTTCGAGTTGCGCTCAATTGACTCGATATCACAGCGAAAAGATTACGGCCGGCGCAACGTTACGCTACGAGAAAATAAACGGAGACGACGATTACGAAATAAGCTCTCGCGTGAGACAGAACCATCTAGGATTGACTTTTAATCCTCTTAAATCTTGAAAGACTGACCGGCGTATCCCCAGGGACGCCATTAGGAATTGTTTTCTTATTAAGGCCGCGCGCTACTTGCGTGCTTCGCAATTTTTCGCCGGGAGAATCCGGTTATAGAGCGCAGGAGGTTCTATTAAGAAGCAGAGTTCATTATACATTGCGAGTAATTACATTTTCATTTGGGGCGTAAATGGGAAAGATAAAAGAATATTTTGTGACATTTGTAATAAGCGTGTCCGTATAACACGCCATATTACAAAGTTACAGAGTAAATATTTTTACAAAGACAATACATGCGTGGCTAAGTGGGGTCGTTGAGATATATATATATATATATATATATATATATATATAAAACGCAAATCACCTATTATTTTATTTTCGAGGATAATCTCGTTGGAAATATTCCTTCGGTGGTATTCGTTTAAGTGAGACTATGCGAGCGCTTCGAATAATATCTACACGAGTGCGGGGAAAATTCAATACTATCCGAATATCAGTACAATCAACTTGAATTCAGGCTCAGAAATTGTTGTAACGAGATTCGTTATTATATTGTTGTGTTATGCAAATAAAGCTATATTTCATTGCTATTCCAATCTCTCCCCTACGAGAGTTCGCCCACCTCTCGCGTGCGATTCGCAAATGACGTCGCGCGCACGATACAATACGATTTAAACTAGACTGTACGGCGATCCGGAGGGTCGTTGTTGTTCGCGAACCCACGAAAGGAAGGAAACATTAAGTTTCCTTTCCTCCCCTACCTTTCCTTCCTCCCGTCCCTTCGTGTTTTAATTGCGAGACCAAAGTGCGAGCACCCCCGTCCGCTTTGGACGCAGTTCCTGCGGTTTCGCTGCATTTCCGTGTCACGCGACGGCGAGCGATAAACCCACGAGATCGTCGGCCATCCCGTTATTATTTCGCGACACGGCTCGCTCGTCCTATATTTGATATGCCATTTCGTTCAGAAGATACGAACTCGTTGTATTTATATGGGTAAAACGCTTCTAATTAACTGATTTTACTGCCCCGTCGTCCCACGAGGCCGCGTCGCTCTTTCTTTCTGTCGTGCGTAATAAGAAAGTTAGAAAAGAAGATTTCCAGAAGGTAAAGAAAAAGGCGAAATGTTGAAACGTTGAGATTAGGGGCTGTAACGAGAGACGTTATTACGAGGTTCGTATGTCAATAAATTGATGCTCATCTTGCGAGCGAAATCTTTTAAAGTTTTGTGATAACATAGAAGCAGGAAATTAAATAACGGGAATATAGACTAGCTTGTTATCAGTGTCGTTAAGTATAAATATGAATGTATAAATATAATATCGAAATACTTCTTTTATTGATTGACGTTGCATATAATGGGATGGATAATTATGATATTTTGATATTTATCTTTGAATTTTAACGATACAAAATTTTAAACTCTAAACAGCGAAACGAATAGGATACTATATACACGAAACATACTTTTAATTTATGTAATATATGGATTATTTTATGTGATAAACGGAAATTTAAGTGACAAACGCAGAGCTGTATAATTTATTTCAAAATGGATTTATTGCAATTCACCCAGATTAGTACATTGTGTATATATAACACATTCGTACATGCTCTATTATCGAATAAATTCATACAATCTCCCGATATTCACGGGATATCACTCTCTTTTATTCAGGTTTCTGTAATAAAAATCATAATCGCTTAAATTTACGAGCGGAATTTACGCGAAAATATCACGATGAAACTCCGCGTGGTTCAAAATATAATGGCGCTAGAGCTTGCATTTAAATATCGCAATGCCTCGTAAATCCATGCAGTTATTAACGAGGAAAATTCCATGTGACGGTACACCGTACGCGAGAAAACGATGCGAGCAACGAAGGCGAGTAATCTTTAAAAAAAAAAAATACACACACATACACATAACAACGTAAAACTGACGCATACTTCAAGTTTGGCAGACGTAAAATGCAGCTCTCGATGTTGCGGCTGCGGATATTCGAGGAAAACGATGGTTGTATGCAGTGATATCAGCGAAGGGCTGTCAGAACATGAATAGGAACATGATAATAATGTAATAATAATAATAAGCGTAATAACAGTTACATTTTGTATTTTCGACGCGATCTCCATTCGGCTGCTGCAACTTTCGTAATATTATTCGATTAGAGAATGCTAAACGCGCTCTTCCTCTTACTGGCCGCTGGACAGCGACCGGTGACGCAACTTTAAATTAAATACATTACATTTACATGTTACGGGGTAACTGGGAGATACGGCAGTTGTGTTCACTGCCGAAATAGTGCCGAGGACAAAACTGGCAAATTTAATATAAGGCATAAATGCATTGTATGCAATATGGCATGCTAAAATCGAAAATTACATCACCAACATACAAAAAAATATCACATTAAATCTTAAATTAATTTAATTATTTTAAACAATTGATTTCTATTAAGGATTAATTTCTTTTTTGTCTTACATTTTTGTATTACATAAAAAACTTAATATTTAAAAACTGGTCGATAAAACTGATCGATTCCAGAAATAATGATGATTATGTTATAATTATCTAAGATAATTTTTTAAATAAAATATAAAAAATATTTATTAATAAATAAAAAATGCTTTGTTAAATTTTTATATGTTATGTTACGTTAATATCGCTTTAAATCCGAATTCAAATTTTTATTTGACTAAATACAACTTTTTGTACAGAACATATGAAAATATATATATATATATATATATATATATATATATATTTATTTATAGGCAAAAATAGTACCTCGTTTTATTATTAGATAAATTCTCATACGCTACCTAACGGGTGGTACAAATCCCGGCTTTTCGAATCCAGAAAAATACTCATCTAATTCCATTATTAAAAAAAATATCAGCGCGTTTCGCACGCCGTACTATCAGCCCGTTTTATTCCGCTTTCGTGCTCACCTACAAATCATTTATGTCGCTCGTTACCACGCGCAAAAGTTATGCTCGCGGCGCGCGTACGAACGGGCGCGATTTATTTCGCGCAATCTCGGGCAACGAGAAAAAATAACGCGTCTCGCATATAACGCCGGCGTATAACATCGGTACCGACGCAGCGGCACCGGGAAGACAAATCCGCGATGCAGAGTCACGCGACTATGCCGCCGCCGGTGTGATTAAATTACATTGCCTGTTTAAAAGATAAGGGCCCTACAGGACCTTATCTAACTTACTTATCGAAGGTACGAGCCGTTCGAGCGACCGTTAAAGAGCGACCGAGCTTCGAGCTTTGAGCCGCCCCGAGCTCGGCGGGAGCCTCGTGGTTCCTCGATTTATTCTAGATTTACATACCCACGCGTTCCTGCGCCTCGCATAGATGCATAATTTAGGAAATAATGGCACGCAGGCCCCACTGGGGCGGAATTACGTTTCGGCGTTTCCGTTATTGCCTGAAACAGCACGCGTTCCGCTGATCGTAAATCTCGCCGAGCGTATCGAGCTTTTGCGGGGATTTTATTAAATTCTGCAAAAACAATTCCGATACCTCTCTTCCCGAGCAAGATTTCGCCAGAAAGAATATTGCAGATCGTGACAAAACAATACACGAAACGTCACGAGCTATTGCGTCTTCCTAGCGGAATTTTTTTGCGATAATTGTCGTATTTCGCGTATTTTAAAATCAATTTAATGGAAATGTTAACTTCGCACAAAAATATGTGATAATTGTGAACTGAGTGCTTACAAATACAAAGTGCTCGTGCGACACGCGAGTTTCTCGCGCATCACTAATTCGTCAAAAAAAAATATTTCAATCTCGCTTACTGCACAACTGTGCCTATCCGACTAGGATAATTTTACGAGTTAGATGAATAAAGCGATACTTTCAAGAATCGGCTTCTGATTGAGCCATGACCCAGATGAACCGAAAATATATCAAATAACGGCAGGGTTTAAGATAAAGCTGTGTGTTTTATAACTCATAACGAATAATTACTCAATAAAAGACGTGGAAAAAAGTACAGCTATGTGAAGTGAAGTAATTAGGTTTGCGCGACCTCATTTTGCTTGAAACTCTACGAAATACAAATATAAATGGGGAAAATAAATTGGAACGAGAATGTACGTATCTCTTTGAAATATGTATCGGAAATTAAAATCGTTACAAATATAATCACCACGCCTTTAAATATGTATTATACTAATAAAAGAGTTTTAATTGGATTAATGAATAAATGTATCTGCGCCATATATTCTCCAATTTTCTAATTTCATTGAACCAATTTTAAACGTTTCAATATGTTTACATTCATAGAATTCTTTATTAATTTAATATATATTTATTTTTGAATAATATAATTTGGTAGATATAAATTTATTTATTACAAGAGTTTCAAATTGCTTGATTTTCCTTAGGGAAATTTATTATTTACTAGATTTTTTAATTTTTAAAGTATACATTTTTATAACTAAAATTAATATTAAAATTCTTTTAAAATAAAGTCTATCTAAAATTTATGAAAAAATTTGATTTTTCATTATTATTCATTTTTCCTCCTAAAACTTTGTTCGCCAAACATCCCTTATTTTTAATTATAAATCTCTTGAAAGCCAATTATCTTTGATATTTTCGTTGAAGAAAAAAATTGATTTTGAATTATTAAAGAACCTAAAAAAATACATAAATATACAATGAATATATGAAACATATTTTATATGTACAAAATAAATAACATTTATTATAAAAAAATAAAGATGTACATACATTTCAGAATTTTATTCATTGTTTATTTCTCAACTCCTTTTAAATTTGTATATAACTTGTTAATTTTTAAATAGGCCTGTGCCGATACAACCTTGTAAAGATATTAAAAATGAACCTGGTCTACTTTCAATGTAGGCGGAATGTTAGCGCACAAAAAAAGATACCTGACGATGAGACCTGAATATTCTATTTTCACACTCATAAAAAAATTTCCGATTTTTTCGTTCGGTTCGTCGAGTCTACAGAGCTACAGAGCCGAATTGTCGAAACGAAGGCGTCGAGCACAAATTGCGATGAGCTCGAAATAAGATCGTAACTTTTACCGTCCACTTCCACGGAGGCGGAAAACGATCCTCCCTCGCTATTGCGAAGGTCATTCGCCCGGTGCCCCAGAGATCTAAATATTCAGATCGCTGGGTTACGATGGCGTACCAGCGGTCTGAAATCCTCTCTGCCCCTTTTCTCTCTCTTTCGCTCTTTCTCTCCTTCACCGTGTCGGGAAATTACAACGAAATGCGGGCGAAAAGACAGCAGCGATCCTCGCTCGTTTAAATACCTTAATCCAGAAGCACCGATGCGAGTCGCGTGCAAATCCTTCGGGGTCACGTACAGCTACGCCGAGTCGGCGTGAAAAGTGATTTTTCTGTCCGACTCCGGATTTTCTGGAAAAAGGCGCGGCCGCGAAGATTATTTTGTGACGATCGATACGTTAGTAACGCGAGAAATATGTGCCCGCTGGAGGTATCGTTATTCCTCCTCCATCATCGGCGTTTTATGATACGGCTGCGGTTGCTGCAGCCGTTACAATATATCTATCGATACTTTCGTATCGATAACTCTATGCCATTCTTTTTCGCGGCCGCATCGCGAATCATTTTCCAGCGTAATGAATTCTGGCATCCGCTGCTGGCCGCGTGAACGAACGGCTTGTAGCAATAACACGCTAAATTACACACGATACCTAAATTGCCGGTGGAGCGACTGAAAAGATCAGTAAACGAGACTGATTCGCTGAAGCTTTTAAGCTCATTCCGCGATATGGCATACCTTCTCCTAACTAAAAAAATTACGAGAAGTTTCGCATTGAGAACGAAACTGGATTTAGTAATCCCTCGAGTCTAAGTTTCAGAAAAATTGTCTACTGAAATTGATGTTCTCACTGTTTCACTCAGAATTTTCACTGGATATCTATCTGTATTTATTGTGTTTTTAGTCGATATCTCTCAATGATTGATCTCTCCATGATTGATCTCCATACCATAAGCTTTTTTTTTTCTTATGTTATTAAATCTCTTTCGAGTTGTATAAAACGAAGATGTGTGATCAATAAATGTCGGTCTTTAAAATTTTAATCTCTAAGAAAAAGCTGGAAAAGTTAATAAATGTATCAACTGTAATATATGAATCATATATGAATCAACTCTGTGATATTTTTGTTTGCGCAAATCAGCGCTAAAAGCATATGATTAAGTAATGCGAAAAATATAAAGCTAGTTTTAAAAGCGCCACGCCTTCTCTTTTTCTCATAAAGTCCAACCAAAGTACAGGGAGTTATTCTATTGCACCTGTCGTAAACCTATGACCTCGGGTGCGGCCGTAATAACAAGAGTAACCACCCATGTCAAATGACGTCAAGTGACAGAAGGTATAATTATTGGGAATCGTTCTGAAAAAAAAAAAGCGCCAACACGAACCTGCCGACAAATCCAGCTTTTTTCTCAACTCCCTGAGAACGAATGGCCCGTAATTTGCTGAACAGCTCGTCTATAAATCGATGAAAATTATCTGAGTTTTACTTCGAATTCATATTCAAAGAATTTCCCTTTGCACATAAAAAGCGACGGCTGGATTGAACTATTTCATCAAACATGCAATAATAATTATTACGAGTGAATGTAACACGGAGTATATAAATTAATAAAATCTAAACGACAGTTCTATGTAACGGTTTGATATAATACATTTCTCGAGAAACATGTAAGTTGCATGTATTTTCGTTGTAGTATATACGCGACGGCACAATGGCGACAAACAAGATATAAGCGAACACCGAACAATGTCTTAGTCAAGTTATGCGGGGAGGAAACTTAATCTTTATCTTAATAATCTTTCTGCCAGTCTTAAGTGCACTTCGACACTCGTAAGAATACATCCGCCCGCCGCTCATTATCTCTCGCGAATGATGCCGCACGCGAATTCACTATGCAACCAACAAAAGGACATTTCTTGATATCTCGCGCCCGCCTGAGCGAGCACTTGCTTTAATTAATTTCGTAGCGGCAACTAAGACCGAAGAGCTTATAACGAGCTTTTCCATGCACTCCAGGGAGTCCTTCTCTTTGGCTTTCCCAGAACTCGCCCCTTATATATCATCGTGGCTGTCTTCATATATCGAGATTCGAGAAAGCATCCACTGTACACACATACATACACACGCCCGCACTATCCTGCTACACGGATATCACATTGTTGAAGCTCCGCGAGCATGAGACTGCCGCACCTGAGGCGTATCTCGGTGGAAAGCTAATGAAGTGCAAAGTTTTCCACGTAGACTATCAGCTTTTGCTCGCTCGCTGCGATATGTCCTCGTTAATTAGAGGGGGTTACAATCTACCGTTTCCATTCCGATGCGTTGACATCAAACTAACAACTCGACTCCCCTCTTCTCCCTTGCCTGCTGCCTTGTGAGAAAACAAAGCTTCGATAATTTCATCGTTAAAATTAAAATAAACAAGGAGAGCGCAGTGATCTATTTTGTTTAGTGCACATGCATATGCACATATATACAAATGCAAATGTGATTTGTCATTGTCGCAAATATTAAAGACCGATGGCAGAAAATGTGTATTATTCCTTTTCAATTAATTCAAAGGTATAGAAATTTTTGAGCGTTAATTTTAAAAATGCAAATTGATAATAAAAAAAATAATATGTAATCTATTTTTAAATATATTTAGAGCAATCTCTACGTTAACAAATTTTTTTTTTGTACAGCTTGTTGAGAGACAATTCAGAATAACATTTATTCGAACGCGCGAATGTGAAAAATGTATTTGTTCAAATTTATTCAAATTTTTATTAGATAAGAATATATATTCGAGATAATTATCAGTACGAAGAAACGCGCTGCTCTTAATATGGTCTATATCTATCAGATTTTGCAAAGATGCCAAAGCTGAAGAGTTATATCAGGGTCTTAAAGCTCAGTACTCGGTGCTCCGTAAGACAAGATACTACTACACTGCGGCATCGCCATTGTCTTCAAGATGGCAGTCTCCATTATCATCAACGTGATGTATTATGGGAAAAACAATGAAGAAAGATTTATCTTAACCGGAAGCCGAGTCCTTTACCCGGACAACCCACCCTCTATCTAATTCACTCTTAAGCTGAAGCGTAATGAGCTCTGATCTAATCTAATTCCATCCAATCTTCCTCTGGCTATAGATACATCCCGCAGCTATTACAGTTCTCTGATTACTCAACTATAGATACTTTGTATGCACTTGGCTGTTGAAACTACTCGCCCCTCCTATCCGCGCATTGAAAAGACGCAGTCGATCGTCGTGCTTCAGCCTCATCATCTTCGAGTATTTCGAATCTCGTCGCTGGGGAAGTTTCAAGTACATATCTAAATTTGTTAGCTTTCTGTAACGAGATTACTCAGAATATTAAGAGTATCAAAGCAATAATATTTTTACTAGTTATTTATTTGTTTTATTGTTGTAATTACAAGCGAAGTCTCAAATTAATGCGAATAAAACCAAAATGAAGAAAAGAGTGAATTAAAGATCCTAAATATGAAATTTGCTTGCTATCTTTCGCCATTAAATCCGGAATATGCAGTGGAGTTAGTTTCAAACACTAAGCAAACACTTCTGCTACTTCGAGACATATATCGACCGTTCCTGAGTGCATTTCTAACTCAACAACTTGCAATGCACAAAGTACGCGGTGCTATAGACCATTTTGCAGCATCTGAGCATAGTTACACTGACGTCACGGGTCTCGAATCGTCCCATTAAATTTATTTAGCAATTAACTACAATTTTATCAAACTAAATTATGGTTAAATAAAAATCATGATTATTTTTGCAAATTCTTCAAAAGTTTAAAGTTTATATATCACAAACATATTTCTTCTTCTTTTATTTTTAGTTTTATTTATAATTTTTTCAAATCTTATTAATTATTGCAATAAATTATTATAATGAATAGCTTAGATAGCGCATTTAAACATTCACAGTTCTTACATTATGTGTCATTGTTTAAGAAATGAAAATTTAAACATTTTCGCTTTTGTACGATAGTGACTATAGAAGCAGTGAATAGACTGAATTAAAAATGTCTTGTCAATATTGTCAAATGAAATGTTAATCACTTTCTATTCTAAGAAATATTCTAAAAAATTTTATTCTAAGACTCGAATCATCACTTACGTATCAAAGTCCCTCTTTATATTTAGTTTCCGTGAATATTGAATAGTCGGACTCAATACAAATTTTTAGAATCGGTTTTACAAAAGGATTCAACTATTTAATTAGAGTTACATTTAATTAGAGACTACATTTAGTTAGGAATTGTATTTAATTCGAATTTCAACGATTTATTCAAGAAAAAACAGGCTAGCCACAATATTGAATATTTCAAAGAGTTGTAAACGTTTAGTTGGACGTCAATGCTTTAAAGCTTTGTTATTTCTCGCTCGTGCGTTTAATGGCTGCCATTACAGATTTCAATTAACCGGAAATTTCACTAATCGCTTGTTTGGCTATGAAATTTGGTTAAAGGCTAATTTGTCAACCGGAAATTAACTCTGATATAGAAATTAACATGGCTCATGTTCTAGTAGTAACTGAAGTTCTCAGAAGTAATTAGAAACATCCATCAAATATATTTTTTTATCACTTTTCAAGAAATAAAATGCTGAAATAAAATCTACGTCTTGATGCGGTAATGCCGTATATCTCATAAAAAATACAGTACATAAAGGTATGGCGATGAAAAGGTAAAATTTATATTTTTGCTTTGTCGCGGACTATAGTGTAACATTAATCACTCGGCGTGTACTACGACTTCTGAATACTCAATCAGCGAATTTCTCTCTTGTTACAGACACGCTGAGTCTAGGAGATCGAACGATAGATAACATGGACAGACACGCGATCCAGACCAGACCTCGGCAACAATTGCTGGATCATTCTTCCGGCCCGAAGTCAAAACCGGAACCTACCTTCGACCAGTCGCAGAATACCAACGTGACGGCCCTGATTGGAAAAACTGCATACCTCACGTGCCGAGTTCGCAATCTGGGCGACAAAACCGTAAGGCTTTCCCCTACATATCATCTTGAAATATGAAACAAGGATGTTATCTCTGTAATCTGTTTATTTTATTCGGAATGTTCTTACAATCATTACGCAGAATGAAAAAGAATTGATTTCATTGTAAAAATACACACACACACACACACACACACACTCTCTCTCTCTCTCTCTCTCTCTCTCTCTCTCTCTCTCTCTCTCTCTCCGGAAGCATAAGAGGAAACCGATTTTCATAATAGGATCTTAGAAACGATTTACAGAAAATAATTGAATCCCGCGGGATCGATTGAACGTTAATTGACCTTAGAAGTAACTGGAAACTCAATTCTATCGTAGACGTAGTACTACCATTATGATCATTATTGAAAGGAATGATCAGAGTTATTACATGATAGAATTGATTTTGCACAGGTTATTATCAATAATCTTTCACGAATGTACAACAAATATCTTTAAAATATATTCAGTTTTATCGTTTCGATTATATCAAATAAATATTTACATCTGTTGAATATCACATGCCGACGATTATCGTTTTCGTATTTACTTCAATATAGCATTTTCTTGATAAAAACTTCAAGAATTCAATTATTCTGTTCTAACGATGACAAGAATAAAAATTCTTGTAACAGTAAAACCAACAATACTTCCTATTTCACATTTATTTTAATAAAATAATAAGAATAAAATAATAAGAAAATGAAAAAAATGTTTGACAGAAATAAAATTATATAGGTTCTTCCCAAACTATCATACTTTTCTTCCAATAAACTCTGATTGACTTGTATTGAATTGAAATCAACCTTTCTTTACTAAAAAGAGTCACTAATAGTTTTAGAACTCTAAGTGATTGAAAATATAAAAACCTTCCTCTCAACTTAAATTACTCACTCACTCTTGCTTCAATAAAAAAAGTTAACAAAACTGTATTTTATTTCAAATGGATTTTACTTCAATAGTATTTTAAAAAGTCTCTGGAATAACTAAATGTTAAAAATTAAAGATTAAATATCTAAAAAAAGAAACAGTACTTTTCATTAAAGTTTTCTTAAAGATGAAAGAAAAACATTAAGTAGTATAAGCATAAACTGTAAGTTAATAACATTTTATAGTATATCTCGTAGAAAATATTTTATTTGAAAAACTATTTAATTGCAACGAAATAATTAAAACAATTTCAAAGAAAGAGAAAAAGAGGGTGAAAAGGAGTGAAAAGGAGAGAGACTTAATTGAAATGCTGTTGCAATGCTTGTAAAAGCGTCGGTTGAAATATTATATGAAAGAAAGAAATTGACTTTGCACCCCTTTATAGTTATTTTGCTGCGTTACGTGGTAAATGTGTTTAATAATAGAATCGGGGTTTCGCTCGAAAATTTTTCTGCATTTCTGCTTTCTCACAAAGCAATTTAATTATTTGCGCACTAGTGGTTAAGCTATCGCAACGCGAAAGTCAATTTACGAGTTAGTTTAGTTTTCCCCGAGGCTGCTTGTTGCAAAGCCAATAAGTAAGTATTGCTAAAGTAAGTATAAGCAAGTGTTACCAATTCATTCTGAAATCTTAAAGATGTGTATCTTTAAGATCTCAGAGTGTAACTCTCGCATTTTCCAAATTTTAGATATTATCCTTATTCTTTTGCAATGTATATAAATTAATTCCAGAGCAAATTGAAAACAAATAAATTATTTCAATATTTCAGTAACGCTCAAAATAAGCAGAATTTCATTGAATATTGTGAAGGAGAACATTTAAGATAAATACCGTGCATATTTAAAATATCTTTTTCATCAATTCTTAACAATTCAAAATTGCGAATAAAAATACTTTCCCTTTTGATCATTAAAGTTTTATAAGATTTATATAGTACGTTTGTATATAAGTAATAAATGTAAAATTTTTTGAAACTGATAGTCGGAACGTGATGGACTGGTTTTGTAAACATTTATATAGGTCACCAGACATAACACCACTAGATTTTGTTTTACAAAGTTACACAAAATATCAAATTGCAATTGTGCGTGTGCGTGTGCGTGTGCGTGTGCGTGTGCGTGCGTGCGTGCGTGCGTACGTGCGTGCGTGCGTGTGTGTGCGCGCGCGCGCGCGCGCGCGCGTGTGTGTGTGTGTGTGTGTGTCATAGCAAAAGAAAACGAGAATTTATATTAGAGTCAATCAATAATTGCAAGAATGTCAATTCGTGACAGAAATAATATCTGAAAAATTATGAAATAAATGTGTAATTTTCTAAATATTTCGTGAAATAATTCTGAATGTTTTAAATTTTAAATTTAACATTTAATTATTGATTTTTTATTTTATTTTGTTTTCATCAAAGCATTTTTAATAAAAAACATTGTTCATTCTATTTCTTTAATTACAAAATATATTATATAAATATAAAAAATTTCAATAAATGTTTTCAATAAATGTTGTTTATAATTAAAAACAATATCTAAACAATATCTAAAAGCATTTTTATGTCATTTTGCTTAAAAAATTAAAATAATTACCTTTCTAATAAGAATCCTATTTATTTTAATAGGATTAGAAAGAAATGCGGTTTTAATGATCCTTAAAATACTGAAATACTGAACAATTTGTAATATTTTCTGGAATCTTTTTTATGTAATAACAATTTTATGTAATAACAAGTTTTTTATCGAATATACAGATGTTGCATATATATTGCACTTCACATTTTCAATACCTAACTGAAAGAAGGCAATAATGTTTCAAATGTTTCAGGAAACGCACAATAGCAAAATTATCTTCATTCGATGTCGATGGATTAAATTCTGATACACATTTGATGCAGCGCGATATCAAAAGGAAAGAGTTTTTAATCGTGTTTTATGATACAAATGCCTGTCTGATTAGCGAGCTAACGCTATCGAATTATTGAGAGGAAAACAGTACAAAATTTCGCGTGTAACTCGTATGGATATTAAAAAGTCAAAGAGGCAAAATTACAGAAACGGAAACATTTCACAAATTAATGAAGAAATAAGAACGTTATTATAAAAAAAGCAATTTAATTATTTATATTATGAATATAATTGATACAAGAATTTACATTGCTTTCTGTTATGATTCATAACATCACGCGGATTACAATATTGAATTTAAAATCTCTTTTAAATTTATTATTTGAATACTTTAGATCTGCAAACATATATTCTATATGTATATGTGGAATGTAATATATTATTTTATTTTAACTAAAACATGTACTTTGTTTAAAATGTGTTTTTTATCATTAAAAAAAATATTTTCACGATTTAATTTCAACAAATTAATTTGATGATCATTCTCAACTTAAGCTATTTTAAATAAAAAACTAATTTCATTCATAAACAGATTCAAATAACGTTAAATAAAATTCTGAGTAAGATTTCCGAAGGCAATGGATGTTTTCGACTTTTCCACTATCGAAACTAGGAATGCATTCATTGCGCATACGTTATCAATTACTGCATCGACATTGCAACGGAATGACAGTTAGCATACACATGACAGGAAAGGAAAAAAGCTTTTGCGAGTAAAGCTGTATATAAACGACTAAATTCCGTAGGACAAAAATATCAAAAAAATTATCGACTAACAGGATCAATATACTGCACTCAGCAATAAGAGAGCAAGAGCATGAAAAAGAGACGATTGCGAAAACAAAATAGTAAAAGGTGAAGTTCACACGTATACGAGATGCTTCAGATAAAATGATACCAATCTAAAGATATTCCCTTTCCTGATATTATCGAAAGACACGTAGCACTTCGATTCTATGCAAAATTTATGTAATATTAATCTCATTAGTAACACTTTAACTTCTGGATATATCAATTTTCTGAATAATTCTGATTTTACAATTAACACTTTAATTATTATATTATATTATGAGTATAATTAATATAAAATCACCCAGAAATTTTTAATTGCGTCGAAATATTTACTTTTTTATATTCCAGAATAAAGTAGTAATTGAATTACACTATGAGAGAAAGAATATCATACAGAATAGTAGACTCTCGCGACTCCTCTGACTTGTTAAACAAAGACACGTACGCGACTAATTTACGCACGGTGCTGATAGCGGTGAGAAACCACCGTTTGCCACCGTTCCCGTTACGCTCGCGCCAGTTTCACTTAATGTTCGACATTCATCATTCGACGTCTTCTTGCAGTTTCACGCGGATGCAACGTTCGCTCATCGTTTCTCACGCCGGCGCGTCCGCGAGTCGCCCCATTCGTCCCGATGGATAAGTTGGGAAGCGCTAAACTGCTTTTGTTCCCGTGCAATAGCTACCGCTAGCCAGACACCGCGAGAGACGTAAACTTCGCCGAGTAAATACGCTAAGTGGTGCCAACTGCGGGCACATATGTAGTCCGCGTTTGTACGGCGCGTGTGTATGTGTGCACCAGGAAACGATGTGTCGAACCGACACATTCCCGGTCTCACTCGGTTCATATACGAGATCGGGCTCTGTGAAAATATCGACGAACAGCCAAGCCGCCCTCGCTGCTAAAGACCAACCCCCCTCCGTAGCGGAGGTTGAAATTTCCCGCATTGGGGACGCGCGCCCCGGCGCGAAAACCCAACGTTAATATGCGTCGAACTTTACCATTACCGCAAATTCCAATGTTACGGTTTTGCTCTCGTTGCTTGCTTGCGATTGCTTTCGAGATGGATGACTGACAGACGGCAACGATAAATTATTTTCGTGCGGGTATTTTGCGCATGCGACTCTTTAGACACCATGATTTAGTAGCATTATGATTCACGTGCATGACGAAAATGCATGTGTAGAAGCTCAAGTTGTGTAACGAACCTATAAATTGCGTATTTCTTCAATTAATTTTCAATATCATGTTCATGCATTTAGTAATAAAATATATAATAGATGTAATCTATTATACATACTAATTAAATTTAATAATATGAGAATTGTTGAGCGAAAAATATTACTTGATCTTCTCACAGAGAAATGTAATATTATATGTATTATATATAATTTTTATTAATATCGCAATCTTTTTTTGCATGCAGACTTTTCTTATGATTTTCTCATCATGTTTCATATCTGAAAACTGCAGAAAAATAAAAGTATTCACTTCGCTGGAGCAGAAATGCATACACTTCATTGAAAGCTCGACGAGTCTCTGTAATAGTCTTTGGGAATATTAAAGCAGACGGCGAGCTTCAACGAGAAAGCGTAGAGAAGTGCCTTTTCTTACGGTTTAACTTTTAAGTGACCGAACTTTCTTCGCTAAAATTTAATTTCTCGTCCCTATTCACTTATCGTCGCGTTGTATTCTCCGCGAAAGAACGGAGAATATGATTAATCCGATCCTTTTACTGCTCCTTTTATTTAGAACGATAATTACAATTTTGGACAAAGTGTTTTGTCAGAAGACTTTTCTTACAATTAATAATTCGACGAATCAATTTATACATAGAAGAAGAAGCGAGAAAATTGATTTGTACAAATCGATCCTTAATCCTTTAAATTCATATTATTATTCTATAGTTTTATGTTTATAACATCTGCAATCTAATATAATTCACTTAGGACTAGTTCAATCCTAAAAGATTAACAATATTCCTCGGTGACGTGTTAATCCTGTTTTCAAGATAAGAAAGTTAGTCGCGCGAGAAAAATGCAGAGGGCTAAAAAGGGACGGAGAAGAGATGCAGCCCCTAAGATAATATTATTTCTGAAGAATTTCCGAGAGAGTCTGGAATGTAAGAAGACGGTTGAATCGCTTCGCGTTCCGCGGAATCCTTTTATTTTCCATTCGAAGGTTTCCACGGAAAATCGCCGAAGACTCTCGAAGTCTCACACTCCGGCACCGGCGCGTGAACGCGCGCGCGTTCGTGGGAATCTGCTTTGCGTGCACCGACAACCGGGGGAGGAAGCACCCCGAAACTCTCCGGAAAACTTTCTGTATTCCTCCGCGCAACTTTTTCTTACCGTTTCGACACGGCTCGGTAGCTTTTGGCGTTCCGCGGGCATGAAAATAGACGAATCCTCTCGTTCGGTCCTTCCGTTCCCGGAATCGTGATAAAGTTGATCAGGCACTACTTCATGATGCAAGAACTTCGATACTGTGCGCGAATGGATTATCGAGATAAGCTCCTATTTCAATGAATGTATTTTTCCAAAAGTTAAATCACTCTTTTAAAGATGATTTTAAATAACGCGTAAAATTCGCGAAAACAAAGCTTCATTTATTCGAGATATTACGTGTAATTGTATAAAAAATGATTTTATTATTCGCTTTGTAAAGATAATATCAAAATTTCAGTATTTTGCGAATTGCTTTCCGTTTATAAAGTGCAGGAGAGAAAACATGATATAATGAAAAATAAGACAGTTATTTATGTAAAGACAAGTGAAAAATACATGAAAATATTTTTACTCAAAGGTCTAGAAACAAATAACGTCTGTTTCTGTCCTCTTTAAACGTTCAAGAATACGCTTCGTTCATAAAACATTGGATATCGAGATCACTCGTTTGTTTAAGTAAATATAGTGCGGTCGATAATAAGACAGTTTGGATACTCCGTACATTGGCTATTGGTTTATCATTTATCACCATTATTGCCAACTTTGTTTGCGAAGGTATCCTGGGTCAGGCACAGGGACATCCACATTCTGACGGCGGGAGCGTACACATATACGAGCGACCAGCGATTTCAAGCATTACACAGACAAAATACGGGCCACAACAGCGAATGGTCCGAGTGGACCCTCTGCATAAAATGGGCGCAGGAGCGAGATCAGGGAATCTACGAATGTCAGATTTCTACTATACCCATCAGGTCGCATCAGTTTCGCTTAAACGTCGTTGGTAAGTCCCACGTTTGTTCGATTTAATCTCATTCATCGTTGCCCGTGATGTCCTCCCATTCGATAAAATGCCCGAAACGCTGTACCGTACGTTTCAGCCTCAATCCGCGTAATAGCTAGAGGTCCGCGAGAGTGACGCGTCCTCTTTCCAGTTTTAAAAAAAAATTTTATTTCACGACGAAACTGAATTAGTAAATACATGATTAATGAGAAGAGAGAGGAAAAAATAAATCCGTGGAATAAACGTAAAAGAGTATTTATTCATTCCGATATCAGAATGTATCAAATATATGTTACCTTAATTATTAGCCTTAATTCGCGCGCTGTATTCAGATCTTGAATCAAAGTAATAAATATATTTAACAAAGAAAGACGCCCTCGAGGATTAAAATACAATTTAACGATGATCCCAAAGCGAAATTCAGCGTCAGAAGGGGCAACGTCACAGCGTCACCCTTATTATTTCAATTACCGTGACTTATCTACATTTGTTGAGAGAAGCTTCAACTTGTTACTCCTCACGGATCAGAGGGCGGCTTTAAAGAATCTTTGTTTCCCTCGTTCGCTAAGTATCACTTCCAAAAGGCTTTTATGCGAAAAGCTTTCACGACGCACAGATCTTTGAGTTTATCCGGACGGAGAATAATGATTGAGAGGGGAAAAGATAGAAGATAGGGAAAAATGAGGAAAAACAAAGAAAATGCGGGGAAAAAGGGAGAAGGAAAGCGAAGGAATAATCTTCTTTATCGCAGTACCTACGGCGACGATACTGGGCGGCCCCGAGCTGTACGTCGGTGCAGGCAGCACGATAAACCTGACGTGTGCCATACACTTCAGCTCGGAGCCACCAGCCTACATCTTCTGGTACTACAATGAAAACGTCCTGAGCTACGATAGTCCCAGGGGCGGCGTCTCCGTGATAACCGAGAAGGGTGGCGACGTCACCACCTCCTGGCTTCTCATTCAGACGGCGCAGCCCTCGGACTCCGGGGAGTACAGCTGCAAACCCAGTAACGCCAATACGGCATCCATCAGGGTTCATGTCCTAAATGGTGAGTCTTTGCTCCTGTGAGTCCTTTGCTCCATCCTCAGCGACACGTTTTACGAGCAACGCGAGACGACGGCTATGAGAGATCATGCGCTTTCGGCGAAAGCGTATGCCATTTCTCTGTCAACAAAATAACTTGATTAGAAACTTTACGTTTCGTATATTTATTAATATATGAACATTCGTATATAATATATTTATTAATAAAACACCTTTCAAAAGCGAGATGCTTTAAATATATTTATTATTCAACTATTTGATTAGCGATTGCAATTAATTATTGCATATTAAATCTACGCAAGTATTAATTAAATGTGTCTTAATTACATTACCGGAAATAAATTTGTAATAACGGAAAGACATCGTATCTCTCTACCTTTCCGTGTCGCGCAAACTGCACAAATTGGTGCTAAAAGATTAAATTAATTTGGAAGTAATAAAAATGCGTCTGTCGGACTAAATTTCCATTTGCTTGAGATTTTGCAGAATTAATATGATTTCTCCGTGCGACGATTAAGCGTCGTGTCGTACCGAGGCGCCAGAATTCCGAATCGACTTGACCATTTCGTAAGTTGCAATTTCCGTCCCGAAACGAATTCCCAAAGCGTACCGGCTGTCGTCGTGCCCTTGCTTTATAGCGTGCAAAATTATTTTATCGGTCGCTGCTGTTCGGGTGTCGCGCGAAGGAGCTCTAGACGTTAACTATTCACACAGCCAACTCGTAAACTCGAACTGTTCCGCGTTCACAGTCGTTAAAACTACTCAGGACCGATAGTCGGATCGGAAAAGTTTCGCGGCATCGAAACGCGCGAATAGTTCGTGTGTCCGCAATACGGACCATAAATCGCATCGATAAACGGACAATAGCGAAACGGACAATAGCGAATGAGAATACACGGTCTCTCACGCTTTCTTATCACATATTTTTTATCGCATATTTTTTAACTCTTTTTCACTCTTAATATCTTTCGCTCTTAATTCTTATCATTCTAACGGTCTGCTACATTCTCGGATAGCCGGAGAATATCGGCCTAACTGTACGCTGGCAGCTGTCCCTTCCCAGCTTTCGGCCGTGTTCGGCTGAAACTTGCCGTTCTATCAAACTCTTGGCAATTATGCAGTCGCGAAGTTCGCGCGCGCACTCGCGCGCATGTACATATAAATATATGTATGTGAGTATATATGCGAGCGTTCGTGCGAACACGAACGCGAATACGAGGCGCCGGTTTCGCATAATAAGGCCCTTCGTCATCCGCGATGAACCAAGGAGCCGCGGAGTTGGCGAATGCTTCAATAACCCGGCTTGAATAATTTATTAATGAAGCGCATGCGGGAGACATTGAATTATGCTCGTTATCGCGGCTTGTTTTTCGCGACGCGAGAACATTACGCGTCGGTAGGGAGCAAATTTCGCTTGGTGATTCGCGAATATTCCCGTATCTCGTTTGATGAAACGTGTAGATTATGAAATGGAACACGAAAATAATCCGGATATATATTTGTAATCATATATTGTAGTCATATATAACTAGCGGCCATTTGTGAAATGTTATAAAAAGGGAACCAAATCTTTTTATTCAAATCTCAACTTCCGGATATATTTTAATGTGAAGCAATTTATCCAATGGTTTTTCACTAATAGAATTAAACAAAATCTGTCATTGAAGATTTATAAATCTCTGTTATCCTCCATTAAAAATATATTGTGCATGACAGGAAAGCGTTACCATTATTTAAAATGTATGACTGATAACCATGTAGGTCATACATTTCCTACATATCCGATATTTGACTTTATTTGTGTTCAAGTTTAGAATTTAAAAATGGCAAAATTTAAATGTGATTCGAATATTATATATTTTAACGCGTAATAATAATAATTTTTGCTTTTTAATTATTCGAATTTTAGTTCAATTTATTTTTTAAATTTTAGTTTTTACATTTTAACATTTTCAATAAAATTATAGTACATGTAATAATTAAAAATAATATTTATATTAAAATGAGGACTGTGCATTCTATATATAATTTTACGTTAAAACACATAGGAAGTTAAATATTACAACATATTATATTATAACAATATTAATTAAAATAATAATTTGTTTTAAATAGAAAAATTCCTAATGCTTAATTTCCATATCATATAATTTTATGATGTCCGTAATAATTCGGTTATCTTTCGAATTAGTCCGATATCAATCGCAGCAATTAATGCGGTTATCGTAAAAAAAAATATAACAAATCACGACGACAAGAATAACTCTTAAGTACGCGCTTTTAAAATTTTACCGTCGAAATCTCGTCCGTAGAATACGACATCTTAAAAGCTCGCAGAAATTTACAGCTACCCGCTTGATACCTCTTGAACGGGGCGGAAATTACTCTTCGACACGCGTAGAACGTAGCGCGCTTGCTTGGCTGGCGACCGATATTCCATGTTGGAAGAAATATATATATATATATATATATATATATATAGAGTAGGTCCCCGATTTCATGAAAACTTTGCCATTAACCGCGCACCTCGGGATAATCCTTCGGAATTCCGGTTACAATGTGTTAAAAACAATTTCGTAAAGTTTACTTCCACGTTTCCGCCCACATCGTCTCGTCGGGCCGGGCCGCCGAAGAATCCTTCTGAAATTTCCTGCGTCGCGATAAGAAACGCGGATAACGGGCAAACAAACGAACGAACGAAACGGACGGACGAAAGTTTCGCGTGGGCGCAAAACTTGGAAAATTTATGAGGACCGAGTCGGAAAATTCCGCGGGCAGGTTGGGGGAGGAGGACGGGAGGGGGGGGAGAGGGAGGCGCGTCCGGAAATTGTACTTCGATTCGTTTTACGAAGTGACCGATATCCGATAGAATGTTGGAGATAGGAGGACGCACCTAATACGCCGTTCAGTCCGCTCAAAACTTTTACAATGGCGAAATCGTCGCGGTCAACATTCCCAGCGTGGCGATCGCACGGCCCGGCGGTCCGGTAAATTGCGCGCCAGAAAACAGGATCATTTATCCGAATGTATCGCTCGCAGTTGACATTCATTAAAAAGTTTCGCGACGCGCATTCCGCGACGCGGAACGAACGCGCTTACGAACGAGTGAGCGATTCAATTAATTTCAACAGTCACACCGACGGAGAAACTTTCCTCGCGGTACACGTCACTAGTATTTTAATAACTTTCCATGTGAAAATATCCGCGGTGGCACCAGCACGCGCTGCATGGTAAAGCTCTCGTTATCCAGATCACGCCCGGGAACTCCGGCCGCTTCCCTCTCCCCCTCCCTTTTTTGCCTTTCCGGTTCGCGTGAAGTAGATTATATTCGCTGAATGAGACTTGATAGATTGATGGATGGTTTATTTATTCCCGTGGCATAAATCCCGAAGAATCTTTTGTAATAATGGGTTTACCGCGTAACACAGAAGCAAGAGTTGACGTAATAAAAATGTATAGCCGGTTTGCCGAGTTCCGGTCGGAAAGATAATGCAACACCTGTCACGACGAGATTTCGCAAGAGAAAAAAAATAACGAGATACTTTCTTGCAATATCAATCTCTCTTTTTCCGTCTGATGGCGTTTGCGTATTAACGTTGAAATGTTACAATGAGATTTCACCACTCTTGAGAGAGAGAGAGAGAGAGAGAGAGAGAGAGAGAGAGAGACTCCTGTCTTAACCAAGATGTCTTTGCATTACAGGCGAGCGACCGGAAGCGATGCAGACCGGGACCGCGGGGCCGATATTGTCCTCGAGTTGTCTATTGGTGTCCCTCATCATTTTGTACATATCCTCGGTGTAAACGAAAGCGGAATCAACATCAACGGTTGAAATTCACATCCGTCGCGGTATGTTCCTCTTACGTCGAATACGTTTTCCACGTGCGTCCACCCAACAGTTGTGATCGCGGATTCGAACCGCAATTTGTAAGGGACACAAAAGGATCCCGCAAGAATGGGTTAAGGTAAAGGAACGCGTTGCATGCGATAATTCATGATGCTTTTAAAAAAAAGGAGAGAAAACTGCCAATCAAGAAAAAATAGTGATTCCTCTTGTAACTAGCAGCTCTCAGTTAATTGATTATTACTCCTCACCAAAGGCAATGTGAATTATAATCCGTCAGCGATACGCCAGATTACGTGATGCGTACCATATAAGAAGAAAAGTGTAAGAGACAGACGTTTACGAATGTAAAGATCCCATGAATCCAATCATTTTCTTTTTTGACGTCAGGTAAGGCGATGTCGCTCATTCCTGTTATAAAAAAAAAAAAAAAAGAAAACGAAGAACGCTCACTTCATGAGCCATTATATTCTCGACCTCGCGCCGAGCTCGTGCGTCGGAAATCAAGACGGAGAAGTCGAGTAGGACGCATACTTTTATCGCACGCATTTCAACCGCGGCGGAATCGTGCACGTTATCGACGTGTTCGGAGAGGGAGTCTTTCGGTAAGAAAGGCATTTAGTTAAGCAAACATCGATGCTAATGCCGGAAGCGCGGGCGCTTCGCGGTAGATCTGGCGCGCGAGATCCGCCCTCTCTCTCTCTCTCTCTCTCTCTCTTCTCCGCAAACGGGGAGGGAAAGGGCCGCCGCCGACGAGGTCGGGCCCACCGATAATCCAGGTAATCCGCATCGAGAGAAACCGATTTACGAGAAGCGTTAAAGCGAGGAGCGATTGCCTTACGGTTTACGCTTTACGAGCAGTCGAATCTTGGGAATGCAAGCTACGTGGATAGGATTCAATGGAAAATAAAACGTGACTGGAGTGCTCGATCCGGCAATTTTCCGTATTTCATAAAATTGCCGCCCGATAATCGGCTGCGGACGCTCACATACTCCCCGATGCCATCTTTAGTACTGGCGACGCTTCTCGCAATAAATTTCATCGCGATTTGCCGAGCTGGCGCGGACGCCAGTCCTCTCTCCTCGCGATTAGTTTTATATTGCGTTTGGAGATACCTCGAATTTTGACACTTTTCCAAAATCGCGTTTTACTGTTATAGATTTTATAGTCGTCCTGATAGGATTTCGTATAGTCGGCGATCGAAGAGTTGATCGATTTTATCGTCCTTTTTGTTACATTCAATTCTGTGATTTTTCTTTTCTTCTTCGACAATCACTATGATCGCATAGATTTATATTTAATATATTAAATACAACATATTTTTGTTAATAAAAAAGACATCTATACTTACTTAAAGAATATTTATATCGCTTACATTTATTACCGCTAATACTAATAATTTGAATTTTAAAAAGTTAAATTAGCACTAAATATTATTTACATGTTAGGATATTATTTCATCGTAATGGAATATTATTGATACTATACATTACACATAAATTCTAACATATGCCATAAAGACTGAATGAAATATCTATTTCATGTTATTGTTTATACTACAAATACTTAGTCGCTCTCAAAATTAGATTGATTATAATTATTAAATACACATTAAATAATACAAAACGATTAATTCGAATAATTAAAACCATAAAATACATTTGCTATAAAATATATTTTAATGTGCAAATATAAATTTGAACTGATAATCAAATAAGACATATTTTAATATAAATTTTAAGATTAGATGCATTCGCATATTGTGGAAAATGTATCTGAATTCATGCTCGTTCGATTTGCAATTGGATTAACAATACTGAAACTCAATAATTCAATGCAATCAGCATACACTCAGTTTAAGTAGCCTATTGTTACGTACTTTGATTATGGCCCAATTTTCTATCGTCCTCGATTAGCTGTTGATTAACACAGCATTGAACAGTAGAGAGATAGATTGTCAAAACACACTTGACATCGGCGTTTCATTGGAGTAAAATTCAGTTCACTGGAGTAAAATTAAACGTTAATAACCAAGATTTAAACATGTAAAAAATATGAAATATTAAAGAATTCTCAAATATATTAAGTACACAAAAATATACGACAAATAAAATTAAAATATGTCACAGTTGAATTTAAAGTTTAATTTAAAAAATTAGTGTTCTATTATTTTTCTTATAATATAATTTGATAGAAATGAATTTTATATCAATTTCTATTAACAAACGAAAAAAGTTTTTATTATTAATAAATGAAAAAGTTAAAAGGAATAATAAAGTTTTATCGAAATACATGCGTTTACGAGAGATAACACGAGTTTAATGCAACAATGTATAGCATCAATAAATATTTGTAATTGTTCCATTGCAACATGCCAAAAATAACTAGATGCGGTTATTGACGCGGTGCGTTGTCATGTGTTGGTGGAATGTAATTACCAAAAATAGGTAGCAATAACGCACACGGTAGACGCTGTGTAAAAGTTAATCTTACAATTGCATATAAATGTGAATGAAACGGTTCAATAATCGAAGCGAAGCCCATCGTGCACGCCAATTGAATACAATAATCGCCAGCGATTATTGTAGGCCAAGCATAAATAAGCGTTCCGTCATTGGTGGCAAAGCGCGTTTTAAATTTTGATCATTGATTAGCTCGGAAGAATCATATAGACATAATTATTTCTCGATATGTTTTTACCTTCATTTTGCAATCAATTTTACTCATTTAGTTTCATATATTAGATAATTGCCATGTCTCGTTGTATTCTATTGTATTTAAAAATAAAATAATATGGTATACTCGCACAGGTAAGTGGTTTCTTAAAAGAATACAATTTGATAATAGCTGTTATTGCTGCGTTCTTTAAAAACGAGCTGAATACAATATTAAATGCTGTTTGCATAATGGTATTTCATTAACACGTTATTATTCCTGCGATGGTTGTCTTATTACATTCTCAATGATGCGACTGGATTATCAAAGAGAAACATAAAACGCTTTTTTATATTCCATATTTAATTACGGACCACGCTTAAGATACGTAAATTGTTGTCCTAATTAAATTCGCAGATATTGCGAGAGAGAGAGGATTATATGCAGAGAGAGATTCTGAAATCGGCGCAACAGAGCAACGATATCAACGTATCGATATAATTTTTGCATGCGTATCATTTCGTCGGCAGAAACCTCAAGAGAGTCGTTGATCAAATGTCGAGCACTCCTGTCATCGTCTGTCTAACGACATCATCAGTCTAACGATCGTATTGCAAGACTGACGGAAGAACCGAGATATGAAATGATGTAGACAGATGGGCGCGATAGTCAGATAGGGTGGGTAGAAACGGAAACTGAAAGACGGAACGCGCGGGAGGCTTCACCGTGTGCAAAATACACAGACACAAACATGACGCACGTGTTAACGCGTTCATCGGACACATGTTGAATTCACCTAGCCGTGTGAGTACAAACGCACACCGTCTCGGGCACATGCTTTCTATCTAGCTACATACGGATTAAGCCTAATGGCGACCTTAATCAGCGACGAATACGTCGAGTCGGCCGGTTTCGCCGTTCAAGTAAGCGCTCGCAATCGCAACGCTGCCGGCATTAGCATCGGCACGTACCAAAGCGAATTTGTATATAATGTCTGTATTATAACTTGCGCGAACATCACACTCACACCGCCTTGCGAGCCTTTCCGCATGGAGAAACTTCGAAACGCGAGCCGACCTCTCTCCTCTCTGGCTCTCTTCAAACGCCTCCGGGCCGAACGTGACACAGAGACATCATGATTCAATTTTACAATGAGCGATAGAAACAGAGAAGAGAGAGAGAGAGAGAGAGAGAGAGAGAGAGAGAGAGAGAGAGAGAGAGAGATAATTTCACTTTCCATTTGTGTGTTTCGATGTGATATCCTGCCGGATAGCACTGGCCAACGATGATCGGCTTCCCTTCCTGATCGGAAAAAGCTTTGCTTCCTGCGGAAAGAGCGTACCAATCATTTTCCTCCAATTTATTTTAAGTTTTTCTACATCCTTTTCTACTGTAAAAATATCTGTGCAACATACGGTTTTGTTTAATATAATTCTTAAGTATGTCTTTTAAACAGAAATGTTGATACAACATAATTTATTGATATGATAATTGAAATCTATTTTCTTTTTATTAAAATATATTAAACATAAAATTTGAAAGAAGGACGTTTTTTTTAAATATATGCTGCTTATAACATTTACGAGATGAAACAAAATTAATATATTTTCTAATTCTAAGTGAATATTATCGATGAAATTAATAAAAAGAAAAAATTTTGAATGCGCAATTTACCATGTATTTAAATTTTTGAATAATGTAATATTTATAAAAATATTTTCAATTATCATTCTTATAAAATTTAAATTTTTCTCATCTTTAAAATAATACGTTGTGATGATGTTTTATTATTCAAATATATCTAGCATTATTTATTGGGTGTATTATTGAGTAACCGTATATTGGACAGACAGATTAAGAGCAACAGCACGTGGATAAAATGTGTCGCTCATTTATTTGCCGGTGTATTTATTTATTTTGCCAACATCGGCAGAAACGTCGAATTTGCTAGGGTCATTCGGAAAAGCCGATAAGAAAAATCTTCCGTTGCCGAGCCAGTGCGATCGGACAGTATTAAAATATCGCTCGGGCCATTTGCGCTCGATGAAACAAAGTCGCTTGCATCTTCGCCCTCCTGCGCGACTCCGATACATTGGTGAGGTGAATGTCCCCGTCTGGCCCAATAGAATTTTTTAAAATTCGGCAAGGATAGTCGCTTGTCAAAAGCGATTAAGTAATGTAACGAGTCGAGAGAGAAGCGATGAAGGATAGAGATACGCCCATCCAGAAAAGTAAAATATATACTTGTAGTCTTCTTTTTATTTGTTACAATTTTGTAACAAATTTTCTTACAATTGCTAAGGTTTTTTTAAATTTTTGTATGAGATTGCGAGAAGTTTTTACAAAATTTCAGAGTAAACTTTTTTATATGGAATGGCGGTGTACTGTGAAACGCGTATCGAGGTCAGTTGTCTTTTCGTCGGCGCACACGCACAATCGTTTTCGTATATGTGTCACCACTTGAAATCTTCCTTCCATTTCGTTATTTGCATCGCAAGATAGCTAGCTTACTCTATCCGGGTAGAAAGATCTATCACAATTTATCATGAAATCTCACGAAGTTCTGTAATAAAAATATTTACATACGACCATCACAGTTAACAATGTTAATGTAAACTTCCGTTTTAAGAACTTTTCAGAATCGTTATTTTCTCGCAATTATTTCTTTTAAATGCGCTTCTAAAAAAAGGGGAGGGGGGTCAATAAAAAGGAGAGATGGGAAGGCTCATAAAAAATCTCGAGCCAGCACCTATCAGCACCTTGCCACGTGACTACTACAGAAAGAGCACATAATTTTGAAAGAAGAGCGCGAGAAGAAAGATAATATTTCGGAAGTTCTCTCAAGGGACGAACTTGCTAGAGTCACGCTTACACGTGTGGTTCGGCGGTGGAATATACGGCCCCCGAAGACAATGAGAAGTTGGGAGAAAAATAATTGCACGGACGGGAAGGGCGGGCGGGTTACGAGCGTCGAGGCCGAAACAAAAGTTTGCTGGCATTTTTCTTTCTTTTCGGCGGAAACTGGGTGTAAGAGATAGGAAGCGCGCCGTTGAGTCGCGGAACCGAGTCCGCAATGCGTGCCGCATCGATTTTCCCGTTATCGGGCGGACGTCTGGGAGACATATCGATGACCCTGTTGTTCCGGTTAAGTGCAAGATGTTTGCAAATGCATACAACAGAAATTCCTCACTCAGTTCGCAGACGATTTTTTTTCCCTCCTTTTTTTTTTTATATAAAAAATAAAGCGAGATGAAAATACTATCTAGGTTATAAGCAATTAACGTAGTGGGCCGCGAATAAATTATTTAGCGTTTTGGATATTGGCACGTTTCTGTGATTATCACCGCGAGTAATCCGAGAAAATAAAGTGAGCGCATTACACTCTCTTAATTTCATTTGCACGAACCAAAATAAATGCAGTCTCTGAAATTCAATGTTTTGTTACACGTAGGTATTCTATTGCGATTCATTTCGTCCAATGCGATACTAATAACATTGTTTATACTAATGTTTCTTTTGTTAATAAATGCTTATATTTAATCGAAGAACCTGATCCTTAATGAGGGTTAATTAAAAGACAATAATTAATAGTTTGTAAATGAAGTTATTCGTTGTAAATGAAGTTATTGTTTAATATTTATATGTATATTCTGTTGTCATGAAATCATAAATGTTAAAGTACATTAATATGAATTTAAATTAGGAATATAAAATTCGGCTGTGATTAAATAGCTTGCAAATAATATTAATGTTGATCCTATTTTCTTTATTGCAATTTACAATAAATTATAAATGATTACAAGATATTTTTAAAATATTTGTAATGTAAAAATATCAATTCTATTATATAAAAGAATCCTAAATTTAACGGCCGGTTGTTCTTTTCGGTCGCTTCGATTGTGATAATGCTTCGTCTATTTCTTTCCAATATAACTTCGATTCCTTCAGGGCAACGATTAGCCGGGTTAAATCCATTGGGATTCGGGGCAAATCCAAAATCAAACGCGATTTCACGCAAACCATTACGCGGCATTCATCATCTTCCAAATGTAACTCGGGCGCAATTATTGTCCGATTCGGGCGAAACCGCTGGCAACTGCAACGGCGCCAAGCGCGGATCGCCTACCTCTCTCTTTCTCCGTTCGTAATATTCCTTCCTAATAATACGAATTATTGGATGAAACACCCGTTTTATTACGCGGCATGTACACACGCGAGCGAAATCCCGTCGACCGCAATCGAAGTGTCGTGACCGAATATCGTACCAGGCATCGCGTGGCCTCGCGCAAAAGTTGATCCATAAATGAAAACGAATGGAACTTAAGTTAAAATTATCTACCATCCACGAGCGTAACAGAGTAATAATTTCTTCTAAGTTTTTTTCAATTACACAAGGTGCAATAAAATCACCACACGTTGTATTAATCGCAGTCTCTCAAGCCAATTTCGAGATAATTTTCCCTTATTGAAAACTTATTCGTTTTGCGACATGCTTTTAGCATTTCATATTGTGTTCTCAATTTTATAATATTAAAATTATATTTATATATGAAATTAAAATTAATCTAAAATTGAAGAATGTAATTTCATCTTCTACTTTCCCAAAGCTTAATTCCGATTTTAGATTAATTTTTGAACCCATCGATACCTCGAAGTTTGATTGATCAAGTCATTCCGCATTGGCTGAAGAATTTGTAGTGAATAGGACACTCTAATGCGTAAAGTAAAGGCGGATACGTCCCGACTCCGCGAGCCGCAAAATGAGGTAAACGCGGCACGTTGCCCGCTCGTTGCCCGAATTCGGAAAGATGAAACGAATTCGAATTTTGTTCATTCCACGTGGCCGGCCGAGTCGAGAATTGAATTCCAGGCGCGATCGGAATCCAATTCGAAGTCCATGGTTGTCCGCGAGCTCTCTCTCTCACATCCTCATCCTGATCTCCGAACTCGGTGAGGAACTTCGCGCATAGTCAAGGCGATCGTTTTCCTCCCTGCATCTTCATTTCCAAGCTATCTTTCTCTTGGCATTGATGGGCGCAATCTTTCTCCCCCTTTTTTTTTCCTTTCTTTTTTTTCTTTTGAGTGCTAGAAACGTTCTCGTAAATTCTGGGGCAACGGCACATCTAAACCGCAATTATTTGTTTGTATTTTCGTGTATGAGCTTTGTATAAAAGATAGAGGGAATATTTGTCACGTGCACTATTCAAAATGCGATTTTCACTTTTCACCAAAGAAAATTAGAAAATGGGGAGTTTTAGCGATAAAACATCACTCGCCTCTCTCGACTCGTTCGCATCGTGATGCTAACGTTCAATTTGCGCGGCGCAACATTTTACTGCGGACACAAATACGCGTCAAATTTCGCGATAGCGAAAACAGGTGATAGGCGCCGAGAGAAACTAATCATTAATTAAACTGTAAATTAAATGTCGACGAGAATGCGCTCCGACAACAATGCGACGGACTGGAACTCGACGAGCCGTAGATTCTAATCGACGATTTTGCTAAGTGCAGGCGTAAGACGAAAAAAAAAAAAAGTGAACGCAGAAGAAGAAATCCGTAATCGCAGTGATATCGTTAGAATAGATAGGTATATTATTGTACATACTATGATATTACGATGTTTACTAAATAAAAATGTTGAAAGGAAATGGAGTGGTGGCCTGCTCTTTTGGGCGGAGCTTGTAGAGCCGCATGTACATAACGTATCCTAAAAAATAAATGCTCCCTCTGATAAGTCTTCATCAATCTCTCTTCATTGATAGAAAGATTAATTCTATTTTTATGATAGACATAGTTTATCGTATTTTACAATTACACTTATTTTAGTAAATTGCATTTGCTTATTGATTTAAAAAATTAATGTATTGTATTTGTGATAAATCTTTTTTATAAACATGTTAAGCTAGAAAAAAAATTAAATATTTGAAAAGGTCTTTTCAACGAAGGAATAAGAATGTCTTCTTCTTACTTGTACTTTTATTATATACATATATGTGTATGCGTGATAATATATACTACATGATTTATCATAAATGTCAATTTAATTCCTTTGCTATTATAAATTGACAATTTAAGAATTTATTCTATATCTTTGATCATGTACGCGACGAAGAAGCGGGAGAAGTTTGTTACAAAGGTGATGCCGTAACACCTTTAGAGACGATCAGTCTGAGAGTATATTTCCTTTGTTACAATCTCCACCTTTGAGGACATCTTGATGCAATCGTGAAAACGAGCGGGTCCTCCAAGAAATCCCTTTGCTTCTTTAGACCCGCGTCTTCTTTATCTCGACGGCTGGGAATCTTTTATCGAGAATGCTCCTTTTTCGTCAGTGATAAGCAACTAAGAGGTTTCAAGGGACGCTGTCGAGCAGCATTTCTGACACCATTTCGCCAGGCAACCGCATTTGAAACACACGATGGCGAATTAAGGCCGAGGAAAAGTAAACGCGGAACATCAAAGCCCATCAGGTAAAGCATTCTCGCATTATTTATATCCGTTGTTGTTGGCATTACAGTGTTTTTTCCTTTAACCCTTTGTGCTCATACACTAACGTAACGATCGTAAACACACAGAAAGCCGATTCTTTGTACAATCGGGAGTATTAACGCGCACGCCCGCACCTCTATCCGGGATGCCCGTATTCACAAAAAGACTTCACAACGCGAGATCCATCGATTCTCTTCGTTCTTTCACGAAGTAAAGAAATTGAGTTCTGCTATTAATTGTGTGAGCGAAAAGACAAATAAAGATGATAAAAAATAAAAGATAAAAGTATTTTCTGAGTATTATAAAGAAATTTGTTCGCTAAGCGTACATGTTTAAAAAAAAAATAGATTTTGTAACATACTTCGTTGAACATAATTTGATAAACAAGAGTACCGTTGTAAAGAGCATGCATAATGTAATACATAAAAGAGAAAATTTAATTTAATTTAATAATTCCGATGTTATAATTCCGATATAATTAGTAATATTAAAAGATAGACAGTACAATATTTACAAAGCTTTATATAAACAGAAAAATTTATAACTTTTTTTCATATTATTTCCTTCTGTATTAATTCATTAGTACACAAAGGAATAAATGAAAAAGCGAGATATGTATAAGGTTCCACGAAAATGTTGGTGTAATTAAATCTGAAAGATGCTTGTGAAATTAAAAAGTATAAATCGTATCAGGAGAATGTATAAATAATAAAACTCTGAATAAGATACGAATATCCTCTTCTGATGGAAAGAAAAATTTAGATGATACGAAATACCTGTCGTCTGTTAATTGAGATCGTTCTGAGAGAAGTTTCAAATAGCATGTTGAATATAAAGTGCGTTTTGCAATTCATTTGCGAAAGGTTATTTTTATCTCCAGAGAGAGCAGCTTATCACTTGCTTTAACTTTGCTAATTAACTTTTGTACAGAAGTTTGTAAAGATTTGTCATTATTGATTTTTCAAATGTAGCAAAAATGAATCGACATTACTAAATAAGAAAGAAAAATAAAAAGGGATAAAAAGTAAATAGATATATTGCAAGAACTTTTAATATTCCGCTATGAAAAATACGAATAATTTTTCTCCTTTTAGCCTTTCACGCTTGTCAGAAAATTTTACCCGGCTAATTTAGTTCTTTCTTGAAAACGAGTGAGCTACAAAGCGCACTTTACATACAACTGGCACAATCGTTGCCTTTTTCCGGCCGTTTCCGCTAACGGAATCGGTATAGGACTGTAAGATTATGGAAATTGAATATTTAACTACCACAGTACGGTCCGCCAACTTTTAATAACCGCGCACTGGCATTGCTCCAAATTAAGGTAACTGGTCACTGGTGGGATATCTTCCTAAAAAAGTTTTTCATCGCACTGAAAATTTCAGCGCTTGTTGCACTTCTCTTTATCAAAAAGAGAGAAAGGAACGTAAGCACCAAATGCTACTTTTATGTTATATTAAAATATTATGTTATATTAAACAACAAGATTTTATTACAGGCGTTATCATAAAAAACAACATAGCATATATCAACTACAAATATTAAAAATTCAATAATCGTATATGACAAATAATTTAATTTATTAATTTTTACAATACATATAAACATAAATTTACGCATGATTAATTATATATTAATTTATAATATTTATTTAACTAATGAGTTTTTGAAAATTGTTACTTTGTGTTAATTTTTAATAGATCTAATTATAGAATATTAAATTTTATAAATTATATAATTTTATAAATCATATTTAAAACCTTGTGGAATATTAAAAACAAAATATGAGATTCCATATAATACTTTCCCCATCCTTTCTCCTATTACATAATCTTATATTTCTCTTACCATTCTATGTATCTCTTCAGTATTCATTAGTACTTCAATTTACCCGCTTCGTTGCTTTACATTTTGCAAACAGCCTCAATTTCTCTCCCAATTTGCAAGAGACAAATCCAAATCGGCTGCGATCAATCACTCCGCACTCATCCACTTGTAGATGCTCGACTCGGCGAAGCGTAACGCGATATCCCTTTACAGTTAACGAGCGTCGTCTGCCCGAAGCTCCCTAACAGTGTGTCGAGTTTCAACGTTTGCAGCAACCAAGGTGATGGACGTTTCTTCAGTCAGAGAGAAAGACCTAAGAAGCGAGTTCGCGAGATGCCAGGCGATTTTGTGCCTTCCGCGACAAAGTGCCGTGTTTCAAGCCACGACGAGGACACGACGAGAACGCAACGATCCGCTGAATGCGTCACAAAGGCGCACGACGAACTCCCGGACGTGTGGATGTAACACGAAATACAACCGCGAAAATTGTTACACAGCCAACCAGCCAACTATACAACTAGAGGAGACAAAGCAAACATGGAGTGGCACGTGCCTTTAGGCAATCGCTACACAGCGCACGACAAGACAGGAAACTAAGGTATTAAACATGACATGCTACTAATTGCATTAAAGTAGTCTTTATATGTACATGTGCATTAACCGAGTTTATGATAAGTCTTTACTTTTCAAAAAGAATTATGTCACAGCCAGTCATGCTTACGATAAGATTTAACAAATTTCAAATTACGCGTACGTATTTGTCACTTTTGAACATTGTTGTAAACATTGTTTCTTGATCGTTTACCAAAAAAAAATTTATATTATTAGTTTTATGTATGATAATTATGTATTTAACGAGGAATTAACTTTTTGATAATTTTTTAATTCACACTTGATGTAATTATTTACTATAATAATGTTATTATATCGTTTCATCATTATTAGCTTTATCATGATATATTCTACTGCTACTCGATCGCTCAACTTATCGGCTCATTAACTCCTCGTACCAATAATCCTTAAAGCTGTTTGAGAGGCAACTCTTCGAAATTTCGCATAATTTATACAACAGAGAAGAATTAATGAAATTAACTTTGCGAAGATCAATATCAAGAGGATAAACATCTATGTATATCTAATCAGCAAGAAAATGTAAAAATATATCTTTTAAGGTTGTGTACAAAAATAATTTTGTTATTATAAAATATTTTAAAATATCAGCTATAATAAAAAAATAATAATATTTGTATAATAACGTTATTATAATACAAATTACATAATAATAATAATAATAATAATAATAATAATAAAACGATGTTCGATATTTATTCAACAAAATCATTCTAAAATTATATCTCGCACATGAAATTAAAAATATTCTACTGAAGTCAAAATGCAGTGCTATATCCTCTTTTTATTCCTGACTCTTTCAACTCTGAACTTTCTTGGTTTTTTTCGAATGAAGGAATTCTACACGGCAAGTCGATTTTCGCGCAAACATGGAGATATAGTCGACAATTTGTAATTCTATCGTGTGACCTTCTCCATCTTTTTCTCCTCCTCCTCCATTTCCTCTTCTCGGACTGACGGAGATGACAAAAAACTCTAATTACATGGGAATAGTAAAACTCTAATTACATGGGAATAGTCGAAAATGCAGTGCTCGATCAGGACGACAATACGCGTACGGTCGACCATAATCCTTTTTATCCAGACGGCTTTATCGCTTTCCTGCACGTTTGGTGAAGAACGAGAAACGCCCGTCCCAGTTTCGCGGTTAACTACGAATATCAGTCCAGCTTCAATGCAGAAGCACGCCACCAGGACGCCCCGTTTCGCGTACATGCTTCGAATATCTCGCTATTTGCGCTTCGGACTTTACGGCTCCCGTGTGAAACGGTCTCGGCGCTAAGGACACCGAGAGTAGGAAAGGGATGAAAGACGTTCGCGCACGAAGAGTTAAACAGAGAGGAGGATACTAACGTCGCTGTAAAACGGCACGTTTGTACCGGAGATGTATGGCCGGGAGAGAAAACGGTGGGAAAAGGGTGAAGCGAGATAGAGGGAACGTGGACCTACACGAGAATCGGTTGGAAAAGAGAGAAGGGAAGAGGAGGGAAGGGAGGAGAGGGAGGAAGAGAGAGGCAGGATGGGACGGGCAGCGTTTTATAGCCTGATCTAGATGGTCCGGAACGTGGGGAGAGAAATAAAAAGGATAGGGAAACTATGTCGGGGCTGCTCGTCGTGAGACGCCTGTTGTGCAGATACGCTTTTTCCATTAAAATCCGTTCCTAACACCCGCCGGCAAATGTACCCGGGGCGAGGGGTACACACACGAGTCGTGAACTTGTTTGTGACACGGGGGTGGGTGCTCACGCACCGCGATAAACCGTGATAGTTAACCGCCTGAGATTCTTGCCGGAGAGTCGCGCGAATTTATCGCAACGAAGATACAGTTTGCGGAGAAATTGCCCGATTCGGCGGCATGGGCAGGAAGAGGATGTTATACGACGGGAAAATTCACGATGCGATATGATCGCAAGCTGATTAGGCCGTTAGCGAAGGAAAACTTTAGTTTTCAAGACTTCCACTTCATTAACCCGAATGCAGAGCGACGCAGTGCCGCGTTTGCATAAGTTCCCTTATGAGACTGTTGAAATCATTTTACTTCTCTTCGGTATAATCCCTATAAGACGTAACCTGTTTGTCCCCAATCTCTAACGCCGCATAATTTCACATTGCCTTAATCGTAATGTGGCCTTTAGAATCGTTAATATGTATTTTCCTAAATGTTTCCTTCTTCCTTGTAATAAAAATGTTATAAAAATTTTTAAACAACTAGCGCATTATTTTACCTCTCACGTAAATATTTGTACATTAATTAAATAATTTAATAAAATTATCTTTTCGTTGCATGCGAAGAATCACATATCATATATTTTAACTGAATAAAAAAATAATATAATATAAATGCAAAGAAATTTGAAATTTTGAAATTTTTATGAATTAATATTTTTGTAGAATTCTTGTTTTTAAAAATAATATAGCATGTATTAATTATCTAATTACAATACATTACAATATATTTTTTTTGTTTTAATATTCGCTTCTCAATGCTGCTATGATAATACTTTGTTTAGCATAACGTCGTATTAATTATACTTCTAAATCAAAAGAGAAACTCAATCAAATATAAGTAGAAACAACGATTTACAACGAGTAGATGAATCTAAACAGAACATAGGGGGGCAATATACGGTATAGTTTATAACCCGGCCGCACTAAACCGATATAAACTTTCTCGTATATACTGCCAGTACCCGTTTCATAGATGAACGTTTACGTGTCCCTATATCTCACTCTCTACGTTTGCGGAATTACTGATAGGCTATAAATAAGGCTATAAATAATGCTATTATAAGTATAATATGATAAAGAAACTAGATAAAATCGGTAGCCTCACAAAAAGCAGGAATAAAAGTAGATCGATTCGAGTAGATAAAATGATATATCTGATTTAGATTGAATTTTTAAATAATGTGAAGTCTTAACAGCCAACCATATCATTGCTAACGATTATACATTAGTATCATTATTTAATTACAACATTCTTCTGTCAACTGTTATTGGAGAATTTTTGATTAATTAATAACAATAATTGCAATTTGCTTATTTTAATCTCCTAATATGTTCCAATAAAATTGACATATTTAGAATAAAGCAAATCACTAGAATAATCAGTGAATATAAATTTCCTTGGCAGCATTTTTTTTTTTATAAGGTAAACATTATTGTGTAAAGAAATATCGCTTTACTCTACTTCTCATTTTATATATACATAAGTCGGCGAACACAAATCGCTCGTAATTGAGTTACACAAGAAGTTTGATAATTTCACTTGGTTACATAGAACTTGGTTCATCTAAACCTGAGCAAATCACAATAAAGTACTACATCTACTCGCGATGTAAGAGTGTTGTGTAGAGACGTCAGCTTCGCCGAACAAAAGGTTATTAGATCCTGACGATTTCGCTTGCGGGGCCGATCCTGAGGCAATCCGTGAAAACAAAGTTTCGCCATGAAGTTTCGAGGGAGGCAGATATCATCTTCTGTACATCATCGTGTAAGAGCCTCGGGAACGTCAGAGATAATTAGAGTTTCCGGGCAAGGCGATCGCTCCTCCGTGGGCGATGATTCACTGAGAGGTAACGGCACGAATATTATTGCGTCAGCAATAAGCGATTCGTCACTGGTAACAGCTACGAATATGTACTTTGTCATCGATTATGAGACGTTACACTCGGTCTCTCAAATTGGAACGTTGCGGACGGAATATTCGTCGTAATGTACGATGCCTGGACGTCTTGATCAGCTTTCGGTTAACATGCTCGCGCATATATGTACATGCGAATGTGTATGCGCACCGTAATAGTTCCGCACGTAGTTGCACGTAGATGGGAGCAATTTATGCAAGTTATTATGCCATTGATATTTCCGCGTCTGAGAGATAGAGAATCATACAATGCATCACGCTGGATGAGTCTCGTGCTTTACGTGTATCGGAAATGGAACGTAGCAACCGCGTCTACTGCAGCTTGCAAAGGCGAATACGCGGGAAACCTTAGGGAACCTTTTTTTCATTAAAAAATTAAATTAATTATGACACATATAAGAAGAAATTTCATTTTAATTCTCAAGTCTGGAAATGAATAATACGAGAACATTTCTCAAGTACTTCGTGAAAAAGGACCAAAACGCAGATGCGACTGATCGCTTTGCTTTCCGAAGTGTCTTCGAAACTGTCAAGATTCCTTTGTTTCATCGTGGTTGTAAGACGCAAGCCTTGCCCTGTGTATTCCTCGGGTTTCTCGATAACTTCCGGCATGTCGGTGCACTGGCTGGCGACGACGTGCTGCGGGATTTCTCTCAATGACGCGCACCCGACGACGGTTGCGTCTCCAAGTCTCGAAGTACACGCCAGAACTTTGTTTCGATGGGTCGACCGAGGAGGAGCCATAACGTCGCGTGTAAGCGAGCCGCGAGAGAGAGAGAGAGAGAGAGAGAGAGAGAGAGAGAGAGAGAGAGAGAGAGAGAGAGAGAGCGGAGTCGTCAGGACTAATAACCTTTTGTCGGGTAGCCGGATGGAAACTCGCGCAGTTACACGACGTCGACGTCGTGCCGTGTTACCATGTAAATGGACGTCTGAATGTCCTTGGCAGGGATAAACGAGTCTGTAGTCCGGCTATACATGTAGCGACGACAAGTTCGGTGCCATCGATCCAGCCGGCGAAAGCAGGTCGGATACTTTCTTTGGACGTCAACGGAGTAACCCGTGGTTATCTCTCAAATTCGAAGACAGCCTAACGATTGATATACCCGTCCTTCCCGAGAAGCGAGCCTTTTCATTCTTACCTGATTCCGCGCGTGATCGCTCAGTCGCGTGGCATTAGTACTTCGTTTGTCTCTCGTGGAATGGATGTTATCGCAAACGTAGGTTCCAGCTTTTCTATATTGAATAGCTTATTCGTTTAATATTTGAAACAAATATCTTGGATATATGTATATAACTTTGTTAACTTTGTAAACGTTACTAAAATATTGAGGAATGTATTTTTAAAAATTAAAACTTGAAGAAAATGCGACAAAAAAATATCTCTCAAAAATTTTAAAATTTTATATGATCCCATTATATAATTCTGTCAATGCCAAAAAAGTTTTTTTTTAGAACGGAAGGAGCAACTAATTACTTTGAGGGAAGATGACGTTTAGATAGCCCGTAATTAGCAGCAGATGTTACCGACGAACACTGATTATGATCTTTGTCAAATAAAGCGAATATTTTTTTTAATTATAGAATCATTTTTTAACCATCGCAGATTTGTGCTGTGGCTCGAAAAAATTATCTCTTTTTAATCCTTCTTCATATAAAATCTTTTTTTTAATTTTGATCTAAAAACTGTGTAATATAATATTTTTAAAATAAAACTTTCTTCTCTGATAAAGAATTAATAGCCTTGTAACGTTGTTAAAACATTAAATTTACTCTGTGCTTTACTTGCTACGGAAGAAATGTTTATAAGAGTGTGACGTAAGGGATGAAAGACAAAGGGTGAAGATCAAATTCGCGTGATTAAGTTATTCGTGTATATGTACATGGCATGCACCAGCGCGCATGAACGTTGGGTAGGCAATGTGCACGTGAAACGATAAGCGTACTCAATTAACGATTCAAATCAACCGTGAACAATTGGCACGGGACTGAAATTTACTCGTTGAATTCTAACGGCGCGTTGCAGGATATGAAGAGATTAACATGGGATAATCTGTTAGGATACTAGAAACTCATAGGTCGAGCACTCAAGTAAGAGAAAAGATTAGAAATAGTCTAATGTTTTCTAAAGTATATTTATGTCTTAGTAAACTATCATCTATCGAAAAAATTAAGCTCAGATCTGTGCGTCACACCAATGCCTATTAAGCACTGTTAAACAATCTCGAAATTTTGATAAAAAATATAATTATTTTTTTATTTATATTCTTCATAAATTGTACGGAGAATTAAATTTTTATTTCTTCTCTGTAAACTTTTTTAATATTAAATTTGTGGACAAATGAAAAATCTTTTTTGCATCAAAGCAAATCTGTTATAGCTTTAGTTAAATTATTAGATATGTGGTTAATTAATTATACACCTAGTAATGAATTTACAAAACATTTTTTATTACTTAACTATAATTTTTTGTGAAATATTTTTATATATTTTGTGAAATATATTATATTTCTAAATTTTTCGAATATATAAACGTTTATATAATATTTCTATCTTCTTTGAAAGTAAAATGCACGAAATATTCATTTACGATGTCTTATTTATATTATTTTGATAGATTCTTTTCCTCTCTCTTTTATAGTGACTTAATTAGGTTATGTAAGCTTCATTTTGAAACATTCTCATCCTTCTTTGAGATAAGAAAATCATAGGAAATAAATGGGAAATTGCTTGCGAATCTATTGATGCCGATGCATCATTTGACTAGTTTCAAGGGTTTGTTTTCCAATCGAGGCACGTCCTCCAGATAATAATTTCGCGAAGTCGACGTTTCTATCTGACAATCCTGAAATTGCGCTTAGATCTTCGTCGTTGACACAACGATGGAAACGTTATGTGAAACATGACGTTTAATGGAAATAGATCGTGTGCGTATACGTCCGCCTGAACGATCGATTTCGGTCGAAATGTTTAATGTAGCTGGCTATTTCGACACTGAAGTAGAATGGCATATCTATGATCTTGATACATTTTACTTACTCTTTTTATATTTTCGTTACACCATATTATGTTGTTCAGACATAAAATGACATTAATCGTTTCATAAAGTAAACAACTCAGTTTTCCTTCAAAGGAAAATACATCTTATACATTTTATCTAATATAAAATAACTTATTTTTTAATACATTTTAATTCTTTTTCTTTATCTTCTTCTTGTATTTAGAGTGATTTTAGAATCGTAGAATATAAGCCAAGTTGTTGTAACGATTTTAAAGAAGCTACGGAAAGTTAGTTTTCTTTGGTGTTTCCTGATTTTTTTTGAAATCCTTTGAAGTATCGAAAGTCTAAGGGCTTTTGAACAACTTCATGGCTTGACTTGGTGGAAATGTCGTTCGCGGCAGAGCAAACATCTCGATCCGGCCACTAAATCGTCATAAGCGCATTGCGCGCAATCCCAATCCCCCGTTATATAGCACTCTCGCATAGGATTGCCGACTGTACGGAATACGTAAGTGAGCCTGTGTCGCCGATGTGTAGCTTTACATGGTAGTTTTGCGCTCGAGCGGGAAGGATATGGAGGATGATGGATAGAAGTGCCTCCTGTAGCCAACGGAATCACTACCGGATAATCCGGCGCACTTGATTGGACGCCCCCCTCCGCAAAATTGATTGTTATACAAGTGGTGTTATTGAAAGCGTGATGAAAATTTAATGAGAAATAGCTCGTCGGAAATATTGGTCTTGCGAGCGAGTGCGAGCACTTCGTGCCGTAAATTTTCCTCTGCTTTAGCTTGCATTAGAAATTAGAAAGTCAATCGTAAAGAAGATGGCTCGTCAAAGATAAAACGTCAACGTTTTCTCAGGTAAACGCTACGATCGATATTCGTAGTCGACTCTTATATTTTTAAAATCGTCTCAAGATGTCATAAAATAAATGCAAGGCCGTGTCTTAAGACTTAAGAACGTGAAATAAGAACGGATTATGAATGGATTGTAAGATAATAAGATGAAGTATAATAACTGCATGTGCATCACGAATTCTCGCTTCAAACGCGTTACTTCGCTGGCCGGAATACGGAGAGCATCGGGAAGAAAGAGGAAATGTGAATTATTTTATTTACTTGTTCACGGTGTGCTGTCACAATTCAAAGCGATAAAGGCTCACGGAAGCGAAACGATATGAGGCTGTGGAGAAGTGGTGCGAAATAGGACGAGGCGGACTGGAGCCGCGAGCGGAGCCGTGTCCCGAGGTACGGGCTCTTAAATGGGCTGGGCATAACGGCGTGAGAAATGGTACTGTTTTGACAGTCGTCCGTTACGCCTGCCATTGCCCGTGTCGATATTAATTCCGATATACCGTATATATATCTCCCTATTTTCCGTCCCAGATTTTAGTCCTACAACAACGCTAATGGTTCCGTTAATCACGCTTGTGTACGTCCTTTTGTCTCGCGCGGCTTGAACAATGCTCCGGTGAGCAAAAATCCTTATATATCTTTGTCTGCGTGACGTATTTAATATAATCGCAAAAGTCATTAATTGCCACTTTTAATTGTCCCTGATGAGTTATAAGAGATTTTATCCAAGTCATCATGAAAATTTAATCTTTTTCGACAATTTGAAATTTGAACAACGTGGATTTCTGATTTAACAGGTAATGAATATTTTTAATAGACAATGACGGAAGATATTTTAAAATCATTTTATCTCGGATGAATCGTTCATATGCCCGGTAGCATCTTAGAATGTAATTGAGGTCAAATGCGAGCTTAAGCAGACCTAAGCGGAGATTTAACAGACCTATCTCACATCTGAATCGATCCATTGGAAATGTACTTGATGTGCTGTATTACATGGTATTGATTAGACAGCTGTAACACAGGATAGAAATAACTTGTATCGATTTTATGTAAATCTGACATAATTTTCGATTGTCACATTTTTAGTGGTTTCTGCTTCAAAGATAATAAAATATAATATCACTTTGTTTTCTATTCAACATTTCATCATATAAGTTAAAACTGAAACTATAAAAGTAAATTAAAGTTGTATCCATGTTACATTAAAAAAAAGCACGTTAATCTTTTCATCATATAATTGAAACTAAAAATTTGTTTTTTTCCTGATAGTCAAGTAATAACTTTGTGCACTTTATTTGAAAAAAAAAATACATTGCAAAAATTCTGATTGCACTGCAAATTGTGAGTTCTGTTTTTTTTTTTTTTTTTTTTTTCCTAGAAAAAGAAGATGGACAAAACGCACGAAATATTGCGATTGATGCCTCTAATCTGACCGAACCGAATGGTAAATTCGCAGTGCAGTCGCGCGCAGCTTCCTCTGCCTGTATCAGAGACGAGAATTGTTTTTGCGAACATAGTTATTGAAATATAATAGCATCGCGATGAAACGCAGCGGCCACCATTTGCGTTTGCCGACGACCGGTCTAAGTGCATCCACTGTTGTATACGGACTAAATGCTTTATGTATTAACAACGAGATCGAACTTGCGCATGAAGCAACATCTTCGAATATACTGAACGTACGGTTGTATCCCCCATGGTAATTGCAGTTAATTAGCATTCGTTTGATATTCTCCGCAAAAAAGAGAATTTATTAAATGAATGAAAATAAGAGAGAAACTATCTCGTGTTTACATCATAATAAGAATAATTACAAGATGTTGTTCTATGACGCTGACTTGTAAATTGAAAACAATTTGAATTGTTTTTGAATAAAAAGGAGCCTTGTTACACTCAGATACATAATAATTGCAAATGCAAATGATCGAAACCATTTTGTTTGCGCAATCGCAAATCTGGAAAAACATAATTAAAGCTGCGGGCGGCTTTCGCTCGAGTATTAAAAGCAGGATGATGTCTTTGCGAACGATGATCACGGGCGATTTCATGCAAAATCTTTGTATATGCAATGACAAATTTAGCGAAAAAGTACGCTTGCTCGCTCATATGCAACGATATAGCAAGGCGCGCAATGTTCGCGGGCTATGCACGCGCTTGTTATAAATGAGCGCTTTACGAGGCACTCGGAGCAATTACAGTCTCTGCCGTGTCAGCGAGTTTTATCGTACCGGCTCCGAATTTATGGGTCTCTGCCTCATCCGCCGTCGGAATATTTTTAGCTTCATCGGTTTACGAACGACTTAACAACCCTACACACATACATACACACAGAACCCGCCTAACTCTTTCCTTTCTGCAGGTTCACGCATGGGTTAGGCAAGCATAAAAAAAACTGCGAAAAAAGCTTTCCCTTAGCTTCTAATTATATATAAAATGCGAACAGACGTGGTGAATGTAAATAAAAAGCTGTAGAAGCTTTTCATTGACGATAAAACAAATTTCTTCTCGGAAATTCTCGGAAATCTGTAAAAAAATCCCACTTTGCTTTCAGATCGTGCTGTCTAGATTTGTAGAAGTTTCTAAATTTATTAGTATGTTTTATTAAATATATTATCTTAAAATATAAAAGTCCAAATATATATATGTTATTTAATTGTTTATATTTATATTAAATTACTATAAGACTTGTATACTTTTCATTTAATTCTTCATGATAAAATTTATTTGGTTTGACAAAAATAATTTTGCTGATTCTTTCATTTCAAAAATTTTTCACGTATAACAAAATAAAATAATGAAAAAATTTATGATAAAAGAAGACTGCGTTACTTACAAAATAAAAGACAAGTTTTCAAATGTTGCAATGTTAGTTACAAGTTTGCTGTAAAACTAATTAAAAAATTTGAATTATACTTATAATCAAAATTACTTTTACTCATTTGAGTGTAGAATTGAAGTAACGTAGGTTTTGCAGTTTCAATTGTGTAAATAGTCCACGTTGTTTGTGGTACACCAATACGCATGCCTCGATACCGCGTATGTATGAAAATCACTAGAAACATATGTCACAGCTGTAGATACGTATCGCCAACATTCCTGAAATGTTTAACGCGCCTGGGGGTAATGATATCAAAGTGCAGGCCAAAATGCATGGCGCGATGCAGACGAGTTTTGAATGCATTTCAACGGGCCGAATTCCGTTGGGCGCGGTCGCTCTCATGAGGCTAATTTCGTTTTCAACCTATTAAACATGTAATTGAATATGTGCGACTCTCGAAATACCTTTCACAGCCTGATCGAATATTGTAGACTCAAAACATTTCTTATAACGAAATTACGCGTGAAATAAAGGTCATGTTTAATCGCCACCAAATATTTTCTGATTGTGAAACCAGCCGCGCGATGAGCATAACAAAATTATTCGGCTCAATTATAATCTGCATGTTTATCCGACATTATTATATAAAACAGCGAAACAATATCAGTGAAGAGAAAATCCTCTTTTTTTTATACGATTTTTACAACAAAATGAAAATTATTATAATTAATGCATTATACAATAAAATATTATTAAATTAATTATTTAATATTATTATTATTTTATTTTAATATTATTTTAATAAAAATAATTTTAAAAATAATAATTTTAAAAAATGCGACTTTTTTAAATATTAACTATTTATCAGAGGTATTTTTCTTGAAATCTTTGAAAACATTTGGGAGAACCATAATATTGGCTTTTTTTGCTGTTGAAATAATTGAAATGCCACAAGAAGACAGATATTTATTTTTACGACAGAAAACATCTAAATATGCCCAAGAGATTATACTTTACTGAGATTATACATACCACAGCATGTTGCGGTATTTTAGTGATTTTGATCGACGCGCATATAAACGTTCATAATATTCTGGTCGTACGATATGCACTAAATCGCCCAAGAGTGGACATTAATGTCCACTTTGATACAGTACATGTATAACGATGGCAACGCTTGTTTCTATCGACGCTATTTACCTGCTTATTTAATTAGATAAAAAGCAGTTAAAAACTTTTCAAGACAACAATTTGAAATGATTAAAAAAATGCCTTGAAGTGGTTAAGTGCAATATAAAGTTTTGATAATTTATCTTTTTTTGTTTAGTATAGTTAATAATAATATATTATATATTATATAAATATATATATATTTATATATAAATATATATATTTATATATTATATAAATAACTCAATGCTGAACGATTAAATTTAATATGCATTATTAAGAACGTACGTTTATGCACGAGTGCTTCCGACGTGCTCAAGTTAATAATAACGGGGTGCGTACGAAGAATCGCGCGTCTTTAATTAAATCGCGAATTATATTCTGTATCATGTCTCGGTCGAAATCTGATTTAAAGTTTAATCAAATGACACAATGAAAAATTGTAAGATGACAGTAAGTCATATTGCATTTTATATTTTCTTCAATGACAAAGTGTTCACTCGCAGTTCGAAGAAACCAACTTAGAAGCTTATCAGCTGGTGTACATAGAGGCTTTTCTTTTTTTTTTTTTTTTTTTACTATGAAATATACGAGACTCTAAACTGAATTGTTCATCCCTTGGGTACTATGATATTCTGCCAACTTGCACTAGGAAAATTGGGTCACACTTGATCCAGCATATTTCGCTTATAAAAGATATTCATTTGTGAAATATATAATATTCTTTTTGATAGAAGCGCTTAATAAATTTAATTAAAAAAAAAGCTTTAAAAACAAAATATTTGAAAAAGTTGAAGCATTACGTCTAAAATATTCTGAGTGAAGTTTTGACATTTTCAACGATAAATTAACATTGCTACTGTGAAAAATTTTAATATTTTGAGTAATAACTTTCTTTTGTGTAAAGAATTGCCATAAAAACTTATAATTATAAAGACATAATTATATCATCATACATTTGTTAAATTTTTATATTAAAAATCGGCGACTGTATCCGTTACGGAAGCACACTCTACTTTCAAAGGTATACCGTAAGCTCTGCGAAATGTATGACCAACTTTTTTATGATGAAGTTCTACAGAATGGAATATTTTATACATTTATTATCCCCGTTCAAAGGAATCGCACACGTTTGTTTAATTATGCAAGTATTGAAACAACGAAATAAGTACAGGCTCTCTCTCTCTCCAATATAATTTGACAACATAATTAAATTTCCGTTCGTGCAATCAGCGAAATCCTACCTGACATTCGATTCGCAAAAAATGATAAGAATAGATTAACTTCCGTAAATATCTTCAATCGATCCAAATGAAATGAGTTTTATAATTTAAATAAACATGTCAGATTTAATGTCCAATAATAATATATTCATTGAAATTAATTTAAAATACAAGAAATGCAGAATATATGATGATTTATTTCATAATGTATTCTATTTCATAACGGCAACGAATTGACTAATACACGATTCGCACGATCCGATAATATTATATATGCAAGATTACTAAATTGTCATTTGCGAAACTTAAACAGGTTGCCGCTTATATATCATCATGTTATTTTCCTTTGATTGATGACCGTTCGATCAATTAATTTCTACGATTGACAATTAGTAAATGTCTTGAAACAGATATTTTGCAATTTATTTGAAATATAAAGTTGAAACAATAAGTGATTTGGGTGATTTGATAAGTGAATGAATTCAAACAATAGTGAAAATTTTTAATTATTATTTTACAAGATATTCATAGGTAGATAATTATTCTTTGATACGGACAATGCTTTGATACGAATATATCTTGTATCGGGTTTTGAATTTTTCGTCAATTAAAATATAATTTATCTTATATTCTTGTGCATCGCTTTTGAGCATTGAATTACACACGCCTTGCTGAATCGAGCGAGTTAAGCATTGAAAAATCGATTGCTTATTAATAGTACTGTATCAAATATGAATCAGTATATTTCGATTGCATATTTTCGGGTCAACTTTAATTTAATATTAAATAAATGTTAATTTATTAATTCTATTACACACATTAAAGCTGTGAATAATATTTCCGAACTTTTTGATCATTAAGACATTATAGATATAAAACTAACAACTTTTAGTAGTAGACACTTTGAAAATTAATTATAAAATTAATTATTAAAATTAATTATTGAAAATTAATTATAATTATAACGCAAAATGATAGAGAGAAATAATCAGCCGTGATTTTATGAAAAACGATAAAGTCTTAGCTTTCTGACGTCATTTTTTATGATTTTTAATAATATTCATGATTCTTCGACTTGCAATTTTGATGAAAATAAAAATCTCAGAGCAAAAATTTAATTTCTTTTTTTGTAGTAAATTGAAAATATCTTACTAACAAGTAAGGCGAAAAAATCAATCGGGCATTCATTACAAGTGAGTAGAGTTTTAATTTTCTAACGAGATCAAGATCATTTCGGTGCAATTTTTTGCGAGAAGTTATTGAAGATTATCAGCCAGGTGATCTCGATCAAGTTCTATGATCAGCCAGCACTCCGTGTGATAATGGCATGTTTCAAAGCACGTGTATTATACATGTTTTCGCATTTCTTTTCTAGTCTGTCATCTGAAGTGTGAATTTACAAGCAAAAAATACGCGCAACTTTCTTTCATATGTGATGAATGCATTTTCCAAACGCTGTAATTAAACAAAAAATGGATATTACGATATGTAAAGATTGATCAAAGTGATTTTTGTTTCCCATTCCGCAGATATCTATACACACATTCTTATCATAATACTTATATTCATATACAATGAAATAAGACAGCCATATATAATTGAAATATAATATATAAAAAATACTATTAAAGATGTAAAAAAGTGACAATTGTATTTCTTTTTATTATAAAAAGTAATGTTATCATTTAAAAGAAATGCCAATTGTTATTAAATAATAACTAGTAAAAATCAAATCCTATACGCAAGATCGGCGCATGAGTATTTTAAAGAATTACTGCAATTTTTTTATAGCGCGTGACATAAAAGTTTTATTAAATAAATATAAAAATTCGCTGCTGAACCAAGGATTAATGATCAATTAGTATCTCGCTCGCGAAAAAGGGAGACACAAAAGAGAAGGTGATACAGCGTGTTATCTATCGTCCTATTGTATAAATGACACGCGCAAAACGTCCCGGTGCAGTCCAACATATGTAGAGAAAAAGGAGCACGCCGCCAGTTAAAATGATGGCGGTTGGATTGATAACCATTATTGATTGCACGCGGTTTTCACGGAATCCGTTCTAAACTGTTCTCTGTTTTTCTTTTATCCCGGTGATACGCGCGCGAGCGTACGCCTCCCGCACTGAACCGCCGCGCCGCGTCGCGCGATCGACTGTACGTTTAGAAAGAAATAAAAAAGATTAAGCGCGATCCTATACAAATTTGTTTTCCGGAGCGTAAGTTAGCGGTTCAGCGACCTGCTCGAATTTTACGGTGTAGACTACGGCGCGGAAATTACGCGCACACAGCGTGCGTACATCTCACATCTACGATGCTGTTGTTTCGATTCCGTAATTCACCCTTCCCGCGGGGATCGATACGTAGGAATTGCCCTCTTCTCTCCCACGAGAGTTGCGGTAATAATCTCCGCAGAAATCATGGAAGAAAAATATCGTTGCGCTTTGAAACCTTGCACCGTAGTGCCTCGCTTTAAAAGTTTTTATCGAGAAAGCGAGTCGTAACGCAAAACTTTCGAAATTCCGCCAATGTCTTATAAATGTTTTACTCTCTTTCTCATAACTTCCCTCGATTCCTTACTTTAGCTGTAATCAAAACGCTCTCCTTTGAGTTATTCGCCAATATGCCTGAAATAAAACGTGCACTAATATCTTACGTCATAGTCACAATCAAATGTGAATTTTAAAAAGGAAACGTCCGACGTTTATTTAATTGGTGTCGTTATTAAGTTTACAACTTTAAGAAAAGCTTGGCAGAAAAGCATTTATTCTTTCTGATTGGGGTTTTCTCTGTGTTTTTAATTAAATTTTGTTCTTTCTTAAAATTACTGATTATGTCTTGCAAGAATTGAATCACATTTCTCGAGATGATTGTTTTCTTATTCTAATTTTCACAAACTTTTATTGCACACTTAAATAGCACTTTTTTAAGATTTAAACAAGAGAATAAAAATTACAGAATACGAGAATTCTTTGATTTCATTTCATAATGTGTACGTGTGTGTGTGTGTGTGTGTGTACAACAAGCCCCAAACTGTCTTGATACCTTTGAAAGTATCAAAGTTACCAAAAGAAAGTCGGCAAGCTGCATTAGACGCAGTGGTTGGTGGTCGGTGGCAATCGGACAGCACAAGCCGACGGATAACATACGAGGTTGAAAAATTCGTGGAAAGTTATCCACTTCCTTATTCTCTTATTTGCGCTCTATTCGGTCGTCGCACACGTCGTACACGGTAAAATTTATGAATTTAATATTCGCGCTTTTCCTCGCTGATTTTTGTTGCCAAGTGTAACAGTTCCAACCAACATGTCTTGCCTTCAAATCTAAAAAAAATGAGATATTTCTATTCTGTGAATCTTTAAAGTCTACAAAAGGCTTTGTTATCAAAAAGAAATTTTATTTCTTAACGAAACGCACAATGATCCTTTTGATATCGAACTATTTTACGGATGAGCTAATTCGTACGATTTTATCTGCGAAGCATCTCTCGCAACGGGACAAAAGCCTTTGATTAAAAAGGCCAATCTCGTTTCGCTCACTTTTTTTTTTCAAAATTGTTTTCAGTCAGCTTTCGTTCGATCGCCATTTTTAGTTGATTATCGTCCTTTGCGCGACGGAATTTCGGTGCTTTCGAAAGCTTAATCTTCCGTGACGTGCTGACTTCGGCTCATTGGGAAGTTACCTGGTGTCTCGAGGGTGCGCTCGCATCTTTTGCCTCGCCAGACAAGCCTAGCGATAACAAGAGGGACGAGGGATACCATTGCCGCCATTGCCAACCCATTCTCCTGGGTGCCATTGTTCTGGGAAACCCTTCGAACCGATAAACCATCCGAGAACGGATTCGAGCCAGAAACTTTTCACCGCTTTGGCGCGGAAAATGCGTGCAATTTCGCGAGATACCGTCAATTAACGTTACAACGTCGGCGCGCGAATCAATAACAGAATGTTATTATTAAAAGTTCCGAAAGCGCGTTGCTGCATTTTTAATATGCATTAACGCGTACGTAAAATTCCATCGTCGGAGTCTAAAGCCCGGGCCCTTCACGCGCTACAAAATGAATGAATGTTCCAATATGGAAATATGGAGTTAAGTAATGAAACGCGGTTCTACGAAATATGTTGCTCTCTCTCTCTCTCTCTCTCTCTCTCTCTCTCTCTCTCTCTCTCTCTCTCTCTCTCTCTCTCTCTCTCTCTCTCTGCGCGTCGCTTTCCGTACTACTCCTCGAGAGCTTCCACTCGACACATGGCAAACTAAATTAAAACGTTTCCGTTGTTGCTTCCTATGGAGATGAAACGACAAACAAACGCCAACGGTGTTCCACAGTGAGAAACGAAACGAAATAAAATGGCTGTTATTTGACTCGCGTCTAGAGGCTCGCTGAGACCTCGGTGTCAGTGCTTCTGTGTTCCGGTTTTTATTGTCCGTAGACCCATGCCAATAATGATAAATGTATGTACGTGCGGAACGTTCCTCGTTGTTTGTGTTGCTTTAATTTTCCGGATGTCAGTTTCTCTTCTTCCATTTTACTCCTGGTTTTCAACTGCGATGTTATAAACGCAAATTAAATTTTTATTTGCGAGGCAATTTTGCAAGATATACATCTGTGTGTTGATTCTAAAATTAACATGCGACGTTATATGTAGAATATATGATTTCAATTTAGCTTCAGTTAATTTGATAAGCGACATGACAAATACATCTCTAGATAGGTAGAGTGACAAAGTAAATATAATAATGCGTCTCTTGCGTTCCGCATTGTTACATAATCGATATTACGAACGGAATAAGTTTAATTGCAAGTTGCAATTAAAGCTCACTTATCGGATTGAATATTTTTTATTTAAAATGGATCTCCTTTATTTTTAGAATAGATCGATAGTTCCATATTAATCTCTTATCGACTTATCAATTATTCGATATCTATATTTCTATATTTAATTTCTAATATACTTCGTTAAAAATAGCATTTGTAACAGAGTTTTTTCATCAAAAAAAGAATAACGTGTTTGTTTTTAACTAACATTGGTTGTTATAGTAATAAAAAGGTAATCGAACGACTATAAAATCGCTGCACTAAACTGGATTTTAACTTTTATGTAAAACTTTTTGTGACACAGCAAAGGAAATCGATGTGTTGTATTTAAGCCTCAGACGAACACGTTAGAAGCGTTTTTCTACTTTCGTTCAATTAAACGAGAACAATCTCATCAGAATCACTCGATGGATCGAACAGGGCTAGTCCAAGCTCGATCCTCGGGTGGCATTGCTCGCGGTGTTTCAGAGTAGTGAATCGTGAAAAAAGACGAATCCCAGCAGCCGTGTGCAAAATATCTGCGAGAAAAGGACAATCATCCCGACAGAGAAGACGTGAGATAAAAATGTACAGAAAACAAAACACGAGAAAACGTCGAAGCGATGTGTGAATGAGAGATGCACGTCGCGCGGTTTGTGAGCGACCGCAATCGCCAGTGAACAACGGCAACGGTAAATTGTTTTAGCCGATCTAGAGCCGTCAATTATTCAGTTGGATACAATTAAAATTAATGGAAAGAATCATTACAGTTTTTACTTTTGGCTATCTTGTTATTCAATGATCAGCTAACATGAATTTTCAAAGTAGTCTCTCTAGAAGAATAATATATTTGGTTTAAGAGAACAAATTGTTTAACAATTTATAACATGAAATTTAAACGTCAAATATTTCAATCTTTTGGCTCTGTAAACAATGTAATTAATATTATCAATAAATACTCATTTTTTTCGCAAGATTATTTTCTTTCACAATATTTTTTAAGCTTGTTATTATTTTATTATTAGTCTTCAGCATTTTAATTACCGAAGATGACATCGAAGAGAGCCGAACAGAGAACTCAATGATTTTAAAGTGGGCTATAGTCTACCTTGATTCAGTCTTAATGCTATTGCCGAGGAGGAATGGGAAATTCAATTTTATCCTTAACCCCGTTAGTCCAAGGCAGCGTTTGCATCGGCCTTAATAGAAGTGGAGGCTATCACGAACGCGGTTTGCGCCTTTCGCGACGGCATAGCTCGAGGATAAATCGAGCGCGAATGTAAATCTGAACTGGATTCGTTTGAAGTCTGCGAATACTAGCGTGGCGAATTAATGTTAACGTCCAATCCGCCGAAGAGACTCACTGGCGTTTCCGCAATCGCGTTTACGTTCGCATCCGCGTAGGCGACTGACGAGAAACACTACGAATGAAACGACGAGTAACGAGATTAAACTCACGATAGCGGCGGCGATTGTAAGAATAACGCGGATATCAGCAATAACAAGACGTAATAGACGTGTAAAATAGACAATGCTTTTTTTCTGAGACTACATGAAATCTGTTCTCTCCTACATTTAACTCGTATTACTTTATCATCACTTGTTTTACAGTACGTCGTAATATTTCCCTGACGCTGTTATATTTTTTCCTTTTTGTAATAATAAAAATTATTACTAGAAATAGGGTCAAGTTTTATATAAATCTCAATCAAATAGCTATTATTTTAGCTATTATTTTACTAAATAAAGATTTTTGTTCAAAGATATAGATAAAGAGAAATAAAAATCATAATATGTTTTATTCTATTTTATTCTAAATTGATAAATCATCAAATTCTTATCATTAAATGTTAGTTTTAAGTATCAATTAATATCTTTATATAATCATTTTTACTTGTTTTATAATTGTAAAACAAAAAGATATGAAAAAAAAAGAATTACTTAACAAATATAACATCTGTTTCTAAAAATATCATTAGAAAATGAATTTACATATATATTGAACACTTACTTTTCTGTGACATTTTTTTATTTATTTAAATTTTTTATTTTTTTAGTTTAGTATGTATTTATATGACAAATATATTATCTTTCATTCCTACAGAACTTATTGATAAGATAACATACTACATATTAGAAATACAACAATTTACATTATTTGCAGTAATGATAGACCAAATAATTTGAAATAAGGCTACAATTTTTGTTTATCAGTTAAAGGTTTTTCTGATAAATATTTCTAATGCGTATTACATTAAGATAAAGTTATCTAATATTGCGTTCATAACGTACGTTATTTGTTTTCACACGATTACACATCTGCCGATAAAACTTATTGTCAGTTATATTTTATTATACATAAGAGTGATCATGTTAAAAATAATATTCATTATTTGTGACATTTATTTTGATAACTATATCAATGAGTTCTTACATTGAACTAGAAATCGTGTATGAATGGAAATATGTTGATTTTGTCTGGAAAAATCCGAATCACAAGAAGGAAATGACAATGTCTCATATCATTCTAGATAGTTATATTTTATTAACGTGGATATAATAATTGTTAGTACAACTTTAATTCTTATAAAATAAATGTTAATTATTAGAAGACTATCGTAAAAGATTCCAAAAAATTGCAATTTGCAAGTAGATTAAAAGTTACGGAAGGAAGTTATGGAAAGAAACTAATGATATTGACAAACAAACTTCAACATATTTTAGGTACACTAAATTCAGACGATATAAACTTTCGCATTGCTCGTACGGATATGGCAGAAATATTTATGAAAACAAATTGTTTTGATTCCTGTAGTTATTACGATAATTAACATCTTGATATCTTAAATAAAAATCTTCATAAATTTTATATTATAGAAAGAAAATAGTTTTTTTAAACAGATTATTATCTAAAAAACATCCAGAAAATAAAAAGCGTTACATAAAATCCGCTATTTTATTTCAGCATTGACATAACATCAATGACTAAATATTTATGTAAAGCAACATCTTTATTTAAACACTTGTCATTGTATATTTATCTCACAATTATAAAATAAAGAAAGAAAAAAACAAAAGTTAATTGCAATACTCGTTTTTATATTCTTTAGAATTTTATAGATAACAGATGTAATTTATTCTGCATTATATGCATCTGTAGTAGTCATTATCAGCAACATTCGATCAATGACTTTAAATAAAGTCAAAAGTGTTTATCGCTAGTATAATTAAAAGTTTTTCCCAAGAATATTTCCATATGCATTGAGTTGAAAACTCATCGTTAACATTGCGCAAGCTATATATTAATAGATTTGCACTTGCGAAATATATGTCTACGGCTAAAACTCAGTTATATTCTTGTGTCGTATATTATAACAACCATCCATTCGCTGCAAAATGAGGCATCTTCTATTTGTTATATTACTTCTAATTATTGCAAATATAAGTTTTGGTGTTGAGTTAAATGTGATGTACGAATGGAAATATATTAATTTTACTTGGGACTCAGAACAGCAGGAAACGGCTATAAAGTCTGGCGATTATGATCCTAACGTAATTGCTTTATATGATGTGGACGTGGCACCAGGTTGTATTGTTTGAAAAATTAATTAATTAAACTTTAAATCAAAATATAAAAGTAATTATATTTCATTTACGTTAAAATATAAGTATTAGGTATCAATAAATATAAATTTATTAACACAATATTTAATAATTGTTGTAATTAACATCTCATTAAATATATTTTAACAGTGATAAAAAGACAAATATCGTTACTATTGTAATAGAATAATATATTCATTATGAATATTTCTAACAGCGTGCAAATTCCATGTAAGAACAAAATTCTTGTAGATGGTAGAATGTTCGTTACTTCAGTAAGAGAGAAGGGTGTACCAGCTTCTCTGATGACAGTATCTAAAGAAGAAGAACTAAACGGTCTACTTTTGGCTCCATATCCAGATTGGTCATGGTATCAGAATGATAATGATAGTCAATGTAACGGTATTATAAGTGTTTATCGAGTGGATGTGAGTATCTTCTATATCGATATATTAATATTATATTTTAATTACATATATTTATTATATATTACATATATCTATATTGTTTTCATGATAACAATACCTAAAACAGAATTATTTTTATATCAGATAAAATGCAATCATCTATTTGTTTTGGATTGTGGCAAAATCGGGGCTGACGCAGTTTGTCCCCCGCAACTATTGATCTTCAATTTAGAAGACGATTCGCTAGTTGATCGTGTTATCATCCCACCTGACATAGCTAATAACAAAAATGGTTCTGGATTATTAGTGACACCTCTTGCTGACGTTCGACATTGTAACATAGATAATGCGACTGTAATATTTTTTTAAATCTTACTTTAATTATAACACATACTCTTTGTAATTTTTGTAAGAATATTAGTTAATACATCATTGCTATATAAATCAAGATATGATTGTTATATTAATTAAACAATGGTCTAACAAACATACATACGTACAGGTGTTTATGGCTGATATTGAAGGTTATGGTTTGGTTATATATAAAAAACACGTTGGGTTTTGCAGAATTGAATCTGATTGTATGAAACCGACTGACCCAAATTTTACAATAGATAATGAAAGTTTTTATTTGGAGGACGGTATTCTTGGTTTAACAATAATTCATGGAAGCAAGTATTTATTTTTTAATATAAAGAAAGTTATTCGGATCATACTATATAAACTTATTACATGGCAAATGTTAAGAATTTTAAATCTAGCTTTAAATTTGAATCATACTGTACTTTTATGTTTTTTTTTTTTTTTAATCAATGGTTATACATATTTATATTTGATTGATAAGAGCAAAAAAAAAGATAAAAAGTTTTCTTATAAGTAATCAATTCTATTTTGTTAGTTTTTTGTGTTTGTTAATATCTCACAAATATTTTAGAGTTATACTATGCTGCTTTGGCAGGAAAAAAAATATGTAGCATGAAAATGTCTGATTTACAAAAATGTTCAATACTAAGCGACGATGTAGCTGATGAATTAACTCAAGTAGCAGGTATATTAGATGGACAAACGGCACCGATAGCATCCGAACATTACACAATATTTTTTAGCAACATTCCAGAAACATCCATTCTGTGCGCGGACGCTACTAAAAAGTTCGACTCCAATAACACAGTAAGATATTTAAACATAATTTGTATTTATGCGATAATAAAGTATTTTGAATATTCGTATTTTACTAGTATTATTTTAATTGTGTTAATATCATAATTGTTAGTACAATTACAGTTCTTATAAAATGCCAATTTTTAGGAAATTATTGTCCAAAATGCGGAAGACTTGCAATTTGTAAGTGGAATGAAAGTGAGAAAGGAAAAACTACTGGGGTTATCAAACAGATTTCAACGTGTATACTCTGGCACATTAAATCCAAACGAAACAAACTTTCGCATTTTTTCAATAGATATATCTCAAATACGAAAGGAAAAGGAAAATTGTTTCGCTTCCTGTAAACATCATAATCATAGATCTTGGATTAGACCTAATAAACCGAAACCTTGGTTTGAATCTGATAAATCTTGGTCTCATTGGATACCTTGGTATCTTAAACATTGGTTTAATGAAAAGTGGGACACTTCATCTACTTTAATCTTTTCAAAAAATCCTTAAAAAATATATGTGACACACCCTAAGTATATGAAAAGTTTCACAGGCAATTTATGTGTAAAAAGTATAATACAAATACTATGCAACACGAAAATGTATTCAAATCCGCATGCAATAAATAAAAATTTGAAAATGTGGTAAAATATATAATACTTTTTGTGACCCAAATACGCTAGCTTTTTATTTTAATCATAAATTTGTTTTACTTTTATTTAACATTCGTGAAATAATAAATTGTTTTACAAATTACTAATTACTAATTGTAAATATTATTACAATTATAAATTTATAAATTAAGCGATCCAAGTAAATTATTTATTAAAATAATCTCATATTTATTTTTTAATAATTAATTTTAAATTTTCTTATTTTGTTAAATTTTTATTGTTTATATATTTTTTATTTATAAGCATATATATTTTTTACCTGTTTGACACATGTGCATATAAACATATATGTATATATAAATATACACATATAAATTAACATTTAATACATTTAGATCTTAAGATCAAGCTTGTTAATTTTATTTTATCAATTAACATTGCATAAGAAAAAAAAACAAATATTTTTATTATAGTATTAGGTCTGAAATATATCGTTGATGTTATGACAAAAATAAAATTTAAATAAAGAAAAGTGCTAGTGCTTGACAATGGACAATAAGATAAGAACATAGTTACAGGTTGACCTCGTTACTTGACTATGCACTTGACGTCAAACACTATCGTATTCCTTGATATGCAAAATATACTTTATTTTTTTACGTTCGTGTTTTTTTCCCTATAATCAACTTTGTTGATTCATTTAAATATGACTTATTGTTACATTTTCTCTTTAATAAAAAATAATTTATTAAAATTCTAGGAAAATATTATTTAAGAATATAAACTATTTTATTCAAGATATGTTAAAATAACATTACGATAAAAATTTTACAATTTAAAATTTTAATAACGATTAATCCATTTTTCGCTACATTTAACAAATTCAAGTAAGAATAAACCTTACTCCAGCATTAAGTGGAATAAAAATTGTTGCACGTAGAAACGTGATGTTACTCTTAACTTGGTATCAAACATTTCGTAAGTGCAACATTTCTGCTGCACTTAATGGAACCGGGTAAGCCGCACGAGCGGACTTTGCTGTTTGCATGGATGCACGCCGTCGAGGCAGGCTGCCGCCGTTGACATAAATCCAGATTCGTATGTTGCCATGCTGTAAATCCTCCAAGTATGTATGCACTCTGCGCAGATCATGTAGCGCGTCTGCCATTCGCTAAATTATCATCTATACTTGAGAACATTAGTCTTCGTCATTTTGAGTACGTAATATTAACGTATTATTTTTTTATATCAAATTAAAATATTTATACGTATAAAAATGTGATTATAACATAATAAGAACTACTAAAAACTTACTTTTGGAGTTATTTTTTTGCTTTTTTCTTCGCAATTTTTGCAATACTAAATCTTATTAATTGCTTTTTAGATTTTATATATATATATATATATATATATATATATGTATATCAAATTAATTTAAAATTAATGGATTAATTTATTATTAATTTATAGGAACATATTTATTTGAATTATTTGTATTTCACAAAATATTAGTTTCTTGATTTCTGAAGAAAATATTTATTTTAGCTAAAGATCCCATAGTCGAAGAGAAATTTTTGAACAGCCTGTATATATCAGTATCAAATTGTTCGTTTACCAGAGAGAGAGAGAGAAAAAGAGAGCTAAATCCTATTTTCGGAAGCTGAGCTCGCAACACTCTACGGCCTTACCCGATAAACTCATCCTGCATCTCAGGATTCGGAATTCTTCTTCCGAAAATACGCTTTGAGCAATGGAAGAAAAGGATGAACGGAACTGTGCGGGAGGTAGCAGAGAAGTTTCTCTAGCAACTTAGTGAAACAATAGCGAGGTTTCCACAGCAGAAACGGAAATCATTCGCACTTTCCCGCTCCAACCGCTACAGTTCACGTCGTTTACGAGTGGTTCGTCAAGAGAGATAATTTAGAGATAACAGGCTGCATTTCCCACGCGATTTTCCAGGATAATTAATCAAAAAATATTCAGCTGAAGAGCATGCACACTCGCGAAAAAGAATGACGAATTTAGGACTATCCGGGGGAAGCCAAAATATGATCTAATTTAAAAAAAGCACGAGTATATTGATCTTTCATCTCGCGATGTTCTAATTAATTAAAACTTTGTTTTAGTTTCGCCGGCTGCAAATATATTTTTTCTGTATATTTGTACAAAACTGAATATCTAGCTATCAATAGCGTAATAAAAATAACTTGAATTAAAAATAATAAAGCATTGTAGATAATTTATTTCGGTTTTGCTGATTTTTAGCAAATACTGAAATTGTAAATAGTTTAAATTTGATTCGTGATATAACTATTCAATTGCATTTAGCAGTAGAAATTGAAATCAGTTTAGATATTTTTTCACTAGCCGTATGATATTAATATTTGTGAATATATAAATAAAGATGTAAAAACGCAGACTATCTAATAAATAAAACAATTGATTCTTCCTAATATTAATTTCTTCAACCGTGACAAAGAATTATTATAATTAATAAAAGAAATTTGAGAAATTTAAAATTTAGAGAGCAAGAGAAAGAAAAAGGGGGAGGGGAGTAGTCTGCTTATGAATTCATAGTTTGAAGTGCAGAAATGTGAAAGTATTTTATCAAAATGACAAAACGAAAGCAAAAGCAAAGCATGTATTTTGTTACCGTTGAAACGAAATAACGAAACCAAGTTTAGGTAGTATATTTATTGCATCGAAGTGCATGGGGAAAATCATTAGTCCTGGAGACGTTCGACCAAGCAGGTCTCACAGTCCTAGCGTTCTGCGCTGTTTCTTTCTTCAGTTTCAATCCGACGTGAATCCAGGTCGATGAAAAACGAAGGAAAGCAGTTCGGGCACTCGATTTTCCGGACTGTCGGAGAACTTCGTTAGTCTTGGCTGGAAAACCCCGAAAGAGGGTCGTTACCTTATCGCGACGTATAAAATATTTTTGTCTGTGGCAGTCGCAACGAACTCGCTCCGGAAGTGAGTGCTGTCTTCTGAAGTTTTATGCCGTACAGTTCGCGAGGGTGGCGAATCAGAAACATAATATTCCACGTGTCCCAGTGCGTTGAGTTTCAATATCTACGGTCATTTGGTTGACGTTACCAAATATTGATTTTATCATTGGTAGGATTATAATAAAATATAAAAATGTTGTCTTGTGATTTTGAAAGAATTCTTGCAATATTAATTTTGTTCTAGTCCTAAAATTCTAAAAAAAAATACATACTAATACATAGTATGTGTAAAACTAATGTGAACTACTTTTTGTTAACAAATTTGGTAACTTCAAAGAGCTTAAAGAAATACAAGAGCACAAAGAAATAATTAAATAACTCTGCAAAGTCTTTCAACATTTCCTGGATAAACGTTCTCTCTCATGCAAGTCTTTATATTACTCCGAAAGACTGGCTTTTTCGCAAAAATTGCGCCTAAGATAGTCTTTTTTTTTTATTTTTAACATTTTAACAGGACAAAAACATCAGCAGCGGGAAACAAAAAGTATTAGTTCAGTTGGAGAACAAATATCGTGTTTCAATTGCGATCAATTGATCGTTCTGGAAAACGAACGTACGAGCAAACGCAACGCTATATCCGGTTCGCGTTGGACGCAACAAACAAGTATTGCATCCCATGTCCGACATGTTTCGCCAGTGAATTTATGCTCCACTCTCCTATTTCTCTTGACCGTTTAATACACCACTCTTGGTTTCCATTGTTTCAATCAGCATGATATCCCGCGCGCTCACTTGCATTAGAGATAAAATTACCACAAGGTTTATATATATAATTCTTGTCATTAATAATTATGTGACATTATCAACATTAACATTTTCAAAATGTATTTCCGGAATATTTTGTGTTACTATATGTAACTAAATCTTAAGTTCAGCGTGTTTTTAATTTAAACATAATTTATTATTACAGTTATAAAAAATTTATTATTATATATCATATAATTCATTAATTATATTACATTAAATAATTTGTGATAATAAGAGAAAAGAGAGTATAATATTAAAAATATAATTTATCTTTATTTTAAATTTTATAAATGTAATGGAAAAATTGGTAAAAAATTTTGATAACTTTAAATTATTATAATTATATGCATGTTTAATCATATAATAAATTGGTTTCTGAATATCAAAATTAATTAATAATTATCATCTTACGTAAATAATAATTTTAATTTCCAAAAAATATTACTTCTTAACAAATAAAAGGATATAAATGAAAAAAATTTGATGAAAGGATAAGTTACTTTTTCCAATAAAATATTGCTAATCAAATTTAATATAAAATTTAATTATTTAAATTGGTATGCATATTTATTATCGAATTTTTTCATAACTGTAAATAACATAAATTAAATTAATTCGTAAATAAAGAAACTTGCACTAATTTCAAGACTCAGAGTATTACGATAACTTTCTCGTGGCAAAAAGAGCATAGTAAAAAAGCTCATTAAGATTGCCCCGTAATGTGCAAAGTAAAATTGATACTTTTTACGCTAATTATATGTCTCACAAGGGATATCATAAAACGACCAATAAGCTCTAATTGGGACTGAAGCAAGCTTCTCCCTTCTATCGTCTAAGATACTTCATTTTGTCCGTGATCTAACAAAAAGTATTTTGCGCGCACATCTCGAAAACGGGCGAATGCATTAAATAAAATCTAGTACGACTTAAAATTTAATAAGTGAGTCAAGCTTCTAGAATGGAATTTTAGGGAGTAATATCGCGAAAATGTTGATTGAAGTGGCGCGCCTTTGTGCGACGTCGCCGGTAAAAGGTCCGATGTGACTTCCATATCTTGAGCAAGAAAGAGTGCGATGGAAAAAAAATCCGTCGTGCTCGTCTCACGGCATCTTCGAAGGCAAAGCGAGAGTTCCGCGTGAAGCATCTCTTTGCCATGTCATTTCTTTGTGTGGAGTAAGCAGGGAAAGGGAGTAAGGTGTAAGGGAAACGTCTTACTCGACATAGCTCTCACACGTTTGCACGTGTGCATGTGTGTGTACACATATGCAAGTGTCTTTTCGACGTACGCTCAGATTTTAAAACTGAAAAAATTGTAGACATGATCTTGCTTTTTTTATTTGTGCATTTCTAACGCGACACCGTCGAATATGACTAAAAGCATTTTGCCGAGACGAATCGCGCAGAGACTACTAGAATGTTTAACACACTTTGTGAAAATAATTTGAACGTTCAAAACGTAAAAAACGTAAAAAATCCCAATGAGGCGATCCATCGAAATTTTCTTTGTTTCGGAATCAATTGCGTGACAAAGAATTGCGTGACACCTTCCAAGATATTTTTCCGAGGTATTTTCAAAATGGCGCGAGGACTTTTCATATCAAGAATACCAAATCATTATTTTGCTCGTCTGGCCGATCACAACATCACGAGTGCAGCCGAAGAGACCCTTTTGTTTTCTACTTTCTTTGCCGGGATCGCTTCCTTTTGCGGTCTCGCTCTCTCTTCGCCCACTTTGCAATCCGTTCCTCGAAAACCTTTCCACCTTACGATTCCACCCCATCATCATCAGAGAGTTCTACCCGCGGTTCCGTCCGTGACTTTCTCTGTGCTGGGGGTGAATACATTTTACGGCAAGCAAAAAATCTTAATTACCGCGCCGCATATTACACAGAGTCGTTAGGATCGAATACGAAAAGATTCGCTCGAAAATGCTTTGCATGACAATAGAAATAGTTCAGCGGAAATCATATACGTCTCTCTCTCTTTCTCTCTCGCAAATTATATCTTCAGTGTAATGCCAATAATAACAACAAAAGAACTAATAATATATAAGAATAAAATATAATAATAATTCAATGTTGTAAAATAAGGTGCGAATGAGATAAGTTAAAATACAAAATAAATGATAAAGTTGAAGAAAATCTTTGTAAGCATAAAAGTCAAATTAATATAAATATTTTCTTCTATAATTATAATTAAAAAAATACTAAATTTTCTAAAAGTAAGAGATATAAGATTGTACGATGATTAAATGTGCGATTAATTTGTAGAATTTTATTCGATTTTAGCTCGACTAATTTGGAACAGATTCTTCATTAGCAAAAATTGTTTACAAAAATTTATTATTACAATTTACAGCTAGTCAGAATGACAGAACGATAATAAAGGAATAAATCTTTCGTGAGTTCGAACGATTTCTTCTCATTCACATTGGCAGACCTTGTCCCGATCGCGATCGAATTTCAATCTATGCATATTAGAACCTAATTGCGATTGTAATTTCCGTGGAAAAGTCTCGATTCAGGAGCGAATCCTCATCGTCGCTGAGAGAAACGCGGCTCTGAATAAAAAGTACGCATAAATCTTCGGCCCTCGGCGAAGCGATTCGACAGCCAATTACGTTACCAATGTTGAGGCTTTTTTGCGACTTGTACTTTGCCGATGGAAACGTTCCAGCGGCGATCCCCGAAGGAAATTTACGGGTCACCTAATATCACACCCGGAAAAGATTCCGGCGCGCGCGCGCGTCGCCGTGTCGTCGATCACATCGGCAAACAGCGTCGCCGACGATAAATTAATTGATTAATTAAATGAGGCGCCGAAATCACGGATCAGATATTTGCGCCGAGGAATATTTAATCAAGATCAGATCTATATAATTTCGACATAAAAAGCTTAATTACGTAGCTCATCTCGTATCGTATTCGATATCTAATGAACTTGTCATATTAAGCAGGATATTAAAATTAAATTGAATGAACAATTATGTCATCCGCGGAGTGCTATACACGCGTGATGTTTGCTGCCAGTATGGAGGTCATAAAGGAAATCGATCTCGATGTAACCAAATGCAAAGCATAATAAATTCATGAAATAATGGAGATTAAATTAATAACAATACCACGTTAGGGTAGTATTTCATATATTTTGAAACTACTGGATATAATAAGTTTTGACATTATATTGTTACGGATAACGTAATAATTAAAATTTCTTTGATATAGAAAATTGAAAATTAAATAAACATTTTTATACATAAGTACATATTTATATAAACACACATAAACACATTAAACTTTTCGCTTAAAATAAAATAATAAAATTTTAACATTTATTTTAACTAGTATAATATAATTTTATTATTTTATTCTTTATTATTTTCTTTCTGTTATATTGCTAATTATAATTTTAGAGACACAATGTGAAAATTCATTATTTGTAGGAGAAAATAAATATTATTTATCTCGTTTTATTTATTTTTATATATTAATAATATTTTCAAACTTCCAAAATTAAACAATATAAGAAAAATTCAACTTTCAATTAAATGTAAAATTAAAATATATTAAATTATAAGTTTTAAATCATATTTTTATAAGGCCAAGCCTGGATTATTCCATAGCTAAGAAACTCAATGGAAAATCTGGGACATTCTCTACAAAAAGCAAAGCAAATTAATCAATAAGAAGACGATATAAAGTCGCTAAGCCAATTAAAGAAATGCATCCAGTATTTACGATATCATTGGTGCAACGAACAATAGCGGTAATAGATAGCTGCACTTTTCTGTGAAAGCCAGAAGACGATTTAATCGGGAAGAAGTTCTCTCAAGGACTATATTTAATATACGTTATCCGAGTAACGTAAGATTAATTTTACGCTCCGTCCCGACCCTTGCGCGACATCCTTTAGAAAAGTCTCCTTTCAAAGCCGAAGCAAACCCATTTCAAAAACTTCTTCTTCATCCCTGCCTTAACAAACCGATTTTCCAAAGCAACTTCTTAATTAATTAAAGATTAGCATGGAGCATTCATGCATTTATTCATGCGAATGCTAAACATTCAAATACAAATCCTATTCCGACAGATCGGACTGTATATTTTATAAAAAGTGCATCGCACATGCAGTGCTTTTTTGAAGAATCTGCATAATTCGCAGTGATTAAACGCCTCAAAACCACTTTAAAAGTAAAAAATATGAAACGATATGTAATGAATGTCAATAAACTCTTTAAAAAGTATGTCTGTGTTAGATAAATATATATGCATTCAACATCAAAGCACGAATTAATAGATGTATTTTATTAATTTATGTTTGAACTATTTAGTTTAGAGATTTGCATAGGTTTATTCAATATTAAATAACTTAAATTGCAAAATGTAATTAAATAGTGATAGTGACCTATTAATCTATTTTATATGTTAAAATCAGTCTTCTTTTAACTTAAATCTCAATTTTAATTTGCATGCATTAAATTCTCTTGGTTGCATTCTTTAATTTACTTAAATTTGTATATACCTTAAATATAAGTTTTGAGACAATAAGTAATCCAAACTGTATAATTATTTCTCTTAACTAACAATCTTCTCGAAGAGAAAAACTAGGAGGTAAATTGAAACTCTTAAATTTGTGAGAGGTTATTCAAGTCACCAACTTTGACTAATTAATTAAATTCCTGCTTCAAGTTAAATGTCAACAGTCGGTACTTTTAGCTTTGACAGCTTATTAAAATACAATAAATTCAATGTTTCCAAGGAACTTTTACGGCCCTAAAGAACTTTGATGAAAATAAATGTGCTTTCTGATAAATTAAAAGCTATTTAGAGTCGACGGAAGACGTAAATCCGGCAGAAAGTAATTACTTGCGTTTTATTCCAGCAATTTTCTTATTCGACCAAGTTATTTTTCAGCTAAACTCGAAATATACGCAACATAGTCTGCACGTAAAATATTGATATAAAATATTATGTTAGAATAGAAAATTCTAAGAATTATTTCCTACTTGCAGCAAAATAAAGCATGCAGCTTCAGAATTTCCAATAGTACATACTAAATTCTTTCAGAACAGTAGATTAATACTTTTGATGAGATAATTTTATGGTGATTTGAATAACTTTGCACATTTTACATTTTCATTGTTACAAAGAAACGAATAATATCCACAGGCTCTTGTAATACAAATTACCAACACAATATGCGTACAAATAGTACAGTAATTAATAAAACACACTACGCCGTTATAACGGCGCCATTATGGCGCGTTCATACTGACCGACTTTGTAACGTTAATATTTCTGAATGCTTCCTGAGCGCAGTAATTAATTTATATCTTGAGCCTTGGAACACTTTCTAATTAAGTCTCATTCACGGTATCCCTTGTTCTAGGTAACCTGATTCACGTGACTATTCAACTGTAATTTTATCTAATTAATATAAAACTAATTTTCGTATATAATTATGTTCAAATATAACAAAATTAAATTTTTAAGAATATTTCCTGTTCAGTTTTCATATATTTCAGGGTGATAAATTATTGTGTCAAGATTTAAAAACATATACATCAAAATTTAATAGATCTCTAATTATCCGATGCAAACCAATAAAGATAAAATTAAAATAAAAAAATTGATTCTATAATGTGACGCAAATCAATATTACCTTTAATTACTTAATTTTAATACTGCAGTTTAAAATTTCAAACATCGATCAGAGCTATTCCATTGTTATACCAATTAATAATATACATTTATACATAACTTTCGTTATAAACAAATAATATAACAAACATATGTCATTGGTTATTATAGTCATTGGATTACCTAACGAGTTTCTCTCTTATATTCGATCGCTCTTGAAACGATATTAATATTAATATAAGTTTACCGTGCGAGTTATTTACATTACGAACGGAATATCGGAGTTACGCGATGTGTATAATCCAGATTTAATATCACTTGGCGCATTCAATGCAGTCGACGGGATCAATTATTATGATCAATATTGGTTCGTGTACACGATAAAAGTTAGTATGTACCCCAGGCTATATTTATGTTAATACGTGTACAAAGGCATTGATATACGTTACGCCCAATACAATGGCTGTGTTATAACAAACCACCGAATATCCGCGGCCGGAATCAACTTCCGATCGTGGATCGAGGCAAATCGTAATGCGATCGTTTGTTATTGCGTACTGACAAAAATAATATTTTTACCATTTTGGATATCGAATGAACATTACACGCATAAATATTTATATATTTACGAAGCAACAATTAAAAAGGCCTCATTGGAAATTCAAATTATGAATATATATACAAAACTCGATCTGACTCTCGAAACGGCCGCAAAAAAGAAAATATATTAAATATTAAACATTGTATATCACAGTGTATTTCCCAATGTTTGCTCTTCGTTATTAGCGTCATCATACATCGTAATTCTTGGGTAAAAAGTCATGAATTTTCGATCGTGTAAATAAAAAGTAAAGCTGAAATGATGAAATTTGAAAAATACACAAAATTTGAAAAATATATAATATTAAAAAAAGTAAAAGATTTAAAATAATACGTGTTTTTCTACTTTCAGAAGCTGAAGCAAAATAGATGTAAACATTTGGATTACGTTCCAAGTTTTAATTTATTATTATTTTCGAAATAAACAGCTTGAAAATTGGAATATCTGAGGATGCGAGTGCAGAGAGCTGCTAACACGGATTGTGGCGAAAAGCTACGTCAAAACTGGAGCATGACCCGAATGGTGGCAACCCGACGATTGGTGATCCACAATGCAACGGGTGGTTCAGTAATCGCAACACGATAGAACGGCGTGATGGGACCGATTGGCTTCAGCACTACAGAGACTCGATGTTCGATTATTCGATACCTGTATCGCATCGCTTCTCTGGTACTCTCTCTCCACTTCTATGGCATCGGGTAATTTTCTTTCGAGTGGATCTCGCGTGACGACGGCCGCAATGGGGGGAGGAGGAGAAAAGCGGAAAATGCGCGTACACGGCGACGCTTCTCGAATGGCAAAATTTTAGCTGCGAGAGCATTCGTATTCGTTCAATTCCTATTTGTTCACGAAATCGAGAGCGAAAGAGAGAGAAAGAGAGAGAGAGAGAGAGAGAGAGAGAGAGAGAGAGAGAGAGAGAGAGAGAGAAATGGAGAGAATACATGAAATTTCCTTCAAAAGAATATTGTCAACTGAACCGGCTATATGGAGATCGCGTGCAAAATCATTTTCCTGTCGCATAGAAATTCATATCCTAATATTTTATAAACGTCCGTGCAAGCAACGTAAGCAGAATTGTTCGGAAGTACAAGACAGGAAGTCCGGAAGTTAAGATACGATCAACCTACCGTAAAGAAAACGTAAAAAATAATCAACCATGCTTCCTCCTTTGAATATTTCATATTTTCATCTTGAAGCAAAGAACATCTTTGCTGTAGTTGTTGAATATAAACTGAAATTTTTTTTTAAAATTAGTTTATACATTTAATTGTTAAAAAATTATTTATTCAATGTATAAAATGCGATCTGACAATAAAATTATAGTTATATAAGAGAAATACCTATTCCATTGTTCTGTAATACTTCTCCTGAGAAGCATATCGGTCAAAGTTTTCAGAAAGATGGACTTATATCTCCGCGCATTATTTAACATTCAGAAACTGTCATTTTCCAAGTGTTTTACTTGTTTCAACTTTTATAAGCGGTTTTTAAAAATGATTTCTCGCTCTCCTGGCACAAGAATTATAAATTCCGTATTGGGATGGAGAGAAAGAGGAGCAATCCCCATTGCGCAACATGCGGATTGTTCCACGAGACGTCTCGTAAAGACGATCCAGTGCGCGATCGAGAATGCGCGCACAGCTCCGATATAATGGCTGCTGTTAACAACGCGATAACGTGTAATCGACATTTCTGACAATGATGTCAAAATAGAGCCGCGTGGCAAGTGCTCGTGTATCCGAGATAGACGGCAAAGCAGCTCGGCGAAGTGTCGCGAATTTACGCGGCGTACCGAGGCTAGGTAATAAACAATAATTCCGTTTCGTAAATGACGTATCGTGATAATAAGCGCCGACCGGCTGACCGAACGCGCTCGCGGTTATGAATCGCCGCTGTGAATCATAAACGAGATATTTCTGCTATTTCATGTAACTGCACGCGTATAATGAAAACGCGATATAAAATATTTATCGCACGCGACGCGTTCACAGAAGAATGACGTCCGCGTTTAGCTTCCCGCGGAAAAGAATTACAATATAATTGCGAAGTGCGGATTCTTTTTTTTTTTTTTAGTTTTAGACCCTAGACGAAAATTAAAGCACCGGTGTTTCTCGTTTATTTGTCGTTTGTTTTCTGTATATCACTTTTATTGACCAACAACAAATCTTCCACAACGCTTGTAACACACGCAACGTTCCATTTCGACGAAATTATTGGATCGATCAGCTAATACTCGAATTTTGACATGGTGACAAACAGTCGACTCGATAAACGCTTGCGAACTAGCATTAAGAGACGTATCGAGCTCACAAATTATTGCGACGCATCAAATCCATTTACCTCTCGTTAATCTGAACGAAATAAATCGTGACGCGTTCGATACTTCAGTTGCAAATATAAGCGACTGATCAATGTATTTTTGTTTAATCACTATATAATGAAAATAAATGGCATGCGTATGTAAATGTATGGAAAATAATACACGTGTTGTTATCACAAACAACTTAAATTTTTAAAATATAAAAGATCTAAAAGAAGAACAGATTATATGAAAAATCAAGACATAAAAAAATATATCATGTCATACTTATTTCAGAATACTCATTCTTATTAGTATAAAAGCAGTGTTAATTTATAAATAAAACAGATACAAAAAATACAGATTTCATATTTTCTGATAATATTGCAACAAGAATTCAATATTAAGAGAATTAGCGTTTAAAATTAATTAAAATTAAATATATGTATATACATAAATTATTTTAAATAAAAAATATCACTCTTCGGTTTCAACAAATTGATTGATTTCTGCAAAGCAATTTTTAAAAATGTTTGTAGAAGTTCTAAGTTCAATTTTTATTTTAATTTTCTTTTTAACTTTATTATTTTCTAATATTTGTTTTAATTTTGAAATTTTTCTAAAAATGATATTGTTTTCTACAATAAATTTACATTTTACAAATACTTCTGTAGACATAAGATCCATCTCAGATATAAGATATTGCATTGTTTATACTTACAATCCAACAGTAATAAAAGTTTTTATTGTATTAAAATTTTTGCCCCAATTCATTTGAATAGAAATATTTTGTCCCATCTCGAACGCATTATAAAGAAGGAAATTGCTTAAATGGTTGCATTTTACATTATAGAAAAGAGATGAATGGAATTATTTTATGAAGATATTTTTCGTAAATATTGCAAGCATTACATATTTAATATCTCCGATAATAATTCTATTTCCGCGTTAGTGTGCGTTTCATTAATTCTTTTTGTTCTAAATATTTTTTGAAAATTGTAATCAGTATTATACGATGTGTCTTTTAATATAGTTTTATTAACGTTGATCATTTTATTTTTATTTATTATAATCAATTGTTATTATTTATGTTATTAAAGTCTTTTTAATTTAGATTATACATATTTGTTTATTGACTTATATAAATTGTGTATGTGTATTGAAAATTGTTACTAATTTTGTATACCTACAAGATAGCCTATATAATTTATTATTTATTAATGAATATCCAATAATCCATGATACCGTGTGAATTTCTATGCATATCACATTATTATTTGTTAATCGCGCTATTCAAATGTTACAGGCACGCATACATTGCGACGCTAACATTCTGAATTTGACGCAATCACATTTGCATGTTACAAACATTATGCTAACTATTCGTTATGTGCGAGCGTCGTTACTCCCTCACGTATTAAGTCGAGAATTCAAATTCCCAACTCACATACCAGACTTTATTACGATGCTAATCTTCTTTTATATTGTTTACAAGATCGCATTACCGGCGCCGGCATAAATCTTCGACACTCGACCTCAACTTAAAGAAAAACAAGGGAAAGAATTCGTTCGCATTAACATTTACTTTCAGAGATACCACAATGGCCACTATTTTCCTCTTACTTTATTCCCATCTCATCCCCCGTTCGTCCGCCCCCTCCCTTCACCCTCCATGCTTCTTCTTCGCTGTAGGAGGCCTCATTTTTCTCTCGTTATACGCCGAGTGGTGAGGCAAAGATCGCGGGGACCGCAGAGAACGACTTACCCTCCATTCGTAACATCGTGCACCCTTGCTTTTGTTAGCGATAATGAGAGAACCATTCATAAAGAATCGTGAGGGCGTCTACTGCAGATGCATAAGCGATGTCTTTACGTTATCGTTATGAAGACGCATACTGCGCATTCACCAAGAGGCGAAGGGCTGACCTCGGCATTTGCGACCTTAGCGTCGCGATAAATTGCGACTCGAGACTTAAACACGAGGTAAACATGCGGTGAGAAGTTTACAGATCAGTATCATCCCAGGAAATTTTCTTCGCGCGAAAACACCCCTAAATACATTTATCGCAGATAAATTTTTCAACCAAATTTAGGGAGCTTTTTTGAAAATCCTAGAATATAGTTAATGGACTTTCAATAAGAGAGATCCGATCAAGAAATATGATTTTAATAACTCGATCGATTTCATTTTATTGGAAAATTGATAAAAAAAAATGCGTACGGTATATCTTTATACTCTATACGCAATTTTTTTACAAATTTTATGTAATATAATATAATATATATCTATATATTATATTTATATTCCGTCTTCTCAAAATTTGATTTTCATTTATGCATAACGAACGATAAATGTCAAGTGCAATTGTTAAAATAATGATGTCATTTGATGATAAATATTACACAGGACTTCAATCGCAAAAATAAATTTGGTATTCGAAAATACATTATAAGTATCTATTTATAGAAAAAAATGGATAGGGTTTCCTATCATGCGGCAATTAAAGTAAGTCACAAAGTTTCCAATATCGATCGAAGTAGTGAAAGTAGTTTCATTATTTGCATTCACTTCCAGCTACGAGCGAGTGCGATAATAATACTTCCGGTGTTTTCATGGGAATGAATCACCTCGCTAGGGTGAGATATGAGAGGGGGTGGCCGGATCGGATCGAGCCACCAAGTCACACTGGGCTTAACGGACTAACAAGCCACTTTAATATAGAAATGCCGCAGCACGCTACTAACGAGCCCCCGGGGCATCGTCCATACGAAACGAAGCAATAAACGTTTCCAATTGTTATAGGGACAAGAGTTGAATTCCGTGGAGGTACGGTAGGGAAAGGCTACTTCCGCGACTTTGGCCACGCGATTATTTACGATAAGTATAGATGTTTCGCTCCGGAAGTCAGATTTTGATTTTATCTTCTAGCACTTTCCTTCCTCATAAAAAATTAATAAGATCAGAACGAATATGAAAATTGATAAATAATATAGGAATATGGAAGAAATAAAAGAAAATAAAATAAATATTTTTATAAAGTATTTACAAATAAATTATTTATATTTATTATATATCTATATAAAAAAATTAAAACATATAAATCAATTATATTTACATTTATTCCATTCTTTTACGACATATGAGGAATATTTGTTTTTACAAAAATCTAAATCTGAATATTTTAACGTTTTTAAGATAAAATGATGCGACAAAAATCTAAGATATTGAAGATGTACGTGTAAAAAATTTCGGAAATGGGCATTTCTTCAATGGTATCGACTATATGTCGATGTCATTGAAACGTTCACCGGTACACGCAACCGACGCGCTAGGCGCCGTAAATTTTAACGCGGGACATCGACGCAACTTTTACTGTCGTATGAAAAACAGCGAGTTTACCGCGCAACAGGCGGCGAAAGATAAGTCGTAACGTTGCCATTGAATAATGCCCGTTGCACGAATTTGGCTAGGATCTAAATCATCCGGCGCGGAGTCCGAGGCAGATTGTAAATCTTACGGCGTTACGGTGACCAGATTTATCGTAACCCCTGTAATCCTCTTGGTTCTCGGCGCATTTGTTGCATCCTCGGTATTATTAGCCGTGACGTTTTCCACGGAGATAACATAATTCGCCGGAGCTGAGAAGGAACAGACAAGGGGCACGCCCGAGTGTTCTTCTACATGGACGTTCTTTGACATCGATTCAAACATAAATTACACACAAAGAAGAAAAGCCTAGACTTTCCCAAGAATTGCATTTCTTTGACTGGCATGTAAAAAACATATGCTAGCATAAAAAATTGTGAACCTTATTGTACAAAGACGATTGTAAAGGACAAACGTTAGAATTGTACGACGTGCAGTATCATTTTTCTCATTTATACATTTCTCTTTTATACATTTTTGTTTTTAACAAGAGCTTAACTTAAAAAGCTTATTTTATTAAATTTTTTCAGGGAGGAAACATTCTAATTTTATATCGCGTTTAAATTATTAATATTAAATTATTAATAGATTCCTTCTTTCTTTTCTCTAGAACGACGTCAGAAAACTGTCGACTAAATCGTTTTCATTACGAACTGTATTATAGTGAAGACACGACGTTTGCTCATGTAAACGCCGTGTTTTCAATTATTATGCGAAGGGTCCTGGATGAACACTCAGAATGTCTTGCTCTTACCAATAAGCTGCAACTAATCGGATGAAGTCCGGTATAAAGCGGCCATTTTGAACGCGCTGGATCCAAGTTGGATCCAGAACTCCTGGCCCAATCTCTCTTAGGATGCTGAATACGAGTCATAACATGGTTCGTTAGCTTATATAAATATGGAGCATGTAATTTGGAAGACGATTTCCGCGATAAATTTATGCGCGCGGTCAGCGCAGTTATGCTTGGTTTAGCCCTTTGCCTCCTGTGAAATGAGTACGGGCGATGTTTAGCATTAAACACGAACCGTGCAACTTGGTCTTGTGCAGATAGAAATAACGATAATGTCATTTAATATGGGATAAAGTCGCGCGTAAATTGAAACGATAAAATTGCGCCAATCTTCCTGCTCTTGTAAATGCGTTGGCAATCTACGCGGGCATTTCCCAGGCTGACGCTAATCAGAATGAAGAACAGGGAGAAAGGAAGTAATTTTGTCATGAAAATTAGATTATTTCCTGCGCATAATATCAGAATTTTCGCAAGATTGCGACTGAACGGTAGAAAATTGCGAGCGTTTAAAATCCGACACCGGCTGGACTATTATTGTTAATGTACAACGTTTAGGTTTACAATAAGGTTTGCGAGTGATACTAATGTAAAATTTAAATGGAACTTTCGTAGAGGGTGGGAGGGTGAGTCCGCCTCCGGATAGTTGAGTTTCCTTCGACGTAACGTCGGGCAACCGTGTCCGGATCGGGACGGAAATGTGAACGAAGGTACGATGTAATTCCATAGGAATCCGTCCAATTGTTAAAGGATTCTTAGTTTCGCGCCGTCCAAAGCGAGTTCGACACTTAGCACGTGAACAGAGTACGTGTGCAATCCGCTTGCGATTCCAGAAATTCCACGCGTGCCGACGGACTCTGGAGTCATGACAAAGGACCATTTATGCGAGCGGGGATGAGCTTGGTCTGGTGAACATCCTGTCCTTTTCATTTTGTTCTCGCGTCACGCTCGATTCAAAGATTCGGAAATAGTTAATTTGAGTTTCCAAGTTTTGTCGAATAGTAGGACAAACAGACAAACAGTGATAAGTTCAAATGGAAAAAAAAAAGAAAATAAAAGAGAGAAAGTTCACCTAATTGCAAAGGAAATGACGATTCATTAGTAACAAAAATGGCAAAAAATGAAGCAAATATCACTGAGGCAAAGATAAGAAAAAAGAAGAAAATGAAAAAAAAAGTAAAAGTAAGAAAAAAATATAGTGATAAATAAAATGACAAAATAAGGTAAAAAGTAGAAGGAAGGAACAGATACGTAATATAGTTAATGAGAATAAACTAGGAAAACGTAGAGCAGAAAGTAGGTAAATGAGGAAGGGAAAAGAGCAGGGAAAGCAGGAAGTGGTAGAAACGCGAGGTCGAGCGGATACTCTTGCGCCGAAGGCGGAGCGACAAGGAGGACGACACGAAGGGGATGGGGGTAAACGTAACGGGGCGTGTGTTGGCGAAGTACCGGGCGCGAAATCACAAGTTGCCAAGAGGCATGTAATGTCGACGGATTTGCAATTCCATTACCGGCTGCCGTCGTATGGGTAAAGGGTGAAAAGGGTGGTGAGGATGCTCTCATCTCGGTTCTCGCTATCCACTTCTCGTTGCTCCCGACGGCGATTCTGTCTCATCCCCCTTACCAACGATCTGCTGCCGTATATTAGGTGCTATATTGGTCAGACCGAACAATCGTGAAATCTTTTTTCGTCGGCGATTACTATATCTCAAACGATAAAAAAAGATCAGATAAGGCCGCGTTTACGCGCGAGAATGACGTCGAGAAAAATATTATCGTATTAAGTTTTAATGAGTACCCAAACGCAAAGAAAATATGCAATCTAAATTTTCGTATTTCTGTTAGTTGTCCTAAATTTTAGAGCAACTAACAGCAATACGAAAATTTCATTGCTAGCCATTAAAATAATTGACAAAGTTGCTTAAAGTATCGGAATTCGTTAATGGATACATCTTAATTAAATTGAATGCCATGATTATGAACAAAAAAGAAGCTTATTTTATTTTATTTTTACAGAAGAAGATTATTTGCAGAAACATCGAGAAATTAAAAAGCAAATTTTTTTACTTAAGATTAAACTTTTGAGACAATTTAAATATTAAATATTAAAATGTAATATTTCTAATCTTTCTTATCTTTAAAATTAAATAATTAATAAGTATTTTACGAGTATGTCATTTTATTATTAAATTTATTTGATGACACAATTGTCAAAATAAGAAACATTATATTAAAAAAATTCAAAATGATTAAAATCAATTTGAAAATTATGTATAAACATTGATCATTTTTGTTTTTTTTTACATGCAATATATTCATATTTCAATCATCATTCAAAATAATAATTCATGTGCGATTATTATAAATTGTTTAAACTTATAAAGAAACAGAAAATGTCAACTTTTAAAGTTTTTTTTACTAAATATAAATTTTGAAAAATTTTTATTTTACACTGCCGAGTTAATTTTAAATGAGAAATAATTCTCTGTATTACGAATTACATTTTATCCTGTATTTTACATTCTGCTACAGCAGTTTCACTATCTTTCTCGCAGGCGAATCTCTTCAAACACACTTCACTCGCAATCTCGTCGCCATTTCCGGGGTTTACGTGTGCCCTAGCGTGACAATGAATCTGTATTAAAGCGGCGCGAGAATTAGCGATTCGAATTAGTGATTTTCCAACGTAGAGATAGATTCATGGAGTAACTATCAACATGTGTAAAGAAACAAGGGTAGATTTTTATTGTTTTTTTATTTAATTATTTCCTATTAAGAATAAATTTGATTAAAACGTTGGACACCTGCGTTTATCATCGAACCTATCGCCACTTCAAGCTTCCTAGATTAAATTGGCATATATCGTTCTCTGACAATGATTGGAATAAGGACACATTCGGACGTGTTAGAGTCCAATGGGAGCGAGAGGGATGAAGGGGTTAATTTAACCTTCTCGAAGAGGAGTAGGAGGTTTGGCGAGACGCGGACATGTGGAGGTGTGTGAAGTCAGGGGTGAGCACCAGTGTAACGGATGTATGCTAATGGAGATCTCGGGAGATGTCTAACATCCACCGGCCTGAATTGCCTATATGTAAACGATTACGTTTCCATGTTTATGGACCTTAGCCAAATATACGTTTAATAAACGGTGAAACTTAACCGGGGCATCGAATCGCCGGATTCGGAATTTATTATCGGCACATAAGCCACGTCTGGATTTCCGGTATTAACGCGACGATAAGTCTGGGTTATGCATATTGGGCGGAGATGATAGCTCAGCTATCGGGAGAATACATTATTTCTAATAATAGATCGCTCGTGCGGCACAATTCGCAACTGAAGATATTGCCGAAAGAAAAACACGAGAATTAATCGAACTTTTGCAAAGTGTCATTTGTATTCCAAATTGTGCTAAAGAGAAAGGTCAATTCTAAACTTGTCAAAAAAAAAAAAACCACTGCTAAAAGATCTGAAAAGGTGTTTATAGGTGTTTATAGAATCACATGCTGAAATGATGCTTTATGTAGAGAAAAAAATACGACGGTACTCGTAAATGTTTATACAGGTGCACCATATGTACGTGGTGTATGACAGAGGTGTAGAAAGCCGAGTAGAGCTTACTAAAAATCGCTGATCCATATAACTACTGTGATACTACGTGCTGGAAATACGTCGCCAGTTTCTTGATGTCCAAGTATGTGCGTCGAATTTTTGAAGACTCCAGATGACTGCGATAATTCGAGAATATTGCGATCAATCATTTCTGTGCAAATTTGAAAATTCAGCAGTAAACCAATAAACAAATAAAACCTATTACAGGCACACTATCAAATTAATAATTTTTCTTGATGAAATTAAATCAAATGATATTTTTATTAAAGAAAAATGCTATATGTCTTTTCACCTATGTCAAAAAGATATATTAAAAATCTCTCGCAATAAATAGCATTCTTCATATTATAACAATCTATTAAACACATTAATTCTCTTCTATTTATCAATGTCTATTAACAACGATTGTTAAGTTGCTTTTATTACAAACAGTATGTTGAAAATTAATAAAATGTCGATTTAATATTCGTTAAGGAAGATTTATGGAAGGTTATTCTTGGTAGTTTCATTTCTTTGGCACACAGCCAATTTCAACGAGCTTTCTCAAGACTGATAACATCCGTTCAATTCCTTTTCGCCGATATCCGTCGACAATTATTGAATCACTTCTACCTGCACTAAATCATTAATAATTAATAAACCATCAATCTATCGTTATATTCGCGAAGGGAGACTTCAGGAAGGCTTGCTAAAATCGAACGTGGCATATAAACGCAATATAGTGACTTAGAATGCAACTGGGACAGCTTCTTATATAAGATCGATCGTCTCCTACATCTTCTCAACGCCGCATGAAATATATGCGCTCCTGTATTAATTATTAAATTATTATTGTTCTTACAAACCAATATATCTATCAACATTCTTCTCTCCTAAAATTTGATATTAATTTGACTCACATATATCAATTTTATAAAACTCAATATTGCTTTATGTTATATAACATACATGTAAATAAACCAACAAACTAACTCAACCCTCAATTTGTAATTATATCATAAACTACTTTCGGTATACTTAAATATTATATACCATCATCGTTACTCAAATATTACAAATTGTCAATTTGCAATGTAAATCAAGACTTTTGTCACTTTACATCCGCGAACATTGCTCGGGAATCGATATTATATTCCGTTACCGCGATAAAACAATTACACTCAGAACAAGGGTCGAGATGAGAGTACTAGATTATTAACAATTTAACACGGGTAGTTGCTGCTAAAACCACCGGGCGGGACGTTCATAAAATTCTAAACCGAGCCCTCGAATGTAATCGCGCTTTTAATAAGGTACTCTCGCTATTTTTAAACGTTTGCGCGTATTAGCATACCCCGCCACATTTGCATCGCATTTGCATTTTATCCGTACCGCGGCAAGAATCACGATTACGTACTGACTTACAAAGTTATTACTGCATTTCAAAATGTGGATGTACAATGATACCTTTAGAATGGCTGTTAATACAAGGTAGAATAGTTCTGATCTCTCTCTCTCTCTCTTTATCTTGCGCATAAAGTAAAAAGTTAGTGGCTGCTTACGAAAGCATTCAATAAATTTTAATTTATGTCATGGGTTAATGAAATATTTATTGTTTAACGTATGTTAACATTGTTATATAACAGCTTTCTAAAATTCCACATATATGAGAGTTGCTTATTAGAAATACGTATTATGTACAATACGTATTATGTACGACAATATTTGCCGAATCCCAACGCATATATTGTACAAAATTATTGAACCTCAATACTGGACTATTATTTTAAATGTATATCAAAATTTTCGAGATAAAGTTATTTGAATACATTACACAGCTTATATACAATAATTATTTTAAAATCCTTTGATTCAAAATTTAGTATCCATAATGGAGTGATTAAAGTCAGGAATACATATAAAAAAAATCAATATTCATCACATTTTTACGCATGTTATGCACTACTTTCATCATACTATTTTTCATTACGATCAAATATTCATTATTTTATTATATTTTGGAAAGGCTTGTAACCTTTTGCATAAACTTTTTTTTAAATAAATAAAATTCAGTTGGTGGATTTTTATTTATTGATGAAGGAATTAATAGTCAATAACATTTGAGCGTGATGACGTTACGTTTCGAACTTATGTTAAACTACATTGAGAAAAAGAAAAAAGAAAGAAATTAGGTGTTTTCAAAATTTTGTTAAATTTTAAAAAGAATACTGGCATATTTATGTACCGTATAAAATTAAATATCGACATAATAGAAAACAAAATTATAATAGCTAATTTCGACCTAATACAGTTTTGGAAATTAACTATCAATAATTTATAATACAACATTTAGCATTCAAGATATTGAGATGACCCTGTCAAAGATTCAGTCTCCAATCAGTGAGCAAATCACACGGAATAGGGTCACGCGGGAATGAAAATTTGACGACAATGTGAAATTACTACGCAAATGCAAGATGGTGAAGGTAACCCGGAGGTAACGCGAAAATTGTCGCTCAAATTTGTCGATCAAATTTGTATGCGTCAAGTATATTTATGCAAGTCACTGCATTAAATTATTGATATATTTCTTATTGATTTAATTGCATTAATTCTTAATTACAATAAAAATGTAAAAATATATATAATAAGTGAATTATGCTCGTACACTCGTACACTCAATTATTTTGCACACGTCTACTGAGTATGATATAAAATATAGAGAGAAGCAAGAAAATAAAAGAATAAATCTTATAAAACAAAATGTGACCGTTAAAAATTATTTTCTCCTTGTCGCAACGGAAAATATGATAACGGAAAATGTTACAAAACGCGCACAAAAGATATTATAGCAGCGACGCGAGTCGGATGGATATCGATTGAATCTTCGGGCAATTCTCCCCCCATTGCGCGCAAAAAAGGGTAACTCGCAACATCATTATCCGTTATTATGTACTCTTTGCATCCTTGTGCAGGTCGCGGTTACGATGCTTTGGACAACAACTCGACATTTGTCGACAGCTGTCGAAAAAATTCAATGAACCAGAATTCGGCTAATGGATCCGCTGTTGGTTGACCCGAGATTCGAGTGCATCCGAAGAGATGCGCACGGATCCGCGCGTCAAAGGATCGCGGATGTGATTACATGAAGGGCGTGGGAAAGAGAGCGGACGGCGGTGAACGGGGAAAGGAGGTATGGTAGTAAAACGAGCAGGTTCCTGGTCGCCTATAGCTGCTGGAAAGGTCGACCCGGCAGAATTTGCGCTTGGGAAGGGTTGGTCGAAACGGGTGCATGCGCCGACTTTATGATGTTTTTTGATGCGACAGCACGGTCGGCGCGTTTACGGGAAGAGATGGAGCGGAAATGAACTCGAGAGTGCAAGCTTCCTATCCGCTATTCAGAACATCCACGTTATGGAACGGACACAGAAATGTCTCGCGCGGGTGTCGCGTAACGACGCCCGAGATGTACGCATACCATTTTCATAGAATATCGCTGCGTTATGAATCGGCCGAGTTCATCTCGTCTCGCTGATCGTCTCGCTGGCAATAGCGCTTGCGCGACCCGGCGCCTCTTTATAGGCAAATAAGGTAAAATTATGTCACCGAAAGTTTTAATAACCTTAGCACGCTGGTGATGTCTGCATGCAGCCATTATCATTCGATAACTATATGTATTATCTTCTATATAAAAGAAGGCAAAATTCTGTCGTTTGAAAAGTACCTTATTAAAAAGATATATATCTTAATTTATTAAAATTGTGTGAATATAAATTGAAATAAATTTCAAATAAATTTTGATATTGATATAATCATACATCAATCTTTGATATAAATACAAGAATGTATATTAATTATATATAAAAACAGATACAAAAGCAAAAAATATACAAGCAGAAGTATCATATTGATACAATATGCATATAAATGTCATTACAATCAAGTAAAAGATAATTAAATGGAAAAAAATAATTAGCCGCGATATTATTAAAAAGCTGCTTCAGAAATATTGGATACTATCAGTTTCATCTGTTAAAAATATCGTTGAAAAAGGTTGCATATTGTATCATTTTGCTGATGAATCGAGCTTTCATTTAGGCAACGTTTTGCCAACGGAGTGAAAAACGTATCTATTCCTAACGGGAGACGCACCGATCTAACGCACCGTTAAAATGTTTAAAACGCGTTAAAAACTCGCTTTTCGGGCCTTTACTGGCCCATTTGCCTCGCAATATTGCCGCTCGCCTGCACGTGTGGGGAATAAAGTAAATATTGAAATCGCACGTCCACTGTCGTAGAGCGTTCATAGCGCGCGATCGTAGACTCGGCTGAGTTCTTTTGAGCGTGCGCATTCGGCGAAATCCGAAAATCCGATTTTCACCGATGAGCGGCCTACGAATCGAGGCCGCTCATCGAAAATTCGATTTTGTAAGCTTTCACGTAATATTGAGCTCATGCTCCGACTCGAGAACAGTCACAGCCGCTGTGAATATGACGCTTAACGTAACTCCATATACCCCGGCGGAACGACCAAACTTTCCGAGGGACATAAATTCGCAGCGCGACTTCAAGACGTTCATAAACGCCTCGCTACGTTTCGTACGATTTACGAATGTCCTAATGAATTTATTAACGTAAAGTTTAAGCGCCTGCGGAAGGATGTACAGAATTCGGTCGCACGAACTTAAATATTTTCGTAACTCGTTTTCAGCTGATTAGTGATTCAACTAATAAGAGATCTAAACACATCTCGTATTTTTAATAACAATATTTCATTAATATGTCTATAATAAAAAATAACAGTTTCATGTTAATTAACAATGATAGCAATGAGAGAGAGAGAGAGAGAGAGAGAGAGAGAGAAATAATGATGCATCATAAAAATAAAATGCATTTCCTCTGTCAAACATATACTTGTGAACAAATATATATAAAAAAATCTACAGAGTTCAAAGTCTCAGCACTCTCCGAGATGGCTCAGCAAAATGCTTTGACATCAGAACGTCGAAAAAGATTCATTCCAAAAGGAAGGGCATTATCCTTTAGGTTGACTACGAGAGGCGATCACATTTCGTAGCCAGCCATGTCCTTGCCGCAGAAAAAGCATAAAAGATTTGAAATATCCAATGTGCAAAGTAATAAATTTTTTACTTCATTCTGTAAACTTGCTTCTTCCCGGAAATTTCTTTTACTGAACTTGTTTAACTACATTTTATCTTATCGGGTTTCCGAAAGCACAGCTTTCTGACAAGAGGACAATGAATACGTCAAACTAACGAGACTGTTAGTATATTTATAAAAATATTCGCCTTTGTGATTCAAGTTGCACGGAAAGTCAAGCTGGAACCGACTGAGAAAAGTGTATTATATATGCTGAGATACGAGAAGCAAAAGATTAGTGGAACTCGTTCCGGTATTCAGAACGCTGCGAGAAAATGGACGAGACGATATCGGGTGATTGAAAGGACGGTGAGGCGTAAGGCGAAAATTCACACGGCTCGGGCTCGGTGACACGCCGGACGGCATCCAATTTCAAAGCGAGCAATGCCTGAAAAAGTATATTCGACGGTCGATGCACACAGGGCCAGTCGTTAGACAGGAAGTATCACACGGCTTTCGTTCAGCGGATTATGGCAAAGTCGCGAAAAATAAATAATGATGCCGAGTAGCGAGTAAGCACGTTTCCTCTCCATCTCTTTCTATCTCTCTCTCTCTCTTCTATTTCTCTCTTTCTCTCTTTTGTCTGAAGCATAATTGCGATAAATCCGCGCTCAAGTCGTGCGCTCGCGGATGCGGGTCATGCTGATAAATTGCGTCACGCGTTCGAGGCGACGAGAAAAGCGCGAGCGGCGGTGGACTCAGGAGAAGGGAAAAATCGCACGCGGTCGAGTCGCGACCAAGTCGAGAGGGATAAGAAATATCTTGGTTTCTGATATTATATACGGAAACGATTGCTCGCAATAACGACTGGTGACATCGCGAAAAAAGTTAGACCGGTGGCTAGATAGCTAACGTGGGCGGTTGTCCGACCCACGTGATGATGTTCATGCTGTCTCGAGAAGACGTTTTTCCGAGGATAGATTCTGAAGGAATCCACTAATGCCGGATATATGTCATCCGTAATATGTCATGAAAGCGGATAGTGGACTACTTCATGTGGACGCTTCTAAGTGCCGCGTATTTTTCTTCATACGCTATGGAAAACACGCTGGCAAATAGAATGTCTGACACGATCACTACGTACATAAACAGAAAACATCTTATCATCAATTATCAACCTTATTTTTCAAATTATTTATAACACAATATAATAAAAAAGATTTATGGTAAAATATAATCATACAATAACAATTTAGTAAAATTATAAATTTTATAAATGAAATTCTAATAAAATAAGAGCAAAGTATATCTTTTATTTATTATTTGACACATTTTGATAAAACATTAATAGCGTTAATGTTCAACGTATTAATAAAAAAAAATTCAATTTTATATTTGTACGATTAATATTATAACAAAAAATGAATTGAAAATTCCGATTACGAAAATGAATTTATCATAAACGAAAAACCCGAGACATTTGTTGAGAACAAACAAAGTAGAAGGGGAGGCTAATATATGGAGTATCGAAAATAGTTTTACATTTTGTTGGGTTATAAATATCACGGCAAAATTTAGCTGACATCTAACCTACTTTACGAAACACCTTGAAAAACCCAGAATCGCGCAGAAATGTTCACAATAAATAACCCTCTGATGCTCTATCACCTAACGACGACACGGTGATGTCGGGCCGCGGTTTAAGGGACGTTTTTCTCCCCCTACGTTCTTCGCGCACAATTCCAATGAGTTCGCTACTCCACCCGCCTCCTCCCCTTCCCTCCTCTGTTTATCACTCTTCTCCTGACGGATAATCTTCTTATCTCGCTCCTCTCGCGTACTCTTCCTCCCACCCTTCCTTTCATCGTACGTTCACCAACTCCACCCAACAAGTCCGGGAGCCGTCGCGCCGTGCCTCTCTCAGTCTCGGCAACAGACGCTGCGCGATCGTTTCAACCCGGGGAAACTACCATTGAAAGTTAGCGCCTGGCAATAAGGAGAAAACAAGGAGAGGGACATAACGACCCGCCGGTAGAAAATGAGCGGTGTATCCCGCCGTTCTTAGAAAGTCCCGGAATAATCGGCGCCGTTGAAGAAGGGGGAGTGTTCGAAGTTCTCCTCGGAATACTACATTGTCCGACAATCCGGCCTCCTTTTGCTACTGATCGACGAACAAAGCACCGCGCTCCGTGTCCCAAGGCGCGTTTCTTCAACCTTTTAATCGGCCCATTCTTTCCTTACAGATCTCAGTCGATTAACTTCTTTTCTCGACGGGGGAGAGACAACTTTATTTATTATTTCTTATTTTCTTATTTCTTATTTTGAGAAGATAACTTTTAATATATCGAAACATTTTTTTAATACATATAATTTATTTTTAATAAAAAAGCACACATGACTTACAAAATGTTATACTTATGTATATATTTTTATAAAATACTTAATTTTTATTTATCAAAATTATTTAATCAATTTAAAATTAATTTTTTTTTTATAACTTTTATTTGTTAACTTTTTTTGCAATAAAGGATTAAAAGATTTATTTTCAACTAATCTAGCAGTTTAGAAATAAATATATCATAATTATAATAGTTATATATATTTTGTAATCAATTAAATCGAGTAGTTAGAACATTGTCTGAAAGCGTATGCTTATAGCATCTACCTTCCTGATATAGTTATTGTGATTCTTACTCTTTTACGATTACTCTTAAGATACGTTGTCTGATAACTCAGTATACTATACTACTTATCAGTAGATGTATGATGCGCTTTCAGGAATTTTATGTCTGATAACGCGACATACTTTGCTCTTGATAGAGGTATAAAACTTACCTCTGATCAGCCATAACATTCTGATATTTTTTTTTTTTCTAAAAAAACACCTCTTTTATTGCTGTACGAATAAGTTGTAACGTGTTCTTTACATAACTAAAGAACATAAAAGATATCCAAGAAAACGCCTTGCTTAATACACAACAAAACATTCAAGAAAGAATGTCAAAATGACTTCTTTAATTAAAAAAAATATAACAAGTTCCAATTTGCGACAAATTATCGGAAATACGAATTATGTACAAGAATTTATAATTTACATAACACAATACTTCATCTTCAATCAGAAAAAAATAATATTGATCGGTGAATAGAATTTCTGATTAAATATCCGCAAAATCAAATTTTCTTCCACCACCTGAATGTTCATTCCCATCAGATTTCTCGCCAGTTTTCACACATTGATCAAACACTTCAAATATGTACATGGCGTGAAAAACGTGTTTCCGATAAAGTCAAAGCATAGAATTGAAACGAAACAAGGAGTGCGGGAATCACGGTCAAAATCAAATTAATTAACGGCCACGCTACGGTTTGCGTTCAGCAAACATCATGAAATCGTTATCAAATTTCACGGGGTAACGGATGTGTTGTAACACCGATTCGCAAATACATACGAAAATGTATACAAGGACGCATCTGCGAGTGAAATCCTGCATATAGAGATGCAGTTTATATTTCAATGCTTTGCAAATGTATCGAGGCTTTATGTTATTCGTGTAGCATACTTATTCTGACAATATCTCTCCATTGATACTTGATGACGATATTGATACGGATGATTTTGAGACAAGATGCGAATATTGTTCTGAATTGTGTCAGTAACCCATCTTCAAACTGCGTTTGACTGTAAGACTTTTACGCAAAGGCGAAAGGTTATTAAAAGTGATTAAAAAGTCTGTAGTTTTAAACTCATTTAAAGTACATGTGTAATATAATATTATTTAAAATAAATAAATAATGTTATTTTATGAAATAATATATTTCAACGTAACTAATACATGTTTGCTACTGTTTGTATTTATAACATAAACAGCATATATCATGTGTGCCTTTAACATCCTTTATTTCATCATATTAAATAAAATCATATATTATATATTTGAAAAATTACTTAAATTTCCAATAACCAAATGAGATGTTTTGCATTATATTAGTAGTTTGTCAAGCAATGATATTTGATTTCAATATTTCAAAGCCATCAGCAGTCTACTTTACAATCAGGTATTGAATAATGATATAAATTTCAAAACAGTATCGCATGTATAAAGATTTCCATGCTCAAAATTATCGATCGTATTTTTCCCACTCTGATATAATTGGTTGCACGCAATCTACTTTAAAAAATAAATAATTATTTTACGAATGATTTTTTTGTTCTTTGGGGCTGTGAAATTAATAAAATATCTATCTTCGAAATATTATATTAATAAAATGGCTTTTCTTCTCTGAGAAAGAATTGCACGTTCAATCACCGATCCAAAGCACAATAACATCGAGTCACGTCCGCGAGGCCGTAACAGTGGTTGTAAAAAAAGAAAATAGTGAGAGAAACTATCAGCGCTTGTGTGATCATGAACGATGTGCGCATTTATCAACGAGAACAAAAAAAATAAGATATATATATATATATATATATATATATATATATATATATATATATATGTATATATTTATTTATTTTAACAAACCATAACTGTATTAATAAATATGTGCGTCGCAATACCTGTACTTGGTCGCCGATATATAAAGCCGAGCAATAGCTTCAGTGAACTCGGCTATTAATTACCTTAACGGCCATGCTTATATGCTTATCCGTGCGACCTGCTCTCATCCCTCGAGACGTGCGCATATGTGTACCAATAACACACCGATCATGCACCAACGAGTAGTCGGGTTACGGGAATGAACTTTGTGCATACGCATTTCGCAAGAACGATTCTTACTCGAACTCCAAAAAGACGTGTTCTTCAGAATGTACGAACATAAAAGTGTACTCTTTCTTTCTCGAACTCCAAAAAGACGTGTTCTTCAGTATGTATGAACATAAAAGTGTACTCTTTCTTTCTTATAGTGGATCTTCACAAATGTTGTTAATATCGATCATAAAAAAAGCAAATGTTTCGTTATGTTTATGTTTTGTTGTATTTTATTCGACAAACGTTACGAGCGTCTATCGTATAAATGAAATGTGTGCGTTGTTTGTATCCAAATTCACACATCCGTAAATAAATGTATGATCAAGATAGCTGAGACTATTCTAACTGATCGTTCAAATAGTAAGAAAAGGTAAGAATATATTTCTATTTACATTTTCTATTATATTAACATTGGTTAAGTTATACGTAACAAATAAATTATTAAATTATTCAAATCTGCAAGTAAACTATTCAAACATTATAACGTTATTATATATTATAATAATATATTTCTGTAATAATGATGAATATATTTCTGTAATAATGAATATATTACAATAATATATTTCTGTAATATATTTCTGTAATAATGATAAAATAATAACAATTAGTTATCACATTTAGTGCATTAAACGTATTTTATTTTTTAATTTAACGCTATCAATATATCCTGTAAAAATAAAACCACAGATAGCTATTCAATTTAGAAATGTAAATAAAAAATATGATTAAATAGTTTATTTCTTATTTGTTAAAAAAACTACGATATGTAATAGTTCCGTGAACATGAATTTCATCTTAGCACAAATTTATAACACTTACCATGTTACTTTTTCATCGGCATTCATTATCAGTTTCAAATTATTTTACAAACTTTTTGAAATTTTGTTTAGTGTGATATAAAGCACAATAAAACAAAAGAATTTACAATATTTTGAAAAATCGTTATTTATGATCCTTCTTTATCGCTTTATTATAAGAAGTGTCACTACAAAAATCTTCTGTCTGATTAAACCATTGATATTTACTACTGACAAAAATATACGTGTATACTGTTACAAACAGTTTTCTAACATCAATTTCGTAATGCTTTATAAATAAATGCGAAGTACAAGAGTTTATAACATTTTTTACAATTTATGCAATTTTATTTAAAATAAAAATATTATTTGCCATAATAATAAACACTGTTTGTATTTGTACTTTTTATAAATTTCACATTTATATTAAAAAAATATAAGCATTCTGTTTACAAAGACATTACGTTTTATTGATTTGATTTGTTTAGTTGATTTGATAATAAATAAATGCGAAAGATTAGTGACAACCTATCTTAGAGTTAACTAGTACTCCTTATTAAATAAATTGATTTGATATATAAAATTGATTTACATCAAGATTAATATTTATTCAGATTATCTAACCGAGACTCTCAACAAATGCAAATGAAATCTTTTGTCGATAAAAACCATTATGTCTCTGCGTTTCCCCTAATGACTCGCTGATCTTGCCTGAATGCAACGTTCGCAGTTTTTATAGGAGCGCAAGGAGTAATGAGACTCGGGAGGAAAAATGGAAACCGTAACATCGTACGATTAGAGATGCGATGATGTACTTACACAGGAAGAATGGCGAACGCACGTGTGCGGGTGGGTGAAAGAAAGAGGAAAAAAGAAGTAGTGCACAGCACCGTGATTGGCGAATGAGCCCCGGGCTACGAACAGACTACGTAGAACGTTTGCCAAGTGCAATGGTGGAAGATATTTGAATTTCGTGGCGCAAACCAACGAACCGACTGCCCGTACCGTCTGCCTCAGGCTTGATGGCTTATGTTATCCGTAAACAAATTTTGCGGCATTGAATAAACCTAGCGAAAATGTTTTAATTACTTTCAAGTTCAAAGAGTAACTAAATTTCTCAGATAAATAAATTTTCTTCAAGTTCGGCAGAGATGAGTCTAACTAAATATAATAAATTTTAGCTGATATTTTTATCTTTATGGGAATGTATAGTATTTTAATAAAAAGAAACACGGAAACGGGTGTTTTTAGCAAATCATGTATAGTTGTTTTAAAAAATTCGAATCTGGATGCTTAATAATGATATTGTTTTAATCTCTGCATTTAAAGCATTAGCTTGATAAATATCAATTAATCAGTTATTTAGCATAATATCCTTTTAACTTGTTCCTCCGCTGATGAAGATCAAATGTATAGAAAATTGTAAAGCGGATTAAAGTTAGCTTACCTAATTTAACCAATAGGTTTGATTCAGCGACTGCGCCAATTTACCGCGCCTCTGCTAGCTTGTTGATTGATCAATCTGAAAATAAATCAAACTCTGCAAGTGCTTGTAAAATCAACGGAGATAGTCGATTTCGATTTGCAAATTGTTTCAAATATATTTGGAAAACAAAACAATTCTCGAATAAATAGTTAAATTTAAAAAACATAAAATCAATTAATATTATTAGGTATAATTAATTTACATAGAAATCTCTAATAATAAGATATTATTTTCAAATTTTAGTTGACAATTATAATTATATACAACAAAAATTAAATTTTAAAAGATATTAATATATACTTGTAAAAAAATATACAATGTTTATTTTATGTTTAAATTTTTTCTGATTATTATAGTTTATAAAATAAAATAAAATAAATGTCTGAGTTTCAATTGTTCATTGAAGTATCCAGTCTAATTTAGAATTTAAGTGCATCGAAAATGATAGAATAATATTAGTGAACAGCATTTCATTCTCCGTTGGTCTTTGATGCGTCTGTCATGTTTCCTGTCTTTTTGACAGCGACAGTTCTCTTTAACGTGTGGACAGCTGCCGTTTTAACAAACGTCAACAAGACTGACCGTCGCTGAAGCACTCATCGGCGAAAAAGCCGCTTGTATTCTTGCATTCTTCTTGTTATTTTTTTTTCGATATATTCTAGATAATGATAAAAAATGATACAAAAGAGTAAACCGATAGAAATCGTAAGGATAAAGAAGAAAATGAGTAGCTCTCAGTAATAATAAACGACAAGTTCGAGATTACGCGAAATATTGCAAATCCTGTCCTATCCTATTGCATGTCCGTCCTGTTTTCTTTTTTAAATATGAAAATTAACGTTTGCCTTTTTTCAAATATCTTTGTTTAACACATCATATGGCTTTAGATAATATTTTTAGAATTTATGATTATAAATGATTAAAATTATAAAACTATTAATCATATAAAAGTTATACGCGTTATATAATAGCAACTTAAAAGTCATTAGTAATATTATATAATTAATGTTAATATTATTATAAACTATTATTTAATTAATTAATTGATGTAACATAAATAAGTTTTATTTTATTAAGATATACATGGTAATTACATTAATTAATTTTGAAAATAAACTAATATTATTCATTAAAATGATTAATATTAATTTATTTTCAAAATTCCAGTCTGGAATTCATACTTTTGTAATTATTGAAAATAATGTAAGGATTTAATTTCAATAATAGTAAGCAAATGGCAAACAAATTTGAAACACATTTTATCTTCTCTCTGTTTCTCTTCATTATATAATATTTCATATTACAGCTAATATTTCACTCTGTTTTCTCTCTTTGTCCGAGTCTATTGAATTCTTCGACATCAAGATCTGCTATTAATTTCCAAGTCTACTCCTCGAGCTGTAAAGTAATATGTGTTTGGCAGACACTATGTCACAGTCCGCAAAGTGTTGAGCATCTCTTTACACATGGGTTGTCCCCTGATCGACGTTGTCGTTGTCGCAAGTTTCATTATTTTCAGTTATAAACGCAGAAAGCCCTCGTGAAGGGGCTCACGATAACACGCGTCTCGTAAACGCAAATACCTGCGTGTACGCGGGTGCACGTGTGTACAATATGTGTGTATAGGATCGTGTAAACGACGGGGCGACAAACGTTGCGTGCGGCATTGACAAATTGTTCTGTTTGGTGTCATTGAACACGCGGGTCCGCGTCGCGGGTGCGGGCGGTTTTCTCCCCGCCGAAATGACGGAGTCGCGTGGAAAACAGCGAGATTGGTGGACGCCGAGGGAAAGGGGTAGATTGCCGGGGCCGACTATGGAACCGTATAATCTCCCTCGCCGGCTTTCACGCGGTTTACTTTTCCGGATGTGGCGTATGAGGGCGTAGGCACGCGAGAAAATTGCAAACGGACTAAGATGGATTGGGTCCAAAACGACTTTATCGGGCGTATTCCATTGCGCGCGAAACGAGCAAAACGATCTGCCGCTTTCAACTCGTAGATTTCAAGAGATTAGTACGCACTTAATCGTCGTAAATCAGTCTTTGACGTCACATGTAACAAAATGTCGATGTTTTTTGTCGATGTTTCAGTTAATTACATATATACCAATGTAAAGGTAGTTTTTATTCCACTACATATCTTACAATGTTTTTCCTAAATTATTTTATTCTTAGAATTAAAATCAATTATTTTATGTAATTTTAAAAGTAACGAAAAAGAAGCTTCTAAGGAAGGCCTAGTTGTTAAAAAACAGATTTGTTAATCTTAATTATAAACGTGTTACAAAAATAATATTAAAATATATATTTTTGTACATGTATAATATCTCTACACATAAATAATATGTATTAAAGTTGTAAAATTTATTTCTCGGTTTTATATATATTACTTAATGTATATTACTTAAAAGAAAATCTTCACGAAACTAGAAATTGTGTCTATTCAATACGGGGATTGGCAAAATTGAAATTGGGCCATGAGCGCCCAGCTGTTGTACAACTTCATCCATAATTTAGAAACGTATTCTGTTTCTTTTACGTCTTGGAATAAAATTTTGCATTTCACATTTCTCGAAGAATATCACCGCGTGTACATATGAGCAATAATATTTTGTCTCAAGCAATATTCTATTATATATCATTAAATTTTTTATCAGCTAAATTCTTTAAATTTTTTTCACGATTCGCAACAGTTATTCTTATATTTAAGAGAATAGTAATATTGCTCTTTTTCTTTCTTCTCTTCCTCTGGCGTTGATTTCAAGTGGAAAAAAAAAGAGAAATCATAAATTAACCGTTCTGGCAGAAATTATCACTAGCGGAATCTATATTTGAATTTCGTGTTTGCTTGAGTCCGACATACAGCGTAGCGATCCATTTAAGTCAGCCTACAGTAAATTCATGTTAGATCCTCTCTTCTCTCCTTCCCTCTCTCTCTCTCTCTCTCTCTCTCTCTCTCTCTCTCTCTCTCTCTCTCTCTCTCTCTCTCTCTCTCTCTCTCTCCTCTCTCTCCTCTCTCTCTCTCTCTCTCTCTCTCTCTCTCTCTCTCTCTCTCTCTCTCTCTCTCTCTCTCTCTCTCTCTCTCTCTCTCTCTCTCTCGCTCTTTCTCTTCGTGCCCTACAAAATACGAGTATATAAACAGCGACTAATTACGTCGTCTCTAATAATTTCATATAGTCTTTTACATTTCATATTTAACGATCGGCATTCCTTTGCCCGTAGCTACTAAACGATTAGTAAACTGCACGCGTTTACAGTTAACGCAAATATGTACACGTTACATTTGTAATACTTGTGCGATATTAATGCAGTACCGCCAATAACCAAGTTTGGTATAGTGCATTTTTGCTATATAGGATTAATGAGTTGTATGTACACATATATATATATATATATATATATATATGTATATATATATATATGTATATGTATATATATATATATATATATATCTCTTTACTCTCTCTTTCTCCCTTCCTCTCTCTCTCTCCCTCTCTTTCTCTCTCTTTCTCTCTGCGCATTATTTGCAATAATATTATGATAACATAAACATTGAATTATAGTATGATATAATTGTGATAATAGTTCATAGGAACCAGTAAAATGTTCATTTATTTGTTCACGCATGACGCATATATTGGATATATAATTTTCAATTTACGTAATACATGGAGTACCTTGTGCATATAATAATAATTTTATATAAGAAATAATTTTTTTCTGTAAATTACCTGATTAATTTGAAATAAGCTTTTTTTTAATGTTAAAATTCTCTAATCTCAAGAGAGATTATTATTTATTGCAAAACGTTCCAGTTCTATTTATATAACAGATACAATCTAATAATCTTTTTAATTCTCTTTGAATTACTTGTTAAAACAAAATTTATGTAAAATTTAATAGAGATTAAAATTATAATACTTATGTATACATCTATAAATTGATCTCAATCACTGTGTTATAAATTTATTAGTTTTTTGACATTTATGTCAAAAAAGAAATTGATCAAAAAAGTTTCATGTATAACGTTTCGATAAATTCAGATCACCTTACCGCACTATTACGACCTATATATGTAATATGTAATAAGTAATTAGTAATATGTAATATGTAATATATATAAGTGATATGTAATATGTATTATGTAATATGTAATTAGGATACGGAAGTTTGTAACATTTCGTGGCAAGTCTTCCCAGGCGGGTGGTACTTATGTGCTAAGACGATCCAGGGAGACCTGTCGTAAAGCCATTTGTGCGCGCGATCGGAAATGGGAATTTCCGACTACCATATTTTCCAATAGAGAGAATGATATTATGAAATTCACTGGTGATATGAAATCTCAACGTATCGTTTCCACATTATACGTTTCTATGATTTGTCTAGCGACATTTTCAGTAGAATTATTAGGAAAGCATTTGTCAAGACTAGAGCGAAAGATTTGGTCAATTTATAAAAGAAATAGTTTCTCGCGATATTAATTCTTATTATTTTACTTTAATATTATATTTATATTTCTTCTCTATATCTTAAAATGATAAATGTATTGCTTTCATCAAATCTTTTATAAATAGAAGCCTCCCCTTCTGTATGATACGACCGCAATTATTAACTTCCCCGTCGATGAAGATATCGACGCTGAAAGTGTTTACGAAGTACGTATCGCACACTCGAGTGGGTACTTCGTCGAAGTACTTCCTGTCTCGCATAGTACAAGAAGGAGATCGTTATTCTTCTCGCAGACGTGAGGGCCTTTTAAGGATCATCTCTGTTCATGGGATGCTGCTCCTTTCTGCCCTTCACGATTCACGTACGCTCGAGCGGGACCAACGAACGTGCCGGGCGCCACTTAAGCATCCGTCTCACGTATCTTAGCGGTCGCCGATCGTCATTGGACACCTAAGCCGGACGCGACAATTGTTCGGGGAACAATAGCGGGAGTCACGAACAAAGGCCAAAAACGAGCGGACTGTGTGCAGGGGTAGCGGGGTTCTGAATCGGCGCCTGCAGAGGAGGAAAAAGAAGGGTGTCGCGATAGTATGCATTGAGATAGTACGGAATGGAGAAAGAAAAGAGAAAAGAGAAGTAAAGAGAAAGTAGTAAAGAGAAAGAAAAGAAGGAGACAAAGAGAAATCGTGGAAAGAAGGCCGAAGAAAGACTGGAAAGCAAGAGAGAGAGAGAGAGAACGAGAGAGAGAGAGAAGAAAAGAAAAGGTGCATGGGCTACGTCACGCTGGCTCGATGCCAACCAATTACAAATGTAAAGTTATGGTAATATTGATATCGAACGTGGAGCGCGAAAAAAAATGGCCGTAATAAAACCGGGAATGTCTCTCCACCTATCGTCCGCTGTTCCGCGCGTTCGTCTTCGGTCTGTCGTTCTTTCTGTCGCCCCCGCAACATACATTATTCAGAATATTCTCTCATACACATAACTCACTGAGCGCGCCTATCGCGTGAGATAATTGAAATCCAATATGTCTGTCGGCTAAAAGTAGAAGTCTTCGTTGTTAATTTCGATGCGTCTCTCTGCCCAGCGGGATTTCGTTTGTGGTCAGTGTTGAGTAGATGCAACTACAATAGAGTCAGACAATCTTGCGGGATATATTCCAACATTCAATTGTCGTTCAATTGTAAAAAATAGAATTAACGCAATTTATATAGTTAATTAATCTATGTAAAAGGTATTCTTGCGACGCCAAAATAAATCTTGTAAGACGATTTTAACAGAAAAATAAATCTATTTTATAAATAGACTTTACTTCGCAAAATAGCATTCTTATAAAGTGCTGTAGTGTGCATTTGCGTGACATTACAAGTATCGCGTTTTAGACGTTACAAATGTCGTTTAAACAATACACAGAGAAATATTCGTTTAGCGTGTCAAAACCGGTTGTAACTATTGTCAGCCCGTTACTATCGGCTGAGAACAGCATGTGCAAATCTCGCCTGTCATTTCAACGGGCACGCTTGCCCGTGTTAAAACCACGATCGGATTTACCGTTTAATCCGGCTCGCGATTAAAGTTGAAAAAGAGTCGAGCATTTTTCAAGAACGCATTACGTGTTTATTCTTTCAAGAATAATCGCATTACGTCGCACAGACTTGTATCAATTATTTAAAACATATTATATTTAAGTCCATCTGATTTTATAACAATGAGATATTGAAATGCAATATTAGCGTTATAAAACTCCTTTGTAAAGACACTGTCCGACATTTTCGTCATTTAAAAATTATATCTTTATCAATTAAGTATCTCTATTTAAATAATTTCAGTAATTAAATTAAGAATTAAAAAAATATAACAAGCTTAATAATCGTAATAATCACTACTTGCTCTCCTAGTGCTGCCAAAATATTTATATTGGCCTATTTAATCGACGAAGAAAAAAAGAAAACAAAATATTGGTCATTTACGATTACGTCTGTATTCCCCGCGATAAGCGCAAATAAGTGACCGCGATACCTCGTAACGATGCGTCGTTCGCAATTTTTACGTTTGCATTGCAAATTTGTAACTGCGGTAAGCACATGGCTTTTGTACCCCACCGGTGATGTGCGATGTGACGCGATTAATGAGTCGTAGCGTATCGTCGGATATATGTATACGTGCTTACCCTCCGCTCGCGCGGGATTATAATTCATTAATAATTAACAAACTGCTAATGAAATGGAACGTTCGTCGCTGCCGGACCTATTGACTGCCGCGAGGATCCGATAGCGATCATAACGGCTCCCAATGCGCAATGACCAAATGTAAGTTGCATATTCCTGTTATAATCCCGTTACTATCCTGAGAGAGTGAGAGAGAGAGAGAGAGAGAGCACACAAAGCGAAAGAAAAAGTAACGTTCTCCATCCAACATTACCGGTTCATTTGCTTTGAAAAGTGACTTATTTGAAAAATTCATCGACATGAATAAAGGATTTAATCAAGATCCCCTCTCTCTCTCTCTCTCTCTCTCTCTCTCTCTCTCTCTCTCTCTCTCTCTCTCTCTCCTCTTACGTAAAATTATCTCAAAGAGATTTAAACGAACAAATACTTTTTTTTACAAACATTCATTGTTCGTAATAATAGGGTGGATTTTACTGGAATACGTAATGGCAGCAGCGTCCAACTACGTGGCAAATAAGAACAAAGATCACGTCGCCGGCAAATTGAGTTTGAGTCAAACGGCGCGTCGGCTAGACTTTCAAGATGATAGTTTTTCCTTCATCGATACTCGTGTACGACGAGAATCCGCTTTTTTATTTATCCTCTTATCTTCCAATCGGACTACATCCGGATGAATATCTCGGAGAGGTGCCGAGCTGCGAGAGCTCGCGAGGATAAAGTTAGCTCGCAGTGGCCGGTCGCAAGCGACGACAAACGAATAATCGAGTCAGCCCGAGAACGCCGGCCAAGTTTTACGCAAGTCAGAGTTGCCCGGAGGCATTCCCACCCCTGCCACGCGTCTAATTAAGCGAGATTAGCCGAGCGACGGCGCAACGTATTTCGTGCGCGCGCGGCTCTGAAAGCCCCGTCACTCGAAATTCTAATTAAATTATTCTCCAGCTAGACAAAAGTAAATCAAACTCACGTGCGGGCGTGCACTCACACGCACTCGCGATAGCGGGGATATAATTCGCGTTACTGCGTATAAAGTTAATTCATGTTATTACGACGTTACGTGGAGTACACGTCACAACCACAAAATAGCGGTATCTGCCAGGACATTAATATTACGCGTAATGTGACTCGACGCACGTGACTTTACGCACGGCATAACGTGTTTCGTATTAATTATCTTCGTCTTTGTATATATTTTGCAACTTAAGACCACGGGAAATTCGGAAATCTTTTATCACCATTCCCGTTTACTCTCCACAACTGTAAAACTTCAAATTGTAATTGATATTTCACAATTCAAATCACTTTGCGATTCGCAAAAGGCAATTATGAAAAAATAATATCGCATAAAATTGGTTTTGTTATTTATTAATATAATATCAATATTTTTAAATAAAGTACGTAAAGGAAAAAAATATTATCTGTAAAATATTATCTGATATTTTATGATTCGAATGGCGACCACGTCGTAAAAAACCGCGGTTGATACTTTCAACCCTGTTCTAATTTAATAGAATAATTTAATAGAATATGATCGATTAAACATTTTGGCAGATGCTAGGTCTAAGTATACTTTGCACCGCGGTGCCGTCGATCGGAAGGGAATTTAATGACGGATGGCGCGAAACGACGGTAAAGAAATTAGATGAAGAGAGGGAAGAAAGAGACCTCAACGTACCCTCAATCAATCGGAATTTTTATCGACTTTAACAACCAAGGAAAAAAGTCTTGACACTACTGTTCCTAATGTCGAGCTTGCTCGGAGATACTTCCACTCGTTGCACAATATACAGAATGCCAATCGAATTTTATGTAATATAAAAAGAACTAAATGGAAAATTAAAAAACAGTCTCTTTTACGAATACAAGAGAAAGAAACATGCACCATGCATATATAAAAATTTCTAAGAGCAATATGTGTAAGTTCTGTAGAAAACGGTTCACCCTTAAATCAAACATTAAATTCATAAAACTACATATAAAAACTTTCAGATATTTTAACAATAAGTTTTGCGAAAAGATAAAATCAAATGCAATAATTAGGAAATAAAATAAACTTTTCTGTAAAAGGAAAAGGACATATGTATAAAGATTATTGTATATAAAATATTTTGTTACACACATATACATACACATATACATACACATACTAGATGAGAATGATTTATATACTTAATAATGGAAGTTTTTTTAATCTACTTATAATAATTACATGTGATAATTATACGTCTTACAATTACATATATACGTTTATAATTATTATTATTACTATTTGTAATTATACAATTATATAAATAAATTTCCAATTATTTACGCAACATACTAATCCAATACGTATGAGACCGATTAATTATGTAAATAAATTTCTCATTATCCAAATCTGTTATACTTTTGTTGTGACAATAATTTAATTGTAAATATGTGGAATTTTTAAAAATAGCCTTAAACAGAAAATAATATAATCACAAATTATGTTAGAAATATAATACAACATAATACATAATGGCACATCTCGACCTTTAAATTTCTGAAACGCTTACGTATATTAAATTTTTTTCTTCTTTTACTTCGTTAATACTACATTAATATATATATATATATATATATATATATATATATATATATAAAATTCTAAAATTTAATAGCTAATTTAAATCAATAAATTATTTAAAAAAATCTATGTCTTAAAATTAAAAATATTTTTCAGTCCAGCAAGCGTATACTATAATAAATCTAATAAAATTATAAATATTTTAAATATTAGTAAAATCATACATGTTTTCATTATGCTTTTATTACTTCTTTTTACTGACGTCTTTAAGTTGGGATGAGTGCACAATGATAGTGTTATTTGCATAAGGGCTTCTCCTTATGATCACTAATATCGACTTTGCGAGCGACGTCGGAGGGTCAGAGAGAATCTTTCCGTGTCGTCAGGCTCATCCTCACGGGGTTATGGGATCGCAGACGATTTATCGTCGTTCTATGCCCGTTATACAGGGTGTCGTTGAATCACCGTTGACCACGACACGACCGACTGCGTGTATACAGCAGTTTTATGCGCAACGATTTCTACAAGATTCTATGAGAAGGCGGTTAAATTAACTTTAACAGCTTTGCTGAAACAGCCTTTTCACTTTTATAAATTTCGCACAATGATCTACAATTTTAATGGTTTCATCGATGCGGACGAGCGACATCGAAGAAATCCTGACGCAGCACGCCGACAAATATAAAAAATGAATATTGCGCGTGTAATGTCGCATTTTATCACGAATTGTTCCTCGTCATTTAATAAATCGCTAAATTATACTTGCCCATTAAATTTGTTTGAATATACACACGAAAAATTTAATCTCACTAATGATTATGACATATCGATATTAATTATATAGAATTTTTTGCAAATAAAATAATTCTGTTCACCGTTATATCTTTTATCTAATAATATTTTTAAACATTTATAAAAGTATAAATAATACTTTTAATACAATATTTATACGATTTATTTATAATGCACAGATCATATCGAAAAATGTTAATAAATTTTAAAGAAGCGGTTTAATGCTCGGAAATATAATTTATCTTTATTTAATTTTTACTGTAATATTTCAATAATGGACTTATTAAATTTACTAAAAACTCTTTGTCAAAAGCTGACATAAAAGCATGGAACAAAATTGAAGTGATGAAGAAAAAAATATTGTAACATATAGCTGTTAAAAACGAGTTATTGGCTTTTGTGAAAGCAATGGGTTCTGGAAATGTAGGATGACGGCAAAAAGAAAGAAGAGTGTATGTAAAAAGAGTGTATGTCTTGTGATTATTTTTGAGGGAAAAAGCTTTAGACCAAACGAGTTTCTGGAAGACGATTCTTATGCTAAGTACTTATCCTGAAACTTTCTGCATACTCACGTCATAGCACAAGGCTTGGCCCTTCCATAGCTGGGAAAGTTGCTAAAGGAAAAGAAAGAGAAAAATGAAATCTATGGAGGTTAGTAAGCAAAGAGCCGGATTCCGAGATCGATAAGGCGAAATCTCATTTATATTAACAGCGTTAAAGTTTGACCGAAATTCAGCAAAAATCAATATAGTGAAGATATTTGTTATTTCGTAGATGATCTTTAAAAGATCTTACATTATTACAGATTAAAAATATGAGTACAATTAATACACATAACATACTTTTATTTTGATAAATATATCAAAATATCCAATCATTTAATACAAAGAATTTAAGCATTATCGTGACCTAAAATGAATTTTAAGCCACAATATTTTTAGACATATTTTAATTCTTATTATTCTTTAATTTAACATATTATTCATGATTTCTTGGCAAGGAACAAACACGTTTTTTATTTATAAACAATATCTCATAAAATAAAGAAACAATATGTTAAAATGTATATTAAACATGATGTATAAAAAAAATTATTATCTATCTTCATTATGCAATATTTAAGAAAGCTATTATATGTTATAGAACCCATTATTTTATAATGGGTATAATATAAATGTTACAAGTTGGATACGATGATTAAAAGTTAAAAGTACAAATAGAGATAACAATCATTCTTCCCTTCGGTTAATTTCAGGTCGACCTTAGGCTAATGGAACTTTAATTTCTGCTTTAATGGTCGAGATGTTTAATGTTGAAAATTACGACGTCATGACCTGTGCTGGTATCCAGCTGAGTTTCCGCCAAGAGAAGTACCACGCATTCGTCAAGGAGTCTATAACTAACAGGCTGCTCGTGATTGTTAGCACACCCTGTGTACTACAGGCGCGAATCTCGTACTTCCTCGCTATGACCGTGCCTGCAAGCCACGCATTCCTTCCATTCAGGAATTCATTAAGCCCGATTCTACACAGCCGCGCAAATATAGCTCGCAGACATCAGCCAAACGTCGGATGAGAATTTGGACACCGGCTTAATCCGCAATTTACGTGGAATTCGAATGATCATCCCCCGGAGAACCACTTCCTTTTTCAATAATTAATGAGAAATTCAATTTTCCGCGCGTATTCATTAGTGACGAAAAAGTTACATTTTTATATATACATATGTAACGCATTACATATGTTACATCGTACATTATTTTATTTGTAACGTATTAACGTCGATTTACACAGCGGCGAAAGAATTTCAGCGTGCGAAAAAAGAGAAAGAGGACGAGCCCGTGACTTCCATCAATAGTCGATCCACGAGAGACCCTTATCTCCCCCCGTTATCAATCTGTATTCGCGCTTTGACATACATTGGAGGATTCGGGTCATTTTCAACGAGCTCGAAATGCTTGACTACACTCGGTAGCGCAATGAGAAGGGTCCCATATCCGGCAAATCTTATGCGAGCGTAGAATCGACCGTAATGAATTCCTGAATAGGCGAGTTATATACGCACGGAAGTAAGTCCAATTTGCTCATATCTGCACATGCGTGATGCACGAGCTTCGTATCGGATACGAGGACAGAATACATCCTGTCAACTGTATTGAGTAAACAGTGTCTTCGCGATCAACGGCAGTACGGCGGCGGATCAATTTCCAACCATGAATGATGGCCGCGGAAGCGTGTCGGAGAAATCGGTGTGTAGCGATCGAGACCGATCGTTTGAGAAATAGGATAATCGATTCCTATTATAACACGCACCGACGCCTATAGAGAACTATAATAAATTTCAGAGATAAAAGCTCAGCACACAATGGAGGAAGAAACATATATAAAATATAAAAAACAAGTTTCTCTCCTATTAATCATCTATCTTATCATTCTTGTTATCATTGTTGTTATCGATACTGTTCATTTTATATCTTTGATCTAATCAATTACGATATATACGTCGCAATTGACACAACTACCACATTTTGCATAAAAATGTTGACTATACTCACCGATGAGAAAATCATTCATGAGGAATCGACGCATGGAAAAAGGAAGAAAGGAAACGAGAATATGCTGTGTCAACTTCGAGGGAAAGGTATCGCGATTCTCTCGCTTCGTCAGAAATTATCCTTTTAACCGCGTAACTGTACTGTACCCACAGCATTAGCATAATTTTCATAATGCATTAGCGAGATTTCCATCAGAGGCGCAATGCACCGAGCGCAAAACTGTGTAATCAACGGACGTGCGGTCGGCGGACGTGCAAACACGAATGTACTTCCGGTTCACCGCGACGATCGTTTCCTATTGGACGCTCGTATCTAACCACACAAATCTCGAAGTGCATACAAACCATACAAACGATAAAAATCTGTGCAACTTGATAGTAATATATTGATATAAATTCTTTCATGACAATTTCTTTTCTATTGAAATTATTAATATTAATAATGTTAAATTTACATACATAATTTTGAAATTATAATTAAATTTCTTTTGCAAAGCATTTAGTCCTCATAATGCAAACCATACTGAAACTGTTAACTCCAAATAATCCCAAAGGGACAGTTAGATAAACTTTAAACATTTTGTTGCACGACACCCTGTATAATATTGTTCCTACTATGGTGTTACGTAGACGATGATGTATTACAGAAACTCCATTTTCTCACGGAGTAACGCTTTGAATAAAACATTTCGATATCTTTCAAATCGAGTTATACGTTAGAAGAATAAGAAAACATAAATAACACGTCGTGATAAAAATTCAATGATCATTTCTCATTTTTCATGAGGAAGAAGGAAGAATCAGTGTCGGATCCACCTCTTACTTTTGAGACAGAGAAAGTCATGTTTCAGTTTCGATAAGAAAAGCGCTCGCGCGAGTGTCCCGACGTTAAATCGTATTCTAACAATACGTTCGACGTCTGCGTTGCGTTTGTTGCGATATTGCGGCAATTCCATTATGAAGGACTCCCAGATCGATAACGCACATCATGAAATTTAGCCCTATCAGACCGATGATGACTATTAATACGGACAAATGGAGTTCCGACAAGTTGAAATTAGCCGACAAAATCGATTATATGTATAAGAAATGACAGTTATTTTCATAAATACAAATTGCCAGATGTAATTCCACCGTGAGTCAAGATGACTTAAAGCTCTTACACAAAGTTTTAACATAATGAACATCCAATTAGTTAGGCTCGATCGGACAGATTCGGCGATCATTTGACCGTCCTCATCTCATCGCGAGTAATAACCACAGCAATTCTACTAATTACGACTAACAATGTTTGCTGAAATGTGTACTTAGAGCACAAGTCCCGTGCTACGGATAATGTACCTCGAGATAATTACACTCCTTACTGTAATTGCGCCAAACTCTAATCGATATTTTATATTATATTCCACTCTTGCGAGAAAGGAAGATGGAGAGGAAATGTTACCGATCGCCGAGTGAAGTATCGCACCGAGGGGAAGAGGGAGGGAGGAGGGGGGGGAGGGAGGAGAGGCGTAATACCCGCCGGCGGCGGGTTAACAAATACGTAAATCCTATCCTCGTAACACCTCGTAAATCTGGCGTTAATTTCTGCCGCGAAATTGGCGGGCCGCCAAAACTGCAAAAAGTTGGCGGCCGCTTGAATAAAGTCAACGTCGTTGCCGAGGGCTCGTGGGAGAAAGAGGGAAGCGCGATAAAACCATTTTCCCCGACCGCAGGAACACGGCTTTCCGATTCGCGAATTCTCTAGGAGTAACAACGTTTTTCGATAAGAGGCCAGCCATAAATCAAACCCACGTCAAAGGGATTCGCGACGCGGGTTCGTCTCGTTCGATCGCGCCGAACCGCCCCGTTATTTCGGTGTTTCGTAATGACGTGCATTTTAACGAATCGCGACGCTCGGATGTCGCGATTCGTTAAAATGCACATCGTCGCACCGATGCCACGTATCACCGACGATCGTTAGCGGTACGTATCTACGCGTCACATTTCGTTAAACGCCTTTTAATTGCGCGCAAATTCCACCCGCATGAAAATCCAGGGACCAGACGATAAATATCACTCCCCCCCCCCTCCCCACCGGTCCCCGCGTACACGCGCTTTTAATCAGCCTATTATACGTTATAATCGCATTAAATGCCGTTTTATTGCCGTTGACGGCGCGTTGCGATGCGGTCGCGACGAGAATAAGTTTCCCTTCGTGCTTGTTTGATTTGTACATAATTGGCTCGTATTTAATTGAAATTTAATATCATTATAGCCAGTATAAAATATAATTTCGTAGTTCGCCACTGCAATCGAGCGTATTGTGCCCATATTTCATAATGCCCATATTTATGAAGTTCGTAGCTTTAATAAGTATAGTAAGAACGCAAAACACGCTTTATAATGTACGCTATATCTATTTATTTATTATATTATGTAATAATGTAACATTTGATTTTTTTAGATAAACAATTAGAAGCGTTGTTTATCGCATAATATGCGAAAACTTCAGAATAATAACTTTTTTCTTGATATGTTTCAAGAATATTGACAGATGGTATGTCTAAGAGAAGGACATTTTATCCCCTGTATTACAGAAGCTCTTCAACGAAGAGCAACGTGTAGCAACCTAGAACCTAGAAGTTCAGGATATTTAGAAAACTTTATCTCTTGTCCTATCGTTTAAGCCGGCTATGACTGCGACGGCACGATCTCTCATCGGCACAATATATCATTTCGATCGAGTTTCGAAGCGATATTGTCTCCAACCGCCAGAGTTATTCGTTTCTATAACAGTTCCTTTTAGTTTTAATGACGATCGTAGCAACTACTTCAATTTCGTAACACGTAAGTATGAGAGCAAAATACTTTGTCGCGATGGGTCCGATACTTTATTAAATACGTTATATTTTTTAAAAATTACGATAAATATAATATCTCATCAAAACTTTTTGCGGCAAATCATTAGATGCGATTATCGTGTTTGAAGTTACGCTTTTCATTTGAAGACCGCAAATAGTTAAGAAATGATCTTGAAAATGAGCTAAGAATTTGATCTGCGAGTAAGAAGATTTGGTAGCCAACTTTTTCCAGCCAACTTTTTCATAATAAAATCTTTTGCATAAGCTGTACATAATGTCACAAATTAATGTATAAGTCAGAATTATATATAACTTTTTAAAATAATCGTTCGTCAGTAATTAAATAATATTTAACATTTAGTACAATAGGAAAGTATCCATAATATATTTATTTATAACACAAATACATTATAATATTTAATTTTACAATCGAATGGTATTTTATTCCCGTGTCAGATTATTTTTCAAGCAACTTTCTATCTCTGAAAATTAAAATATTCAACGTTTCGAGATTATGTTTCATGCAATATACATACAGTACTTTTATTACAGTACTTTTATTACATATAGTTAGTAATTAAAAAAACGAGCTTTCTGCTTATTAATAAAATGGATATATTATCGTAAAATTTAATTATACTTACACATTATTCAATAATATAAGGATTGTATGCGGTAATTACGTTATGAAAATCAAAGCAGATGTTTGCAAGCGCCCGGATACGTACGCGAATTCGAGGAAGCTGATGATAATAAGGGATGCAGAATTGGATTTCTTCGAAACCGAAAACTCGCCGTTTTACCCAAACTTGCACTCTCTCCAAAAGTTCCGAATATACCTATCTCTACCTAGCTAGTCGACTAAGGCTCGGTGGACGAAGTTCCCGAGAAGTTCGAACTTCGACGGAGGACAGTCGGGTATCTTGCGATAGGGGAGGGATCGTTGGGGATTCAAAGTTATTATCTGTTGGTAGCAGAAGGCCGAGAGCTGCTCCTTTTTGACCCCTTTTCGCCTGACAAAGTATTTCGCATCTCGCAATAGCTATTGAAGCCAGTCTTGCCCTAACTTATAATCGTTTTTAGCTTTCTCATTGCAAACTAGATGGATAAAAAAAGTATCTAACGTAACGTCGGATTAAAATCTAAGCCGGGCTTTTCTTGCATGTACAAGTGCATACCTCGCAAATTACACAGCTGAAAAAATATTTTTAAAAATTTAATAATAAGCAAATATTAATATTATTATTAATGTTATTAATACTAAAAGCATTCATTCAAGCAATGTTCGTTATAGTAATATTAATATTTGTTCTAGAAAATAATTTTTTTGTAAACAATTCTGTTAAATATAAAATTAATATCTCTGTTTTATGTGATATAAATAATAATTACTTTTATTTCGCAGAATTTTTAAATTAATTTTTATTATATGCTAATGTAAATATTATATAAAATAAATGTATAACATATCAGATTTTTTATTTTTTAATGTATAAATTTGTAAATGTTTAAATTAATACATTATTTGAAAAATTTAAAATAATTGTGTCTTTAAAAATGTCTCTATTTCAATTAAACGATTCTCTCTATTTCTCTATTTCTTCTATAATTATATAAAAATCTGACTGGTTGTATATTCGGTGTAACATAAATGTATCAAATTAGTAAATTAAGGAATTGATAAAGGATGATAATTATTACTTATAAAGAGCTATCATTGTTACAAAGACGCAAAGACAAATGTAAGATGACAATGTTCGCGTTTCATCAAGGTGAAACTAGCATCTAACTTCATCTGCTTTTAATAATTGTAACATCACATCATCAGCCATAGGGTGTCGTCTTGCACTCAGCATCTAATTGCATCGCGCCCTCATTGGTATCAGTTTACGAAACTATAGACGACCATGTCGGGCCTTTGACCCTCTGAAGAATATCTTCTCTGATTTCTCACCTAAAATATGACGAAGAAATAGCTCACATTATTTTTGCACAATGCATTCTTCAACAAAAATACTAAACGCTAAAATTAATAATACAAAGTAGGTAGAATTGATTTAAGTCTGTAAGACTAAAAGATGATGCAATATGAACGCTTGAAATATAGAATGAAATACGTCTCAATAAGCACGAAGGTGCTAGAAGTTAGATTGTCGATGGGGGGGTAAAGCACGCTCGCGTAGATAAATAAATTAATAATGGAATGCCAGTTTCTTCAGTAGACATTTATGTGGCTACATATATGCAAACAAATTACATATGCAACAAAAAAAGTTTCATTTAAATATATTTATATAGAGCATAAAATTTAATAATGTGATTTTTATAATATCGCATCTTTTTTTATAAAAATGTGTATTGTTTCATATAATTTTTGTTTCATTTAAAATGTTTATTAATTATAGGCAGATTGTAATGCATGTTCTAAGCAAGTCAAACAAAATATTACAAATCTTAGCATTATTGTCGTTGACGTGTAACATTATTACCGTGTACCGTGGAAATGTACGGTACAAATGTAGATACCATGATGTGGTAAAATCCACTCGAGAATGTCCTTAATTCATCTTAATGACTTAACACAAGAAGATCTGTCTCTTTCCCAACCGACCGAATTTGCTAATTCTTCTTCTTCCCTTTTGCGTCCTTTTCTATTCGCGCTTCCTTACAGGCCATTTAACCAGGCTGTTATCAAATGTCTGATACATCGCCACAATAACATCCCATCCAGTAATATCTCTGGCTACAGAGAACTGTTTTCCGCTGTAATGGCACTCCATCGCCTTCTTCAATCTCTGTCTAATAAAAGTACCGAGAGATCGTAAGAACGAAGAACAAACAATTTATTAGCCTCAACGCTCTTCTCTTTGCATAGTTGATTAAAAAGGATAAAGTATTATTTATTCGATTCCTGTCATATACTGAGTTCTATTATAAATCTGCATAAATAATTCCTATAATTTGCATCATAATTTAAACACGATATATAACATGATAAATGAATTTTATTCTGAAATATGATGCAAATTACAAATTATCGAAACAAAACTATGCTTTTATCTTAGAACAATAAATTACCTTATTATTACATTTTCTAATGTGTGTTTATGTAACTATAAATATAAATAAATATATATATATATATAAATACGTATATGTATATATATATATATATATAAAAGTATATATATATATACGTATATGTATATATATATATATATATATAATTATAGTAAATAATTAAAATATAATAAGAAATTTATATCTCTCTTTTCCTCTCATCAACTTTTGTAGGAAATTAACTATTACAAACTGAACAAGATACTTATAAAGCGTAGTTTTAGTTGCACAATGTATTTCCGATAGCATGCTTGTTTAAAAGCATGCTGGAAAACTTGTTGCAGTTTACAAAGTTGGAATATTTTAACTTGATTAACGCGCTAGCTAACGATGAAAAAGCTAGTTTACTAGCATTTTAAAATACATGATGTGTTCTTGTTAACTATTAATCTCCTAACGTTCTAGTATTAAAAAGTCATTTTTTAAGTCTACATTCATCAATAATATTCATACATTTATATAATTCTCCAAGAAATTAAGCTGAAAAAAACTTAGAATAATCCCGCTTCTATTAAAAATTTCGATAATAGTACTATTACAAAAATCTTTAGTGCTTCATCTTTTTTCTCAGACAACAAGACGGCACTATACATTTACCTTGTCCTTCTTTGTACCTCGATCAATTGTAATAAGAATTTATCACCTTCTTTGTGAATGTGCACCTCGTACATAAACTAGCGGAGTGAGAAAGAAGGATAGATTAAAATGTGCAATTTCACTGAGTGCTTCTTTCGCTGGTCTATACTCTGTCTCAGCGTAGCAGACATTAAGAACACTCTTTATCATTTTAGCTATCGTTTTTATTAAACATCGGTTTCAACCAGTTACACTTTGACTTGTTCGATGGTTAGAACTAACATTCTGAAAAATCATTCTGCAAAATATAATCATTTATGTAAGAAGTATGAGTTTATTATTCACGAATAGTTGCATTTTGCAAGTAAAAATTATCTTTTTAATTTAACAAATTGTTAATTTTGTATTTTATTTTAAAAAAATTTATTTTAAAATTTATTTAAAAGAAATAAAATATTAGCAATTTATATTACAATTTGTCAGTAAAGATATAAAAAGTTTATAACTGTATTGGATTATCGAAAAATGACTCATGTAAATTATGTATGATGAGTAAATAAAGAATGGATAAAAAGAAAACGTTTATCACAATTTTTTTATTTTTATAATATAATTTCACAGAAGTATTATATAGATTATTTTTTTGACATTAAACAATGAGCATTTTTTAGTCACATTTATTTAGTTAATAAATAGTTTGCAACGCGTTTTTTCACATTTTCCCAAATGCATCAATATATTAAAGGGCATTGTGAATCCATTTGCGTTATACATTTACGTTATACAGATTATATCTCTCGGCATATGCGCATTGCTCAGAGATCAATCTTAGAATTTTTTTTATTTGTAAACATTTTATTCCCTTTACATGACATTCTACATATGTGAGTTCGTCGGTGACGAATTTGTCTCGCAAATATGCCGCATGTATCGTGCCGAGCTATGTAATTAAATCTTGTCAATCTACGCATCTCGTCAAATATTTAATTCAAATATTACTCTCGCGTAGCTTTGATGGTATTTGTTAGTATTGAATATATACCGCTAGTATTAAAACTATAACGCAATAAGCAATCTTTAAAACCTAATATTATATATCTATTTATAAAGAGGATATAGAAACGTAGAAAAATAAAATGTATTTACGCAGAACAATAAATGGTATAAATGATATAAAAAAGTTGTTTGCTTTTTCTCCGCCTAATTTTGAACTTTCTGTATGAAAAGAAATCTTAGTTTTTGATATATTATTTAGAAGTGTCGTATTAAAAATAAAAACAAGATGTTTAAGTAAATTATTACACTAATTACCTACAGATTAATTAATTAATTTTTGATAATTATATATATGAACATATAAATATAAATTCTTAATTTATGCGTTTTTAAAAAATTATTTTATTGTTATTAAATCCGTATTATGCTTTTTGTGCAATATTATACTCATTTAAGCTTTTTTAAATTCCACAGTTTCATATGGACAATCGATAGCAAGAACGTATTATTGCCCTCGTTATTCAACTAATCGGCTTGCACAGCTAATCGATATTTTACTGATACTGATGGCAGACATGATTTATACCAGCACATACAAATATTAGCATTATATATTAGTGGACAGATCAAGTTTTACTGTTTCCATTTAGCATCGGTAGATCTCCATTTATATTCACAGGCGATTCAATCACAAAGGGAGCAGTTGCTACGCGCATCGTATAAGTGCATCGATGTAATCTTGTTCTAATTAGTGAACTTTTTAATGCTTTTGTTGGACTACCGTTGCTCAGTAAGTAGCTCTTTAATCTCCGCCGGAGATCCAATAGACAAATCCAACTCTTGTGCATCGAAATAAAACAGAAGATCGCCCTCGGGACCGACCCGTGGTAGCCGCCCTCGACACATTTTCGAGAGTACAAGCGCGCGAGCGTGCGTTTGTGACTGCATTTTCCTTAACTCGGGACGGACGTTTCGTCCCCGCCGAATAACCCGTGGCATAACCCCCACGTTTGTGCGTTCGTTGAGGATTTGCCCGAGCAGCGAATAGCAAGTAAGAGTCTGATCCCTCGGTCGTTGACGATTGCTCTGCATTTCGCCGGCGCACGTTGAATCCTCCACGAGATCTTGACCCAGGTATTTTCCGGTATAGCGGCAGCGGCGAAGACTCAATTTCGAGTACTCCTCCCGAAGGCCCTTCGGCCTTTCAGTCGATCCCCTTACACTCTCGTCTTTACGCGTCTCTCTAAGCATCATCGAGATGCTATCCGGAGGAAAACGCCATATCGAACGGAGTCGGGACGAGTCGAGTCGATCTCTAGCGTGCTGCAGTTGAATCGGTTCCGTGAGATTCATGTTTTCATAATTAAACGAGGTTTTTCCGCTCATCAAATATATTTTTTTTTTTTTAATTAATGATGGAGCATATTCAATTTTTAGTATCTCAGTAATACGTAACAAGAAAAAGTCTCAGCTTTTTATAAGTTAAAAGGAATACTCGTTTTATTGTATACATAAGGAAAAAAGCCATTTCCGAAAGAAAATATGTAAATCAGATAAATGCAAATATAATTAAAAATATATTGTGACTATTTATTTTGTATATCGTTTGATCGTTAATTTAAAGAGTATTTTAAAGGAAGTTTAAATTATAAGATTATGCTGAAAAGATTACGTTGATAAATGCCTAAGAATATGCCTAAGAATATAAATTACTTTTAACAAGTAAGAACGTGTAACGACTATTTGCAAATTATCGCTTCTAATTTAGTCTTCGCCGAAGCGATGAGCAGTCTATGATCTGCGCTAGGTAAGTAATGAAATAATCTGCACGTACATAGAAACCGTAATTACCAGCGGCATTAGCTGCAGCTACCTTTGCGGTATGTTTACGATAGCAGTATGTAGGATTAGTTCTTCGGCATTTACATCTTGTAGCTCGTATGAATAAATACAAAGTTATTGTAAGCTAAAGTGTAGTAACGATCGCTTGTAATCAGCAAATTTGCGGCCAAGCCTTATCTACCTATATACATTGTCCATACAATGCAGCTTGCTTACAGCACCGCGATATCAACCTAAATGCGTCTATATACCATTCAGGAAATCTCTCATTATATCACGGGAATTGCGACAACGACGTGATCATAATTGTTGCTTACACTCAGTCACGTACGAGTAGCTTTCATCGTCTAAGCATCTACGGTAAATCATAGTAAGTCAAAACAGTTACGGACTAATAAGCACGGACAATTAAAGTGCTAGAAATTAAATAAAAAATCTTTTTCACAACTTAACTGAATTTTAAAATATCACGAAAATAATATAAAAGTAGCTAATTAAAATTTAATTATGTGACTTTGATACAATTTTAATGTTTAATTATATGTCAAAGTAATTAAAAAATAATTGTTATAAAACTGCTTCTTTATGAAATAAGAAAACTCCCTCCCCGCCTCCCTCAGATTATTATTACACCATTGCATTATTCCGCATTATAACACGTTTAAATTTACGATGAAGCGAGAAATGGAAGTTAAAAGCAATCCGCCTACATAGACGCGGATTACCATTTTGACTTTTGAATCGGCAAACGAGCCGACCGTGGATAAGACCTCTCGAGAATAAAACGAAAGGAGCCTCAACGACAATCGAGCGAGAGGATATGAACCGTTGGAAACTTATTCAGAAATCACGGACGGAGTAACAAAAGTTTTACGGTCGACTTCTATGAATAGCTGAAAATTAAATCCCCACTGAGGTAGGGAATGTTCGATCTTATAATGCTCTCCAGTGGCAATCGGCAGATGATCATTCATCATCACTATTTCTCATCTCTTTGGTCATAAATTGAAGTACGCTGATAATAATTCAATGATCATTGCTTTAACTAATTCCAGCTAAGATCACTTGGCTATGGATATGAGAAAAACTATTACAAACGTGCAAAATAATTGTTATAAACAATTTATATTATACATTAAATAGCACATAATTTATTATCTCTTATATAATTTAATAATTTTATGAATATAAATGCTTGCATTACGTAAAAAATATATTCTTAGTAAAAGGAATATATTATAACTATAATATAACTATATTATAACTATACTAATTAAATAGTTGGTTAAATGTATCATATTAAACATTTTATTTATATTTTAGTATTTTACATAATTCAAAAAAGTAGTTAATGTGAATAACTTGTCGAGAAAAACTAGAGAATAAAATAATGAGACACAATCGTGAATAATTTAAATATATCATTTATTCGTATAAATTCAATTAGTTTTAGAAAAATTTTACGAATACACATATAATATGATAAGTAGAACACGTGCTATTTTATTGTCTTTATTATATTTGTTTCCCATATATATTCGCCGCTCTATGTGAATGTGCTCGCGAAAAGTCGGACGCGAATTACCTGTGCGCTCGACGATGCAAATGAAACAATTGACGTAAATATTTGATGCTGCATCTACATTTACTTTTTACTGCACTCGTGAGCTTAACTAGACTTGCATAAAACACAACCAAGACAGGCGCAAGGATACCCCTTTTCGCTCGCCCGCTAAATAAAACCAAGCGTGTCAAGTGCGATATAAGAAGCGACATGAGATGACATGCAGAGCAACACAGTGGAAATAGCAACCTTTGGACTGCCTTTATATTCGTAATGTGCATTGTTGGGCACGAATCTGTCTTGTCAAACATGAATTTACATTAAAAACTGCACGTAATAAATAGAGAGCATCTTTTGAACGAGAATTTAATAATTGTGAGTTATTAATGTTAACGAATTACAATTCAGAATGGAAAGAATAAAATATCGCAGCTTGCCGAGAATAAAATTTATTTTTATCTACTTCATTGATAAAGGAAAGAACTGTAGAATATTATTATTATATTCTATTCAAAATTCATATGTTTATAACTAAAACATTCGCTCTGATAATAAAACTCTGATGCAAAATATATCTTGATTAAATTTAATATATTTAGATAATTAATTTTGCTACATAAAAATAACAATACGTTAAAGAGAAAATTATTTTGATCTATATAATTTCTAAAAAAAAAAAGAAAAATGTGGATAAACTAAAATTAAATTCAAATCTGCAAATTATAGACAAATCCAAAGAAAGTTTACGATTAGAAAGATTACGATTTATATATCTTTAATAATATTAGTATTTGTTTAAATTTTTTGAATTTTAAGACTTCAATTTCCCTAGATAAGGTTAAATAGCGTGTGCCAGGGCATTGTCGCGTGCGACAATCGGAGCTGCGCCAATAATGGCCCAAAAATATTGTACGTCGGCGGCGCATAATTCACGCCGGGGCTAGCTCGATCATTAACGAATATCGCGAGGAACCGTAGGATAAAAACGACTAGGTCGAAAGAGGAAATGAATCGGACGGAAGAAAACGTGATTGCACGGTATTGCGCGGCGCAACGCAACGCAGCGGCAGCGGCGGCGACGGCGTCGGCAATAAACCACAAATCATTGTTTTATGAATATTCAGAACCGGCCGCGAAAATAACGTCGGTTGCGGGAGATCGATCGGCACTTCCTTCCTTCCTCTATCCTTATGCCGTCGTTTTAAGTTCGCCTTATGCAAATGCAACCGCGTCCGACACCTCGCGCCCCTCCCGCTCCCGCATTCATCCCCCCACGTGCGCACGTGTGCACGCGTGCGATTCCCAACGGTTCTCGGTGATGACGAACGGATGAACAATGACGCCGAGCCGTTTCCTCCTCTCTTTCATTCGTCCTCTTTCAGAAGACCCGCGGTAAAAAGATCAGAAGAAAAATGGCTGGTAACAATCTGCTCCCGTGACCCGCCGAACGAAGCGAGAAATCTAGTAAAGTGCACACCCGACGAAGGAGAGCGGGAGCTGTCTTTTTTTCTCTTTCTTTCAAATTTAGTAGATACGCCCGAGAATGAAATTACTGAAGTCCATCGCAAACTTTTCGTACTGTCGACGATAAATTAGTGTTGCCTTCCGCAAACGTTCCGTTGGGAGCGTTTAGAAGATCCGCCGTCTGTGATTAATTCCCGCTTGATTTCTTCGCGCGGCGCGCATTCAAAAAGAAGAGATCCACATCGGCATATTCGCATTTATGTTATCGCAAAAGGAAAAAAAAAAAAAAAGAAAAAAGGGAAGAAATCAAAAATTGAAACCTGAGTGATTCAGGTTTCATCTAATTTAGATAATTAGATTCCTCTATTCTGTAATTGAAGTGCCATTCGAGCGCCTTCAAAGCACGTCGGAAATTACATTCATTTCCGTTAAATCTGTACTCTCGGAATATCCGAATGGTAGCAGCGTTCATGAAATAAGCTGAAAAAACCAGATGCAATTCTTATCCGGCATGTTCGCGCAACGAGCAGCGCGGTTTTTTATTTCGCGTTGAAAATATGAAATCTCTCCGGTATATTTTCGCGCCGGTGAACGTAATTTAATTACTGCCACGGATGTTGCCTGATATTTGTGAATGTGGATAATTAAAAACCATGCTTACCATTATTTTAATAACTTCTATAAAAACGAGCCCCGGAGTTCGGCAAGAAGTTGCATAGCGCAGAATTACGTTAGCGTAGTATTTTTCAGCCTTACCTGTTTGATATTCGCCAGACGAATCTCAAAGCTCGAGAACTCTGATTCTGATATATTCTTGGCTTACTTACACTTCACGATGGACACGACATCACTTTTACAGCGGTGTAATTTCCGCAGTCGCGCGGAACAATAAATTTAACTTACGGCTTTTGACGGCCGCTGATCACCACGGTCTATTTCACTTTCTCTTTATCTAGTTTTCTTCGCTTGGGAAATTGAAAGCAATCAATGCGATAAGGATGATTTGCGGATGACACAACTTCACATACCGGGTATTTAAATTGTCTGTGCATTATAGCCATTCGTGCTCGAGGTTCTACATTTTTAAATTTAATATTCTTGACGAATTAAAAATTAATTTTCAGTTATGGAAAATTCAGTGGAAAATTATAAATTGAAAACTTTTAATTATATTAGAAATTAAACTTCAAGTATTATTTCTGCTAATATTTGTACACTGAAAATAATTGTTAAATTCCTTTTCTTCATTTATTTGTATTCTTAGAATTTATTTCACAAAAATTTTGTAATATCCATCAAGGCTGAATTTGCATAATCGCAATTTAGCAATTTAGCAAGCTATTAATATTTTCTAAAAAATAATCGACTTTTCCAATTGAACTGACATAACGGTTACGGGCATGATAAGAAACTGATAAATATCTAGTGTATTCAGATCTACGACTTTTTAAACTTTCACGATTAGGAACTCTGGCCGAACACTTGGATGACTGGATTTTCGGATCTGTAACTGCTCGCAGGACAAATACATGAAGATCTCCGATAAAATAATAGTTCCGCAGTAGTCGCGACGAAAAGAAAGGGGAAACTTGCGGCGCATATTCTACGAGAGTTTGTAGTCCCTTTGATCGCGCGGGGATCTCCCCGGCTCGGCGGCGGAAAAGAAAACGCGAGTATCCGATCCCTTAAGTGTTCCCCGAGGCGGCGAACAAACTTACGATATTTTCCTGTCGGCGGGAATCATAGGATAGGCAAATAACGCTTGGTATTTTGAGCGTGCGGACACGAGCGGGCTCGAACGTCGCGACTTTCTTATCCGCATATCACTCAGCTTTCCGCAGCATCCACCAAACTTGCTCGAGCAAACTTTACTGCGCCGCCGCACACAAACGTCCTCGGAACAGAAGAAAGTTGCCGTAATATGCATCTAACACGGATTTCAATAGAACATCAGGTATATAAAATTCCAACATTGTAAACATCTAAAAACTAGCCAGATTTGTCGGAAAATAAGATAACTAACTGGTTTTATATGCATCGTAATGTTAATTCTTAAAGGAGTGATCTTTCTTCATTTAAAGGAATAATTAAGTAATTTTTGTAAATAAAAAACGAGAAGATTTTTTTTTTAGCTAACGCTTATTAAAATTTGGAGTATATTCTAGAATATTTTGCTTAACGAAGAGGTAATAATAGACATTTACTTTAATACTTTGCTTGTTGTTTGAATTCTAATTCTCTTATGTCTAATACTCATTACTTGATTTTCAAGCGGAAGATTAATACTTTAATTTTTTAAATAATACAAAAATATTTTAAGAATATATTTTTAAGAGGTAAAATTTAAAAAAAATAAAAAGATTTTAGAAATAATTAAATTTTATATAAAAGAAATTTTCATCAATTTGTTTCTAATCTAAATATAAATGTATTGTAGATAAAACTACAATAAAGAAGAGTAACATCGAAAATGTTACTTTTAACATCGCGGCCGCGTTTGACAGAAAGCTGTGAAAGTAATTAATTCGCCATTCGATGGTCATAAATCTTGGATGCGCTTCTCATGTGTCCGTGATAATACGCTACTGTAAAATTAATGGAGTTTATAGCCGAACGTCGAGTTCGCGGTAAATTGTACGAGAGTGAAGCAGGTGAAACGTTTCCGACGAAAGCCACGCAACATATATTCACAGGGCAGAATACGCTCTAATTATACACCGTCGCAACGCAATTATCTCGGCTATGATGAAGCTATTACTGGCACCGTGAATCGGCAGAAATAATTTTCACCGCTGATAAAACTCTTCCGTTGTCCCGTGTTTAATCCAAAATCAATTCGAATCGGACGAATTTGTTCGAAATTGTGTCCCGTCGCTACAACTCTTCATGAATATTTTTCATTTGAACTTTTGCTAAAAAAATTCATCATAATGCTTTTAAAACGTCAAACGCATATCTCTCTGGCGCAAAAAAGATGAATTCGAATAGACAAAATATTCATCTGATTAATCATTTTTAAAATATATATATATACACACACACGTACAATTGATAGATTTTGAAATATAATTATTATAAATTGATATATGGGTTTAATAAAATTTATTATTCGTTATTTATAGTAAACAGTAAATCATATACCAATTTTTTATTAACTTCCCTAAAATATATTAATTTTTCTTAAAAATTTAAATAATAATAATGTTAGTTATTTCTTATTTTTAAAAACTTATTAATATTAATTAACATCTTATTTTTATTAATTTATTTTTATTAATAATAATATTGTTACGTCTGCGGCGTAACAATGTTACGTCCGCGGCGGTCACTGACGATCTCACTTAACGCGCGTTTCGCGAGGAAGCCACGCTCGGCAATAAACAACGCCATCTAAATAAAATACGTAGGCTTTATTCAAACTAATCAACAACAACAATTTCGCGGACACACGTCTGTACGCCACGAGTCACCGCGTCGTATTTCTTCGTAAACAATCCCGGAGAGCGCTTCACTTCTATTCCAAACGGCGACTCGATTCCACTCGGCCGCAGAAGACTCGCGCGAGCAACAATTATTATTAATAATAATTAATTAAAAGAATGAAAAGCTGATCTGTAAAGTTTCTTTGTCAAAAATGTATTTAATAATATTAGCTTTAAATTTAATAATGAATTTAATAATGGATTAGCGTACAAAAGGTAAATTTCTGCTACTCAAAAATATGACAAAAAATATTAAATCTTCTTCATTATATTTTAAGCATAAAATTATTTTACTGATAAATCTTTCTTTTAAAAAATTATTTACTTATCTTAAATTGCTAAATTTATAAAATATTTGTTAAGCAACATCCATGTGTTTAATCTAAGTAAATAGAATGCATTCACTTTGCTCAATCAATAATTATATTATCGTGATTCGACAGCTTGTAATCGAGATCGGACAGATAAAATTGCGTACCTTCCTGCACATGAAATCAAAGTGAAATGAAACACGAATAATTAACGTAACTGAATCTCTTCCGCTAACGAAAAGGTAACAGGATCTGTTAGACTACAACGACACGTGTATAGAGTATTTTGCAAAATTATTATATATTATCTTTTATACCACACGAAGAAATTTAATTAAATAATTTTTTTCGCTTATTGTCAATTCAATAAACATAAAATATTGATATTTAAGTCTTTCTTAGAAATAGCTTACATTTAATATTCTCTGATTTTTAAGATACAGTATTGTATAATTAGAAAAAAATAAACTTATATTTTAATTTGATTTATTTTAATATTGAAAGTGTTATAATATGCATATCTAAATTTCTCTGTTGTAAACTAATGCAAATGCTATTCAACCTAATTTATGTTGCGTCTCCATAAATTAGCATAATAAGTATGCAATGCGCTTAACAATGAAATTAGTTTGTTGACTCGTAACTAATGTTAAAGTGAAATTAAAACAGTTTAAACTAAATATTTAATAACCCAATAAAAGTTAGAAAATAGCACCTAAATTTATACTTCTGTTACGCAAAGGGTAAAGATATTTTATAATATGTCCATAAAAAGCAATATTGATATTGATAAAAAATATTAAATCCTTTTTATAAAAAATATTACATTCCTTTTTTCAATTAATATATTTGTTATAAAAATTATTATTCTCATGTTATTATACTTAATCATTTTTTATTTCTTCCTTTTTAATTGTACAAATTTGATAATAATTTATAAAACGGAGGAAATATGGCAGGCAAACGACTTTATAATCTTTTAATCCAATAAGTGAATAGAACATTCTGAAATCGAATTCGAGAATCGCTTTCCGTTCTAGTTATAGTCATTTTTGTGTTATTATTCAGCTGCAAGTGTGCATGTCGCACGCGCATGTCACGTTTCGTATCTACAGAACGAAACAAAACGTCGTTAGACCTGAGATCCGCATTAAGCTCAGGTGACTGAATGATCGCGACGTAATCCCAATTACGGTCTCGCAGATTGCGTAAAAAGCTTTTCTGTAATGCGCGAGTGTGCGAGTTAGCTTGGGCTGCTCTGAAAGCATAGAATGTGTCACGTCGCATATTTCGCAGAATGGTTTTGTTCGCATCCCTCGTTTTTATTATCATTTATACTGACGTCTACGTATACGTCATCTCGTGCCCGACGGGACATCATAGCGCAGACAGAAATGGAGAATGAGAAATAAGCCTGGCAGTATGTAATTAGAAATGACGTTGCATGCTATTAAGATTGAAAACGAGTCAGCTGATTTCGTGCTTTTATACGTATATTTTAACGAGAAAATTGAATAAAGAAGGTATGACATTTTTATTTAATTAAATAATGCTTAAATATTATGTAATAAATTATTAGTTTTTATTAAAAATGCAAATAATAATTGACAAAAATAAAATTATAAATATATATATATACATATATGTAATATATATGGAAATTTATTTTTTATATATTATATAATAACATAATGAGAAAGGTGTGATTTATCGATTTATTTTATATCTTATTTGTAAGTAACGAATGTATTTAAAAAAAGATTAAAAAAAGATAAAAAATAAATAATAAGAATAATTAAAAATAGTAATCTTGTATTAACATGCAGGATATAACTATACTATAATATATAATATATAAAGCATCTAATTTATGTTGAAAATTTAAGCATGTCGGGCTTTACTGCACAATGTAATAAAAGGCTTAAGCCTTAAAAGTGTACAGAGACGGTAAGATCTCAGAAAGCTAATCCGGTAAAGCTAAGAAACTTAACTTTGAGATCACTACTTGTTCCTAAGATATAATTCGCAATTGCTATTTCTCGTGTACTGTAATTTTTTCTTTATCCATATTGCGCTATGTATCTTATCCTTGGGTAATTGTTCATAGAAATTTACATAATTTATTGGCACAGGAAGCTTTACAATACAAATAAATAAAGGGAATATTATAAAAAACTTGCTAATACTAATTTTACATCCCCAATTTCACCATGATCTATCTTTCAGAAATTGTTTTGCTACGTTTAAAAGTACGAAAATACTCGAAAGTATTTCGTAAGTACCACTTGCACATCGACAAAATAAAATATACTTGTGAAGAGCTGCTATTGAAATTCGCGGGGTAATTTCATCAGAGTTCATAAGCGTCATTAAAGTTTACGCTTTAACTTTAAAGTGCAGTAAACATCATGTACCGGCATCCTCGCGAAAAGCTCCGACCCTAATCGATATACGCCGGCGCGGCGTCGTCGTCGTCGTTCCGGATCGACAAACCACCGTCCCCTTGGGCGCTTTTTCCGTCCTTTCCGCTGCATCCGATCGTCACAAAGCGACGACCAAGCTTGCTCAAAGGAACTCGGAGAACCATTAAACGATGCAAAGGGACGACAATGGCCATGCTGAGGCGACAAAGGCGATCGCACGCGTTCTTCCTCTATCATTTTCTTCACTAGTCCGTTCCTTCTCAGTTTTTTCTATTTTTTTTTTTTTTTCGAGGCAGTAATGAGAACATGCGAGACGCAAGAACTTACTTCTCGATAAAGAAAGGAGATCTAGGTGTTTTTTTTTTTCGGAAAAATTAACTTAATTATATTATTCAATTTCTATTATTTAATTTTAATGGTTAGTAAGATTAAAAGTAGATATAAAAAAATTTTTTAAATTAATAAATGTTATCACATCTGAAAAATAAAAAAAAAATTAATGTAAGCGTGACAATCTTCTATGTCACACTTTAATACTAATATGTATTGATACAATAATATTAGTAAAGAATACAAAGCATTTAAACTTCAAGATACAAAAATATATATTATTAAGTTTTATAACAGCACACATACAGCAATGCTGTTTTGTAACTATAAATAAAAAAACATTTTATTTTATATAATTATATTTTATATAATATTCTAATGTTTGATTAATTTAATTAATTTATATATTTTACTTAACTTATTAATAAAAGGTACCATTAATAAATTATATACAATTATATATATCTTATATACGATTATATCTTTACAAAATGCTACAATTTCTGACAATCTTAATGGTACGAGTATCTATAAGATCAACAATATTGCGCATCCTTCGTCAATCTCGTTTTTTTCCTTTTTTTTTCCTTCCTTTTTCTCATTCCTCTCCTTTCTTTCTTCCTTCCTTTTATCCTTCTTCAAATCTTCCTGTCAGAGTTAAACCGAAAACAGAAAGAGACGTAGAAAGAGAGACCTAGGAGGAACTCGCTGACCGGCTCGCCGGCAGCGAGAGGGTGAGTATCAATTACACGGGTACCTCCCGTTAGAGTTTTCCGGAAATTCGTGTAGTAAGTCAAGCCCGGGGACACTGGAACTCGGGTAGGCGAACAATGCCGGCAGGCCGCGGGAGCTTTCGCATTTGCATATGAATTGGCGGAGTCCCTGCAGGTCGGTGAAACCGACCCTAGCCTCCGGGCATCTCTAACCGCCTTCGTCACCACCACTGTCGGCCAACGAAGGTGAACGCATACGGCCAGGTGGTTAACGGCTCGACTGACTGGATAGTTCAAATTACCCTGAGGACGTTGGCTTGATGGTTGGATGCTCGCACGATTCTCGATAACGTCTGCCCAAATCTCGTATACACTAACACGGTAATTTGACAAAAGAAATATAAAATTTTCTTCGCAAAAATCAATAAATATTATCCCTAATTTTGTAAATTACCCATTCAATATCTAAAAATCTAAATCCTTTTATGTGTCTTTTAATTAATTTTTTTATATGTAAACATGAGGATGAGGAAAGAGAAACCAAAAACTCCTTCTATTCTTTTATTGAAGGATTAATACTACTTGTGTTATGTTAGAAAATTGTGAAACATACAGTTATTCACTTTTTTTATATGTTATTACTAGCAACAGCAGTGATTTATTCAATCTCCGCTCACTATCATAACATCTTTAAATTATACGCGGTTAATTAAGACGCAATTACGATTCGGTCCGCAGAGAGAGCCATTACGAAATTACATCTTGTGCGAGCTCTATCTCTTTCGGTTAGGTGAATTCCTCTGAGGGCGAGGCACCCTGGAGGTTTGTCTAGATCGCGCGCGGCGAGCGGGCCCCGGGATGTTTGCGATTTTGCGAGCGTAAACCAATTACACATTGCGGAGACGTGGACCTCAGGAATAACTCCGACAGTAACTCGCTGAGACACGCGGAATCCGATCGATTCGTAGACGTATATACGTACACCGGACGAGATTGATATTACCCTCGCAACGTGTATGCGTCAATTAGAGCAACGAAATTCGATAAATGTTTCTTCATTTAAAATGGGAACAATGAGATCTTCATCAATATAATTACTTTTGTCAATGTAAAACGATATGCCATCGGACATATCGGGAAAAGATCAATAACTTAAGCACATTGTATTTCTCGTTTGTAAATCAATCACGACCATCATGGAATCTCTGTGTCAGAGAAAAGACGGATTATTCTAGATAATGTAAATCTATTTATTCATGTTGCAAGAAAGGTTCATCAGAAATTTAAACTTTTATCTTTTCCAGAAATTATAATTAAAATTATATATAATATAACATAATCGCTAATAATTTCGCAGATTTAATCCATGAATTTTCGCCAGTTTGTAACAATTGTTAAAGTTCCAAATTAATTTTTTATTTAACAAATGTTCTGTACATCCTTGTGATTAAAAATTGCAAGACTTGTAAATAAATGAATGTTTTAAAATTCATATTAAATATAGATACATATAGTCAAAGAAACGTTTTTATTAAACAATATATATTTTATTATATATATATTTATTATTCAATTCAAGTCTATTGAATTTATTTATTATATACTAATATATATACTATATATATATACTAGTATATATATATATATATATATATATATATATATATATACTAATATATATGTATATATAAACGTACATATAAATAAATAAATTCAATAGACTTGAATTGAATAATAAAAGGCTAAAAATTATTTTTTCTTTTCTGATTAATAAATATATTTTGTCGACTTCCACAGTCAGCTTCCACGGAACTTTATTTCGCTTTAATCACTCACTACCAGTACTGAATTCGTTCATCTCACGTAATTTACCGAACGCGAGATCAGCGAACAATGGAATACCGCGTTCTGGAATGTACCGCGTACGTAGAAGTCGGAGGGAAATTAGTTTCATTCTTGCAGCTACATGTTTAAAAGGAATCCTAATTGCTCTCTCGTGTAACCGATCCCTGAACGCACGAAACTTACCGGAATCTTGAATGTGAATGCACATATATATCGGAGGTAGTCTCGCTACTGCGATCGAGGGTGGAAACTTATGAAGATAAATATGTGATTACCTTACGCTGCACATTTAAGTTCGTTCGTGTATATATTTTTTTCAGCAGTTCGTCGGAAGTTTGTTGAGACCTTTGCAACGATGTACTTTACAAGCGATACGTAACTGTTTCCAAGAGACACTGCATCGCGGACGATCCAACTTCCTCATTCATTATTCCGGCACGGTTGTATAATGCCTGAGAAATCCTGACAGTTATTACAGCGGCGTCGCAGGGATTTCTCCCTCGTCCCACCGGATTTCGAGATTCAGCGAATTACGGCAGCGGAATGGATTTACAATGTTTAATTTACTACCCGGGCCGGGCGGGATTAAAGGCGCTGTTGGAAAATTATTGGCGCATAAAACGGACGGAAGATGATGGCATTGGTAGCCGCGGTTTCGTTACTCATTAAAGTGGAAGTGAAGGGTCGGATAGTCAAACGATAAGAATGGGTCATAGAAAATTTTTTACGAATAGAAGAAATAGATTCATAAATCCCTCTACATCAAAACCATGAAGTACTCATAAAAAAGAATTTAATAGACTTTATATTTACATACACACATATAAAAAGGATATTTTAAGTATTTTATATTTTATATCAATATAAGTCAGATAAGAATATAAAATATTGTTATAGATTCATTCAATTTGTTGATTACCCCATTTCCTTGCATTTTTATAAATAATTTTAATAATCCTAGAAATATCTAAGAACGAAATTATTCACTTTATTCAGTATAAATAGTATATTTCCTAAGGTTTATTTAGCAAACTTGGTTGATGTAATGTTCAAATAATATTGTGCACAAAAATATGTATTAATTTCTATAAGTTCTTCTTTCACAAATAGAAGTCATTTCTCTTATCGTCTCTTATCGTCTTATTAAAGAATATTTTAGTTTATATAAAGCAAAATCTATAATTCAATATGAAATTTAAAGAAGTACTATTTTATTATTTTTCTTATTATTAATATTATCATAGATAACATTCAAAATTATTGCCTGGAGTTTTAATATACACACACATACGCACACAGGTAATAAAAAAATATATAATTTTTTCTTAAATATCTTAATATCTTAAATAAGATTAGATTACTAGTAGAAATTAGATTACTATTAATATTACTATTAGTAGAGAATAATAAATTTCTTTATTTCTCTTCCAAATATGCTGCATTTGCAACTTGATTCTTATTTTATTCTTTACTGATATATTCGAGTTCACGAGGTCAAAGCACAGTGAGCGTTAAAAGCACACGTAATAAATAAAGTCGCAAAGTGTAAATTAAAACAATTATGACCCCCTTATCTGCCGCACGTAACTAAATCATAAATTCAATCTTTGCTGGGTGACAAAAGAAAATGCAAATTTTCTTCTGGAAATGCTTGCAGTGGCACCTTGCAGTTTGTCGATCAATCATGCACTTGCCACCGTGCCCCACCCTATGCGCGTTACTCTTCTTAAAGTAATTAATATAAGAAACAGGCGGTAAGATAGCGCAAGCGGCAAACGAGCCGCAATTAGGGCGGGACGATGTGAATCAGATAACAGGCTTCGTTTAGGTGATGCGTTCGAGAAGGAGCCGAGATATCAACGCCGATCGTCGCCATCAGATATTAACCTTTTGTCATCGAATCACACTGAGAATGCTGTTTACAACGGACAGTAATCCGCAACGGGTATCCCTAAACCTACATTAACTTTAGCGTCGCTGTGAAAACCAATTAACCAGGCCCGACGGGCCTGGTGTGACCTCAGTCGTGCCATCAGACCGTAATCGAGACACTTGGAAAATTAGCAATATCCCGGAAAATGCCCTTGGTCATTAGTGGAGGCATCTCGCTACATTGCGTGACTATACCGAGATATACTCGGCGTGATAAACTTTCCGGTACTGAGGTGTGTGTGCTTGCACGGAAATCTTTGAACTCCAATCGAGATCCTATTCTTACACGGAGTTAATCCTTTTTCCTTTATTCAAACTCTTCCCAACGTAGAACTCTTGAAAACCTGAATCAAAATTATATTTTATATCCCATTAAATGATATTTTTTGTTTAATTCATATCAAGAATAATGATTTTGAAAACATTTTAGAAGTTTTAAATCCAATAAGATCTTACAAAATTATTTCTTTACAACTAGTTAAACAATTTACTGCAATTTGTACTTTTCTTACAGAAAATTTCATTAAAATTTCTGTTAAAAAAAGAATTTTCATACATCTTTCTTATGGTAATATTTCGTAACTCGCAGCTTTCGTTAACATAGAGCAAGGCAAATAGAGACGTCACAAAATATGCAAACATCTAGTTACGAACCACGCGGGCAATTTGCGCGGAGCTTTTGATTCGCGCGCGAAGGAGTATTCGCCGGCAACTCTGCGAGTCGCAGCATCTTTCCATGATATTTCCATCGAATTTCGTGTCTTCTCTCGCATTTTCAAGCATCCACCCGCATCTATACGGACCGTACAGTGCTCTCAGCAAATCTCTCTCTCTCTCTCTCTCTCTCTCTCTCTCTCTCTCTCTCTCTCTCTCTCTCTCTCTCTCTCTCTCTCTCTCTCTCTCTCTCTCTCTCTCTCTCTCTCTCTCTCTCTCTCTCTCTCTCTCTCTCTCTCTCTCTCTCTCTCTCTCTCTCTCTCTCTCTCTCTCTCTCTCTCTCTCTCTCTCTCTCTCTCTCTCTCTCTCTCTCTCTCTCTCTCTCTCTCTCTCTCTTGCTTCCTCGCTTTCCCGGCGCACTTCCATCTCCGCGCAATTACGCGAAAACTTTTGAGCGAATATCTGCCGGCAACTCTGCGGCATACGAGGATGCTTCAGTTGTTTTGGGATTCCGAGCTGCAAATAAGGGTCAAGGGGGTGTCCTGGGCCGCGCCGAGCCGCGATGCGACGCCGCATCGCGTTACGTCTTACGGCCGATGTTGAAACAAGTTTCTGACCCATAAACGGGCGAGAGACGGAAAGAGGTGCGGTGAGGTTCGCGCTGGCGAACAGAACGGCTCGAAATTCGTGGACAAACAGAACTATTCGTCTTTCTCTGGGCGGAACAATTTCCTTGGAATTTATCCCGGAGACATTCGACCGTAGTTACAACGTGCGGAATAGTTACGATGCCTTGGCGCGTGCGCGACCACGGATAAAAGGAGGCATCTCGGTGTCACGTTATGCGGACGACGAGCGTAACGCTCATCTTCCCGGGATTTATCCCGGGGGTAGTTTTTTTTTTATAGCTTCGCGCCGCCCTCCGAACATCAACTCGAATTCTCATCAGATACGCGCATGCATAAAAATCCAATGTATGAAAATTTTATTTAATAGTTAATTAATATACATTAATATTTTTATATAATTAAAATACTTTTTCAAAGATTTAATGTGCATAACAATAATAATCTTCAAAAATTATCAAAATCTTTTTACATTAACAAAAAATAGTCTCTTTACCTTTTCAAAAGGCAGTAATAATACTTGTTTGATTACTATTATTAATTAATCAGAATAAAGACATCATATTTAAATGAGTTACTATTTGCTAATCATTTTAATACAGATATTAAAACATTTTTAAAAATACTGTCTAATCAGAATTTGTGCAAAAGCAGACAAACGTCGGTATTCATTAAAAATATTATCACCAATATTAACTGATGATATATTCAGAGATATTATAAAATCGAGCATTTCGTAACTCACATAAAGTGGCAATTCGTTAAGTAAATCGCCAAGACTCATTGTGTAATATGCACGCATACTTCTTGTTAGCGAGGCAAACGAGAAGGCGAGACAACAGTCGGAAATACGGGCCTAGATTTTCCCAGGTGGGAAAAGGGTAAAATAAAATGAAATATGGTGATTTATCGTCTAATGTACGCGCCAGCCAATTTGTCCCGTTTCCACGCGTGAACTGTCTCGTGTCGTGAGAGCCTGTCCCGCAGGATGCAGACGAAAACACGGATTGCATTTCATAGAGTGGTCTCGATGGCCCGTGTGACGCGCGTGCGCGCGATGAAATTACAAAATTTGTCTGGGGATTGCACACGTGAATGCGGCTGACGTGTCCGCACCGAAGATACGCCAATAATTGTCCGCGAAATGAAATGACAATTATCGCGTCTGGTGGTGGATGAGACTTTACTAATCGTGTGGTTGTCATGGTATTGCCGAATTACATCGTTTATACACCTTGCACAGAACATAACGTTGATTGTCACCAATCTCGTTTCCCGTAAAAGTCAATGCTATGTAGAATAAATTATAATTTTCGCTTTATAGATTAGATATTCTATTAATTTGCAAAAATATGAATTTATTTATTTTTTTTTCTATTTAAGTATATAGTATATAAGTATATTTAAGTATAATAATTTAGATATATTAATTTTCAAATTTAATGCAACATTTTTTTAAATATTTTTGTTATCATATTCATTTATATATTTAAGAAAAAAAGAATGTTTTTAAAGTAATATTAAATATTGATAATCGATGATATGAAAAATTATTATTTAGAAATTGAAGCTTGAGTTGCTTTTACGATATTATAATTTTTATGCGCGGCATTGCCTTTAAAGCAAACAAAAATTTATAAAACATGCAATGTAAATAATTAATGCATATTATCGTGGAAAAAGCACATACGTCAACATAAATTTAGACATAAACTACTGGAATTTCCTTTTCGCGTCCGCTCGCTATTTTACGTCAGCAACAAATCATATTTCCTACAATTTAATCTTGAGCCTGATTTATTGCTGTCACTTTCACAATGCAACTTCATAATTCCAAGAGACTATAAAACTCGAGAAACTATATACATAATACGCAATCGCAGAGCTGCTGTCGTTTTCGTTCTGCAGCATTTATTCAATGTTTTCATGATATGATAACTCCCCATTTTATGCACCAGATATGGAATTGTGAATTTTTTCGCTCCATGAGCATTAATTATTTTGAAACAAATTTTTAATTAATTATAACACATTTCAGTTACAAATAAAATAAAAGAAAATAAATGGACTTATACATAAGGAAATGTCGTTTACAATATTATCATCTGAAAATTTTTTACAATCTACAATCTACAATCAATTTTTCCTAAAAAGAATTTTACTTAGTAAAAAAAGTATTTATATTATAATATAGAATAATTAACTATTAAAATAAAAAACTTCTTGTAAACTTAACTTGTAAATTTAATAAAAAAAAATTACAAGATAAATATATAAAAATCGAATTATATGCATGTATGCATGTCACATATGTGTACTCGGAAAACATACAATATAATATCCGATATTAAGATTAATAGAATAATAGATTTATTTTATGACGCGATATATAATAATAATATTAATAAGCTAACGATAATTGGTATATCACACACAAATTATTTGAATATAGGGATTATAATTGAGATTAAATTACAATTTATAAAACGTAATATGGACAACACCAATATGTATAACATTAAATAAGAATTATTATTATTAAAAAATAATGTGTGTATGATATTAACTACAGAACATATATTAAAAATATATATTAATTATTAATAAATTTTTGCATACAGAAAGACATATTATTAAAATTATATAATATTTGTTAAGGCTGTTACTTTATTACAATTAGAAGCATTCTTGTCATTGCTTACATTATCACCTCCTTACGTATATAATTTATTCGCTGGAGGTAGACGAGTAAACTTCGAATGCGAAGGTTCGTAAAAAGAGGATCTCAACGGTGCACTTCGTCATTTCCTTTATACGGGTGGTAAGAGTCATCACAGTAGACGAGAAATTGAGGGCGAAGAAACTGCTGTTGCCGTAGCGCGTTTGCAATTAGGATGAAGACGAAGACTCCAGGCTACTCATTAACTCCGGCATGAACCGGCGAACGAAGCGCATCAACGGGCTAAAGTCGAAGAAGTAACAAGCTGACATCCTACAGCCCGCGTCCGCCTCCGTTCCGCCTTTTATTTCGCCAGAGTGTCGCCGGCAAATCTTATTTAAGGCAGATTTATCGCCAAGTCCCCGGCTCTGAGATCGAGGTAGGATATTACGCCGGACCCGGATGCGCCATTCACAATGCGACTCCTCGACTCAAAAAGTGTCATAACTCAAAACCTGAGCGCCTCTTCGAGCACTTCCGCCGCTCCAGCACATTGTGTGCCAGAATCTGTCCTCTCGTCGTCCCTGCACCCTGCGCACCAATCCCCTCCCTCCCCTTTTCTTCTATTCCTCTCTCCCGTTTTACTCGCCCTTCCGTTTCGCGCTAGCCTTCTGTATATCACGAAAGAGCAAATGGAGCCTTCCGTTTTTTTGTTAATATACCCGAGGACCACTCAGCAGTATCAAGTATCCTGCAAATTTTTTCAATACATTGTTATTTTATCCGCACGACATAAAGTATTGCGTTGGAATTTTTCTACATCTGAATTTTTTCGAAAATTAGGAGAGATCGATCGATTTACTCAACGTTAAATAAAATTTATGAGATTCGTTCAGATCCGTATTTAATAGACATAAAGTTACAATTGGATATTAAATTGACAGAAAACGTTTGATAAACTTAGTAAATTTTAATATTAAAATTTATTTTATTTCTCCATACAAAATATAATTTAGCCGAATATTACCTGAAATATCATCATTAAAAGGTTTCATTCCTAAATCTATATCTTTATAAATACTATAAATATAATCGTAAATACAACAAGTGCTTTTAATTAGTTCACAGTTAAAAGCGGACAGCTGGACGATTTCTTTTTCTTGATCTCCGTTTTTACTATACCGTCACCTACATCGATTCGATTCCCAGTTTATCAAACGGTAACTTGCGTAAGGAAAGAGACGATTAAGAAAAATGGACCGTGGGGAGTGGAGTTTTTCGGTTGTGCCGGGACAAAATCCGGCATCGTGACGTGAGCGTTGTCGCGCGTGACGGCGTTCGATCGCGGGCATCCTGATCGATACGCGCGTGTCGCAGCGCGAAAGAAACGAACGAGTCTGGCGATCCATTTTTTCGCTCTTCTTCCGCAACGAGCGGATCTCCATTAGTCCGGGATTGGCCGATGCGCGCTTGAGCGAGCATCGCGGCGCTTTTTGCGCCGGCCAGACCGGTTGAATAATTGTGTTTTGTAACCCGTCCGCGGGAGCGCTTAGCCGAACTCTCGGGCACGGATCCAAAGAAGAATTAAGCAAAGAGGGAACTTGAAAAGCGGAACTATAAAAGGAACAATGGTATCGTGCGAATCGCGCAGTTTTTGGGACGATCGCTGGTCGCGCGGATCAATCAAGCATTTGCGCAAAAGGGAACGATCTGCGACGATAATTGGCGCCATGGCATCCGAAGTGAGTGCATATCGTGCGATTATCCCGCGTCATTCCTCGGATGGACCGCTCACCGTCCTTAAACGCTTCTTCGGAGAAAGTTGTTAAAACCGCATGTATCAGCACACTTTTATCGTCGTACAATAGAAAGGAGAAATATTTGGAATTTGATTGATTTCTTGCGGTCAAGATTAGAAAATCTATTAATAAATCTATCTTTTTATTTCTTGCCGTATGTTGTATAAAAGTGAGAAGTTCTTCACACTTTTCTTAACTGAAAAATTTTTTCGCATATATTGGATTGACTTTAATTAAACAAAAATTGCAAGTTTTAAGAAGGAAAAAATATCTATGAAGAAACTATATGTATGAGGAAAATATAGAAAAATAATAGTCTCAATGAAAACCTATATAAAAATATAAAAATAAAGTTTTTTATTTATCTTTTTTACCGTTTGCGAAAAATGTGTTTTAACAAGAATAATAAAATATGTTATATTTTCAAAGTAAAATAGAAAATAAACAATAAATGTTTAAATAATAGATTTTATATATATATAAAGAGACTGTATGTTTTAACTACATATAAAATAGTTAAAACTATGTACTAAATATTGAAAAAATACATTTTATATTTTTGATTAAAAAAGCAATATCTTAATTTTCTTAATTATCATTGTTATCTAGTTTATTTCTTTTTTTTTTCTAATAATTTGATTAATTTTCCTTTTTATTTTATTAGAGTTATGGAATCTCTCTTTATCTATTTTCTTCTTGTCCTTCCATATTTCACAGACATTTTTATCTTCTGTCAGTCAATTCCACAATCGTCACATTTTTGAAACTAAATTTCTATAGTTCTTATTTTAATAACAATTTTTTTCAAAATTACTTTATTCTTGCTTTTCTAACTATATATTTGTTTCTGTTCTAATTTGCCTTATACTATAACATTTTGTCTTTCAAATTTTAATATTTTGTAACGTGTAATTTACATGAATTATAATTTGATTAATGAGCTCAACATGTTTCTTGTCAGCTCCTATCCGTATTACTGCTTTCGACTTTGCTTCTGATCAATGCAAAGCCAGAAGGACACGCACACTCTTTTCAACATTTCCATGGTCCTGTGTTGGGTAACGAGCACGAAATCATCTGGAATGACGACGACGGACACTCCCACGAGGACTACGTCGCTCATCCACATTATACCTTTTCATACGGGATCGAAGATCACCATACGGGCGATTATCACGGTCAAAAGGAGCAAAGGGACGGTAGGTTTGCGTAGTTTGAATGAAGATTAATCTCCTCTGCTTTAGGAGGATCCTTCTTGTCATCTCGTACGTACCCGCGAGTGGGGAGAATAAGAATAACCTACTTACGTACGCGGAATCGCGATGCCGAGCTCTGAGGGAGAAAAAGCTGACAAATGTACCGAGGTGAACGTAGGACAGACTGATTGTGCGAATAAAAGTGGCAACGTGACCTTTGCTTGAGCAATTTTATAATGTTGCTCTTGGAATACGCAATGGAAAGCGCGGCATGGTAATTCCTTTGATTTGACTTATATAAGCTTCATCGTTCGTCGGACGAACGACCGACGGTGTTAAGAATATTTTATTAATGTCATTTGCGATTTTGAAAAAATGATTTCGAAGACATATAGTAAGCTCACGCGGGTCCTCCCTATAATCTCAATATTACGTTTGTTACGTAGAAAAAATTGTTATTGTTTTTCCCAATATCTACTACAAAATAAAATCTACGTTTCAGCACAGTTATTCTCTAGTTTTGTAATGTATTTAAAGTAGAATTATCTGTACAGATTTTATGTATTTACAATATGAGTTCTAGTTTTAAAATCAGTCTGCCTCGTTGTACACAATAATCGTAGTTCGAACACTCGACCGAAGATGAGTAAATTCTGTCAAGATAAAAAAATTTTCTAAATATCAAAGCAATCGTTCTTAAAGGTCTAGTTTTTTATAATTTCGTAATGGTATTTTCACAAAGCACGACTTTCTCTATATAAAACGAGATCATCGAGCGTCGTCAAGTTTTAACTGGAGCGAGAGATTTCGTAGCAACGCGCCGAGAGAAAAGTTAGGAACGATAAAAGTGCTGCTAAAAAACCGCTTCAGTATTTCTGCCTTCAAAGGCAGACGCACACCGGCTGAAAAGTTTATAACCATATAAAGCTTAGATAGCAGCTATTGATAGAAGAGTCTCTGAGCAACTGTAAACGTATTCGCCAATGCGAAAACTAATTAGAATAACTAAGACCAATTACAAATCTCGGCTGTTTTAAAATTACTTTAAAGCAAGAGTATAATTTAAATTTAACAGTGTGTAATAATAAAATATATTATCATCTAACCGATTATATTATTAAGAAATTTATTTCAATGAAGTATTAACAGAAATTCGCGATTGTGGGGATTACGCGAATACATAGAAACGTTATTATAAATATAAATTAAATTGTAGTTTATCAATTATTATTTCTGATAAATGAATCTCATTTAAATAATTTTCTGTTTGATGAGAGACATATTTTGACACTTATCAGTTGTATTATAAAGTTATAAATAAAATCCATATTATACTACATAAAATAATAGAATTTTGGCTTAATGAATACATTATCAGTCATCAATCATATAAACGGAATCACTTATACAATATGTTTTAAATGTTATATACAATATGTTTTTAATTTCTATATTTATATTATATAATTTCTATATTTATACATTTCAAATTTTTTTGCAAATAAATAAACTTAACAAGTGAAGTGCAAATACGAGATTTTTGTGTAAATTTTAATATCTTTATTTATTCTTTTATTCTTAAAATAAAAAATGCATAATAAATTTCCAAATATACGAAAGCATGTGTTTCCAACAGTTTCAAGTACTTTTGATACAAGTAGGTATAAAATAATCCTAACAACATTCTATAAATTTACTTAATTTCTTAATCGAAACATTTTAAATTCCTTTTCAAATTATATATGAAAAATATATAACTGGTTATGGAGAGCGTGGTTTTACATTTCGTCGTATTCGCCTAAAACTCAATTCGTTTCCATAAAAAAGAGCGATAACTCGTGTCCCGAATGTGCCAGCTTTGCGTGGGGCAACGCAAGACAGATAACTCGTATGTCGATGCTTTGCAGGTTCGGAGGTGTTTGGAGAATATACTGTGAAGGAACCAGACGGCAATATTAGAACCGTGAAGTACCGTGCGGGCAAGGACGGATTTCACGCCAAAGTGCATAACAGTCACCGAAAGGATCATCAACAAGATCATGATCACCATCATGATGATTATTTTTAATTGCTTGATAAAGACCGGATATTACCTCCCCATCAAACTCGATTGTTTTATACCATGCAATACTTTGTTTTTTTTTTTATATCCATTATTCTTATTGAGTAATCGTTGACATTTAATTTACGCTATACTCATTAAAAGATCGGTCAAGTACTTTAGCGTTTTCGTTTCTCTCAGTTTTTCACGGTGAGTCACTCGTCTAGTTTTACAGCTAGTTTCATAACAAAGTCATTTTCATAAAAGCCTTTCAATATTGCGAAGTGGCCTTAAAGTTGTTATGAAAACTCGATGAGTTAGTCAATCTCACAATTAACAGACTGAAGAATTGCTTTGAAGGAAATGATTACTTCTTTCAAGGAAGTACAGCTAATTAATAACCGGCAACATTGAATTGTTAATATCCGAGGAAAACGATTTGAATAAAGAAATAGTCTTGCGAAAAATTCATCGTGTAATCCATTGCCTATATTTTTATAGACTTCTATATTAGATTTAATTAAGTTACATTATTGTTAAAAAATGCTTGTTTAAATTTGTAAATCGTATATTAACGGTCATAAAAATAAATCATAAAAGTCTTTTTGTTTAATTTATAACCTTCAATATATAGAAAAATATACAAGCTGACATATTCTTTATCTTATAAAACATATATTGCAAACATTTAATAATTATAAACATTCAATGATGAAAAATATAAATCTAAATTAGCATATAAATTAGCATGTAAATTAAAAATAAGCATATATTTATCTTTGATCAGAATCGATAAATATATCCTTAAATTTACATAGTAATTCAATTACGAAAGTACTGCTGTCATATAACAAAAAAAAATAGAAAAGATTTCGAGGCGTATCTGCTTATTGCTTACCGCAACCCTTCCTCGTCAATTTTCACACTCGCAAATAATTCTCACTCATCACAGTGAAAACATATTGTGACAGGCATTAAGCAAACAGACGTAATACTCGAAATTCAATTTGTTACGTGGCCTATACAGGCCGGATATTGTTTGCTCCAAATTACTTTCCGTCCTCTTGCAAAGAGTAGAAACTTGTAGTTCCTGCGATCGAAAATCGATATGCAGGAACAGCCAAATGCCGATGAAATTCCAAAGGATACAATGTTTTTTAGCAGAGTTGACATTTGCCGATTAATAATCTGATTGAACTGCTGCTATTTTTGATTTCGTAAAGCAATTAAATACTTAATATTTTTATTTAAAATAAACGTGGAAGACATTCCTTCAATAAATATCAGATTTAGCATGTACAGTAATATATATTCAGCCATCGAAATTAATTTAGAAATGCAAGGAACAAACTATTTCATATTTTTAGAAAGCATTAACTATTTCATACTGTACAAATCACATCAGAGTACTGAAAAATACACATTTACGATACGATTTATTCGTATGTAAAAATATACGCTGTTAGAAAATATATTTTATGCACATACTATATATAGTATATACGTCTCATATGATTTCTTCTCGTATATATAAATCACGAAGATCACGAGGCGTGTCTTGCCAAAATACAATAAAGGTCCGCAAAATGTCGATATTCCATTCTGGATGTGTCCACGTGTAATTTACATTCAGCACACGGTCGAGCGATAAATCATCAAATGCGACTGGAAAGGATCGCATAGTAAACACCTGATAACGCACTTTCACGCAACATGTAATATCATAGAAAATAGTAAACTTGCTGAATTTGTACGTGTAGTCCGTTAATTGACAATATCCCGCGTTAAACATCATAAATCGCATTTCGAGCTAATGAATAAATGAGCTTAATTGCATTTCTATACAATACCGTACATCCGCAACATACGCTTCCATTGTCAATGGCGTACACTAATCCCATTTCTGGAGAACTGTATGTCATATGTTATTTTCATCTGTGTGTCTTTTACGCTTAGACAATTGTTATTAAATACGAGATGATTACTCCCGATTAGAATTATTATAAATGTTTTAAGTTATATCTTCATTATTTTGAATTGATAAAATAAGTGTAAAATAATTAAAAGAAAATTAATTTCATTTTTTAGCACTTATAGAGAAACTTTATCGCTAATTAGACTTAAATCTTTCAATAGATAATAGTTAAATCTGAATATGTAGTAAAATATATAATATCAGAAACACAATATAAATTCAATGTAAAATTTTATTTATAATTTATCACGTCATTCATACATACATACATACATACATACATACATACATACATACATACATACATACATACATACATACATACATACATACATACATACATACATACATACATACATACATACATACATACATACATACATACATACATACATACATACATATGTATTATATATTATATATATCACAAAAATATTTAAAAATGAATAGAACATGCCCAGTGCACACGCGCAAACACACACACACACACACACACACACACACACACAAACACCATGAAAAATTGTAAATAAAACTCTATTCTAAAATCTAACAGAAATTATAAAAACAGAATGTACTTCCCTTTAAAAAATTAAGAGGCAAACAAGCTTTAATTAAATATTTTACAGTTCAAACGCAATAAATATCTTTATATCTTTCCAAAAAAAGAGAGATAAACAATTATACTCAGTATCTTAGAGAGTATTGAAATCAATTGGTGTAGGCCTAAACAACATTTATTTTATCGATTATCACCGCAGATACGATTTTCTTTATAAATTCTGGAATACAACGGAGGTAGAAAGCGAGCGAAGTTATCAGAGAATCTTTGGTAGTGTTCTCCAAAGCAAGAAAAAAGTCAATAAAATAGAAAAACAGATAAAAGAAAAAAGAAAAAAATGTGAGAAGCATAAGGAAATCGGAAGAGAAATCTTCTAAAAGATATTAAAATTAAAATTAGAAGAACTCATTTTTCGAATAGAAGCATTGTTCTTTTCGTTATCATTTCGTTTCCAAAAATATAGATGTGCAAAAAAATAATGCAATATCTATTTAATACTAATAATTGATTGATGAGATCAGTATTAATAACTTCTACAATTAATATTACATTACAACTAAAATAATGTTTTTAAAAATATGTTCACGAATATATACATATATGACTTATCGATGGTTGCACATATATAATTTTAAAATCAAAATACATAACTCCATGTTAAACTATATATACAAAGTTTTCATATATTTATCATAATTATATCTTTAAGTTTCTCGTAGATGGCTAATAATATACATTACATTAATACACATTACATTACATTAATGATAAAAAATATGTATACTTCTAATTTTGATACATTTTTAAAATTTAAGTATATCAATAAAATTTACACAATTAGTAAATGCACTCATGCGTATTATAAATTTCGCTGTTTATAAAATTCCGCATGATGAGAATTTAAATCTGAAAATTCGCTTGGCGTAGAAAAGCTATGTAATTTCCTGTCCCTTGGGCAAGGATACACGCGCACGTTTTATATTCATAAATGTATCTCCGCCCGATTACTAAATCGCAAAAGTTAAATAGTATTATTCAACACGAAGTGCTTCGTGATGGTTATGGGTATAGGTAATTCTTGCCTGCTTTATGATGTTTCCGGAGTTGAGTTACAAGATCCACAACTATAAAGGATAACGATCGCGTGTTGTAGGAAAAAGAAAAGATATGTTAAAGAAAACATTTTACTAAAGAAGTTTATGGACCGATGATTTTTGATATAAGATAAAATATTCAAATTTATCCTCCCCAGGAAGAAATAAGTTTCAAAATAGTTTATGTGAAACTTCTTATGCAGTGCAAAGTATGAGTTACCTTCGGACAAAAAATAAGCTAAATATTTTTTTATTTAAAATAGAATTGCTATATACAGATGTATGTAAATTTCATCACTTTATAAGCAATAATATATAATAGTTAACTAAAATATATTGTCTATCAAGAAATCTCGATATAACAAAATATATAAAATTATGTTATATATTTATTATATTTATGTTATATATTTGGTTATATATTTATTAAATACCCTCATTCAAATTGTTTGAATATATAACATATATTCATCTTCATAAAAAAAATTTAAAAAATTTTCAATTACTACTGTTAATTAATACTGTTTTTATTGTTCGCGCGTGTTCTAGGTGCATTCATCTCAGTACATTTTTTTGTTTTCTTTTACGTAGCCCGTAATTATCAAGCAAAAAGGACAATCAAGCAAAAAGAATACATACAAAAAAGCAGTAGCTTCATTATGAACAATGTAAAAACAATGTAGTGAACAATGTAAAAAAACTTTAATTGCTGTTATTTAATTATCTATAACAAATGGTTTAAGAAAATAACTGTTATATCTATAATTAAAATAACTGTTATATCTATAATTAAAATGAATAAACTATTAATTTATTAGTTTTTCTCGATTTGAAACAATGCGATACTTATATCTTTAAAACCACCGACGCTAATTGCCACCTCCGTGAAATATCTCGAAGTCCACAAAAAAAGTTCTTTTTGCGGAACTTCTTTCTGACTTCGACACGCGTAATCCGGTCAGGTAGACAGGGACCCGTGTGAATGCTGTCTTACGTAAACTGTCGGATAGCTTCCAGACTTATGATCTACCATGAAACTACCGGTCGCGCTAAAATGCATTCTCGGTATGTATCCAACTATTCCCCTATTATTACGAACACCACGGATCGTGATCGCACTACATAAGCGCGAACGACAGTCACGGACCTCTTCACTGGTAACCGCAAATTACGTTAGTAAACGAAGTTCCCGCGCGGACGGGAAGTTCTCGCCCGCCGGAACTTCTATGCGACTGCTTTCTTCAAGTCCTTTTTCGCTTCGAGTCTGACCGACTGCGGAAGATAAATCTTTGTTTAAAGTTTTCGGTGCGCTGCTCCGAGAAAACGTTGCGCAGGTATTTTAAATGTTATTCTAACCGGCTTTACATCGCCGGGAAAAAACTATCTCAGTTTACTTTCTCCTCTTCGGTATTCTTTCATGCTGATATTCTTATTAAAGAAGGCGTAGCGAAATTCCTTATAAAATCCTTAATTCCTTATAAAATCAGGCATCTAACATAAATGCGGTTACGTTAATGTTATAGGAATTTTATTCTAAAAAATGTTTCAATAAACTTCAATCCTGGGACACTGATCATAAATAGATATGTAAATTTGCAATTGTTTTTACAGAATACCTCATATTTATATAACACTTTCCAATAATTTTTTATTATAAATAAAAATAATTTAAAATGTAAAGTTAAAATCTTAGCAATACATTATTTAATGATGCGACAGCGACATGTCAATATTTAATATTTTTTTTTTTGTAAACTAATAATATAAACTGAATCGTATTGATTATATATATATATATATATATATATATATATATATATAATCAAAATAAATATAACGATGAATAGTTGTTTTTTTATAGTTACATAATTTTTAATAAAATATCTGATAAAAGTTTTTATTTGATAGAAATATTCAAAATCTTTCTATTGTAATTAATCTGTAAATAATAATTAATATTGCAACGTAATAATATTCTTGCATTATATAGATATTGATTATAGCTTTAAAATGGAAATTATATAATTAATATAATTTTGATAATTTTGAATTCATATATGTCAAGATTATATTTATTATGTCAAAGACAAAAAGGAATTTAACTAGTACTTAACATGTCATTTAAATTTTATCATTATTTTCATTTTATTTCGTACAATTATTATAAATTAAATAATTTACTTAAATTCAATTTCAAGTAAAGTAAATTAATTTGAATAATATATATACATATATATTACGCAATTAAAAATATATTAATTATATTTATATTAGTTGATGAATAATTTATTAAATTAAAGTTTCAAAATATTGTAATATTAAATATTATAAAATATTATAAACATGTTTTTAAACTACTCGAAAAGAAGATTCGACTTTACAGGCCAATCAATTGTAGGTCACGACATTAAAACGAAATTTACTCATCGTCAGGTTTGTACAGCGGAGTTGTACTTCGGTGACGTTTGCGCAAAGGAAATACAACGCGAGAACAGGAAGGAACTCCACTTTCGAAAATTACGTGGCTCGCAAGAATTGTTTACTCGAATTGTTTACGCGTCGGATTGGTGTGTATGACGTGCGCGCGCGCGCGCGCGCGCGCGCGCGCGTGTGTGTGTGTGTGTGTGTGTGTGTGTGTGTATGAGTGTGTGTGTGGTGTATATAGATGTTATGTATATGTGTGTGTGTATACACAGGCGGTTTTTTTGCGATCAATCACGTTGAATCGCGTAAATATACACGTGCAAATATCACACGAAACTTCATGCTACTTATAAATCTGAAGTATTCGTGGATAATAACAATTACGGCTAATTCAAATTTATAATTCTCCTTTAAATTTAATTCGCTCGTCAACTGCAATATAACAGTGATTTCCTTCAATTATAAAAATAATAATTATCTTATTCAATTTAGTAATATGCAATTTTATATATATATAATTTAATATATTTATATAAAGGTATATGTACAATGTGTATATGTATGCATAGATATAAATACATATTATAATAGTTATATATTACATATTCATACACAATATAATTATTAAACATATATATTTTTTACTTGTACATTTTGTCTTAGCCATTCATAGCGATTATATAAAGAGAACAATAAGTACAGCTTTGGGTATTACACAAAACAGTTTCACCACCCCTCAAAAACTTCGTCGGTCGTTTATCCCTTCGGCCTCTCGAAACTTGGTATCGGGTCGCCAGCGAAACGTGGATCCGAAAGAAAAGTACATGGACTACGCGAACTAATGGTAGGATCCGACTTGACTCGAGAAGATTAAACGGAGACCGAAAGAGAGTCGGAAGTAGAACGAGAGTGGAAGCCCGCCCGCAAAGTGAAACAAATCGCCGCGAAGAAGGCCAGATGTGCCAACATAGCCGTTGATTTTTCCTCTAATGCTGCCATAAAAGGGACAGAGTCCTCACCAACTTTTTTTAACTTGACCTCACTGCTCTCTCCGTCCGACTTGTTATTTCAAAAGAAACTTTTACCGTAAAGAAATTGTAGATAAATATTTTTAAAACTATTAAATTTTTTTTTCTCTATATATACTTCAATCAAATTGTTACATAATTACGAACACGTTCTATCATATTAAACTTTCTTAGTATACTGTATTGAGTTTCATACTTTCATACAATTTTTATTAAATCTTATATGAAAATAATAAAAATCACAGTATAGAATTTAAGTATTCAAAACTTTGGCGTTTGAGTTTATAAATATAATTTTTTTTGCTATGAATATTTTAAGTGCATTGGTGATTTTACATTCTTCTTGATTACTATTAATTTATTTTAAATATCTTTCATTTACGTTTGCTTATTTTTATAAAAATACTTTGTTAACCATTGGGACGTTTTTCTCGAAGTAGTAATCTCTGTAAAATATTTATCGCGTTAGAAATTAACCGGAATCAGGCAACTTATTATACATTCTTTATCTTTGCTTAGTAAGCGTCGGCGATTTGCTAGTCTCGTAAAACTCCTAATTACAGAATACTTTATCTTGTGTTTACTGGCAGCTGGCATGGCCGGAACCTTTTCCTTCTCAGAAAGCAATTAAAAGTTTTCGGCGTGTTTTAATGTTTGTTGGAACGAATGAAAACTGTACACATTAAATTAAAGTTTGTAAAACTGGCTAGTAAAAAGATTGCTGCGTATTTTAAATTATATTCCTTTTAAATCACAGAAACCAATACAATAACTCTACATACAAACAATTATTAATATTAAGCGACATAAGAAGTAAAATCAATTTAGTTACCCACGAATATTATACACCGACATTACTAAATTAAAATTAAATGTACGCGTAATATATATTATTAATAATACGTAGCAGATTACTGTTGTAACAGGCTAGAAATGTTATTCGGTGTAGCGAGCATCAAAAATGATCAGCGAGCTATGCAAATCTGTTCGCGCAACTGCGTGCGTATGTGCGTGTGTGCACGCGTGGGTTGCGGGTTTATTAACTGTCCAAAATATTTATATCTCTGCGAGATTTAATTTGGCATTATATGCAAAGCGCGTATGCGCCAAATGCGCACTAAAACCGACATATAAAAACGGCGATTAAAATTATTTATGTTCGGCGGCGACGTCGGAGTTCTGCGTCCTCGCGAAATTTGCATTTTATCGTTCGTCGCTTTTGTTTGTAGTATTATCGCATGCTGAAAGCGTCGCGTTGATGTACTTCATTACGATTTACCGTATATTTCAGCCGCAACTCTCTCCTACCTCCCGCTATCCCAATCAACACGACAAATGAAAGCGGACGTTTCGGTATTGTAATTAATCAAAATATACTTCTGAAATTAAATTTATTATAACAAAAAGATTGATTAATAATTTTCAAGACAGATACTCCTTTAGAAAGATAGAATCGTGCTTTCTTAAAATAATATACAATTTATTTATCTTTCAATAAAATGAGATTAATATATAAATATATTAAATAAAGATCCGGAATTTAAATAAGACAAAGAATTTTTATCTATTACAATTATACTTTAAAATCTTGTCGAATTAAAGTTCGTATAAATAGTGGGAAATTGATTCAGTTTTAAAAAATTTTTTAAAATACGTAAACTAACAATTTAAAAAATGATAGTAGCTGTCAACCACAAAATAGAGGCTTCATATCTGAACCTAACCTTGGCAGCATTAATAAGCTGCACGAAATTGGACATAAACGCTTCAACGCGTTACATCCATCTTGCAGCATGACAGCTTCCGTTCAAAGCAGATGTTCCGGTGCATTAAAAGATTTAGCTGTACGACAGCGACGATTATTCGATGGATGGCAGAACCGGAAGTCAAAGATCTTAATCTACCTTTAATATCCTGCGTCTGAGAGGACTGCCGAGCTACGATCGCCGTTCGATTCGCAGGTCAAAGGAAACCTAGACGCTTTGGATCGCACAGCTCTCGAATGGACATCGCTCATTTTCTCACGGAGATAGTCGGAGAGAAAAGTAGCGGGGATGAAAATTCCGGGGAGAAGAATCTCACCGAAACGGAAACGGAATGTCGGCGGAGTGAACTGCACTAAGAATTAACGAGTTTCCATAAGTTTCGCGTAACATCGCATCAAGAAGAATTGATCGTTCTCTTAACTCCACGACAATCCGTTTCCAAGTATGAAATTTTTATCTAATCTCTTTAACGCGATCGGAATCAAGAATCGAAAACAATATCATTTTTATCGATTAAAATTTCAATATTACAGATATACATAAAAATTTCTGTATTTAAATATTTGCGATAATAGAATCCTATTTTATCGCGTAAGAATAAATAAAAAGACAATTATTCTCTGATAATAGAAGAGCAAAACAATTTAGAAATTTTATTATTATAACGTACATCATTTTTTATTAAATAATTACGCCGTAAATAAAAATAAAATAACATTTTGACATGAAAAAATTAAGCTGACATCCCAAAATTGAGATAAGACGATACGCTATAAAAAAGTACTAAAGTAAAGTATAAAACTTTATGTAATAGCTACAGAAAATAATCTCACTCTAAGTATACTACTGTTCTTTTACACAAAACTATTATGAAACTTGACATTTCACCTTTTTCGGCGTTAAGATCTGCACCGCTACATAGAAGCAGACTTTATGATTTATCCCCGTCGCAAGTTTACTACGAGAGCGTGGCTGAAATTCGTCTTGTCTCTTGCTTATTTCATGAACGATGAAGACGATCTAGACGAGAGCCTAAAGACCTTCTAGACTAAAAGCCTAAGAAATGATAGAATAATGATAAGAAATCAGTTAAAGTACGACAAAAATATGTTGTTAATTTAATTATCTAAGAACTTCTAACATCTACTTAAAAAAAGAAACGTTAAATAATTAATATATTCATTATAATATATTAACAAACATATGGTCAAAGTTTATACATACATATACGTCATTAAAAATGTTATTATGCAAAAGTTCTTTAGTCATACAAACATTGAACGAAATATTTATAATGGTCGAGTTGAATTGTTTATCATTTATATACCGTGCAGTTAAAAGAATTTATTTTATAAAATTATGAATGCAAATAAATACATAGGAGTGAATATCGCGCGTGAATTTAATATGCGTAATATCGTAATGCATAATACAAGAGCAAAGTTACTTGAACAATATAAAATGTGTTACGTTAAGTGAGATTTGAACAGCTTCGAAAATACGGACTTAGAATTTTAAAGCCACTTTACGGACAGATTTTAATTCCTAAAGCGCCTTAAACTGTCCTGGAGGCTATTTAAACTTGCAAATCCGTTCATTTGAGTTAGATCTCGATAGTGCTTGTTTCCCTTTAAAAATGCTCTTCTACCCGGAATACGCGCAACGGCAGAGTATTGCATTCCGTTCGCCGCCGCGATTAAAGCAATTATTGATTTCGCATTCGCGTCGGCCGACACGAATTATTCGAAATATTAGCGAATTATTCGAGAAATTTGCCGCATTGATTACACGCGGTTGCAGTTGAAATGTGACTGATACAGCAGAATCGTAATATTACCAACCACATTTAAGACGAACTAATCAGTTTATTAAATCGTACTTCTATTACTAACATTTACAAAAATTACTTCATAAGCAATATTTCATTTAATTTATTGTGATATCAAACCAAAATTTATCAAAATCTATATATATATATATATATATTTAATTTTTATGTTTCACACGGTATTGTGTGCTCGAAAAGTTTTCTAATAAATTCTTGTTTTTCTATTCTGTGATAAAATTATATTTATCATTTCTTTTTATGAAATGTTCGCGATCATATCTTCGTGCAATCTGTCCAATCTTATCAACTTTATTGCAACGGTTGCTCTGGTCATTATAATATCGGAAATAATAAAAATCTCGTGGGAATATCATGTTTATATTCGAGACATGCTATATTTTTTAACGATCAAGAAGCTATATACACTGATATAATCGTCACTGATATTGAGAAAAAAAAGAGTGGTTGTTTGAGAGACAAGAAATGAGAATTTAAATGTATGCGCGCGTTTACATATGTTCTAGCTTCCTGTTATTTTATTTCCATTACTTTTTATTTCTATTGTCATAGAGATGTGCTCAAAAGGCGACACGGGAATTCGATGCGCGCGATGAATGTCGGCACTTTGACATTGGGGAATTTACGTTCTTGTTTCGCACGCAGCCAATTTACGTTTCTGTGCAAGCCATTGTCTCGTTGTTGTATTGTACTTATAGTTTACGGAATAATTAACAATTTTTTCCACTTCTCTTCCAATTTCTATAATTTAGAATATATGCGTCAAAAGTGTATGTATATTTTTATTTAATTCAACAAAACTACAATTGGATAGCATAAAGAAAGGAAGAGAAAAACTAAAGATAACAAAAAGATAATTTCTGTATTTCCATATTTCTTCTGGTACTACTTTTCTAAATTTTTTAAATAAGATAAGAACAGAATAATCGTTAGATTGTACAAAAATATATATAGATATTTCTCTGACTCTAATAATAAAATTTAAAAAGAGCATAATAATTTAAAATACACATTATATTAACATTTAACTGCTAACCTTCTTCATTTTTCTTTGAAAAAATTGATTATACAGAATAATATAGAGAAACTAAACATCTGCAAGATTTCATTAATTGAAAAATAGTTAATGATGTATGTTTAATACAAATTTTCTTCGAAAAATTCTATCGCTGCGGGCAAGTGATTTATCAAGATGAAGTTATCTATGTGAAGAAATATTTTTTATAATTTCACTGCACTATTTTCCACTAGTTTGATTTGATCTGTTTCACGAAATAACAATATTTTCTGAATGTTATTACGAGAAAAAAGAAAAAAAAAGGAAAAGAAGTGGAAAAGAATTCCAGAACTCGGATCTTCGCGCGTCTTAATTTAATTTTCACCTACGCAAATGCCTTTTGGGTATGCGATCTGTGAGAAATAATTTCTCATGCCAGCTTCGACTTTTTCTTTTTCCCGGACAGGCCAATTATTTACTTACGAAAACACACAGTTTCTTGATCTTGTTTGCATTTGATCCTCCATTATATCTTTTATATTAATATGCAACCTTACATATTATAAAAATAGTAGATTAATTAAAAATCATTACGAAAATTTGTATGCGATTATAGAAAATATATAAGAAGAAAATATATAAGATGTATATGAAATAATATACATTTTTAAAATAAAAATAATTTATAAATGTTTGAAGATATTTTTTAGAAATAAATATAAAATATAAAAGAATAGAAAAAATTATAAAAACCTAGATTTTATCTGACTAATAAAAATACTCCAAAAATTAATTTTTCGCTACAGTATATATTACAAACGAATCTTTTTACAAAATAGAAGTAGCAAAATATGTGTTATCATTGCAGTATTTTCATTATTATATCTTAATTTTCGTAGTACTGTAACTTTATAATCATCTTCTATAAAATTTGCATGTATATTATTATTATTTAATATCTACATGTATAATATATTAATGTAAAAGGATACACAAAAGATAAAAAATTAAAACGTAAAATTGAATATCTCCTATAAAATTCATTACTATATGCTCAGCTGCTTTCTCCAACAAAGCAATAGAATACAGAATCATTTTGCGTTAAAACCCTCCATGAACCGTAAGTGGACGCTGTCCCCACATAACATCCCTTAATACAATCAACTGTGCATAATACCTTAAAAGACACTGTTAGGCGCGGTTACGCCGACAGTATAGATTATCTAATTCTGAGTTAGGGACTCGTTGTCCCTTTCTGGATTATAGTGCTTTCTATAACATCGACAGGGAAAGAAAATTTAGTTGAACTGGGTTAGTATTAAACTACGTTCAGTACCATCGGTCCTTAGTAGTACATCTAGGATGCGGGACATGCAGTATAACGCCGCATTGATTACAAAAGCTAAAGGGAGGCTTGCGCTATACGTCGATATAATCGATATTCAGCGGATAATCATGGCTTGAACGAGTATTTATTTAAGTAAAGCTAGTTTGAGAAATTAAATTTAAGACTTGTGCAGAAAAAAATAAATTGTGCAGAAAATATGAAATCTACGATATATATTTGAGAACTATAATATATGTAAATGTAATATAAATAAAATTATTTCACAGAGAAAGATGATTAAAGGAAGAATAATTTAGAAAACACATCTGTACGCATGCAAAAATAATTTATATTATAAAATATAAACATGAGATGTACCATCAATATTTTAATTAAAAAAAAAATTAATTCTAATTTAAAAGAATTGTAAAAATTATACGTAAATAGGCACAATAATTTGAGTTTATTACAATACAAATATTTAAAAAAAGTTATTATTTTTCATCATTATAAAAAATTTCTCCATTCTTCATTTATTGTAAAAATAATAGTTCTATCAAATTTGAATTATATATTAACATTAAATTATAATTATATATTAACATTTCTATTTTCCTGCATATAATAATAATGAACAAGCAAGTAATTCTGTAAAAAATTGCTTATTTTCTATAGGATCAGCACGGATTGCAAGAAAATCTTTTTTCTTCTTCAATGAATCAGAGCGCATCACCCTTATTATTGCCTGATGCAAGAGCCGTGTACGTAATTTTTCTTCCACTGAATCTCCGCAACTTCCACGTCTGCAACATTCCGGAAATTCGGAACACCGGTTCGAGGATTTTGGCGAAGTTTTCTCTGGCTTCAGTTTGCTATTTCTATTGGTAATCGAAGGTCTCAGCTGTCGTCTGTGAAAATGTTAATTTCTTTTTAAAAAGAAAGACTAGATGGTAGATATTAAAATTACCTCCTAAATGATAGATATTAAAATTACCTTTTCAAAAAAGATAAAGAAGATACCAAGTCTACGCACTCTACATTATACACGAAAAGAATTTTTATACAAGAAATTTTATTAAAAACTTTCTGTATAATGTCAATTTACAGTTACAATAAAATCTAATAATGATTGTGTGTGTGTGTGTGTGTGTGTGTGTGTGTGTGTGTGTGTGTGTGTGTGTGTGTGTGTGTGTGTATCATACAATTGCTCTATTTTGCCACCGTTTCGTTTATTTCTTCTTTGCAAAAATAAGACATTTTTTAAATATATTGTAACATTCCAACAACTTGTCACGTATCTACACACAAAGATTATGTGTCCAGCATACATATACACTCAGTAGCGGATCTACCGATAAGCTAATAACATTTAAATCTTTTTTAATATATATTTATATTTTCTTAAATAATATTTATTTAATGACATTTACATTAATTGACATTAATGTAAAATTTATTTTTTAATTTATTATATTTTATTATGTATGTTTATCTATTTACTATTTTGCTATTATATTAATATTATTTTGTAAAGAATTATTAATATTAATATCACAATATTATTAATATAATCGTACAGTTAATTTTTCAATCTTTTGAATGTTAAGTAAATAAATATTTATTAAATAATTATAAATATAATTTTTGGAAAAGAAGTCGAGTTTATTCAGCTTTAGGTTTCTAAAAGTATAAATCCGTTACTGTTTGTACTTGTACCTAAAGTGCAAGTAGTCGTTACACGTTCAACGCGGCAGATAAGATAAGCTTACGGGATCGTAATACAAGCGATAAAGACCGACGAACAATGACAATCCGTCAATCGCAGGCGTTATCGTCGTCACAAGCCGGCTAGAACAGATAATGCTACGACGCAAGTAAAAATACGTCATTTCTGTCCGTCATTTGCAGCATTGACAGCGAAAATGTTTCCGCGAGATTTATTACTGATGCCACTACTCATCTGCTACAGCTACGCACAACAAATTAGGGTATGTATGTGTGTCATTTCTAATTTGTCATTCCTAAATATTCTATTTTGTAAGAGATTCGCTGTCGCTCGATCATTTCATTCATCAAGTTCTATGAGTTATATAAGCAACTGTGACATTTGCTTCATAACTTATAATATTTCTAATTATATTCAAATTGCACATCCATTTATACGGTATACAAAAAATAATGTAGAAGAATTTTAATTTACAAAATTTCAAATTCTACTGGAATTAAGTAATTTATTTAGAAGTAATTTATTTAGAATTGTGTTGAATAATTGTCGAGTGGAATTAAAGGAAATTAGCGACACAAAATTGGAGCTTGCAATTATTTCGCCTAGGCGTCAAGGGTGATCAAAACGAAAGTTCACACGTTTTCATCGACTGCATAAGTATTCTCTCTTACGACTGGCGTCGGGTCGTAAAATTCGGCAGCTGGCGTCGCGCTAAGTCGGCGCGATAAGTGCGCGCGTTTGTCGCGCGATTAACCCCTTCACCCGTATCCGATACTACATTTTCGGGTCAAGTAATGATAACGAGCTAAGTTAAACAATAAGCCGTTCCTCGGAAAAGCGACGCTGTCGGCAAAAGTTTTAATGAGGATCGAAAGACAAGTCGCCTGCATCGCTCGATTTCCCATTTGATACGGATAATCTCGATCTACCGCCTCGGTCAGACACGCTGCGAATCTCGAACGTCGGCAATTACATATTAAATAGAAGCGTAAACTAAATAGAAGGAAATAAACAAAGCAATCACATTGCAGAAGTTTAGATTTAAATTGTTTACATTTGACTTATTTTATGCTAATATTAACTTCTCCTGATAATATGTAAATTTTTAATACTTATCTACTTTGTGTTTTTAAAACTTTTGTTCATAAATATAACAAAGGCACGTATCATAAATAAAAATTTGTATTCACATATTTCATCCTTTGTGAATAATTTTCACGCGAGGAGAAAAATGTTGATACAAAATACTTCATACAAGAAAGGAAAGAGAATGTACACTTTGATAAAAACACATTGTAAAAATATTTTTTTCTCTTTCATGTAAAATTATTTCAGAAAAATAAAATATAACAATACCTTTAATTTAATCATATTTAAATTATATAATCTTTTTAATTACATTAAAACGAAACTTCCACTTTTTATGCTACATACTTTGCATATTTATAATATGAAATGATATATTTTCTAATTTATACAAATACTTATGAGAAATAATTATAGTCTACTAGTCTAATTTCATTCCGCCCATATTATCGATTTTCTACGGTAATGATTATTTCTGTCGCGATAATAACTATTTTATAAAAGTAAAACAAACATTGGATAATTTCCGATTAATCGAGCATTTTCTAAAAAAGAGAGAGAAAGAATCGTGTAAATTCCGATAATGCTGTATCCGTAATCTGAAATATACCAATGTTTATTGAACTGCAAACGATAATACCTGTCATATCTTGACAAAATGTAATGGGTTGTGCGTAAAACACATACGGAAAACACATTTCGAGCGCGCATTGATAAAATGACACGTTTTATCTTTAAAAGATAATACCGAGAGTTTACGATTAAAACAACAAGGGATCATGTTAAATCAAATTATAAAAATAAAGAGGTTGCAGTATTATAAAATAGTAAAATATGAACAGTGTATGATTATGTTGCACATGTCTCAAAATTAAATTGCTATATTTTTTTATTTCTACAAATAAAATAAATTAATGTCAATATACATCTCAGCTATTGAAACACAGTTACCGTGTGATTTATATTAAAATTTCGTAATTAAAAGAATCAAAATATTAATCTTCAAGAGAAATAATTACAAGAAAATTAATGACCCAATAAGGATTTGCTTTGAGATGAACTAACCGTTCTCTGGGTAATTCGACGAAAAATGCATTTAATTTCTTAGTGCAAATCTTTGATTCTCGATTCAGTATAGCGGTTACATCTTAACGAGAATCAAGTAACTAACGTAATGAGTACTTTGTACTCTCATCTTTCATCTCGCTTGTAATACGAAAGATAACTTTACCTGTTCTTTTTCTTGAAGGACTTATAGGACAAGCGACCATTTAAACACTCAGTGGAAAGATTTAACTTTCTTGCCTTTAATTAAATCTTCACTGATTTTTCGAAATAGTAGATAAGAAATTTATAACAGATTTTTTTTACAATAATATTTTAGCGGATTTTAACGTCACGTTTAATTAAATTATATACATATTCTTATATTGATCATATAATTATAAAAATTTCCTTATCTTAATCACTTCACTGTTTTATGTTTAGTTGAGCAGAAAATGCATGATGTAACGTTTTTAAAATAAAGACGTGGAAGGAAAATAAAGGAGAGAAGATAAAAGCCGCGCTCAAGAGAATTCGCGCCCAAAACTGGATTATAAAGTTTTGTTGTGTTATCACTACTTAAAGGATTAACGCCTTCTTACGAAACGCTCGTTGGGAATTCTAATCAGTCGCGCTGGTTTACGCGACTGATCGATATGACACCGAATGAAGTAGCAAGCTAATCAACTGCGCGAAATGTTTTTATTTATAATATTTATTAATAATCTTAATGAAAAATTTTTTCTCACTCTAAAACTTCTTGTTCTACAGAATAGATTAAATATTCTTATACTTCTTCACACTTACTGTTATACTTGTTTTAGTATTTAGTATTTTACACTTTTTTATAGACGTCATATATATTATATAGAATATTTTACAGCTCGCAGCTTTCACTTAAATGACAAATTATTTGATTAATTTGGGGATAATTTCTTCTTAGTAAATTAATACATTTGCGATACTTAATCGGCGACACATTTGCGTTTTTTGCGTCAGTTCTCATAACACACAATAAATTGAACAGAAATTTTAATCAGAATTTCAAAGTATTTTTGTAGGAACAATTCACTTTTGATTACAAAAACCATGTTATTATTACGTGTGAACTTTCTATATTTAACACTCTTCTCGTGTATATTATGACAATTTCTTGAGCCGATATTTGCAAAGACATCTATTTCTTTTAATCCTTCAACGTACTTATTTAAATTTATTTGTTATATATTTTGCATATATATATATATATATTTTTTTTATTGTAGGACCTGGAAACTTATCAATCAACGTTAAACGAATCGGAAATCCTATCAATTGTTATGGTTTGCACTATGTTTTCCGTCATAGTTGTCCTTGTTCCTACGGTGTTGTTCTAGTAAATATCTTTTTTATATAAAAATATATGTATTTATATCGCGAAATTTTTTTACTACAAAATTAATATAATCTATATAAAATCTTTATAAAATCAGTTTTGTGTAAAATACTTTTTATACGCATAATGATAATTAAAATAATAAAATTATATAGTTTTAACTTCTTAATCATACTTATTCATACTTCTTAAATATATGTTCCTCCATTTTTTTTATTTTAATCAATAAGATAAACAAATACGTGATATAATTCTAATAAATTTACTTCTTAATATGTGTAATAAAAATATTTTTTGGAATATTGATATTTTATTAATAAATATTTTTGTTTTCACAGCAGGTACTGTTCTAAGGAAGGGATTGAAGCTCATAATGGCTAATCATATTAGTTGAAATATTCGTCGATTGTATGCAAATTAAAACTCAATCATTATGATTACCAACACGAAATTGTGTTACTAAATAAGAATTCGATCAAACCAAGATTTAAAAAAAAAATATAACCAAATTTTTATTTCAAAATTGCCATACGCTGCAGTTAATTCGTAAACGTAATTCAATAAATTTACGTAAATGAACAACAGTTGATACAGACTAATTTGTATTCGATAATTAATTCATCAATCTAGTTTAACTCGTTGTTAGCAACTCTGTGGGCTATACATTAAGCCTTAATTCGATCAAATATGAAACATGACAAAAGTTGTGCTTTTTGTAGACGTAACACATCATTGTATTATACTATTTGAGTACGTGCGTAACATGTATTGCTATTGTCCATCAACTGCGTATATCTATAATATACATATAATATGATTATTGTAATATAAATATTTTATTAAAGACATTTCGTTATAATTATTAACATAATCATTATAGCTAATATTTATATAAGCTATATATATAGATCACATCTTCCTCTTTATAAAATCTTCTTTAATACAAGTTTCATAGTATTTTACATTTCCCATTATTCCTTTATCATACGAGTATTTTAACATTTTCGATCAAAGCTCTAGTATTAAGCAGCTGCATACACCTATAAAAACATGAAATATATTAGTTTTTAAAAATGTTAAAATTTTACTTATAAATTTTTTAGCAAACAAAAATATAATATGGATTATAATATAATGTTTATTAAATATCAAAATACGTAAAGAAAATATTTAAAAAATATAATCTTTTCTTTTTTTTTTTGCAATTTTGCAAAATAAACTTTAAAAAAAAATAATCTTATCTTTGATGATTATATTTTCTAATATAGTAAAAGTCTTTAATGATTTCAATGGCTAATTTTCCTTCCCGGAAAGACTACTGCTAATAATGCTTTTTTTTAATAATTTTTTCAAAAAATCTAATTTTCTCATTATATCAATAAAAATAAATAAAACAAATGTGTTTTGAAACGATCCTTGCCAGAAACGAGCTTATGGCATTCCGAAATATCCACTGGAAATCCAAATTTTCTAGAGATCGATATATCCAATACTTCTTAAATATATATTCCTCCATTTTTTTTTATTTTAATCAATCTAAGATAAACAATAGTCTGCTTGCTTGAATGTTGTTGACATCTGAAAACAATGTATTTCTGAGATTTCGATGACTATCGCGTCAAAATATGAGTAGACTTTGAAACAGTATAGAAAAATAATTTATTATAAAATACGCGGAAATGTACTTATATTATCGTATAAAAATGGTAGTCTTATCGCATTTTTATTCTGTCCACGATCAAATCTAAGTTTTCGACACATCATGTAATATCCATATCTTGCTTACTCATATCCTGTCCTGTAAAGTTAATGTATTCTTGAGACTTTGATTTTCGCAAAATACAAAGGAGCTTTGAAATTGTGAAAATAACGAGCAAAATTTTTTTTGTAAAGTTTAATAAATCTAAAGCATTTCCGAGCGCGCATTTTGCGCACGCTATTTATTTTATATTTTTTTTAATTTCTAATGATTTTTTTCATTAATTTATATATTTATATATTATATATTATATATATATATATTTATATATATTTATATATTTATCCAATTTTATTTATATATATATCAATATAGATTATAATAAGGATAAATTTTGTAAAATTTATCTGAAACAATTTTAGATTTATTCAAAAGAAAAAGAGAAATTTCTGTGCACAATCGTATGCTAAAGTGCATAAATAACTTACAATTAATATTATTGCGCTATTATACTGATAACTTCCTCGATTCAACTATTAAAGTACACGATTTCTATGATAACATTTGCTTATAAAGTTAACATAGTGAGAGAACATATCAGCATCGCTTCAACATTTCGATATATTCAAAATATTTTGATATAGCTGCAGCATAAAAAAATAAAATTTATTTTATATTTAATTGAAAAATATATAATGTTATATATAATGTTAAATAGCGCGTCTAGTGTTTTTAAAATATATCTTAAGTATATCATAAAAGCTTTTCCTTCGCGATGCTGATATATTCTTTCACTGTGCATATATGGCTTTTTTAAAATAGGATAATTTAAAACTTATATTTTCGTTTTGTATATTTTTAAATAGAATAATTTAGTTCTTATATATTCAATTATAACTCATATTTGACAATTATATTTTTTTCTGCAATGTGAGAGTTGTACAATAAAAAAAATTAAAATTCACATAATTATTCGACAAATTCTGCGTACTATAATAAACTGTTAGAGAAGTTATTACGCCGATTGCGCGCGCAAAGCAATTGAAGCAAACAAACCGTTGATTGAATCAACCAAAATACAATCGGTGATAAAGTCTCTTAACGTATCAGTGAATGCCGAAATAGACGCGATTCAAATATTCGCGTTGAAATTGATTTTGAGTCAGAGGCCAAATAAAATTTTTAATTACAACTGCATCCAGTAACATAGTCCGTCTATCAAATAACTGCCTAAATATAGTTTAAAATATAAAAAAATTTTAGTTAAAATTTTTATTTTCTTTTGTTTTTAATTGACAAGTGATTAGAATTTTTAACAAATTCGCATTTCTATATTTTGGATTTCGTTGATACTTTATCAGACCTTGGATGTCATTTTTAAATTGATAACAAATAATACAAACATGACATTTAAAACTTAATATAAATATATATTAATAAAAACAGAAATTTTTACTGCAATATTTAATGCCTTTTATTTAATAAAATTTACAAAAAGAATAAGATAATACAGGCAATGGTAAAACAAAGTTTGCCGATTTGAAAAAAAGATTTAACGTGCTCCGGATATAACGAAATGTCACTCGTAAATTTGTGTCGCCACGATGTGAATGCGAGACAAATATAAAGCCGCATACATAAAGCTCTTCCCTTGGTGGATAATGATATAAAGTTTAATACAATCTCAAACTTTCACGATCTTATGATCAGAAATGCTCGGCGCATCAAGCGCGAATGTGCCACTTGCAGAGTACATTGCAAATTCGAAGCGTTTCTTTAAACAGTCGGATTTTACGGTTCTGCGAAAGAGCTTATTCGAAAATTTCGAGGATACTCGATTTGCGTCGTGAAAATCCATTACATGTTTTGTGTCGTAACTTCGAACGACAGTGCCCGAAATGAAATCACAACGGAATAATGCACGGTAACGGCGCGACGCACTAATTAACGAAACTCATATATAATATAAGCCAAAGTTGCTAAGAGTATTTTGTTACCGAGAAGACAGTACGACGCGTTAAGATTTGTGCTTGCATTAGTGCGAACCGCTGAGTGGCTGAACGCCACCGAGTTGCAAACTCGGGAAGATGTTTTCGAAACTTTTGTCGACATAAGTTGTGAATTATGGATTAGCCGAGGGGAGAGAATCGGAAGCCATGAGAGAAAGTTTTAATATTAGATTATTATAATATAATGATAAACATGTTAAATAGTAAAGAGATATTGCTACACCGACATTTGATTTGTTAGTTTCTGATCATCCGACGGTATAAATCAATAACAAACGTTGTCGGTAAATCTTGTATTACCCGCTGTTGTTAGAAATAATAAAATAATAAAATTTTATATAAAAAAATGCAGATCTTTTAATAATAATAATACCACATTATGTCATTTGTAGCATTTAAAAAATTGTTTATGCATAAATTGTATTATGCATACATATTTTTATTCAATATATTAACTGATGATAAAACTTGGTACCTGGTAATTTACCTGAGAATATTAACCATCAGTTTTTTATAGAAAATAATAAACACTACAATGTTCTATTAAAATCCGCATAAAAAATTATATAGATTAGACATTTTTATATAATTTACAACAACAAGTTTAATCTATGTAAAAATTAATATATAAATCTTTCTTTTTAATACCTTAACTTTCTACTTTTTATCTACAAGAATAAAGTGAATATTGTCGTAAAAGATAAATCTTGTAAAATAAAGAGATAAATAAGAATTTATTTATCAATATCTGAGTCTAAATATTTTAAATGTACGTACATAAATGTATATATTTTGCATTTGCTAGCAATAATATCTTGAAGAAGTCATTTTTACATGCGTATGCTAAAATGCTTTTATCAAGAATTAAGTATTTGTTCAATTCTAATAAAAAGCTAGCATTAATGATTACTGTATAATGTTGTTTTCGTGCTGTTTGTAATCAATGCGACTAATCTTCATTTAAATAAATAAGCCGAAATTGTTTCTTTAGGTAAAACGACTTATTAGGCTCAACTATTTGACGTTAAATATCCTCATAATCATAAATCGCCTTTTTAGTAAACGAGACATCGAATTACAACGTCTAAACTGCTCTCGTTTTCAGTTTTATTAGAAATGTTCTGCTCATCGGAAAGCGTCATATGTATCTTTTGATTTTTGTAAGCAAGTTTGGATTGAAGATTAGATAATGAAACTGCTACATCTGAAAATAAATCGAGTATTCCGCTTTTTACAAATATGTAATATTATAACATGCACATGGCCTGATGATCCTGATGTCAACAAACTCGTGTATATCCTTCAAAAAATCAACTGGATTTTTAGCCTTTCGAACATGATTATTATAGAAGCAACATTAATACGCACTATTTATGATCAGAATGATATAATGACAGTAATGAAAGCTTTATCGGAAGTCGCCTGTGGAATGGAGTTGTTATTTAATATCGTCATATGCACATTAAAAAGGAAGCATATACAGGTACGTAAACAGTATCCTATGAATTTCATTAAATATTATTTTCACAAATATATAGTAGAAATAATATTAATATTTTATTAATAATTTAATAATAGTCATTATAAAAAATATCAACATTTTTATTCTCATTATCCGTTTTCCATTATTCGTTCATTATCCATAAATAACATCTTCATTATCCATAAATACATAATTAAAATTTTTTTCAAATTTTGAATGCTTAATAATATTTTGAATAATATGTTATTTTACGTAGTTCTGTCTTTATGTTTAATACATTTTTCATCTTGTTACTAAACTTATTAATTAAATTTAGCATATCCTGAAGGAGATAAAGGATTTTCTTCGCACCTATAACGACCATGAAAGGATCATTATACAGAAATACATAAATCGTTATACCTTCTTTTCCATATTTGTTATAATCTGCTACGGAGTATCAATAACCGCCTTTTCTTGTATCCCAATGTTTACTTCAAAAAAATTTCCTATTGAAGGATCTTATCCATTTTCCACTGAATCTTTAGTTGTGACATCTATCATCTATACTATCCAAGTCTATGCAATTATGCAAAGTGGACTTTGCGTCAGTGTTGACCTCATGTTTGCCGTATTTTTTTTGTATTCATCAGCCAGATTGGAGATGTTATGTTTGGAAATACAAACTGCAAAAAATAAAAGACAGATTAATTCATGCATCAAGAAACATCAGAAAATAATCCGGTAAGTTGTAAAAAGTCTGAAAATTATCACAGATTATATTTTTGTTTATTTTTTTAACACTTTTTAACATTGCGAAAATTTATTACAACACTGAATTTATTATGACACATAAGTATATTATAATACGTACAATTGAAAAATATTATTTTATTTGTCTTTTATGTCGATATAGGTTTGTTGATAAAACAAAAGATGTTGTACAATTTAGCCTTTTTAAAACGAACTTTTTGATGGCAGTAATGTCTATTTGCGGTACTTTTCCAATTATTCATGTATGCATCCCATTAAAATTTATTTTTATATTGTTTGTGTTTAGCAACATTTATTTAATATAAAATTAACTATATTAATAATTTTATTACTAAATATAGAAACAATCGTTGGAAGTATCATCGCAATTTCTTTGTTTGGTATTAGCTGGATATCAAAGATTATACATTACTGCTTGGCCAGCCAACGATTTAATGGAAAATGTAATTAATAATTTAAACATTTCTATCTTTTACATTTTTTACTAAATTTATAATAAATTATAAATAATATGATTAATGTATTTTATAAAAATATAAAAAATGTTGAACTCTATATATATATATATATATATATATATATATATTATGAACTCTATTATATATATATATATATATATAATTAATATATTTTAATTAATATGTTGTTAAAATAATAATATATTTTAATAATATTGTTACAGAGTGAACGAGTTGCAATAGAAATATATAATATGTCATGGCTTGGAAAATCACAATACATCATTAAAGATATGTGTTTTATTATGCAAAGAAGTCAAAAACCACTTCTAATCAGTATGGGAATGTTTTTACCAACTTTGACTCTTAAATATTATGCTAAGGTATACTTTATGTTAAAAGATAACATATTTTTTATTCTTAAGTACAGATATAACAAATATTTAAAATAATAAAATATAATATAATGAGAAGTAAAATAAATGTAATAAGAATTATGTTTTATGCTTTTACAGTATTTTATGACAACATTGTCTTATTTCGCAACAATAAGAGCGATAATTGGTGATTAAAATTATGAAAATAAAAAATTATAAAATATTTTATACATTTATATAATTAATAATTTAAATATAAAATTAGACAAAATTTTAATTACTTAATAATTATTTTAAATTAAATAATACGTATTTTTAAATGCAGCAATTGATATATTTAATTTTAATCTTTTTAATTTTAAGAGAAATTTTTTAATCTTTATATTATCATCTCAAACATATCTTGAATAATATTAAAATAAAAATATCATAAATAAAAAAATCTTTAAAACGAAATATAAAAGAGTAAATGTATCTATTAGTTTATAATAATAAATATTATAATAATAAATATTATTATATTTCATAAATATTACGTATGATCTTATAATATATTATGTATATATGTAATATTGTGTGTGTGTATATGTGCGTGCGTGCGTGCGTGCGTGCGTGTGTGTGTGTGTGTGTGTGTGTGTGTGTGTGTGTGTGTGTGTGTGTGTGTGTGTGTGTATCATATATATCGAAATATATTATTTCATTATTTATTTTTTTTATAATTTGTTCTGTTCTCATATTGCCAATTGTAATTTCTAATTTGATAATATAATGTTAAGAAAGATATTTTCAAAAAATGTTATTTCAGAAACTTAAAATTTATTTTTGTTCAATTATTGCCAATCATCACTATGCAATGTGACCGGTAGTTCGTTTTAATATACAAACATTTTCAATTAAGAATCTTAAATCTACTAACATCTTAACAATTTACGAGCAAATTTACAAATAATTTAAATGTATTAAAAATATCGCACTTACGTTTACACTTTTTCTATTTATAGTAACATTCCATTTACTAATAGTCTTCTATTTGTAGTTACTTTTTTAGTGCCTTTTGCTATAATACAAATACGTCACTTTATACAAACTTTAGATAAATTTTAAAATGATGTATCAAAATTTTGTACAACTTATTGTTCTATTCAATTGTATATGTAAAAAAATTTTCACTATATCTATTTTATAATTTATACAATTACAACAAAAATATTTAATTAAGAAGAAATAAAAAAAGTAAAAATTAGTTTAATTAAGGAATTGAGATTGACAGTTAAAGATAGAGTAAATTCTCTGTTTAGAAAGAAATTTTTCGAATAAGTTTCTAAAGTAGACTGTTCGCGAACAAAAGAAAATTTTTTTTATTTTTTTACTTATTTCTGCGATATCTTAGTTTATGTTAGAAGATTCATCAATGTTTCAATGGTATCGGAAACAGCTGTTACGTAATATCGCAATTCCCGTTTGAAGTTCTGCATATCCGATAAATTATGAACGTTTTCTGCCACCTAATGTTAGTCTACAGAGAGAATATAGAGGAAAATTTTACATTACACAGCTATCTCTTCAATTTCTTTTGACATTTCATATTTCAATAAAAATAGCAAAAAGTCATATATCAATTTGCTACAATACTTGCATATTTTTCCTCTTTGCACCAAAGATAGCTGATGCAACATGCATCGACTTCGGTTTTCCGCATTTTTCATCTAGCGCATATTTTATAAGAATGCCATTAAGATGGCGTGTATCTTGCGCCAAAGAAAAATTTACAAGACAGTGTATAGCTTCTTAAATTATACCTAGCAATATTGTAATTCATCTGTCATTTCATCGCAAGTTCTTGAATTGTCGTTTGTTGATTCTCGACAATACGAGAAATGATTACTATCAAGCAATAGTATTTGTGATACATAATATTTGTACACATAACCAACGATTATACCAATGATTATCATGCAAGAAAAAATAACATTAAAGAAGGCAATTGCCGTCGTAAAATTGAGTTTATTTGTCATATGGTTTTGGCCGCTACCGCAAAACACTAATAAACGTAAAATACTGTGCATGAAACTGTATCAACATATCTGTATAATACTGACTATAGCCGTATTAGCGTCGATGATGTATGCGCTTGTGCAAAATCTAGATGATCTTGATCTTCTCATAAAATCGGCATTGGGCTTGTTCCCTTGCAGTCACGTTATCGGCAACATTCTATGTCATTTAATTATTTATCAACGTTTACAAGTAATTAATATAAATATTGCTTTTAAAAAAATAGACCGCCGTTCCTTTTATCTATTATTAGTTGAAATAATTTAATTGATTGTAGTATGTCACTTTCGAAATGGAGAATTTTTACGCAGTGATCAAGCCTCATGAAAAAGCAATTATTCAGCGGGAGTATGTTGATAAATACGCAAAGTTTTATGGCTTCTGCATAAGTTTATTCTACATGAGTCTTTTTGGCCTCTTTGTGGGGCCTATCGTGCTAGATGAGCCACTTCCAGCACCTGCTGATTTTCCATTTGACGCGTCTCATCAACCACTAAGGGCTATCACGTATATTCATCAAATCGTGGTTGGCCTGTATATAGCTGCCCATTTGTGTGTAAATGCTTTTATGGCGCTTTTGCTCTGGTTAGCATCAGCAAGATTCAAATTGTTGATTGAAGAATTACGAACAATCACAAATATGTACGATTTCTCAAAATGCATCGAAAAGCATCAACAATTACTTGAGTATGACATCTTTTTAAAACTCTTAAAAAAATATTGAAAAATTGTATTGCGTATATTTAATTAGTCAGAATAAATATATAAGACATATATATAGTTTTTGAAATCATGAAATATAATTTTAGATATGCAGCAGAAGTAGCTCTTACAGTTCGACCTTTTGCATTGGTAACTGTATTTTTCAGTACTGTATCATTAATAGTATTCGGTCTTATTTTTATTACAGTAAGTATAACTTCACAGCTTTACTAGCAAACTATACGATTAAGATTATAATTACATACTTGTAGTAATATTATTAAACTTAATGATGAAAAAAACATAAAATGTGATATTACGTCTAACAAAAAAATATAAAATATTCTGATTAATTTCATTAATTTTTAATATATAGATCTAATAAACGCATTGATATCTTTTTATTAGATTATTTTCATTATCAAAATTTTTTTTAATGATAATGTTCTATACCATATTTGTTTAAATAGAAAGTGTCGTTATCTTTGAAGATTCAGTGTGTCTTTTTAGCAACAAGTGCATTATTGGAAGTATTTATGTATTCATGGCCAGCGGAACATTTGATTCACATAGTAAGTCACATAGTATCACATTTACACATAATTTATATTTCATTATTTTTAAATGTTTTTTTTAGAGTACCAATGTCGCACAAGCAGCTTTTGAAATGGATTGGTACGATGATTCAGAATACTTTCAAAAAAACATACAGATGATTATATTGAGAAGCCAAAAACCAATACTTGTTGTATTACCATGCGGTTTGCCCTCTTTATCTTTACGTTATTATGCATCGGTAAGATAGTGATTTCGATTATTATTAAAATTTCTTAGCACTACACATTTTGTTTTGTAGTTCTATTTTCTTATTTAAAATTAGAATTTAAGAAAATGAATTTCTTTTTTATTTTTTAAAACAAAAAAATATCAATACAAAAATAAAAAAATAGAATGATTTGTATTACAAAATTTTCAATTTAACAAAATATAGCAATAATTCAGTTGAATCAATATTTAATTATTGTAAGTATTGCATAATAAAATTAAAATAAATCTACGTTTTAAACATACATTAAGTAACAAAGAAATATCAACTTCCAAAAATGTTTTGCAATTACATATCTATTATGATTAAGTGAAATTTTTATTTACATATGCAATAACTTGTTATAAAAATATATATTTATAATATGATAAATGTTCTAGTATCTGTCAACTATATTCTCCTACTTCACTACAATGCGAATAATGTTTGAAGAAACAGATTCTGGAATATAAGTAAAGCAACAAATTATTAAGAAGTTCTGCACCTACTATTATACAATATTAAATTATTTTCAATTAAACTAATTTAATTTATATCTTAATCAGATTTTACCATAAAATGTTTCAATATAGTAAAATATATAATGTACATAATATTAAAAAAATAAACATAAATCTTAATAAATAATTACCGTAAAGAATTTAAAATAATATAATATAAGATAATGAAAAATATAAGATTATGTGATTCTTTTTATCTAAAAGAAATATTTTTTTCAAGTATAGAAACTTGGAATTTGACAAATTATAATTATCGATAGTTTCTTTCGTATACGTATATTATACATACAATAAGTTAATTGCATATTTCGTGCGATTATTAATGACAAATAGAACATATAACTGTATATACTCAAAAATACAACAATTTAACATATAATAAAAATTATCTTAATGTATCTTGCATAATATTTTTTTACAATTATTTTATTACAATTTACGAAAAATTAAAATTCATAAACCTTTCTTTGATCCTTGAAGTATTTTGCTTTGAAGTATTTTGTCTGGGAGACTTAATCATGTATTGTAGATACTTTCATCCACTAGGGCAGTAAGTATAAAGCTATATAGTCTCCTTTTCTTTCCTGCTCCCTTTACCCATTTGAGATTATGAGTATGTAAAGAAAGATATAATAATAGCTGTGTTGTTAAGATATAGTCATTCTTATTTCTAGAAATACAATAATAATATTTCTTTCTTCCTTTTCTTTTTTTCTATATAAAATATCTAGATAAAAAGAATCTTTACATAAATATCTTTCAAAAAAAAATTCTAAATTATTAACAATATTTTTCTGATTACAATTGAAGTTTTTCATATTTATCAATTTAATAATGAAAAATGTCTATACACAAATTCAAATCAAAATCATATGGGTTTTCTGTATCAATGAATTTTTTTTTTTTACTTTAGCCATTAGCAAACAATTAAGATGCAGTCATTGAGAAAGTCTTTGATAAAATATTTTGTGTAAATTATTTGTAAATTATATTTTATGTAAATATTTTACATAAATTATTTTAAAATAGCAAAATAAACATTTTGCTATTAAATATATCCATTATATTTATCAAAATTTACAACAAAAATTTGTTTATTTTATTTCTTTTTTATTTAATTTTTATACATACATTACAACTAATTCTTATACGCATACAGAGAGAAAGAAAGAACCGCGTTCCATCGTAGTTCTGCGTGAACTTCCGTGACGCAAACTTCGAGCGAGCCACTGATGCATGATTTTAATTTATTTATTATTCTATATACATATTTCTTTAACTTTTATTACAAATGTTTTAAAAAATATATATATTAAATTTAAACGTATATTGCTATTCTCCCTTTTTATTTTCTTTCATAATAATTTTATCAATATATACCTCTTCGAAAACAGAAATTTACAGAAAGATACATAATACATTTGTTATAGTTATTATTTTATATGCATGTTTCTGTAACTTTTATTGCAGATGTTTCAAAACACATTATTGTATGATTGAATCTAAACACATAGTGTCGTATAAACATATAGTGTGTTCTTCTCTCACATTATCTTTCATAATAATTTTATATATATATATATATATATATATATATATATATATATATACCTCTTCTAAGACAGAAGTTAACAAGAATATACATAATACATTCGTAATAATCTCTCCTCTCTTCCTTCGCTATATTCGTTTATCGCATATTCTTCAACCTTTCATTACGTATAATGATTCATGATTCAAAGTTTCCGAAAATATCATTTCTATAAGTTGCAATACGCGTACGTAGTACAATGGAAAATGTAAAATTAGAAAAAGTGCTTTCTATTCTAAAATTAAGTACTAATGCCAATTTGAAGTTGACCGTTACCAAGAGACGCAACAAGATTTAAGATAATCTGGTCAAGACTGCATCATTATATGTGCACTGGTTTTATCATAATCCTAATGTCACCGTTAACATATACCATAATAATGATCTTAACGCCACATTGATGAATTATTGAACTATCTTGTTGTTTACATGCTATGCGTAATATTATCTTTTTCAGAATTAATCATCATCATATACAAGTATTTATCGATATATTTGATCACTAAAAGTTTTCTAAATTAATTTTACACATATAAAGTTAACTTCTCTATAATGTGTGTGTGTGTGTGTGTGTGTGTGTGTGTGTGTGTGTGTGTTAGTATGTACGTGTGAGTATGTGTATGTGTGCGTATATATATGTCTGTATATAATAATTTACAGAACGTTACTTTTAAAATAAGCAATTTTTGCGCTCTAATGAAACCGAACGAAGAAGTCATAATTCAACGATTAATAAATGTATCGTATTTTATAGCATATCTTTGACTATTTTCTATTTGACTGGTATAACGGGTGTCGCTATCGTGCCTACTATAAAACATCAAACATTTCCATCATCAGCTGAATATCCATTTGATGCATATAAAGAGCCTCTAAAAACTATTGTCTACATGGATCAATGTATAATTGAAATGATAGTAACTGTACAAATCTATATGAATATCTATGTTGCTTTTTTGCTTTGGTTTTTATCGGCAAGATTTGAAATATTGACTGAAGAACTGCGAGCTATCACTAATATTTATGACTTGATGAAATGCATTAAAAAGCAAGAATTATTTAAGTGTGTCGCATTCAAATACATATAATTTATACTTTTACTTTACTTTTACAAATAATCAAGCTGAAAAGATTTAAGTGATAGAAATTTTGAAGATATAATGTATTTATTCAGATACTCTCAGAAATTATTAATGTTGGACATTATTTTGTATTAACAAGTATATGTTGTGGCACAATTACTACAATAATAGTCGGTATTTCGTTTCTTTGCGTAAGATATGTAATATTTTAAATCAATTTCTTCCCATAGAATTTTTCCTAAACTCTTATATTCATCGAAGTTACTAAATATTATACTTGTAAGTTAAGATTTTGAAAATTTTGAAAATCTGCAATATATTATATATTATCAAATAAATATATTTATAATTTATTTATATAATAAAAACGAAGAGAGAGAAAAGTGTTTATGTGAAACTCAAAATATTTTATTTTAATATTAGATATATTAATATTAAAATAAAAATTCCATTATGATTATTAATTTTTTTTAAATAAGATCACTCTTCGACAATAAGAACCCAATATATTATCATGGTTTTAACGTGTTTAGTGGAAGTATTTATGTATGTATTTGGCCTGCAGAGCATTTAATTTTTATCGTAAGTCATTCGTTATTATAATTTATTATAACTTATTATAATGCAAATAATAAATATTTATTATTATCCCTAGAGCAATGATGGCACAAGCAGCTTTTGATGTATACATGTATAATCAATCAGTTGAACTGTGGAAATCTTTGCACATTATTATGAGAAGTCAAAAACCGATAATGCTTGGAATACTTTGTGTTACGCCATCAATATCTTTTACTTATTTTACATCGGTAAGATAAAAATTCCAAACAATTTGAAAAAAAAGCTGTTAAACAATTTGAAAAAAATTGCTGTTAAATTATTTGCATTAATTATTTAATTATTATCATGTTTATTTTAATCGTAAAAAATTTATTTTTATATTAAAATTTATACTATTGCATAAAACAATTATATTTGTTTTTATATGTTTTAGTACTGTTCAACTATAATGTCATATTTCACAACACTATGAATAATAATGCTAGATGATAATTAAAGATATTGCATACCTAAATAACCGCTTTAAACTTACAAAATGATGTATTTAATTAGCAAATTTAGAATTTTATGTAAAAAAAAAAACCACACTTTTGCACATATTACTAATATGTAATACAGCACATGTACTAATATGTCATTACTTTAGAAAACTATATTAATTCAACATAATAATAAATAAAATATTTGCAAAATTTCTCGCAAAGTATTACATTGTGGAATGAATACATCTATACATCTTACGTATACATATCTTCAATATTAGTAATCATATACTATTCATTAATTATATTTTTAAATCTCATTTACTATATATATCATGTTTCTTTCAGATTGTATAAAAGAAATAAAAAATAAACTAAAATTCTTTAAAGTATTATATAATAGTAATTATTTAGTATCACATATTTGTGGGATATAATATTGCAATTATTATCAGTCCTTTTTTATTGTTCTCTTAACTTACCCTTTATTCAATTTTAATTATTTCATTCTTATGACATCTCTACTTGCACAGTATATGTGATAACTAAATAATAAATGTATTTAAAAAAATTAGAAAAATAATATTTAAGCTTCTCTGCATCAATTTTCATTTCTACAAATAAATATTACGTAAAAAAATCTATATGAATAATTTAAACGTAGTTGTAGGACTCACAGTATAATAAAACACTTCTAAATTCCAAAACATTTCAGTGGAACTAAGGTTGCATCAGGAAACCCACCGTACATGTATGTTAAATAATTTCTAAAGAAATTGCTGTATAATATAGTACAGTAGCTGTATTTTTCTGACGCATTTTATAACTTATTAATCATCTTCAGCCTTGTATTCACATTGCATATTACAGAAAATTTTATTCTAAAAACTGTGTGCTTTCGATGATTTCAAGAAAAACACGAGGAAAGAAAATTCCAAATCATGCATTAATGATGATACCTCTATTATATGCCAATTTTGCAATTTAAATGTTAAAGATGCTCTAGATACTAGTGGAACATAAATTTTGCAAGCTGTACGTTTTACATTACACGTACACGTACATACACATCCTTATTGCTTAGTTTATGAGAATTTATTGCGGAAGTATATTCGATGCAAAACAGAGAGAGATGAAAATATGCATAACCGTTTGGGCTAAAAGTTTCCTTGCTGTATATGCTGTATATGCGCTTCTCATTGTTCTGTCATTTTGAAAGGAAAATCTTTTAATATCACGATACGTTTATATATAAATTTAACATTTTAATCATGTGGTGGTCAAAACTAACATTAAAAAAAGTTATTGCCGTTGTAAAATTAAGTTTGTTAATAACTTGGTGTTGGCCTCTCCCAAAAAATACTATCAAGTTAAAAGTCATCTGCGCAGGAATATATCAATACTTTTGTTTAACTGTGACTTTTAGCGTTGCTGTAGGTTTAATGAATGCGGTGTGGAACCATCTTGATGATCCTGTTATTATGGCAAAATCGATAAGTGTTCTGTGTCCCGCTCTTCAAGTTGTTTGTAATATTATGTACTGTAAAATTAATTTCTATCGCCTAAAAGTAATTAATATAAATACATTTAGCAATTATACAAGAGTAAAAATAGAAGTAAATGCAATTGATTCTTATGTTTCCTTTTTGTAAAATTTATTTATCGCGTTATCGATTTCAGTTGGTTACTTTTGAAATGGAAAATTTCTGTGAATTACTTAAGTCTCACGAAGAAACAATCGTTCAACGATACATTCATAAATGCGCTTATTTTTATGGTGGATCTATGATTTGGATTTACCTGAGTGCCGTCTTTATTATGTCTGGACCTCTTACGCTAGATCAATCATTTCCAACAAACGCCGAATATCCATTCAATGTTGATTATCAACCTTTAAAATCAATTATCTTTATACAGCAAACTATTGCTTGCATGCAAGGTGCTGCTCAGTTATGTATGAATATTTTTATAGCGCTTTTACTATGGTTTACATCGGCAAGATTTGAAATATTAATCGAAAAATTTCGAGAAATCACAAACATTTATGAATTGAAGATATATATCCAGGAACATCAGAATCTGCTAAAGTAAGATACTATTGTCATTTAAGAATACTATTATTATATTAATAAAATTTATATGATTAGTCTAACTTTGTATTTATGCACAGAATTACAATATTGCAATTATCTGTTATAACACACATATAATCGTTTAATATTTCAACAAGATCCATTATTTGTCATTAATAATCTTAACATCTTCATGAATATATTAAAATTAACTTTTATATTAATAATATAAACGTTGAGATTAATTAATATTATTTTCTTTACTATATTATAAAAATCATAATTAAGATAAAATTCTGTTAAAAGAATTTTTCAAAATACGTCAGTTTCCCGAAAATTATTTTATTATTTTTTTATTTTATTATTTATTATTTTTTTTTAAATAGCAATGTTGTCATATCTATTTACACAAAAAGCGATAACAATAATTTATAATGTTATCATTTATATTATGCTAGGTATACAGAAGAAGTAATTATCTTAGCTCGCCCCTTTGCATTGTCAACTATATGTTTTAGTACTATCGCATTAATAATAGTGGGTCTTATTTTGATTACTGTGAGTACTATTGTTGTTTTATTGTTTGTTTGATAATATGTTTGATAATATGTATTTCATCAATATTTGTACGCGCGCGCGTCTTATCTTTTTAATCAAAACTTTAAAAAATTTTTTAAAAGAAACCAATATTTTAACTAATCCAATAAAATTTTAAGTTAAAAAATATAAATAGAATAAATTTGTAAAGTTTTTATAATAAGATATAAAATGAAGTATTTCCACTTTCATTTCTAAAAAAAATATATTAAGTCAGTGCCTCGAATGTATTAAAATTTTTCTGCGATGCCGATTGGTTCTCTTATTGCACTTATTTCGTGAACGACTGTTTTTGCGAAAATCGTTTTGACATTTGTGTTATAACAAAAAGTTAATAGTATTATATAATTTTGCAACAGTATTATATAATTTTTACTCCTTCTGTTTAAAAAGATAAATAGCACACATCTGTAATGTCTAATATATGAAAATGTGAATGTGACGTACTTTTATTTTTGGATATATGTGTATGTACATATATATGTTCAGTTTGTGTATATTTAATTTTATATCGCTCTCTTTTATTTAAATATAAAATATTGTTAAAAAAATTTATTAAAATTTTCAATAAAATACAATAAATTCTGACTAATATTTATAATTCTTACTTGTTACATTAATAATTTATACTTATTGTAAAACTAGAAAAATTTCAATATAAATGTGATAGATAAGTAAACAAAGTAATTCGAAAAATAGCAATTTAATTATCTGTTCAAAATACTTTAATTTTTTAACTCGAATTATTTTATATTAAATAGGATCAACCATTGTCAATGAAAATCCAATGTATTGGCATAATTTTTAGTGGATTGTCAGTGGTATTTATGTTTACGTGGCCAGCAGAACATTTGATTCATATAGTAAGTTAATTATCATAAAAGAACTTTATTTTACAAAAGAGATTTATTTTGATTACAATTAAAATAAAATATTATTACTGTCAAATAGAGTAATGAGATTGGACAGGCAGTTTTTGATACGCAATGGTACGAACAATCGATCGGTCTACGAAAGGATTTACAAATAATTATGTTAAGAGCTCAAAAACCAGTAATTATCTCAGTACCATGTCTCATGCCCGCATTATCTTTGAGATATTATGCATCGGTAAGAAATTAAGATTAAATATATTGTGACATTGTACATGCACACGAAAAAAACAATTTTGCTGTAAGATTTAAAAATTTAATCAGATATAAATCTGAAAAATAATTTAAATATTTGTTAAACCATCAAAATTATGTAAAACTTTTAAGTATAATGATAATATTGCAAAATATTTTTTATATTCTACAATCAATTTGATATTTACGTAACTATGTGCTACGTAACTATTTTGATAATCCAACAAAATTATTTTCCAAATTTATAAATCGATAAAACTGTCATTTTCGTGTACAACAAACATCTGTTGTTTTCAGAAATTCATCATTATATAATAAAAATAATATTGTTTAGTTAGTTTTTCTTAATAATTGTCTAAAGTTGTCTAAAGTTGTCGCACAATATAATTGTTTTCACTATATAATTGAATGCATAGTAAATATTATTTTCTTCATCTATCTGCATAAAGAAATTTTCACATAAAAATAAAAAAAAATAGTTAATATATATCTCTTTCATAAAAATTTTAATATATGAAAATATTATAAATGTTCCAGTATTTATCAACTATATTTTCTTATTTCACAACACTACGAGTAGCCGTGCAAGATGATTAAAATGCAAAATAAACAAAAACGTATGCTGTTGATAACACTTGCATTATAGAAATTATGCAAACGGTTATATAAGATAAATTAATGTTTTTTTTTCAATATAAAAAATCAATATTAATTTACGATAATTATAATTAAATGTCACATTAAATTTAAAATTGTTATAATAACATGATCTGTAATAATATAATAATGTAATAGTGTAATCATAATTAATTAGTTCAAAATCTTGTAAATTATTTGCAATAATTGTCTTTTCTTACCCTTTTTTGAAGTTAACTAGATTTTAATTAAGATAAATAGAACAAAAATAGAAAGAAGTAAAAATGCATGCGCGTAAATAAATTCTAATTGATGATGATTTGATAATTTTCGGAAGTAATAATAAAATAAGATATAGTAACAAAGTAAAAGATATAGTAACAAGTTAATAATCCAGAAAATTCTTCTTAAATTAATAATTTAAAAATACAGTAAAGATAAAAAATTGATTATTGAATCATTTATTTATTATTAGCTAATTAATTTCAGTTATTTACAATTCAACAAGAAATATTTTTAAAGTAATAAAAAAATCAAACAAATCTAACGTATATGTATATATTACTATCTTTATTTTAATTAAACAGTTGATGTATATAATATACATATAATAAAATGATAATATTAATTTTTAATATGTCTAACAATGGGGATATAATTCCTTTTTCCTTTCTTACTATTAATTTTAACTTTCTAACTTTGCTTAAGAGAATATTCTAAATGACAAAAAACTGATAAAAGCATTTTCAGTAATTCATTAAACTGATATTATTTTAAATGATAACTAATAAAATAGAAATAAAATTAATGCAATAATTTTCAAAGCGAATAAAGCTCTATAAATTAATAAAGATATTATCCGATAGAAGAGCTATCATGAACATGTTTTTTTCTTTGCGATCCTCGTTAAAGTAATTGTTTTCTTAAATAGTATGAGTAATGTTCTTCATCATTACATCAAATATTTAATATGTTCAGCACTATTAATACATCAGTAACTAACAGTAAGTCGATGTGCATCATTTAAACTCTACGTACATGCATGTATACTTGTGTGCTTTTCGATAATAATTTATACAAATGGAATTTCAGTAAATTTTCACAATTATTATTATATATTATATATATAATACAAAATTTTATCTGAACCAGAAGATAAAACAAGTATAAGTGCATTTGTGTGAGTATAGCTATGTAAGTATCTCATAGAATATGCTAGATGAAAGTAATCCTTTTGCACATGAATTGTATTAAAACAGAAAAATAAGAATGAGTAATTTTTATAATAAATTGCTCACTGTTATTCATTAATTACACAAAATATCACGATCATCATGAATGTCTTCTTGAAAAATGAAGTGAAAAAATGTTTTAAAATCTATAATTTATAATCTATAAAACAACTATTAGCTTTTATAGCATATAATATGTTGATAAAAATATGTTTGCAAAATTAGAATTATTAAGTTAAATATGTATTGTCATGATGCAATGCACGATTAAAAACCATTAATAAACGGACGCACGGACGCATTTTGTATAATGACAATACGTTTTTCTTCCTGAAACAATTAGTAGCTTTAGTACAATTCACCTTTTGTCTATCTTGTAGGGACCTGTATGTAAAGTAAATAGAGACATAATGAATCTATCATTGCAGAGTAAAATTATTTTTATCCCTATGCATGCCATAGATCAATATTTTTTAGCTAAATAAAAAATATAACTAAAAGTTAAAGATTTTAAAAATATTTTAAAATTAATTTCAAAAATTATTTATAAACTTTTTATTTATGGATATTATTTTTTTGATTAGGCATTAGAATATTATTGATAAACATACATTTGCTTACATTATAGATTTGATGTAATGTCTCTGACTTCCTATAATCTTTCAACAGTTTAATCGTGCAGCTTGATTCTCATCCAATCTTTTCGAATATTTCTTTTCACATAATATTAGTTCCATAACAGAATTGTTATATCTATGATCCATTGCACCATTCACTTAATTTATATTAATATTATTTCAGAATGTTAAATCCACTCTTTCCTCTATTATAACTATTATAACACACAAATGTAAACATATATTAATATTTCTAAAACCGTTGCACACGTTTTTTCAATAAAACGTGTGTTTCTTTTTACGTACTTTTACATACAGAATATATACCAATAAAATCGCACGGCGTACAACGAAGAACATGGTGCAACCACTGCGCGTTAAAATTTGATAAACCCCTATCCGTAACGCCCTATTGCAGTACCTATATAATAACAGAAAAAGAAAACACGCACGTAAAATGATAGATAAGATAATACATAGTTTTTCTACAATATCTGATGTGTATAAATTCCGTGGTATATCCGAGATAGAAAAATCTTAATACATTATTTGTCTTGCATGCATATTTTGTTAGCTCAGATTGCATGCATTGTACAAAACGTTTCCGCTTATCGAATTTGAATGAGAAACTATCCGTCTACACACATCGTGTGCTTCATAATAATTTCATCAAAACATACTCCATGCAAAACGAAAAAAATACGCGACACGAATGTGTGTAATACATACATAGCGCGCAATCCCCCTCGACTACGCCCATACAGCGCAATATCTAATCTTGCAAATCTGTCGAACACTAACAAAATTACATACCGGTAAAAGAATTTTCTCTACTCGGAAATATCAACTTGTGAAACACATGTAACATAGATAACGCAGTGCAGTCATGCAAAGAAAGGTGACGCTAAAAGAAGTGATATCTGTCATAAAGCTAAGTTTGATTCCAATTTGGGGTTGGCCAGTGTCCAAAGATGCGACAAAGTATAAGATGTTTTGTGTAAAATTATATCACTCTTTGTGTATTATTATGGCAATAATGCTAGCAATACCGATAATTTATGGCGCCATAAATCATTTAAAGGAACCTATCTATTTAGTACAGGAATTAGTTATATCAAGCAGCACTTTGCACGTTATTGCTAACTTTATCGTTTATAAAGTTAATTATAATGACTTACAGGTAAGTAATATATTTATCCATTTAACGTTAAGACATTTAGATGCAATAAAGTTAAGAAATTCTACTTTACTATTGTATTTATTTTATCAATAATACTATTATTTGCAGGATATTACTACGAAAGTAGAACATTTCTGTGACTTTATGAAACCGCATGAAGAAATCGTTATTCAACGATATATTGACAAGTGTGTTATATTCTACGGCTTCTCTCTGTTTATCTTCTATTTCTTTACATTAATAACAATCACACTTCCTTACGTCTTGCATCAACCATTTCCAACATTAGCCGAATATCCGTTTGATGTAATTCAACAACCGCTACGAACAATTATTTATATGCAACAATCTCTAACCGGAATATTAGTATCAGGACAATTATGCACAAGTGTTTATATAGCTTTTATACTCTGGTTTACATCGGCAAGATTTGAAATATTGTGCGAAGAACTAAAGAATGTTGGCACAGATATCTATCAATTGTTCAAATGGATTAAATTGCATCAAGAATTACTCAAGTGATAACCCTTGTCTTATACAACATAATTAAAAATTTTTAATTATATAAATTCTTACAAGTATCTAATCTACTTGTTCAGATACGCAGTAAAAATTTCAATTACTGTTCGAGCTTTCGTTTTCATAACAGTGGCCTGTAGCACGTTTTGCATAATAATAATACTTTGTTTACTTCTTACTGTAAGTATAAAATATTATCTCAATCTAAAGTTGCTATCTATTATTTTATTATCTATATTATGCAAATCTACTTTCTGAGAAATTGTTGTATAAATTATATATATATAACAATCAGCAAGTAAATTTAAGAAATAAGAAAAAAGAACTTATACACACGTAGTATATACTAGGAAATTATTATATTGCTCATATACTTATGCAAAAAAAGCAATTTAAACTATATTAAAAAGTTTTTATAAAAGAATATGAAAACATTAATTTTTTTTTAATAGCATCAACCATTTATACAACTATTCCAATTCTTCGGATTAAGTCTAGTGTGTCTCGCGGAAGTATTTATGTATACTTGGCCGGGAGAATATTTGATAAACATGGTAAGTTATTAGTTTAAAAGTTATATTGGAATATAAATATTGTAAGGCCAAGTAATAGAGAGATTCGGAAATAGTTTTTAGAAAGTTGTCGCGGTCATAAAGATTAAGTGTCGCAATTCGTAAACAAAGGATCCCCGAGTTTGAATCCCGGTCGATTTTATTAATTTCCTCAAATTTTGTTATAATTAATATATTATAAATAATATCATTTTAATAAATGTTCATTGTCTCCGTAGAGCAGTAATGTCTCACTGGCCGCGTTTGATGCCTTACAAACTGATCAACCGGTTATAATGTGGAAATGTCTGCAAATTATAATAATGCGAAGTCAAAAACCAGTAACGGTTAAAATACCTTGTTTTTTACCTGCATTATGTTATACTTATTTTACAACGGTATGATAAGATTTCAACTCAAAACTGAACGATCATCATAATGTAGATATTAATTCTTTGGCATTTTATATAATCTCATATTTAAAGATTTAAATATTTGCAGAAACAAATCAAAATAGAAATTTAACTTTAATATATTGAATAATATTTTGAATTTAAAATAAAATAATATTATAATATATTTTATTGTAATACATATATGTGTGTATACATGTGTGTGCGTATGCGCATATGTTAACAATGTATTAAATCTTTAAATCTTTAAATATGAGACTGTATAAAATGTCAAAGAATTATAATATTTACATTATGATGATTATTCAGTTTTGAATTGAAATCTTGCATGTGTGTGTGTGTGTGTGTGTGTGTGTGTGTGTGTGTGTGTGTGTGTGTGTGTGTGTGTGTGTTTTGTATATATATAAATTATTATATATATTTGATATATTTTACACATATATAATCAAAAATTCTCTTTTAAAGCACAAAGAAAAATAAATGTAAACTTATTTTTATATTTCAGTATTGTTCGACTATACTTTCCTATTTTACAACATTGCGAGTAATGATAAACGAATAAAAAGAATACAATATCAATTTGTATGGTATGTAATAAAAAATAATCTCTTTAGAAAATTAATGTTTGCATAAAAAAACTTTCTATATGTTTCTATGCATTATAAATTGCTAAAATAGAATAGAATAAATGCTTCAACAAACTATATTGTTTATTTTAAAAATAATAATAAATAAAACTATTATTATTTTAGTGTTAATAATGTAATATAATTTAATTAATAGTAATCAACTATTTATTAATATACATTTTTTCTAATAAAATCAGTTATCTAATATTTTATAAACTTTTTAGTGTTTATATATAAGTAATATTTACATTCTCTTTAATACTAAAATTGTTATTAAAAATTACATAGCATCAATAAAATTAAATTTACAATTTCTTTTATAGGCACAAAGAATTATGGAAACATCTCACGTCTAATAAATGGAAAAAATCAACAAAACAGGTATAAATCACAGGTATAAATCATTAAGCAAAATGTAATCATAATCTAAAAAAATTTCTAATAATCTAATAAATATTTAATAAAATTTTTGTTGCAAACACATTTTCACTTATTTGTTTTTAATTATTCCTATGCATTATATTTTTCAAATTATAAAAATAATGAAAAATTTTCTTTTTTAAAGGAAAAATAGGATAAAAAAAGAAACAGTATAAATCCTGCTTTATGCGATAAAGCATTATTATAATTAACATTAATTATAAGTTAACGGTATATCATTCTATTATAATAAGAAAATCAACAATGTTATATTAGGCCCTGTGCATAATGAAGGAAATATTAGAAATAGGAATAAATATTAAATTTTAGAAATAAAAATTCAGAATAAAAATTAAACGTAATCCACAATAAATATAAGTACAATAAATATAAGTATTATAAGATATGATTATGTTTTATACTTATTTATATGCATTATTCATTACATTTAATTTTTATTCCAAATCTTTTATTTCCAAAATTTAATAAAATTTGTTCCTATTTCTAATATTTGCTCCATTGTGCGCAAGCTTTAGTTTACTATGCACGTGATGCTAACAGTATTATGTTCTATAAAACTGATTAGAATTAACTGATTTATGTTAATTGTTTTTTTTCTTATCTTTTCTTTATTTCTATAGAAAGTTAATTCTTCAATTAATAAATAAGAATGCATGTACAAATAAATTCTAATGATGATGATTTGACAGTTTTAAGAATAATAATAAAACGAGGTACATAATAACAAATTAATAATCCCAAAAATCATTTTTGAATTATAATTTGAAAATATAGTAAGGTAAAATATTGATTATTGAATTGATATTGATTATTATTGTTAGTTAATTAATTAGTCAATTCCATTTATTTACAGTTTAACAAGAAATATTTCTATTCGAAACCAATGAAAAATCAAACAAGTTTATGTGTATGTATATTTTTATTATTTTATATTTTATATTTTATATCTTTCTTTTGTCATTTAAAAAATAGTCAATGTATATACGGTACATATTATATTATAATATCAATTTTTAATATGTCTAACAACGAATATAATTCCTTTCTTCTATCTTAATATTAATTTATTTTTTTCATTGAATATTCTAAATGACAAAAAACATAAAAAGCGCTTTCAATACTTTATTAAATTCATATTATTTTAAACGAGAGACAATAAAAGAGAAATGAAATTAATGCAATAATTCTCAAAGCGAATAAAATTCTATCATTTAATAAAGTTATTATGCGATACAAAAGCTATCATGAGAACTGCTTCTCTTTCCACATTCGTTAAAATAATTATTTTCTTAAATAGTATGAGGAATGGTCTTTGTCATTACATCAAACATTTAATATGATCAAATATTTAATGTATGTGATGTATTAATACATCAATAACTGAGTTTTTTGTCGATGTGCTGTGTGAACGCTACATATGTTATGCATACGTTATATACTTATGTACTCTTTGATAATAATTTACACAAATAGAATTTATACGAATAGAATAGTTATTATTATTATTATTACATTATATATAACTTAATACGAAATTTTATCTAAATCAGGAAATAAAAGAAAGTGTAACTATGTGAGTGCAACTACAAATAAATAATTTGATAAAATGTGTAAATGGAGTCATCAAATTAACATTATTATAAAATAAAAATTAGAGACTGGACAATTATTAACAATTTATTGTTTATACTAAATCTGTTTACATTATGAGTTTGGTGTAATGTCTCTGATTTTTTATAATCCTTCAGCAAAGATTCGTCCAATTTTGAATATTCCTTTTTATAATATTAGTTCAGATTTGAAGTATCTTTAATTTGTAATATGTATCTTTAATTGACTGCAGCATTCCACTTATTTCAAAATATCAAATCTACTTTTTTCTCAACATTATGACAACATATAAACATAAACATGAAATTAATACGTCTAAAACCATTACACTTCAGTTTAATAAAAGGTGTGCCGTTTCTTATGTACTTTCACAAACAGAATAGTTATCAATAAAATTGTAGGGCGTACAATGAAGAACATACATACTGCACGTTAAGATTTAATAAGTAAGAAACCTATTATACCCTATTACAGTACCTATAATAACAGAAGAAAAACACGTAAAATGATAGACAAGATAATACATGGTTCTTCTGTAATATCTATCATGTGGGTAAAGTTCTATGGTATATCCGATACGGTATATCCCAGAAAAATCATAATACATCTTTTACTTTGCATGCATATTTTGTTAGCTCAGTTTGCAAGCATTGTTTACAAAACGTTTCAGTTTATTGAATTTAAATGAGAAACGCTATCCGTTCCTTCACGTGCTTCATAATAATTTCATCAACGTACATCCCATGCACAACGAAAAATACGCACGGACAAATGTATTTAATACATTTGTAGCACCCAATCCCTCTCGACTACACTCCTACAGTCTTGCAAATCTCACTAACAAACATATAATAATTAATAAAAGAAACTTCTTCCGGAAATATCAACTTGTAAAACGCATATAACATAGGTAATGCAAAGAAAAGTGATGCTAAAGGAAGTGATCTCTGTTATAAAGCTAAGTTTAATTCCAATTTGAGGTTGACCAGTCCCTAAAGATACGACAAGATATAAAATGCTTTGTATAAAATTATATCACTATTCATACATTTTAACAGTAATATTTCTAGTAACGCCATTTATTTATGGCACCATAAATCATTTAAAGGACCCTGTGTTTTTAGTAAATCAGTTAGTCATGACAAATAGTACTCTCCACGTTATTGCAAACTTTACCTTTCTTAGACTTAATTATGACTTACAGGTAAATAATATTTATTTACACATTTAACGTTAAGACATTCAAGTGCAAATAAGTTAAAAAATGCTATTTTATTTTATCAATAATGATGTAATTATTTGCAGAATGTTACTATCGTAATGGAACGTTTTTGCAACTTCATGAAACCGCATGAAGAAATTGTTATTCAACGATATATTAACAAGTGTATAAAATTTTATACACTTTTTCTTTATTTTTCTCTGTTTATCTTTTATTTTATTGCATTTATAACAGTTCTATTACTACTTCCCGTAATGCATCAGACATTTCCATCATTCTCCGAATATCCATTTGATGTAACTCAACAACAACGAACAATCATTTTTATACACCAAGGTTTATGTGGTGTATTAGTATCAGAACAATTATGCGCAAATGTTTACATAGCTCTTTTACTCTGGTTTACATCGGCCAGATTTGAAGTATTATTGGAAGAGATAAGAACCAGCACACGCATTTATCAATTCTTCAAGTGTATCAAAATACATCGAGAATTACTCAAGTAAATACTACCAACTCGTCTTACACAATATGATTTAGTTAAAATAGTTTAAGATATGAATTTTAATAAGTAACTAATGTATTTGTTCAGATATGCAGAAGTTGCAATGACTGTTCGACCTTTCGCTTTTATAACAGTGTGCTGTAGCACGTTTTGCTTGTCCTTTGCTTATTTCTCACCGTAAGTATATAAACTATTATGCAACTCTTCTATATATTTTCTCCAAAATTTATGCATAAATTTATATGTATATGTATATATATATATATATATATATATATATATATATAAATAACAATCAGTAAATACATCTAAGAAGTTAAGGAAAAGCAGTTATGCATATACAACATATATTATTACATTATTATATTGCTTATTTATTCATGTATAAAGAATATTTTATTAAACTATGTCGAAGAATTTTATTGTGAAAAGATTGACAGGGAAATATTACGTTTCTTTTTTAAATAGCATCCACCAATTATAGCATTTATCCAATTTTCGGCATTAACTGTGGCGGGTTTAACGGAGGTATTTATGTATACTTGGTCAGGACAATACTTAATATACATGGTAAATTATTAATGCTATAAGTTATTATATTATTAATAAAATCACTTTAATAAATGTTTATTATCTTTGCAGAGTAGTAATATTACACAAGCCGCAATCGAATATGCATTCCAATATGATCAACAAATTATAATATGGAAATGTCTGCAAATTATTATAATGAGGGATCAAAAACCAACGGTTAGAATACTTTGTCTTATGCCTGCATTGTCTTTTAATTATTTTACAACGGTAAGATAAAAATTTCAAAAGACAAAATTTACATAACAATTACCATCATAACATAGATGTTAATTCTTTGGCATTTTTCATAATTTCATGTTTATAGATTTATATATTGTAACATATATGTACACACATGTATGTACAAACGTACATACATGCACATATATCATAAATTAAATAATTATAATATTATTTTATTTTAAACACTCGATTAAAATTATGTTAGATACTAATTTGTTTCGTTACTTATTTAAAATTTTTTGAAGATTTAGTAACTTTCCATTGTTTTTCTCAAAATATTTTTAAATGAAAAAAAGGATCTAATTAAAACTTAAATAAACATACTTGATCCATATTTGAGTTTATTTGAAACTAATACTTTGCTTATGGGGAGTTCGAATTCATTTTGTTTAAATTTAAATTTATTTAAAAGTACTTCTTTCAGTACTTCTTTCTATAATTACTTTTTTTCAAAGTAATTATAAATTGTAAATAATAAATTACAAAGAATATGAAACTATGTAAATAGAACTATGTAAATAGATTCAAACTTGCATATATAATATACTTAATCTCATCAATATACAAATATTGTTTTGTATGTATAATCAAAAATTATTCATTTTTGTAGCATAAACAAAAACAAATATAAATACAAATAAATATAAATTTATTTTTATATGTTTCAGTACTGTTCAACCATACTCCCCTATTTTACAACGATTACAATTGCGAGTAATGATAAAAGTAATGATAAACGACACAATATCAATTAAAAAAAGACACAATATCAATTTGTAGATATGTAATCAAAATAATTGCTTTAAACAATTAATGTCTGCACAAAAAGCTTTTTTTATTGCATTGCAATATTACTAAAATAAAATAAATATTCCAACAAGTTACATTGTTTGTTTTCAAAATATCAAAAAATAAAACTGTTATTATAGTGTTAATAATAATACATCAATTTAAATTAATAATAATCGATTATTTGTCGATATGTATTACTAAATATGCATATAATATCAATAATATAAAACCTTAAACAATATACAGAAATAATATTTAAATTTAAATTTAATTTAAATTTAAATTTAATATTGAATATATTGCTAAAAATTATAATTCTGCCAAATTAATATTTAGAAAACTAGTTATGATTTAAAAAATTTACATAAAAATTTATAAATTTTTTAATATTTATGAGTACTAAGCAATCTTTTGAAAATATTATTAAATTTTTTACACTAAATTTATTAAAAATTACTTATGTTAGTAAAATTAAATTTATTATTATTTTTGTAAATGCAAAAAATTGTAGAAATATCTCACATCTAATAAACAAAATAAATCAACAAACTGATATGTAATCATGTAAAATAAAATAAAATAAGTCTAATGAAATTTTGTTGTAAACGCATTTTTACTTTTGTCAACTATTTATATATTTATATATATATATATATATATATATATATATATATATTTTTTTTTAAATTATAAAAATAATTCTATTTTCTTTCATAGAAGACAAATAGAATAAAAATAATCTGTCTGACTCTTGTTTTATACAATAAGGCATTATATTTAGCATTAATCATAATAAGTTAACAATATATGATTTACGATTACGAATATATGATTTTATTATTACGACAAAATCAACAATTGGAATGTTATTCTATTACGGAATGTTATAGTTGCATTATTATTATTTTTTATAACTTTTTAATTAATTAGTATTAACTAATTAAATAATGTACACACATTATATAAAAGTAATATAAGACTTACAATTCCAATTATTATACTGCGTCCATGGATTTTTGTGTGTTGCGTAATTGTTAGATGAACTGAGCAAATTCACTGAAAAATTGATCCCTGCCAACGGGCCATCATGAAGAATGGTAAACAAGAAAGTTTGATCGAAACTGTCACCGAATTTGGACCGATAATGCGCCGCTATCGATCCATTTCGATAGCGTCGAGCGCGTTGATAACTGTACTTGTTATGAAGTTTGTATACAGTTCGTGTATACAAAGAGTATAAAGTTCGTGCACAGGTTAACGTAACTTACTTGCTTTGCGAGTACTCACTTCTGCGCGTGAGTGCGAGTGTTTCCCTACCAGTAGACATCTCTTTTCCCTTTCCCGATCGAAGCAATACACACACATTTGTTTCATCATTTATATTCCATGATTAATTATATTTTGATACCTGTCAAAAAAATTATTTTTCTTGAAAATATTTTAGAAAGAAGACAATTGGTATGAAAAGAAAATTATGTTAATATCTAATATCCGCGTGATGTATCTAATATCCGCGTGATGTATATATAACTGTACATTTTTAAGATATACTCGAACATTCATATAGTATTTCCTTTATCGTATATTTTTACATCATGAGAATATGCTCAGAATATCCATGTGATGTATCATTGTTCGTATATTTTTTCTCACAATTAGTCATTGAAGTTTGAAGTTTGATTATAAATTTCAGTAGTTAATTTCGAAGATGGACTGCAACATTAAATGTGCAAAACAACATGAAAAAATAGTCATAGAAAAAATAGTCTGTCAACAATACGTCGATAAATGCGCAATGTTATACGCAAACACCACATTGACCCTCTTTTCTGCTGCTTGTGTTATTTTTAAATATTGTTTATTAATTCTATAAAAGTCTACAAATATAACATCTTGGCGAAGAAATGAAATAAGAGGGAATTGAATAGACATAAGAATGTTGTTCTTTGCTATTCATACCGTTTCCTCGATTTTATAGATATTGCATACTAACAATTTAACAACTTATTATCATTAAATGTAACATTTTATTGCAAATGTAAGAACATTCTCTTTTCTTTATTACTTATAAGAAACTATTATTCTTTCTATAAATTGTTATAACATTCGCAACACTTGAAAAACAATCAACTATAATGTTCTACATGTAAATTACAGCATGTATCGATGTTTCATGGTATACGTACATAAATCATAAGTTCATAAATCATGTAGTTTGATTATACATTAAATATTTATGCGTTATGGACGTGCAAAAGAAACTTATAACACACTTTATTCGAAATAACGGAACGCGAGAGGACATTATAAACAAATATAGATTTTGAATTATTATTGTACATTACATCGAAAAATTCATCGATTTAATCATGATCAAAATAACTCCGGAAGCTACTGTTTCATTTACAAAAATAATAGTTGCTTTATCTTTTTCATGGCCACTTTCAAAAAGTGCTAGTAAATTACAAGTATTACGTTTCAAAATTTTACGTTTTTTAGTCTGTGTGAATGCAACTTTATTGATTGTGCCAGTGGCCTATACTCTTTACTGTAACGACGTCGATCTGCCAAAGATAACAAAATTGTGGTGCTTATTGGGTGCCATTATACAAGTCCCGCTGGAGATAACACAGTGCGCACTACAGTATGATCGATTGCAAGTAAGAAATATAAAGCATTAGATCAATATTTGATAAACACTTTTTGTTTTATTTAATTATATATGAAAATATTAAAATGAATTAAAAAACTAGCTTATCTTTACCTTCATAATATTATTTATCTTTATAATTCTTGAATAACACTACTATATAAATAATAATTTGCATCACTATTATAAAATTAATATATAATTTTACATTTTATTTACTTATTTATAATTTGCTAAAAACACCGTGTGATGTATCTTAAGTTAAAGTTAAAATATTCAAGTAAATTTCAGTATTTAATTTCGGAAATGGACTATACTATCAAGTGCGCAGGACACCATGAGAAAGTAGTTTACCAACGGTACGTCGATAAATGTGCAATGTTTTACGCAAGCTCCACATTGGCAGTTTTTTCCACTGCATTCGTCTCAATGATCGCGCCACTGATAACAGCCGATCAGAGCTTCCCAACAGACTCACGATATCCTTTTAACGTGGAATATGAACCAGTGAAGTCTATTATCTTTCTACATGAAATCATCGTTATTTGGCAGTGTTTTTCCATTGTTTGCCATTGTTGTTTTATTGGACTTCTCATATTGTTTGCTGCGGCGCGGTTCGACATCTTGTCACAACAATTTCGTAAAGTCACAAACATCCACGATATTACTCTATGTATACGGCAACATATAAAATTGTTAAGGTAATAGAACAATATATTTTATTATTTAAAACCTAATAGTCATTATTCTCTAATAAAAAATTATTAATATTTTAAACGTGTATTTTAAACAAATTTGACACAAGATTCAGCACTTAGCACACATACATTGTATTTTGTTCATAAAGCTTGAAATAGTTATCGCTTGATATTTTTCTTATATTATATTCTTTAAAAATAATTTCACTAATCGGTATTTTATTTTTCACAAATCTAATAAAATAATTTTCATCTATATCATTATTTTATAAAATAATAATAAACAAAATCATTGACATAAGATCTATACATAATAAACAAATATTGGAGTACAAGCAATGTACAGGTTGTCCAGGTATAATCATCTCTAGTAATAATCATATCTCTCATAATTAAATAAGGCGGGTTGAACTATGTAGAAAAATTTTGCAAACTTCGAAACAATTATTATGAAAAAAATGATAAAAAATGATAAAAAAGTTTTCTATCAATATCATCCGCTTCATGTGTTCACAAGAGATAATATAATTATTATCAGACATCCTCTACAATTATATATCAGGATTATCAAATTACAAGTTATTCCAGATATGCTCAAGAAGTAATAACTGCTGTTCGTTCATTGATATTAACAGTAATAATTATCTGTACATGGGTGATTATAGCTAGTGGTCTTACGATTGTAGGCGTAAGTGCAGCATTTACATTCTTTATTATTATAAAATCTAAAATTGGCTCGCGATGACAATTTTATTAAAAACAATTTATTACACAAATATATATTTATGCATTTTTTTATGTTATCATCATATATTTAGAAAAGTACATTTACGGATAAAGTACAATTCATGATTTTATGCATAACCGGACTCATGGAAGTTTATGCATGTGCTTGGCCAGCTGATCACTTGATAGATGCAGTAAGTTGCAACGACATTTGCTATCAAATCATAATTTGAACAAAGAAACTAGAGATATTCAGACCATTTATCGCACGTAATTGTTATTTTTTTTTTGCTTAATAGCGCGAAGCAAAAAATTAAATTAAATTGATTATAAAATAAAAAAAATATTAAAATAAATGTATCGCTTTGTTTATAAATAATTACATATAAAATGTAATAAATACATTAAGTTGTATTTAAAACAATTAACACGGTATGTTTATTATCTTAAATTAAAATTAAATGTATTTATTATTAATATGTACTCAATATTTAAAATAAATTTAGTGCTATACAGTGAAAATACAAATTTCTTTAGCAAATATTCATTCAAAATATTTATCATATATTTAGTTTCTTGACTATTGTGATCGTTCTAAAACTTGTATAATGTATTATTTATTAGAGTACCAACGTTGCACAAGCAGTTTACGAATTATTGTGGTACGATCAAAACAAGATTATTCAAAAAAATGTGTGCTTTATTCTACTAAGGAGTCAAACACCAATGATAGTTTCTATTTCTGTTATACTTCCAACTTTATCATTACAATATTATGCATCGGTAAGATCTTTAAGTTGAAAAAAATTTTATTATTTATTTAATATTTTACATCTTAAATAAAATTCTTGAATAATAAATGTTTAATTAGTATCTAAGTTAAAAAAGATATTTTTTTGTTATAAAAATATTTGATCATTTAGTGTATAATCATATTAGCATTATTACTTCCAATTGCATATTAATCTACAAATATAAACATTATATTTAACATTATAATTTTATAACATTATAATTTTATATAAAATTTTTGTTGTTTATTACTTATATTTTTATACTAAAAGCACAAAAAGCATATTAATATCAAAATTTTATATATTTCAGTATGTTTCAACAGCCTTATCTTATCTAATGACATTGCGAATAGTATTTTTGGAAAATGATGAAATCAAAAATTGAAATGTAATTATGCATAATTCCTCCAAATTTTTGTTCACAAAAAATTTCTATATTTTACATAATAAATCTTTTATCTCTGTCAGCACAAAAACTTGATATTTATTTGTATCTTGAAATCGTATATAGTAAATATTAATTGACATGCATTATCTCGAAACAAAAGACTTTAAATTATGTTATATCAGCTTTTTTCCTTCTCACAATTAACGTAACATAAAAATAAATTAATTTTATTATAAAAGAAGTATGTATTACATAATTACATAACATAATTACATATACATACATATACATAATTTTCTTACAAAGTAAGACAAGTAAAATAAACAATTAAAACAAATATATGCACATACTTCAATATCATAAATTATTATAAAACCTAATATAATATTGACTTAATATATTCAGTTGATTTATAAAATTTTATAATAAATATGTATGGATTGAACATTTTTCTTATTTTTACTTATTTATACATTATATTATATTTTTAATATTAATCGAACAAACATTATATTAGTTCCATTATATATTGTTTTAAAATTACAAAGAATTTTTATTTGCATATATATTTGCAAGTAATAAAACACATAAATCGTCATAAATCGTTATTTATAATAAAATCATCAAAAAATCTTTTTTGTATACACCATAATAGAGAATATTTTTCTCTTAACATAAATCAATAGTATAATAATATAATAATGTCATTAATCGTATTTACTCTTATATTTTCTTTTATTAATTATTTAAGATATATTTTATATTTATAAAATCTAATTCATACAAAGATTACAGGACGCCATTGAAACATAGAGATGATACTTACTGGTATTTACGTTTAACAAAAGAAAATCCATGTGTATCACGTAACTCATATAATTCATTATTTCCTTCTTCCCTCTTGCAATTTCTGCCATATGGTACTTTCATGTGCATCCCTCTATCGACGGAAAGTACATTTTGCGTTAAAATATAAATGAATGCAATTATAGGTGCAATCTAAGAGTTCAATATACAAGCGTACATCGCACGATTTTTCCACGAATTCTTAGGGGAACATTGTAAAGTTGGATGCAAATCATAATAAAGTGCGTCATTTTCTGCCTCTAATAGTCTATGAGATTATCATTATTATGACAGGGATATTGACGTTAGAGAAGATTATTGCTTTCTTAAAAGTAGATCTGGTATTTGCATGCTGTTGGCCACTTCAAGTAAAAGCTACAAAATTTCAAAAAATTTGTAATAAAATATTTCGTTTATTTTGTTGTTTAAATGGCATACTGATGTCAGTATCATTATTCTACACCTTAAGTAATAAATGTTATAATATGCTACTTGTAATGAAAGTAGGTTGTGAACTAAGTGCCTTTCTGCAAATTCCGATACAAATTACATTGTTCACATTTCAAAGTGATCGTTTGCAAGTAAGAAACAAGTTTTCATGTTCATCTTATCATAATTTTAACATATGCTTACATTCGTCATTTGTATTACTGTTATCGAAAAGATAAAATTAAGTTTAAATGAAATAAAGATATGAATTTTGCAATCTAAGAGAAACTTTTCGAAATGTAATTTATGATATTTTTTTCAAAAAATATTTTTAAAAAATCCTATTTTACCTTTTAACAAAATTTCTTTTATTTATTGAATACATTATAATATAAATATTTTAAAAGCAAAATGTTTGGAGATGTGACAAATGATAGAACATCCGCTTATAGTGCACATCTCTAAACACTTCGTCGCACTCCTAGTAATCATGAATGGGCATAATGCTAGGTTATTTTTTCACGCAGACGCACATTCAATCATTCATTCATTCGGATTTTTATAAATAAATATCTCATTAACTGTAAAGCATTCTAGATGTCCTATATTAATTTATTTTAACATATACAAATACTATAATCATATAATTAATTTTATAATTATTTAATTAATCATACTTATATAATAAATAATTAATTTTTTACTAAAAATTTTATACGTAAAAATGTTCAACTATTACATAATAATAATTACATGTATATTTTAAGTTGTTTTATTTTATATTTATGCAAATTTTTGTAATCTAAAAACTTAGGAAATTGCAAATGAAAAAAAATATTAAAAATATCATTATTTGAATGAATAAATCTGACTTGTTTTATAAATAAAATTTATAAAATTTATTATTAGATCTTATCAATATGACCAATTATATAAATATGCAGATTATAATATGTGAAATGGAAGATTATATCAACCGAGCGAAATCAGAAGAGAGAAGTATATTTAATCAATACATTAAGAAATGTAAATTATTTTATATTACAACGATTTGTTGGTTAACCATAACCGCAAGCGCTATGATTTTTGGACCAATTTTGCTATCTCAACCCTTTCCAATTGAAGTTGATTATCCATTTGATGTAAACAAACAACCGCTACGAACTATTATCTACTTGCATCATGCAATGGCTGTATATCAAAGTTATGTACAAGTATCTAGTAATATCTTTGTAGCCCTTCTGCTTTGGTTCGTAGCAGCAAGGTTCGATATTTTATCTCAGAAATTTCAGAAAATTAGTAGTATTTCAGAATTTATGATGTGCGTACAGCTGCACCAACAACTATTACGGTAAGATAAAAAAACATTATTACAGAATATCACATTTAAAAACAAATTTTGCGTTCTTATTCATTCTATTCCTAATTAATAACTTGAAAATTACTTTAATTAATTAATATATAGCATACATGTACATAAGAATTAAATTAAAAGTTAAAAACTATTAATTATTTAAGTAACTAGTAATTAAGAGGTAATTGTAGATATGCAAAAAATGTTACAATGACAATTCGATATATAGCATTATCATCGATAGGATTTAGTACCGTAGCAGTAGTCTTTAGCGGTCTTACCTTTTTAAGCGTAAGTAACACTTATTTTATTTTGTTATATATTTTGTTATTGTTTACAAAATATTGAATACGTTTATTGGTAGAAAATATTTTATTAAAGATAATAGAAATATATTCAAAAATTTTATATTATATGAATAATATTTATATAATTATCAAATTTTTTCAAATAGATGCAACTGTTACTTTTATATAAAAAATATAAAAATTAATATATTAATTTATAATTGTATTTATAAACACTAATCAATTCTTTTCTTTTCAAACGTATGTTTAATATCATTTTGCATTACATTATATTTGTCAAAATATTATTTTGCGCAGCGACAACCTTTCGCAATAAAAATTCAATTTTTTACTGTTGGCGCATCTGCACTTATAGAAGTCTTTGTTTGCGCGTGGCCAGCTGAGTATTTATTAAGAACGGTAAGAGCCGGAGCACACACTTCTGCTTAAAGCATAATGCATAACGCATAAGAAAATGAACCAATCAGAATCTTTCATTTCCATTGTGAGGGTAGAAATGAAGAATTATGATTGGTTCATCTTATGTGATATGCATTATGCGTTATGCAAAAGTATGTGCCTGTGAACAGTTACACAAAAAAATTAAATAAATAAATAAAATAAATAAGGGAATACTCTAATAAAGTCAATACGTAATGCATCAGAAGTCACAAATATATATATATATATATATATATATATATATATATATATATATAAGATGTGTACAAATTTAAAAACATATGCTAGAATGTATCTGATTTCTTGAACATATATATATCAAAAAGTAATAATATAATCCGTAATCAATCTTTCATCTTACATAAAGAAATTATCATGTTAATGGATGAATCTGTATTCTTATTTTGGATGTAAATATATTTTTACAAAATTATATTAAAGATACTTTTGTTTTAAAATTTTAGAGCAATGACATTGGACATGCCGGATATGAATCGTCATGGTATACCAAAGAAGTATCATTACAAAAAAATATGTTATATGTTGTGTCACGATGTCAACATCCTGTATATCTATCTGTACCATGTATGCTACCGAGTCTTTCACTTAATTATTATGCCTCGGTAAGTCATATGCTAAATGGAGATAAATGAGAATTAATCTGATTAATTTAATAATCAAACTTTAATGGTCATGACTCATAAATTTATTTTATTATTTTTTATATTATTCTTCTAACTATATTTACTCCTTATTTTCAAATAAAACTTGAAACATTAGACAATTAGGATATATATATTAATGTATTAATTTATTGTAATCTGCAATTATTATTGAATATTAGCAATATTTACTAAAATTAAAATTATATTTATATGTGGCAGTATTTATCAACTACGTTTTCTTATTTGACGACTTTTCGAGCAATATTTGCCGTAGAGGATGGTCTACAAATATAAGTTACTATATATATATATATATATATATATATATATATATATATATATTATATTTTCTTAATATAAAGACATTTTATGAAACACATAACATTGTAAATATTTTAAATTGTATTTATATCTATATAAATCTATATAAATTTATATCTATATAAGTCTCAAGATATAGTTAATAATAAAAAAATATTAGAAATGTTATAAAATCATAAACGTAATTTTTATTTTATATACTTATTTTTCTTATTATCTTTCTTATAAATTATATTTGTTATTACCATTTTATAAATTGATTGTACTTGTCAAAAAGAAAAGTAATTTCTTTTATGTATCTTGTAATGGATTCTTGAAAAATGTTAACACAGTTGAATTTAAAAGATTATTTTAAATTTCAATAAAAAAACTTACTCTATCTCTAATTTTGTTCGTATCAAAACAACGAACATTATAAATACCTCTACGAAATGATATGTACTGACTGCTGAAAATATTCTGCTATTGATAACTTTGTTATTTTGCTATTAAATAAAATTGCTATTAAATAAAATATTTAAAATTTAGTAGTTTATTGTGATGGTGTGTAATAATTTATTATAAACATTAGAACTTCCCTGTATTCCTCCTACGTTACATCTGATATTCTGTTATTTTTTCATGAAACTATTATTAACTGTTATAACATTTTCAGCACTTGTTGAAGACTTAGATGGGCTGTAATATTCTACATCTAAATTATAGCTTATTTCATTCTACACTATAGCATGTATATAAATCAATATCCGTAATTTGATTATGCTATTATACATTAAATATGTACGGGTTGGAAATATGTACGGGTTGAATTGGAAAAGAAGTTTATAATACTTTATTAGAAACAACGCAAGTGTTGTAAATGAAAATAGACTTCAAAATTATTATTATATATTATATTGTACATCGTTGAATATTTTTGTCAGCTTAATTATGCTGAGCAAAATAACTCCGGAAGTTGCTGTTAAGTTTACGAAAATAATAGTCGCTTTGTCTTTTTCATGGCCACTTCCAAAGAACGCTAGTAAATTTCAAGTAATACGTTTCAAAATTTTTCACGCTTTGACTCATATAAATATAATCCTATTGATTGTGCCTATGATATATACTTGTTATTATTCCAATGACTACGATTTACTAAAGATATCAAAATTATGGTGCTTACTGGGTGTCTTTCTCCAAATTCAACTGCAAATAACGATGTGTGCATTACATCATGATCGATTGCAAGTAAGAAATGCCTGTAAGAAATATGAAGCGATATTAGACCGATTTCTGATAAACAATATTTGATATACTTTAATCAATTATATCTAAATATTAATTAAATAATTATCTTTAATAACATTAACACTAAATATTAGTTTCTTTTACCAAACTTTCTTTTATTTCGAAAAATTTTTACAAAAATTATTATTATCACCTATTTAAAATACATGCAACATGCAATATATCTGACTTAATTTTTAACTTTATTTAGATTATTTAGAGAATATAAATCATGTATTCTAGCTGAAAGATTGAATTAAATTCTAGTATTTAATTTCGGAAATGGAGCATAATTTCAAATGCGGAAAACTACACGAGAAAATGGTCTATCAACAATACGTTGATAAATATGCAACATTTTTCGCAAGTTCCACATTTGCAGTTTTTCTCACCGCAAGTGGAATAACACTTATGCCATTAGTTAGCGATGAAATATTTCCATTAGATACGAAATATCCTTTTGACATAGAACGAGGAGCATTTAAACCTATTATATATCTACAACAAGCCTCTGTCTTTTGGCAAACCTTCTCCATTGTTTGTCTGAGTACTTTTTTTGGTTTTCTCATATTATTCACTGCGGCACGTTTTGACATTTTGTCACAACAATTTCGTACAGTCACCGACATTTGCGGTATTATCGAATGTATACGGCAACATACCAAACTATTAAAGTAAGACAGCGTTATAAAATTTAACAGACATCACTATAACAAAATTTATTAATTAATACACTTCATATATATATATTTCTTGAATATTCAGCATTGTATAAATAGCATTATATTTTTTCTTTATGTACATTATCTATAGTGTTGTGTTTATTAAGTAATGTTAAATATTTAGCTTATATAAATAATAATTTTTTCAGATATGCTCAAGATGTAATAATTAGTGTTCGTTTAATAATCTTATGTATAATAATATGTTGTACATGGGCGGTTGTAATTGGGGGTTTAACAATTATAAGCGTAAGTGCTTATTATGTGTTATTTTTCTTTGCTGATGAAAGGGCAATTCTATTTTTCAATAGAATCTTTTTTTCAAAACAATTATTGTACATATGAAAATGCTCACATACATTTATTTATCTTAGTATTATATATTGATACATTTAGCGAAGTACGATAACGGAGAAAGTACAATTCATAATTCTATGTACAGCCGGTCTTATGGAAGTTTTTACATATGCTTTGCCAGCTGATCACTTAATAGATGCGGTAAGTTATATTAATAACATTTTATAATCAATTTGGTATAATTTAAGTGAGGAAACTATTGGCCATATTGTCTAATTTAGATCAGATATACTTGTTATTTTTTTTCGCTGAATGGCGCATATTAAAAAAATTTCATATCAATTTCTTTCTATATTAATTATTATTAATTTTTGCTATTAAATAAGCATAACAAATGTAGTTATTTAAATACATTAGTAAATATTCAAATATAAAATGTGTGTAGTAAGTATGTACAGTAAAATTTGATAAAGAAGCTAGTATTTAAAATTTTTAATATTAAATTAATTATCTATTAACAATATCTAATATGTTTAATTTTATAGTCTTGAAAATCTGAAAATACAATATTTTTTTTTAAGAACGAGCGTAGCATAGTAGACAGCGCATTGATCTAATATGCTAGAGATGCTCCCGGGTTTCGAGTCCCGATAGGATCAAAATATTTTCATACGCGCGTTGATCTCCTCTGGATGATCTGGCAAACTACGAGAATATTTTTAAAATTTTATCGTTCGGAATCGGCGTTAAAAAATAGACCTCATATGCCTGCACATCACCTATATGTGCATTACAAAGATATGAAGAGAGAGGAAAGAACAGGCTTTTAAGCCTATGCATGGAAAAAGAGAAGAAGACTTCTCTTCTTCTATATAAAAGAAGAAGAGAAATTTTTTTTATGTTTTTCTGAATGACTAATTTATCCTCACCTTTATTTTTGATTATTACATTATTAACAATTAACATGTTAACAATTTCGATGCTACATTGCTCTAAAGTTTACATATTACTTATAGAGTTTCAATGTTGCGCAAGCAGCTTATGAATCACCGTGGTACAACCAAGACGTAATCTTTCAAAAAAAGTTATGCTTTATCTTACTAAAAAGTCAAGTACCAGTGGCACTTTCTGTTTACTCCATTCTTCCAACTATATCTTTACAATATTATGCATCGGTAAGATTTCAAAAGTTGAGAAATATTTTTAGAGAATTAATATTTTTTTGTCAATATAATAAGCTGGAGTGAGTGATATTGATTAGAGTGAATTATACATACGAGACGAATGCTATAACTGGACATGAAATTATTCAACATGGAAAACTAAGTTAGAAATATAGAATAAAATTTTTTCATATAATGCTTCGTTTCCGAGATAAGAATTTGAAAATTTGATGCAATGTTTAATCCCCCCTGTATAATAGACTTCATTATAAGTACAATAAATTTTAAAAATTTTAATATATTTTTTATTTCTATCTATACATTTTCTATAACTATAATTAGAAAACAGTAATGTAATTATTTTACATATTTCAGTATGTATCAACAGCTTTCTCCTATTTAATGACATTGCGAGTAGTATTTGTGGAAGAATTAAATTAAGTATTAAATTTTAAATCTGCATAAATAACTCCAATTTTTATTTAAAACAAAATTATTATATTTTGCATAAAAGATTTTGTAGTATTGAGAATACAAAAACTTAGAATACACTTATATTTCTCTTTGTTAGTAAATATTAGATGACATATATCTTAAAATAAAAAAATCCTTAAAATAAAATAAATGTCTTTATCCTTTCCAAAATTGATTTGACAAGAAATCTAATTAATTTAACTTCATTATATTACAAAATTTCTTCTTGTTTTATAAAAGGCAAATAATAATATAATTTAAACAAACATTTTATATTTTAATTTAAGATAATAAAAATAAAGATATATATATATATATATACACACACACACATACATACACACACACACGCGCGCGCGCGCGCGCGCACGCACACACACACACACACACGCACACGCACGCACGCACGCACGCACGCACGCACGCACGCACGCACGCACGCACGCACGCACGCACGCACGCACGCACGCACGCACGCACGCACGCACGCACGCACGCACGCACGCACGCACGCACGCACGCACGCACGCACGCACGCACGCACGCACGCACGCACGCACGCACGCACGCACGCACACACACACGCACACACACACACACACACACACACACACACACACACACACACACACACATATATATATATAAATTTGCAATTCTCTATGATTATGCATTAATAAACGTAAACGTCGGAATTTTTATGATTGTTCAAAGATGTTAAAATCTAATTGCAATTAGTGACACAAATTTTATAAGTTCTATAAAATGTTACGGAAAGATAAATATAAATATTAATATTACGATATTGTTAATGCGATATATACATGTATATCTTATTAATACTTGTTGATAAAAATTATTAATTATATTCTTAGATTCTTTCCACTATATTTTTGTATTTTATGACATTGAAAATGATAGAGCTAGATTTAGAATAAATTCAAATATTTTATGCAAACTTACACATACTCTTACTGAATTCCATAAAATCGCATAAAGTTCAGAATTTTTATTATAAATTAAAACAAGCCATACTTCTTTAAATATTACTTTGTATAGAAATTATGTAATAATAATAATAAATATTATATTATTAATTTAATTTATGTATATATGTGTATATATATATATATATATGTAACAATATAACATGCACCATTTATTATAATCTTACTATAAAATTATCTTATAGAAAATACTCTCAGAACTATGAATAATTTTTTAAGACAAAATTATCAAAAAAGAACTAAATAAATTTTTGAAATAACTCAATGACTGTTCAACTTAACAAAAATCGAAAATATAAATGCTTTTTACGATTAAAAGTAATATATCTCACTAAACAACATTGTCAATAAGTTAATAAATAATCTATAACATATAAAATATTTACATATAAAATATTTGCATTAAGTAACATATAAAATATTTGCATTATAATACATTACAATAAATCATCATATGCATTCTCTTGTGTCACTTTTCATTTATCAACAATATACACTTTCTCTATTTCATTCACTCTCTAGGAAAGTAAAATTTCCATTATAGTAATAATCTTTCTCAATGTATAATAATTACACACAGATTAGCTAAAGGCGTAGATCTCATAATTCAAGATAGAAATGTACGTGCGTGGAATACGTAACTCTACACCCTAGTCATATAACTTATTAATCCACACGCGATTGCATGTGAATTTTAAAGAGAAGAAAGCAAACGGAAGAAATAATAAGCGCGATAATATTCCACCTAAGATACTTCATATTGCTAATGAGCGTAATCTCATATCATCTAACTGCTGGTTCTACCCTTATGTATGAAATTCTTCGTAAAAGTCTGAGAAAACCGCGAAGGGAGTAACGTGCGATCGTACAAAGAAGTGATAGGTAGATAGTAATATGAGAACTGCGCCGACGTTAGACAAAGTTATTGCTTTCCTGAAGATAGATTTATTGTTCGCTTGTTGTTGGCCTCTACCACGAACTGCCACAAAGTTTCAAATCATTCGTGACAGAATATTTCGATATTTGTCAATCGTGAATGGTGCACTCATAATTATCGAATTGGTATATTCAATTACTAATCATCTGGATAATGTTTTTCTAATTATGCAATTAGCTTGTGCACTGGGCATTTTTTGTGAAGTTCCATTACAAATATATTTATTTACGCAACAGCACGATCGATTGCAAGTAAGAAAAAAATAATAATTACATTTATATATTGACTAATAATGTAACAAATAATATAGATAGAATATATTATTTTCCTATAATCCTAGAAAACACATCTGATTGCAAGTATACCATATCCAGATCGAATTTGGAAATATTTTTTTTTTCATAGAGAACTTTTTTTATTTTTAGGTAGATATCAACTACTAAGTAATATACTAAATTTTTTATTACTTTATCATAGTTTCCATATTTTATTATACCAATTTAAAAAAAGCTTTCAAAAATAAAATATAAAAGTTTGCAGCACAACAATAGTGGATATGATATACATTGATGTGTTTTGAATTTCGTGGTTTTTTATATCTCTTTTTATATTATTTTATTTTAATCCCTCAAAATAGAAGCAAAAAAAATTTCTAGCAAGATATACATTTATATAACACAATATTTTTCTTTACACCTAAATTACGTGATATATGTATATGTAACTCAATGAAGTCAATTAAATTAAATTTTAATAAATTTACAGAATGTAATTTATAAGATGGAAGATTATTATGAACAAGCAAACGCTCAAGAAAAGGATGTATTTCAACAATATATTAACAAATATATTACACTTTATGGAACTACATTGACTTTAACTACTGCATCTCTGGCTGGTTCTCTCATAGTGCCATTAATTCGATCCCGCATGTTTCCATTAGAAATAGAATATCCATTTCGCGTGGACTATCAACCAATGACAGCGATAATCTATTTTCATCAAGCACTTGGTATGTATCAGGTTTATTGTCAAGTAAGCGCTAACGTTTTCCTCGCGCTGCTACTGTGGTTTACGACAGCTCGTTTTGAGATTTTGACAAACAAATTCCATATGATCACGAAATATTGTGATTGGAAAACATGTATACAAGAACACCAAGAAACGTTAAGGTATGCAAAAAATACAAACTAAGTCCGATCAATTAATTTTTCGTAAAAATAAATATTTTAATTATCTTTTTCATAACTCTCAGAATACTTATTTACTATTTTTCTTTTTCATCTTTATTTTAGAAAATGATATATTTCTAAAAAAATTCTAATACAAAATTATCATATGTGACTTTTTGTTACAATGTTTAATTTTTTATATATATAAATTAATTTTATAAATTAAATAAAATTTTTATAAATTAAATAAATTTTTATAAACTGCATAAATTAAATAAATTCTTATAGATTTGCTAAAGAAGTGAGTAATTCTATTGCACACGTAGTATTATCATCACTCGGTGTCAGTACTGTAGCATTGGTATTCGGCGGCGTTACATTTCTTAGCGTGTGTATATCTACCGTCTTTATCATAATTATTAGATATCATTAGATAAATTCTACTTGTGTTTCTTACCTAAATTCTTTTAAACAGCAATTTCCGCCATCTGTAAAAATTCAATATATGATAGTATGTTCTACATCATTAACAAAAGTACTTCTGTGTGCTTGGCCAGCTGACCATCTAATGAGAACAGTAAGTCGGAAAAAAAACAAATTTATCAAAAATTGATATTATAATAATTGATAAAATTATACATGTTTTCAAAATATATGTTTCAGAATTCCAATATTGCTGAAGCAGCTTATAATTCATTATGGTACAATCAAAATATCGAATCGCGAAGGATTATGTTATATACTTTACTTCGATGTCAACGAGCTGTTGTTATATCTGTTCCCGGCTTATTAAGAGCTTTAACTTTTCAACATTATGCTTCTGTAAGAAAACTTGCAATCTAATTATATATTAAATATATATATATACATATATGTATTAAATTATATATTAAATATATATATATATATACATATATATATATATATATATATATATATATATATATACACACACATAAAACATAAAATGTTTGGTAATTAATGGTACATCGCTCGTGTGCAAATAGAGAGTTAAATTGAACAGAAAAGTTCTATTTCATTTTGCAATGTTCGCAATAGTTAATCAGAAATTAATAACTAAAGATATACTTCGGTGCAAGTATAATCTACAAATGATAAAGCTTATAGTGCATACCTCCAAACGTCTTATTGTATTATTTCTAACAACGACGAATGCGCGTAACGGTGGGTGATTGTATCTTGTCACATGCTTGTATTTGTTAATGTACTGGACAGTGAATGGACTCATTTGGCGATCTTTAATCATTAATTTTTTCAGCTGCACGTGAACGTTGTATCAATAAATATGAAACACTCTATATAAATGTATTTATAATTTTCTTTTAATTTTAATGCTTTAAATATAATAGCAGTAATAATTTAAACTTATTTTATCATGCATTATTATTTAGCTATTTTTACAAGTAAAAATAAATAATTTTGCAGTATGTTTCAACGGCATTTTCTTACTTAACAACGTTTCGTATAATACTTTCTGATGAAACATAATTCTAAGGAAGAAATTAAATTTCCTGAAACGGGAGAATTTTGTTTGCATATTAGTAATATGAAAAGGTATAATGTTTTCCAGCAAAAAATAAAAAAAACACATTAATACAACAATTCCACAAATTTACTGTAATTGTGATTTTTTTCATTTTAATTCCAGAAAAAACTAATCATTTTAATTCACAGCATTTTAAAGAAAATTAAATATTTAGAATCATTTTAAAAGTTTTAGAGAAGATTTTAAAGATAGAAGATTTATTTATATTGTAAGTTGCGCACTTACAAAATTTGTAAGCTATTTTTATTAGTATATAACTACAAAGTATAGAATAAGAAACACGGTGTGAAACATGAAAATGTAGGAACATATAAAAATATAAGGCATATATTTGTATATGTTTTTCAAGAAATTATTTGTATCTAAAAATGAAATTAATATATTTAATTTATTAAGAAATTTTGCTTTTAAAAACACCTATAGTATTATACAATATTTAAATACCAAAATTTTAAACTTTTAATTAAATTAATAAAGAGGTATAAATTGTAGACCAATGTAGAATATTCGCATAATATATTAAAGTATATTAGTATACTAGTATATAGTATACTATATTATAGTATAATATACTAGTATACTAGTATATTAAATTAATATTTTACATAATATGATTTAATAATAGTAAAATTAATATTATATTGACATATATAATTTAAAATTCTATATAAGTAGTAAGAAAAATTAAAGAATAAAATTAATTCTTCGAATAAAAAAAAAAACAAGACTTAAAATTTAGAACATTAATAAGAAAATACTTTATATTTATTATTAAATGTATGTTGATTTTGAAAAACATATTTTAGTGTAGTCTTTTAGTGAAGTCTTATTTTCAAATATTTCCTCTTATAACACCCTCATAACAGCTTTGTTATGCCTATAGCTTATTATATCATTCTATTTCCTATTTTTTTCTTACAAAACATAAATCTTCTCTTCCCTGAAAATTATGACATGCAAATGTTGCATGAGCGCGTAGAGTTCGTATTTCTAAAACTGTTTACGTATTCTAGTGAAACATGTGTTACTTTTCACACACTCTTTCGTGAGATACGCCAGAATAAAATTATTATGCAGCACATGAGGTATGCTATCAGGTGTTGAAACTCGATAAGTCAAAACACCTTGTAATATTTATGAAAACAGCCAGGTGTACAGAATAATAGACAGGTTAACATGAAAGACTTGCGTCTTTACATCATTTGAAATGCATTTGAATATGCATTAATATTTTTCATATTTTAGGACATATTTCTAGGACATATTATTTATAAAAAAAGGATAAAAATTTTAACTTATTTCCTATCCTTATTTCTTACATTTATTTACATTTATTTATGTTTTCTCTAATTCTTTTACGGATATTGCAGGAAATGTTAATTGTTAACTAAATTTAATTTTAATAAACAATGCCCTGCGCCTCTCACATTTATTCTAGGTTTTATGATATTTTTATCTGTATATATTTTTCTGCTTCGCGTGAGGCGCCTCACGCGAAGCAGGAAAAAGTAAGGAAGTATATACACTTATGATAACTCCCCTTTTTCTATACCCTTTCATCGTAGTATTGCTGCAAATCTTTGAAGCATTCATTACGTTTCATAGAACACAATACGTGAAAAAATTTTTATTTCTCATATCAACTTGCAACTATAGTTACGCAGCACAGACAGTCGTGTGAGGAAAGGTGATGCTAAAGGAGTGCGTCATGAAGTTAAATTTGATTCTAAATTGATATTGATTCTAAACTGGTTGTTGTCAAAAAATACGACAAAGTTTAAAATATTCTGTGTGATGCTATATCATTATTTGTGCAGTATTTTGGTGATCGACTCAAAGGTACGTTTCATATAGTATATTATATTATCTCAAATCATCTTGACAATTCTATTTTCTTAACGAAGATCATTCTTCTAATAAAGATATTCTTCGCCTCATAACTTCATTTTTCATAAATTTAATTACGTATAAGTAATTAATATTTATTTATATAACATAAAAAATTTAAATACAAATATGATTAAATGTTGTAATTATTAGTTATATCAATTATTAGTTCATTATATCATTATTAGTTATCAATAATAATTTAATTATTTGCAGAATATTACTTGCAAAATGGAATATTTTTTCACTTTTATAAAATTTTTTGAAGAAATCAATCAAAATCAATCAAATCGTTATTCAACTATATATTAACAAACATATTATGTTCCATACATATTAACATATTATGTTCCATGGCACATACAGTTTAATAATAATGACACAAAAATTTATATAAGACATTGATTTATATTTATATCTTTCTTTATTAGTAAATATTAGATAACATATCATATAATAAAAATATTTCTTAAATTGATTATATAAATTGTCTTTTTTAATCTTTCCAAAATTGATTCGACAAGAAATCAAATTAATTTTGTCATGTTACAAATTGCATCTTTCCTTTCTTTTATGTAAATAATATAACTTAAAGAAATATACATATCTTCAATCCTAGAAATTATCATAAAATATAATAAATACAAATTTTTTTTGTTATGTAATAACAAAACTTAATGTATATAACACTAATTATTATAGAATACACAAGGTGTTTGAATAATGGTATACCACTTGTGTGCAGATAAAACAGAAATCAAATTGAGCAAAAAAGTTCTTTACTATTTTGCGATTTTTGCAATTAGTAATAAATTATCAATTATTAAAAATTGCTGAATAAATGCATATCTGCCCACTGGCAAATGACAAACACGCAGCGATATGTGACCGCCTAACGCGTTCGTGGTAGAAGCGCTATAAAATGTTTGAAAGTGTGCACTATAAGCAGATGCTCCGTCATTTGTAGCCTTCACGTTTAATAAATAATCTCACCACATCTAAATATCTACCAATCGAAAACGCATATTGGACGATTGCACTTCGCTGCGCGCTTGCATTGGCCGATGGGCCGAGCAGACATGCGCTCATTCGACGATCTTTAATAATTAATAATTCTACTAACTGCAAAAATCCGCAAAATAGTAGAAAATTTTTTTGCTCAGTTTGACTCTCTTTATCCATATACAAACAATATATACTGTTAGGAATCCGACACTCTATGTACAATACACAAATTGTACAATACACAAATTGTTGTAAAATGTATAAATTGAGATTTACTTTAACATAATATTTATGTTTTAATGTAATATAAAAATTTCTTTTTATATTTTGCCACATATTTTAAAATTATTACTTAAACAAAAATTAAACACGCTGTCAATAATACTTTAATTAAACTGATGTTACCTTTAATTAAACTGTTATGACATAATCATATTATAAATTAATGTAAAGTCTCTTAAAGTAGACTTAATGACTTTATCCTAATGAATTGATAAAGTAATTGGCAAAACAGCTGCCATAAATACATGCTTTTCTTAAGTCCGTTAAATTAATTAATAATTAATAAAATAACACGCGATATGATTTGTGTGTTTATAACTTGTAGATATGATTTTCCGATAGTTTAGTGTCAATTTCTTATGAGAAGCATATGTTATGTACATATTTGTTTGTGTAATATTTTCGCTTTAACAATAATTTACAAATATACTATAAATAAGATCGCGGTATTTTTATTGTGCAATTTAATATTTGAAATGAGCATTTTTATGAATTACAATAAATTAATATACGGAATACGTGTGTGGGGGAGATTTACAACTACTTGGCCATTAAATTCTAAAGTTGGGAAAGTTAAGATTTTTCTCTATAAATTTTTTTGGTGTATTTACACAGTGAATATGATATGCCAGTGTTATCTACTCGCTAACAGAATATTTCCTTTCAATCGAAAAAACTTCATCGATACGATGAGAACGTTAGTGGAGATGACATATTCTTTAGAAACGACATTTAATCTTCTTTATTGCAGAATACGGGAAAAACAATTGCAGGTTAATACTCTATAAAATTTAATTATTAATTAATTTATTTATAGCAAACTAAAATTTAAAGAGAAATAATAATAATATATTTTGCTATATTAAGGAAAAATAAAATAAAATAAAATTTTTGAATTTTATATTGTATTTTTAATTATTTTTTTCTTTAAAATAAAAAAAGACTTTTTATACAAATATTGTCATATTGTCATATTATATCGTAAATAATACATTTTATAATATAATGTTTGTGCAATATTTAATTAATTTATTCTTTTCTCTTATATTTCTTGATTTATATATATTTATTTATATAAAACTTTACACTAAAAAGCTTACTGAATTTATTAAAACATGTTATATACTATATATTATGATATAAAAATGACTTCGATGGCTTCGCAGGAATTATTGTTTGACATAGACCAATGCATTAAAGTATGGATGCCGTACGAAAAAAATATGAGAAGAAAATTTATGTATAACACATGTGCAATATGCTTTTCTTTAATAATAATATATATTATTTGTGCATGGTTATTCATTCTTTCGCCAGTAATGATAGATAGAATTTTACCACTCAATGTTATATATCCTTTTTCACTATCCAAATTTTGGGTTTATTGTGTGGCTTATGCAATAAATGTATTTTCCATTCTATCATGTTCAATAATTATAATTGTCGACATAATGGTAATCGTTACATTGTGGCAAGCTGTCTTTAAATTCAGCTTGCTAGGTATGCAAATACGTTCTGCAGTCACTGTCGATAAACTTCGAGCCTGCATCATAATACATCAAAATACATTTGAGTACGTTACTTTACAATATATCTTTTTAAAAATGTTTTGTTAGAACAATTACAGAATATCTTACTTAAGCACTTAAAATATCATTACATAAAAAGATTGATTCAGAGAAATACATTTTGTCTATAAAATCTCTCCTTCTTTCTCTCTCAAACTAATTTATTTTTATATAAGTGTGATTAATTTATTTTTATGTAGGTATCTCCTTTTTATATAGATATAAATCAATTACTCGACAAATACATATCGGTTGGCTATCGTGGTCATTCTGTAAATAATATTATTAATATGAAAACTGAAATTTTGATTAAGAACTGATATTTTAATAATTTTAAATTAAAAATATTTTATATTTTAAATAAAATAAATTGTTTTCTAACACATTTTTCCATTAAAATGAAAATGTTTTAAGTGGTTAAGTTAAGCATTTGGATACTGCAAACAAAAATGAATATTTTATATTACCATATTATTTTTCATGATCCTTCAATTTAGTTACGTACGAGGAATTGATTGTACTTTCAGTCATATAATCTTTAAATTGACAATTGTTGTTTCCATATACATAATTAGTAGTGGTCTGTTGATTCTAAATGTGAGTATTCAATATATTCGAATAAATACTGTCATTTATCCGTTATCTTTAATATATTTGTTATAGTTATTTCAATTTATTTATTTTGCATCTGATCAATTATTGCACCAAAATTTTTTTAATATCTAATTAATAATTATATTAATAATTTTCTTGAGATTAGATTAATGAATTTATAATGTATTAATTTTTAAGTATGTAAGCATTCATTTAAAATTCTATTTTAACCAATAAAGCATAATATATTCTAAATTTGTATCATAATTTCACATTAATTACAGAATGCACCTATTCTAGAAATAAGTTTATTTCTTCTTATCACTTCTTTTTCAATATGGAGACTCTTTGTCTGTTGCTGGTCAGCGCAAGCAGTAACTGATATGGTTAGTTCTTCAATTCTATATGACAATCATAATCACAAACTAAACATTTTCATATCTTTTTTGAAAAAAACAAGCAAATTAAAAAATATAATTATTATAATGATAATATATATTGAACAATATGTATTATAATTATAATATATCATATATATTATAATTATAATACATATTGTGTGTGTGTGTGTGTGTGTATGTGCGTGCGTGCGTGCGTGCGTGCGTGCGTGCGTGTGTGTGTGTGTGTGTGTGTGTGTGTGTGTGTGTGTGTGTGTATCATATTTATTTCTTGTTATAGTCATATAGTATATGTTGGCAAATTTATGATTCTCCATGGTTAAATGCATCGGTAAATGTACGTCGGACAATTCTTATAATTATTCAAAGATGTCAGAAACCAATTGGAATTAGTGGCACAAATCTTATATCCATAATTTCTATAAGATTTTGCGGAAAGGTAAGCATAAATATTAATTGCGATAAAATTAACGCACGAACATGTTTTATTCATAATTATTGATATAAGTTATTAATTACGTTCCTAGGTTCTTTCCACTACATTTTCATATTTTATGACATTACGAACAATATTATATTTGGAATAAATTTAGATATTTTATGCAGATATAATTTGCAGATATTCTTATCGAATTGTATAAAAAATATTTAGGATTTGACATAAATTAAAGCAAGCAATTAGTTAAACTTTTTCAAATATTGCATTTATTATATAGAAATTATGTAATAATAATAAATATTATATTATTAATTTAATATACGCGTATATGTATGTAACAATGTAATATATATCATTTATTATAATCCCCTACAAAATTATTTTTTTAAAAGTATATCTAACTATGAATTATGAATATATAAGTATATACATAAGTGCAGAGATGCATGATTGCATGAAAAAATGAATGTAAAAAATTGCTTGGTATATAGACATGTGAAGGTGTAAGTGTGCAAATGTATAATATGTGAGACGGTGGATGTGTAAACGTATGGAAATATAAATGTGCAAGTGCAGATGTATTAAAAAATGAATAGATAAAATTGCAAGATACTGCTGTGTAAATATACAAACATACAAAAATGAGAGATTTCGGATATGTGGATGTATGAAAGTAAAAGTATGTGTGTATGTGTTTATAATTATTAAGAAAATTAAGGATAATCCATTAAAGCTTTTTAGTATGAAAAATAATCAAAAACAATCGTATGGAGAAGAAGGTACCCAGTTTTTTTAATAAAAAATTTATATGTTTTAATTTCGCATCGTTATATTTGTACTTTAAAGAAAAAGAATAAAGAAATTTTTTTTATGCAATTTTTTCTTATGCAATTTGAACTTAAAATTGATTAAACATATTAAAAATGTAATCGGTCCAGTTGTAATTAACATTCCGATAATCTCAAATATTCCCAACTGGACGTCCTATAGTCATATGAAGATACACTACTACTCACATTAATGTTAAGAAAATCTCACTCTCATAATACACTGATGTGCACACTTGACATGAGACATTACCAGTGTCTTTTGATATAAATACAAATTAATTTGAAAAAAGCTATATCAACAAACAATAATAATATTAAATATACATAGTAGTGTAATATTATTGGCTTCAGCATATAAAATAATAAAAGATAGCATCTTTGCTTTCGAAAGCATTTTAATAAAATTACAGTTGATTAGAGAAACTTATACAATAAATAATATCTAAAGCAAGTGTTGGTAGAAAGTGAAAAACAATTCTTGAACTACTACTTGAACTATTACGTATTCTATATAATTTATTTCAATCATCTTCAATCTTCACATTATACTTCAATCATCATAAAAACAGTAGAAAATACCGTTATGAAAGTTTCCTTCATATTTTCAATAAAAGGAAAAATATGTAGAATATAAGAACATATTAAATAAATGCATTGAACATCCCTTGAGATATATATTCTTTTATAATTTATATTATGAGTGCTATAGATACCTGTAGAATACAGATCTATATACTAGACAGTATCTTACACATTATCTATCCTTCTCATTTCGTGGGAATTATATCACGGAAGTATATTCAATTCAAATAAAAAATCTACAAGAGTTCTTTATAACAATTTGCATGAAAATTTTTTGTTTTGTATGTATATATTTGTTTATTGCAAAATGGCAATTTTTTAAGCGAGAAAGATTTCGCATATATTTGTCATAACACATATATATGCATATATGATATGATCATGCAGAAGAATTTGACATTGAAGAAAGTGATCGGTGCTATAAAATTAAGTATGTTTGTAACCTGGTGCTGGCCTCTTCCAAAAGACACAGTTAAGCTCAAAATTATCTGTGTGACATTATATCAATACTTGTGTCTAATATTAACTTTAGGATTAACCGTAGGACTAATAAATACAGTTAAAAATCACATTGCTGAACCTCTTATTATGGCAAAATCAATAATCGTTATGTGTCCTACAATACATGTTATTTGCAATATTATATGCTGTAAAGTCAATTCGCATCGTTTACAAGTAAATAATATATTCATTAATTTTCAACAGTGAGATATAAAATAAAATTTATTATTGGATATATTTAAATATACTTAATATTTTTATTTAAAATTGATTTTAGTACGTCACAATTGAAATGGAAAATTTCTGTAAATTACTTAAGCCTCATGAAGAAACAATTGTTCGACAATACATTGACAAATGCATTCACTTCTACGGTGGATCTATACTTTGGATTTATCTAAGTGCTGTTATTATCATCACTGGACCTGTCACGCTGAATCAACCGTTTCCGACGAACGCCGAATATCCATTCCGAGTTATTTACGAACAACCGTTAAAAAGTATTATCTTTATACATCAATCTCTTGTATTCATTCAGGCAGCTTCCCAGCTATGTATGAATGTCTTCATAACTCTTTTGCTTTGGATTACCTCAGTGAAATTTGAATTATTGAACGAGGAATTACGAAGTATTACTAATATCCACGATTTAATCCATTGCATTCGAAAACATCAAAGATTATTAAAGTGAGATTTTTTAAATAATTATTTTACTTGAAAATTTGTAATTGAGATGTATTTAGATTAAAGTAGAAAGACTAAACTAAAGTAGAATATTTAACATTACATTTAAATTACTTATATTAGATTATTACATATAGCAAAGAGAGTATTACATATTTTTTAAGGTTGGTCCAATCTATAATATAATATAATATTTACAATAATATTTCAATTAGAAAAGATTTTATTTTTATAAGTAAACTTCTGGTTTCTTTCTTTGAATATCTTCAGTTTTACAAATATATTGTTATATCAAAAACAATGACTTTAAATTTTCGACAAACATTACAATCTATCTCATTTTAAAGATAAAACTTTTCAAAATTTTTTTAATAAAATTTTATTATAATACATTATATTTAAAAAATTTTTTAAAACATTTACATAAAAAATAAAATATTTCAACAAAATTATTTAATAAATTTATTTCAGATATGCGGAAGAAGTAATCGTCGTAGTTCGTCCCTTTGCATTGATAACCATAAGTCTTAGTACTTTTGCATTAATAATAGTTGGTCTAGTGTTTATTACCGTGAGTATTATAATATCAATATTAACAATAGTCTAGACAACAAAGTTTTTTTAAATCAAACTTAAAATTATGATCAAATTTTAGGACATTAAATTATTTGGGAATGTTACATATTTATATAACAATATTGTAACACTAGATAAGCTTATTTTTTTTAATCATTATAAATACGCTTTTATGATCCTTTTACGGTGATATACAATAACATTGTATAATATTTTAATAATATTTAAAAGAATTAAAAGTTTGATATCGAGATATTGCTATAATTTTTAAATAACAAGCAATTGAAATTATTTAAAGATTTTTATTCGGTTAAGTGATGCAAAATAATGCGTACATATGTTATAATTTATCTTTAATAATTTTTACCATTCAATCAGAAAGTTATTTTTAATTACTTAAAATTTCATAATTATAATAATAATTTTATAACTATTTCTTTACTATTTCTATATGGCATGGCGAGCATAAAAATAAAATGTATTCAATGTTATCTTCATTATAAAATCTACGCACATGCGCGCTGTCTTATCAGTCTTTCTCAAATTATATATCTGTAACCAAAATTTGTGTCTAATCATTGCTTATGCCAATTATTTGATTTTATTTTTAATAGGATCCGCCATTATCCATGAAAATGCAATGTGTTGGTTTAACTTTTAGCGGATTAGCAGAAGTATTTATGTATACATGGCCAGCAGAATATTTAATTCAAACTGTACGTTAATTATTACAAAAAAATATTTTATTTATATTGCATAATTATCTGATATTTTTACAAGAGTGGTGAAATCGGGCAAGCTGTTTTCGATGCACAATGGTACCAACAATCAATCGCTCTACAAAAATATCTACAAATGATTATGTTAAAGGCTAAATACCCATTAGTTGTTTCAATACCATGCGTTATGCCATCATTATCTTTAAATTACTATGCATCGGTGAGAAAATTAATTTAAATATTGTTACATTGATTATGCATATCAATCATTTAGACGAATTAATATTCACTATTTAATGTGATTTTTTTGTAATAATTAATTTTCTGATCATGTCATTGTTCAGTCAATATATGACAAGTATAACTTTAAATATCTTCATAATCACAATTCTTAACTAATTTTTTTACAATTAATTAATTTATTCCCCAATAAAATAAAAAGTATATATTTCAAAAAGTTAAAAGACTTAAATATGATCATTATATCTATTTTTTTTATATTATTAAATAACTTTAATAAAATATTGTATATATTATTCAATAGACGCTAAATTGATATTATAGTGTTACTAATTATATAATTAAACAAAATTACAAAATTTTGTAAAATAAAAATCAAAAATTGTATTAAATTATCATTGATGTTACAGTACTTGTCAACTATATTTTCATACTTCACAACGCTACGAGTAGTCATGCAAAATGAACAAAATGGAGATTAAGAAATAAAATATTAGTTCATTGTAATATCTTATGTTATTCTTTAGTAATACAATATAGTAATACAATATAAGTAATACAATATAAGTAATATTAAATATTACAATATAAGTAATATTAAATTACATTCAAACAAAAAAAATTGATAGCTATATTACAAAACATTAGAATATAGTTGTCATAATACAGGAATAAATGCAATTGTCATGTTTGATTATCCAAGAATCTTATTTCAATAATTATAAAAAATATAATACCACGATGGTATTGTTGCCTCGAAAATGTGCATGCTTATAATAAATAATAAATCATAGATTAAATAGTAAATTATGAACTAATTAGTTATGTCATTTTTATTAACCTTTATTTTTCGATAAAAAAGAATCGAATAAATGTAAATTTATTCAATTCTGAGATGGAAGATCTAACCTAAACATTTACCAGTAATAACGATAATGTGTGTGTGTGTGTGTGTGTGTGTGTGTGTGTGTGTCTTATATAATATTTCTAATATAATATAATCATTGCCTACACCAATTATTTGATTTTATTTTTAACAGACTCAGCCATCATCTATAAAAATCCAATGTATTTTTTTAGCTTTTTGTGCATTGTCAGAAGTATTTATGTATACATGACCAGCAGAAAATTTGATTCAAACTGTAAGTTAATTACAAGTTATAATAAATTACAATTTTATTACAAAAAATTATTTTACTTCTATTGCATAATTATTTGATTGCAAGAGCGGTGAAATCCAGCAAGCTGCTTTTGATGCACAGTGGTACAAGCATTCAGTAACTCTAAAAAAATATCTACCTGCGATTATGATAAAGGCTAAATATCCAATAATTGTTTCAATACCATGCGTTATACCGGCATTATCTTTAAGTTATTATGCATCGGTGAGAAAATTAGTTTGAATATTACATCATTACATGCACATCAATTATTTGGACAAATTAATTCACTGTTACAATGTTGTACTGTCACAAATTAGTTCACTATTTAATATATATGATTTTCAGTTTCCTAATCATATCATTGTTTAAATGGTTATTAATGAAAATTTTCGAATACAGCAAGTATCACTTCAAAAATTTTCGTCCGTTAAATTATTTTCTTACAACTAATTAATTTATTCCTCAACAAAATGATATAAATATTTCCAAGAGAAAGATTTAGTCATTACCTTTATTTAATCATTATATATATATATATATATATATATATATATATATATATTTAAAAATTGTCAATTTTCATACATTTTATTTTTCGAATAATGGTATGCTCGAATCAATATATATTTCCTTTTTCTTTAAAAAAATGTTTCCTAGCAACATATAGTGTATAAGTTTATAAGTGTATAAGTTTAAATAAAATTTCAATCAACTTCTTTATAGGCTTTATTTATAACTATTATTTTATCATTACATATTTATTGCTAGTTTTATATTTATTTACATGTACCTATGCGCTTGCATATAAATAATATAATATAATTGTGTGTAATGAATAATTTTCATAAGATTTTTTTTCATTTGCTTATTTGTTTATTTAGTTTATTCATTTACTTATAACAAATTAATTTAATTAAATACTGCGTGTATTATTTGGTAGATATTAAATTGATATAATATTGACGTTAATTATAATTGGATATTACATAATAATTATACACAATAATTATACACAAGATTTTGTAAAATAAAGATCAAAAATTATATCAAATTATTTTTAATGTTACAATATTTGTCGTCTATATTTTCATACTTCACGACGCTACGAATAGTCATGCAAAATGGACAAAATAAAGATTAATAAATAAAATATTAATTTACTATTATAATAATATAATTCACTATTAATCTTATTTTAGTCTCTTCAAATAGTATAATATAATACTAATAATATGTAATATAAGGTTACATTAAAACATAAGAATTGATAGATATACTATGAAATATCAGAATAAAGTTATAATGATGAATGATATAGGAATAAATTCAATTTAATGCAAATAAATGCGAGTGTCATGTTATCATTTAATTATTCAAGAAACTTATTTCAATGATTATAAGAAAATACAATACCGCGGCGATATATAATACTATTATGTCATAAATATATTATAGTGAATAATAAATTATAAATTAGACTTCATTGTAAGCTAATTATTATCTATCTATATTTTTATCAATGTAGATCAACTTTAATCACAATTAATCATTTTTTTTCTTTTTTTCGTTCTGATAATTTGAAATAGATTTGAAATAGATTTCGAACTCATGTTAATAAAAAACAAAAATTAAATCAACAGTTGATAATACAGTATTGCAAATCCTCACGTGTCATTTGTTAGAAACTTGTAAGCACATATTGAGCACATTGTGAGTTTGGTGACATTTGTAGATAAGACAGTTTCAATCATCTGTCTGGGCTGTATAAATATTTTTGATAATAATTGAAGGACGTAATCTTTAATAAATGTTATAGTATTTGTTATAGTATTTGTACAAATGTAAGTAATAAATAAATTTATTTTTCTTAAATATTGTTCATTACATGAACAAAATATATTTCTAACCTAAAAATGTATGTATTGTATTTTGTTACAGTGATCAACAAATTTATATTCTACTATATTAAATCATTATATTAAATCATAAAATTTAACATGAATTACGAGGAAGAGTCTTTACTTTTGGAAGATAAAAGTCAGGTAAGCTTTTTTTCTCTATATTTTTATTTCTCTTAATTAGATTGATTATACAAAACAATTTTCATGAAAAAGCTTGTATATGCATGATGTGTTTGTTTCAGGAGCAAATACGAGAGGAATTAAAACATATGAGTTTTGAGGACTTGCAGAAGTTAAAAGAAAAGTTAGGTACCAAAGTGTATAATCAGAGAGTACTTGGAAAAAAATATAAGAAGAGAACAGAATTTAAGCGGGAAAATAAGAACAGGCCAAGAGAAATGTCTGCCAAAAAACCAGTTCCAAAATATAAACAAATAACTGAAGTCAAAAAAGTTGTATCTCGAGATCCTAGATTTGATAGTTTATGTGGTACATTTGATCAGAAGGCCTTCAAACGTTCTTATGCATTTATTAATAAATTGCGAGAAAACGATCTCAAAACTTTACAAAAAGAATTGAAAGAAACTACAGATAAAAAAGTTGTGAAAAAGATAAAATATCTCATTCAGAGACTTGAAAATCAGTTAAGAGAAGAAAAAAAGAGGAAGGAAAAAGAAGAAAAAAAATTACAAGAAAAGAAAGAACTGCTACAATCTTTTAAACGAGGAGAAAAGCCTGTTTTCAAGAAAAAATGTAAGTTCTAAAATCCTATCATTAACACAATACTAATTCATTTTCTAATCACATTTTCTAATCATTTTATGTTGTCTGTTTTTTGCAGCTGATAAAAAGATCTTAAATTTAGTTTCACGGTATGAAGAATTGAAAAACACAGGTAAACTGAATAAGCATTTGCGACTGCAAGAAAAGAATAAACGCAATGATAGGCCAAAATTGAAAAGAGACAGAACAAAATGAAACGCGTTTATACTTAAATAATATAAGAGATGTGTAATTATGTAATAAAATATGTAAATGTAATTTGTAATTGTGTATAAATTTTTTAATGGTATTCCTAACTGTAAGCAGAGAGAAACCTTAGGCTATTCCGATTTTTTTTGTGAGATCGTCAATGTCTTCTATACATTATCGCCAGTACATCCATTTTTAAATTTGGAACATCCATCTTCCAATATTGCTGATAAAATCGTATTCTGGTACGTATCCATGTTGCATCCACAATTCATGGACGAAGAATATATTTATATAATATACACCCGTACATAATTTTTTGTTGTAGAATAAAGTACTAATTATTTTCAACATAATATCTATATTTATAAATATGTTCATATTTATATGTACATATGTATACATACATATGGCATGTTTACAGAGATTTTTTTCTTTTAACGAAGTAATGATATTAAAATAAAATATTATGTTCTTTTTATATAAATATGGACATATAAATTAGATAAATTTAAAATGATTTAAAATACGAAACAAATTTAAATTTTATTTTTTCAATTTAAACATTTATAAATTGATTTTTAACGTTTATTAAATGTATTTTTAAATTAATTTTGTTGCTTAAGTGGAGCCTTCTAGATTCCGTTTAAGAAAATGCATTTTCAATAATACTTCATGGATGATATGGAAGACTATTGATTTATTACAGAGACATTTTACTATCAATCATGTTTTTTTCACTAAATTTTTTTATAGTTATATTAAATTTTAAAGAATATTATTATTTCTGTAATTATTTTTCAATATTAGTTTCATAAATCTCTTGAATATAACAAAAATACGATATTTTATGTAAAAACATAATAAATTATTTTAATATTTGATAAAAATAATTTATTAAAATAATGTACATTTTCAATTTATACATTTATTGAAAGTAACATCTTTTACAAATGAATTTATAAACCCAAATTTGTGCTAATAGAGGGACAGATTTCAATTAAAATGCGGATAAGACATAATCGCTCTAAGTTCTCTCTCTCTCTCTCTCTCTCTCTCTTCCCTTTTTCCCTTCTTTCCTCCCTCTCTTTTTCCAAATGATCGCTATCCTCAGCATGGCAGCGCTGAAAATCGTTCTAAGAGGAGAATCTTTGACTTACTACTACCTGGTATTCGTGTATAACCTGTTTCAGTATTTGCGAGGTTAATTATTACTAATTCAAATTAATTGAATAAACATTAATGAAACATCAAGATTTAAATAACTTGAAATATATATGTAATTGTTGTTCAGTGATCGATTAAATTCAAGTAAATTATCTTATCTTATGTTAATTATAGTATAACTACTTACACTTTATATTAGACGATTGCAAAGATTCAGAAATTATATATTATGTATTAATATGTTATAAATAAGAAAGATTTATAAAACAACAATGACTGAATCAACGCAGGTAATCTTCATTTAATATTAAATATATCATTTTTTTATAGTTTTTTAATTTTTTATTTTATAGTTTTTTTTATAATTTTACTTATTTATATATGTTAACCTTACAGTTTGTCGAGCCGCCACCTATTTGGCCTGATATCAGATCAGAATTACGGGAATATATTGAATGTCCTGAACGATTGCCTATACATCAGCTGGATAATACTCAATGTTACTGGCTACGCAAATCTAATGTTCTTTCATTGTTGGAATTTGACTTAGCTCCAATTAACACCACACTGAAGTTTGATCGTGATCCAATAACAGGTAAGATTGGTGAAATACAAGAGAGTGTCTTGCAAGGTGCAGGAGAAACGGCAAGGAATTCTATGTCTATGACTCGTGCGCCTGGTCCACTTACAGATGGAGTTCGAGGTATTTTGATTTTATTTTGACATGTATATCCTACTTAAAATTTTAGTAAGATTTAATCACAAATTATATTAAATGATATATTTTCCACAGGTAATCCTAGTAATATTCCATTTTGGCCTGGTGGCTTTGATGAACCTAAAATACTTCAGACTGATGTCGTGGATGATATTGATTTTGAAAAGGATTTAAGAACGTTAGCCAAAGGATTCAGCTCAGGATTAGAATTCAAAAGTGACAATTGCACACCAATTAATTGTACATGGAATGAAGCAGAAGATTCTGAAAAATTCGTATCTGAAGAACTCGAAAAACTAAAAATCTATAATGATAATAATATAAATTTAATGTCTGTTATACATGAAGAAGGAAATTTGCTTGGTTCTTGGTCTTCAAAGAATCAAATCAAAGAGCCAAAGAAAGAGAATGTACAAACTTCGGATAATAATATTCCTTTTATAGACGATAATCCCATTTTATCCAAAGATATAGATATACCTGTTTTGAAAATATCCGAGAAACAAAAAGAACTTGCAAAGACAGAATGGGCAGAACAGCTGGATGTATCGGCACCAGTAACTGACTTTGACAAGAGAGTACCTGATCCAGCAATTACATTCAATTATGAATTGGATATTTTTCAAAAGCAAGCTATTCTTAAATTGGAAGAGAACAGTAATGTCTTTGTTGCTGCACATACATCAGCAGGGAAGACTACTGTTGCAGAATATGCTATTGCATTGAGTCAAAAGCATATGACAAGGTAGAGCTACAAAGTCAAAAATTGATTTGCAGTATTGTTATTATTATAATAGATATGTAATAGTTTTCTAACATTTCTAACAGTTTCCTGCTCTTATCTTTTATGTTTCAGAGTAATTTATACGTCTCCTATAAAAGCATTATCAAATCAGAAATATCGTGATTTTAAGAGGAAATTTGAAAGTGTTGGACTACTAACAGGTGATTTGCAAATAAATCAAACTGCTTCATGTCTAATCATGACAACAGAGATTCTACAATCAATGTTGTATTGTGCATCCGATATTTTACGAGATTTAGAATTTGTTATATTTGATGAAGTGCATTATATAAATAATGAAGATGTACGTAATATTGATTTTATAAAAATGATGCGTATATTCTATGTAATTTAATCATTTTTCTTTACATTTGTTATCTATATGTAAAAATTGCCTTATATTTTTAGAGAGGTCATGTATGGGAAGAAATAGTCATTCTGTTACCACAGAATATTAACATAGTAATGTTATCTGCGACTGTACCAAACCCGATAATATTTGCAGATTGGGTTGGTCGTATCAAAAAACGAAAAATGTATGTAATTAGCACTTTGAAAAGACCAATACCTCTTTTACATTACTTGTATACTGGCACTGACGGTAAAACTAAGGATGACAAATTCTTAGTCCTTGATGGCAATGGCCTTTTTTTATTAGATGGGTAAATCACTTATTGTACTACTCTTATGTATTTTTGAAAGAGAAACATAGCAATATTAATTCTGATATTTTTATATTTTATATTCCAGATGGTACAAAGCAACGAACACATCTGATAAAAAAAAGGATAAAATCCCAAAGGATTTTAGAAGGAAAATTCAAATGACACCTAAACAAGAAGAAGTATTATGGAGAGCATTTATAAGCCATCTTCAGAACAACGTACGTTGTGTTAATCATATTACTTTTTATTCCACTAAAAAAATTTACAGTAATTATTTTTTATGTAAAATATCAATTTTTTATAGGATATGTTACCTGTCGTCGTATTTACTTTATCAAGGAAACGCTGTGATATGAATGCTGCTACGTTAAGAAATCTCGATTTAACGACCGCAAGAGAAAAGCATCAAGTGCATGTATTTTTCCAATCTAACATAAAACATTTGAAAGGTAGCGACAGAGAATTACCGCAAGTACTTATGATGCAAGAACTTTTAGAGAAAGGCGTGGGTATACATCACAGTGGAATATTACCAATTTTGAGAGAAATCGTAGAAATGTTGTTTCAGAATGGAGTTGTAAAGGTAACATTACAAAGAAATGTAGAAAAATAAAAAAAAATTTCAAAATTATATCTTAAAAATTCTTAAATTTTTAAATTTTTAAAGATGTGTAAAGAAGATTTAACAAAATTGCATTTTACTTATATTTTTAGTTATTATTCGCGACAGAAACTTTTGCCATGGGAGTTAACATGCCAGCACGTACAGTGGTGTTCGATTCTATACGAAAGTACGACGGCAATAATTTTCGTACTTTGTATCCAACTGAATACATACAGATGGCTGGTCGTGCTGGACGGCGAGGTCACGACACCACGGGAACTGTTATAGTAATGTGCAGAAATGATGTGCCACACTTTAACGACTTGAAACCTATGATGTGCGGTGAACCACAAACATTAGAATCGAAGTTTAAAGTCACATATTCTATGCTTCTGAATTTGAGAAGAGTAAATGAATCTGTCACTGTTGAAGCAATGATGCGTAAGTCTTTCAAAGAATCACCGTTAGCCTCGCAAGAAGCAACATATAGCAATGAGTTACGAAAAATCGAACGCGAGTTGTTAAATTTGCCGGCTTTGACTGAAATGCAAAAGAAGCTTTCTGCGTTCTATCAAAAAGCGGTCGATTATCTGGAAGATGTTAAATTTCTGAATCCTTATTTGTTTGACTCCAAAAAAACAGCAAAGAATTTAACCGAAGGCAGAATCTTGCTAGTATCATACGAAAATCATTATAATAAATTAGCCCTATTATTGCAAGTTTTATATCTCAAAAATTCTACACAATACAAAGCGTTGATACTTAAGGATGCGAATGCGTCCACTTCCGAAGCTGGTGAATTCAAAAGTCCTCAGATATTCAAGAAATGGTGCGAGATTATTAGTCTAACGAAAAAAGAGATATTTGTCCCAAACATTAATCCGTCGCATGAGGTTGTGACTTTATCCGCATGGCACATATTAAAAATAACCAACTGCCAGATAAAAGTCGATTGCTCTCTGATATTAAATGATTGGGAAAAGAGGCAAATCTCACGATTTAAGTAAGAAATAATATAACAAAGTAATAAAATTTTTGGAGTTTTACTTATCGATTCTCATTTTTTAGAAATGATCCACCAGGACAAACATGTCAGACAGCAGTCCAAGAATTGACTTCTCTATCATTTAATGCTTCCACCAATATACATGTTCTACAGCCATATATCGAACCTTCATCGAAAACTGATTTTAAATTGAGAATACAACATAAAGACAAATTAAAAGCTAGTCTTAACGACATGAAGTGCATGGAAATACCAAATTTTGAAGAACAATTTAGACCTGTATTCGAACGAAATCAACTCGAGGATAAAAAGCGACAGCTTCAACTTAAACTTAGTGATGAAGGAATGGCGTTATATCCGGATTATTTGAATATGGTAGCACTCCTCAAACATTTGAGATACATAGATAACGATGAAAGAGGTTGTATATTAAATGTATCAAAATATATAATTACATTTATAATTGTAAATTTAATATTTATTTAAAACAATATATTTTTTTATTAGTGGCCTTAAAAGGAAGAGTTGCGCTACAAATGGGTAGTAATGAATTGCTGATAACAGAATTGATTCTCAAAAATGTATTAACTGTTTTACAACCGGCGGAAATAGTAGCGTTATTATCAGCATTAATTTTCCAACAACGTACGGATGTCGAACCTAAACTCACGCCAAGTCTCACTAATGTATATGTTAATCCAACATTTAAAACATATTATATCTTTTTACAAGAAGATATAATTTTATTATATCTTTTTAAAATAATCTTTTTTTAGGCTTGCATGATAATGAACGAGGTGCATGGAGAATTAGAACATTTAGAGCAATATTATCAACTGTCAACATTGCAACCATTGAATTTTGGCTTAGTAGAAGTTGTTTATGAATGGGCGCAAGCTAAATCGTTCGCCGAAATCATGAAGATGACGGATGTCCAGGAAGGAATTATAGTTCGTTGCATACAGCAACTTGGCGAAACCTTGCGAGACGTTAAAAATGCGGCTGTAACTATAGGTGATCCGGTTTTAAAAGAAAAGATGGAGGAAGCATCAACCGCAATTAAACGCGACATAGTTTTCGCCGCATCTTTATATACTCAAGATTGATTACAAATAAGTAATTTATTACTCAATATAATATCGATGAAATTGATAACTTTTTTAATAAAAAAAACAACTATTGAAATATTGTTGCAAATACACATTCTGTTCATAAAAAAGTATTTTATAAGGGTGTACGATATGTATAAAGTATTTTTTTCGATGATTATCGCAATAAAGATGAAACAGATAAAGATCAGTGTTATATTTGGAATAAATGGATAACTAAAGACTAATAATAAATCATACTTATGCTAACTCTGAAATTGAGAATACAACATTTTGCTAAAAGATATCTGATATCAAACAAATTATGTTAATTTACAATGCTTATTTTGCATATTATTTTACATCTCCATTAAAACGATGTTATAATGCACGTTGATCGGGATTATTTAGATTCCCTTGATCTTTGTTCAATTCCGAAATGCATGCCCACTGTCCTTCAGAATTTTCACGCCAGAGTGATACTTTGTTATCTCCACCGCTAACCGCCAAAATACCACCTGTTAATGACCAGCTAACATTCCAGATAACATCATCAAAAACATTAAGAACATTTGGTGTCCAGCTAGTATAATCATTGGAAGTCCATACAACTACACGGCGATCTTGTGAGCAAGATGCCAAAGCAGCTCGGGATGGACCAACTGCTGGTGCCCAGGCTACATCGCGAACCTATAAATACAACAAAAATATACATAAATACATAAATATTTATATAACAGTCAATTTAAACTCAATCATAATTAAGTCATACCCAATCACTGTGCGCTTCTAGTTTATTTTCTTCTATCCATCTGTCACCATCCTCTTTCCATATCTTCACCAAGTTATCACAACCACCAGTGGCTAATCGCTTAACAGGTTCATTTCTCTGTTGAGTCACACTGGGATCAGCGCCTGAATCTACCGCTGGACACCAACTGACTGCATTGCATCCAATTGTATGAGCATTTGTTATTTTCTGCATGTGCCAAGTATCTCCAGTGTTTGCAAGGATGGAAACTGATCCGTCTGAACTTCCACAAGCCAGGATCAAACCAAACTCATGTGGCGCCCATGCGACCGAATTGACAGAAGAATCATGACCAGCATGCTCATATATCTTGGTCCATTCTCCAAGTTCCTTCCAGATAATTACTTTCCTAAACAAGCACGATCGTTAATTGTGCGTATGTCAAATATCTCAGCTATTACTACATTATTTAATACAATTGATTTAATTATTAAACATTATATTTCTGTAAATATATGTTACAGGGCTATGATAGGACTATGTACCTGTCATAGCTACAAGATGCTAAAAGATTGCCGAACTTGGGATGGGCCCACGCGACCTGCCACACGGGACCAATGTGTCCCTTGAGCACAGCAACGAGGCTCTGAGTACCATTCTTCAAATCGAATATTTTCACCGAGTTGTCGCTCGAGCAGGTAGCTAATCTTAAACCATAGTAATCCATTTCAGCGTCGTGAATCATGTCCTCGTGACCAGTGTCGACGGTATTTAAAACGGACACCATTGTAAAAAGGTAATTATTATGTGTATCGCAAGATATTTTAAATATTCGTAAAACGATGGATCGGAAAGTAAAAGCAATCACGCGTATAATACAGGTTATGTTGACGTAGTGGCTTGTCCTGTTCTGTCACTTACGTGGAATATGCGCAAAAATCCTTTGCGCATCATCTGCGCACGCAAGAAATTCGTATTTTCTTTTTCTTTTTTTTTTCTCGCGCGCACCTAGAGTGTTCATAATTCCTAGTTTTATAATTATTATTAGTAATCTGTTTTGCATAATAATTGTATGCAACATTGATGAGTTATTAAATATGCATCTAATTATTTTATTCTATTTAGAATCTGCGTGAAAATACAATAGAAAAAATTATATTAATAATTAAATATCATATATAATACCTTGAAAAGTAAGTTTTTTAACTAAATTATCAAAATATTTGATTAATTAAACTGATTGAATATTCTATTTTGGATAGCTAATTTTTTATTTAATGTGATTTCTAGTTTTATAATTATTACTTGTAATCTATTTTATAACAATTACATTTATTTTAATAAATTATCACTTAAATGACTAATCATTTTATATAGTTTCAAATCTGAATAAAATTATAAAATAGAAATAATTGTAATTAAATATTATATAATTATTATATAATATTTTCAAAAATATTTTTGGTAGTTAGATATTTAATATTTTGATTGATTTTAGAATTTTGAATTATACCTGACTAATTAAATTGATTTCATATATATTTTGTGTAGTTTATTTTATTTTTTGTTTAAGGTTGTGTTAAATAAAAAGATAATTAAACAAAGTAATACTTTCAGGTATGTTTTTTACCTTTTTTTTATAAAATATCTAATTCCTTTACAATTAAATACAATTTAAGCAATTCTAATAAATAATTTTTATTTCTATATTAATGATATGCATATATATATAAATGTCAACCTAATGCATATATCTTTTACATGATAATCATAAATAAAATCATTTAAACGATTTTTTTGTTATTTCTGTTTCCGCTTTTATCGAGTAGTTTGTTAATTTTATCGATTTTGCCCATGCAAATAGAAATAGATATAGAGCATTCAAAAGTATTCAGTCACACCAAAAAATATACTAATAAAGTCGATATTGTCATCTGATACATAATATTTTGAAAAAATCGATATTTTAAAGTCAATGCATAATTCGATACACCAATTGAAGAAAAATATATCTTAATATATTATATTTTTGTTAAGAGCAATTTCTCTCTGTCATTAAATTCGCCATCTTCGCAAGAATTTATAAATTTTAAACTTGAACCCATGCCATTTTAGTTGGAGTATTGGGAGAAAGACTCATTTTTATAAAATGATTCAAAACGTCAAACACAGGATGATAAAAATAAAAGTTTTTTTTTTACATTTTATCAAGCGTGAAATAGTGGCATACAAAAAAAACTAATTTATTTCAGCATAACGCAGCATAGAAAAAAATCATATGATTTTTCACTTCACGATATCATGATCCAATATGATTGCAATGAGAAAATAGGAACTTGATCAATTTTATCTATTTTATTCTATTCATATCCGTACTAAATACCAGAGATGGATAGAAAATCAAATAAGCAAGTAAAGATTAATTCCTGAGACGAGGAATCATCAACTCGTTTCACGATCTATTCCAACATTTCCTGTCACAGTTCTATGTGAATCCTGTTATACGCGAATTTTAAACTTATTAAACATTCACGTATTCTGTATTATACATTTATTTCGCTTATTGGAAAGCGTATGAGCGCAAGCGTGCTGCAAATATGACGTGTACCATGATTGATTTATGATACACAATGATATATAAAATATTGTTCCATTGTAACTAAGTTGCGATTTTAATTATTCTGTATTCTATCACATTATAATTCTTTATTTTTTGTCATCCATTTTACTATATCCGCGCGCAACGTAATGTCATTTATTTTACTATGTCCGCGCGCGATATTTCCGATTGCAGTTTAACTCCCTTACATATCGGATACACATTTTACGCGTGATGTACTCGAACGAACGGCTGTATTAAGCGGAAATTCAGGGCGATGAGCCCACGGGTTCCGGTTGCTCGCGATGCTCGGGTCGCCGTGAGATCCGGGCGGAGGATCGGTAGAAGGATCAGGAGTGAGGAGGAATGTCGGTCACTGGGCCTCACCTCTCTCGGCGACGAGCGTTCCGTGCCACGTTCCGTGCTCCGGCTCGAACTCGAGCCACCTAGGAAGTGCACGTTCGTTGCGGAGAATCCCCTACTTCTCCATTATGTTCCTCTTTCCCAGCTGTGGCAGCTCGTTCTCTGGCATTCCTCCTGTTTCCGTCGCCTATGTGAATTCAAACCAACACGCGCCGCGCTCTGACAACGTTGAAGGATTCTTTCCCCGGTGGTATTTCTCTTTTTTTATCACTCTGACTGGATTCTCCCGCACGCAACAAAACGAAACGCGAATACAATACCTCGCTCGAGAATCACCGATATCCATTTTTAACGATGGTTTTTTCGATTGACCCAGATTTTCCTTTAATCTAAATGTCATAACAACGAATTTGAAGTCACAAAGAATCTATTCTTTATTTATAATTATTTTTTTTTTTATTTGTCTCGATGTTGTCCATTTATAAATCCATACGTATAGATTAGTTTTGAAATAAATTTTTCTTTGTTTCGAAAATATTTTTACACGTATGTATATAGTATTCTTTTTATTCTGTTCTTTTGTACGCAGATTTTGCATATAAATCATCGGAAAACAATCTTGAAAAACAAGTTTTTACAAATGTCCAAATTGGCCTCGATTAAATTCACATAAATGGGCATTTATTATACATCCGAGCGATCATTACTTTCGCAAGCAGTTTTTGCAACTTAATCGCTCAGTTGTTGACACGTAAATCGCATTTAAAAATCGCGAATAATTGCATTAATTAGGAAAGGTGTAAAAATAGGGATCGAACATGCATGAACATCACGGCCGTTTATCCGTGACGTTTCAACGCGTGCGAAAGCACGCGAGAAAGAAGCGCGAAAGCGCGCGTTTGCGTTCCATCGCGCGAGTTTCCACGCCGACGCGGCGCGATTCAGCCAAAAGTACCGCGAGTACCGTAAAGGTGAATAAGCGGGTCGCGCACAAGCATTGAATTCCTCGCCTACCAGAGTCGGGATCACATTAATTTTCAACACGCGCGTTTAAATTACACCGACGATTCATTCAACGATGAAAAAAAATAGCAGAAAATGGGCGCAACGTACACGTAACGCGCTGTGACGTACGTATCCGATAATCTCGTCATGGTAGCAAAAAAAGATATTAGCATTTTACTCATAAAATATCAATAAGCCATCCATACGTTTATAATCAACAGATTGCATCCGTGTAATATTAAATTAATGAACATACATGCGCTTAGAAAGCTAAATTTGAAAAGTATATTTTCTAAATCATTGTACTTCGAATAACATAGGATATTAATTAATTAATCAAAATTCAAAAACTACTATGAAATTATAATCTTATTATTATTATTATTAACTTGGACATTAATTTATTATTTAAGATCAGTTAAATCTCAATTCTGGCTCCACGTGGGAAATTTACTTCTCAAATATTTATAAAATGTAATTTATAAAATCTTGTTGTATAGCTAAAAGCTTGACCGAATTTTATATATAAGGTATTTTCGCATTGTAATAATATTTTTATTAAAATTAAAAGTTCAAAACTGTAGTTAAATCCAAGTTCGTCAACAAGTTTCAGGATCGTAACTATTCATTATCGCAAGTGTACTTGTTGTTCGGAAATTTTCGCTTTTTCTTCTTTTTTTCGCGGCTGTGGTAACGAATTTCTGGGCAAGGAAGTTTAACTCGATATTGGAGAAGTGTCTTTCTCGATGTGTAAGTGGAATCTCATCACACACATTGCTCCTGGGTAATTTTCGTTCGCATCGATTAATCTCGTTTATTATTGACATGACCGCGTCGCGACATGACATTTCGAAGCTTGTGCAGCGACAATCTAACTGGCCAATAAGCGTCTCATCGCAGTCGATGTTCACTGTAAAACGCGAAAATATTTCCAATAATAGCCTCGAATGAAACTTCAATATAGATCAATATGGCAAATATGGTGGACATTTTTTAATTCAATAATTATTTACATTAAGAGAATATCGATGATTATAATTCATAAAGCGACAATTAATAATTGCTAAAGTCGCACAGATATAATTGATCTTCACACAAAAAAAGAACAATTTTACTGTAGGCTCTTCGGCCAGATACAAATCTAAAAATAAATTTTGTGGAACCATCAAAACTATCATATAGGATATTTATAATGAAAGTATCGCAGAATTTTTTATATTCTAGCAATTAATTCGAACGTCCTATATTTCGATGGCTCGACAAAATTATTCTTCAGATCTACTTCCAGCGAGACTGTTTCTTTCCGCGAAATTGTTCTCCCGAAATCTTCTTTCGGCGATCGATTTCGATCCCGAGCCGACGTCACGGTGCGACGCGGTGGTGGTGATCGTGTCGTACGTCGCCAGTAGGGCCGTAGAATTCTAGAAGGGGGTCATCATACGAGGCCGCCGAGCGGCGGGCCAGCCGAGAACCAGTATACGGGTGTCGTTCTGCGCGGACTGAGCGGAAGAAGCGAGAGACGCGCGTCGGAGGACCACACGAGAGCGGCGTCGCCGTGTCGTCGTTGTAAATAAAACGAAGCGCAGTCGTGACGCGTCGTCGCGCGGTGCTACCGCACGCGATTTTTCACGCGGGGTGCTAACTCAAAGGGGTTTACCTCGAAAGGATTTTACACGAGTTCCGGTCGTCGGCATCATCCTCGCGAACGGATACGTCTACGATCGCGAGGTGAGTTTTAATTTGCAATGACGCTGGTGAAAACAGAGGTTTTCTCTCGAACAAGTCAAGAATAACACCTTTTTAATTTTGAAATGTATATTATCATAATTTATATAAATTTTATTAATATTTCTGCTAAATGCAAGTCTTTTTAAGAATATTTTCTTTATATTCTGCAACTCTGTATTTCATACCGTGTTCATTTTACACATCTTTAATGTAATTCTTCTTATGTATTTATGTATTTATGTACGCTGTCATCTTTTCTTGACGATAGAAAAATGATTAATGATCAATTTTCTGTTGTAAAATTTACATATAGTAATAAATTGTTAAGACAATACAAATTGTCAAATTAATTAGATCTCTAAAAAAAATCTTGGTTTATAAAAAAATAAAAGCAAAATAAATTGACTGAATAATTGTTTACTGGTAGTTCTATTAAACTATGGTTTTATTTTTTCTGAAACAAAAATTCATATTGTTACGCCGAACAAATTGAAATCGAAATATGCTTTTCTGAGATCGTCAGACAAATGAATCGATTTTTCACAAAAAAATTATAAAACACCAATAACTTTCTAGCGGAGATATATTCTCAACATGCGAAAAATCTTTCTTTCTCATCACGAGATGTTCGCTGATTTATTTATGAGCGCGGAGAAATTCTTTTCCCTCCGAGAAAATACTTTCCAGGCCGCGATTAGAATAAGGCTTAAACGGATCCCCCGATATTCCCCGAGAAGAAGAGTATCGTGGGGATTCCAAGGGATAACTTAATCTTTTTTTTTTAAATAGTTTACATTAAACCATGAACTCCAGTAAATCGCCTCGATATTCAACCTGTCGCTTTCGTAAAAATTTGCGAATACTCATTTTTTCGCAGGAGTACAGAGTTATGAGAGTTATTTGTTGCTTAAATGAACAGTAAATTTCCGCGTCTTTTTTTATATCTATTATAGTAGTAGGATTAAAACAAATTCCGCCTTCATATTCGTAACTCTTTCAGCACTTAAATAGAAAGTGATCGTATCGAAACTTTTTATAGACATTATGCGGTACATCGTAATCGAGCATTATATTTCCTGCATTTTTGTGGTATAACTTTCCGTGTAAAGCTTACATGCGTAATACCACCAAAAAATTATTTGCAGCAAACGTCAAATTCCTCTTTCTCAAGCAATGTCTTTTGAAACATATATTATTTATTTTTCTTATAAACATATATTATTTATTTTTCTTTAAATTTAAACGTAACGACATAGTAAAATCTATTTATGTAACTTGTAAAAAGAAAATTTAAAAAAGTACTTTATTTAACTTGTTGAAAAATTTAAGAGAGTCTTATTTAGCTTGAACATGGAAATTTAAGAGGGTGAGCAAGAGGGTACGCAAGTGTACTTCATTTCTAAAAAAAGGAGGTGAATTTTACTTCTCTGTATATTTCAATTAATGTATATCTTGTTAAATATTATAATCTTTTCTATAAATTCTTGCATAAATCGATACCGTGCCCGAGTTGACTGATTCCCCGCGCAAATACTTTCTAAAGCAGCTGGAATGCGATATCCATATAAACGCACGTTTTCCCGAACCGTGCCCTGCCCGTGCACACCTCGCGTGTGCATTTGCACGGGATGCACCGCTAAGAATTTTCAAATAGCGTGCCCGGCACATAGCGGAATCTTCGCCTCGAATCGCGACGGAGTCGCCGTTTGTTACCGCGTTGTATAACGTTTTCTATTTCCGCGATATCTTCGTCCTCGCGCGACGCGGACGTGAAAGCAGTTTCTTTCTTTTTTTTTTTTCTTCACGCGTGCCCGTTCCATCACTGTTCCAAGGAACTTTCGACCGAGAGAACACAGGTAAACTTAAATTTATGAACATTAATATGTCGTAACGAAACGCGTAAATTAAATTAAATTTGCCGTAACATATCCATCATGTGTAGTAACACGTTCCGCGATTACTAGACGTAGCGAAAGGTTCCATTTGAACAATCTAAGTTCGGCGGTATATTCCAATTTTATTAAAATCTAACTCGTGCAAATGATTTTTGTGAATTCGAATTTTTCATTTCTCATCAATCCATAAAATTTCGTCTATATGAATAAATGCTCAAAGAGAACAATATGATGTGACGTTTCAATCGATGAGATGAAGTATCGAAATATTTGGGCAAAAGAAAATTTTTCAATGCTCCTCTGTGCTTCTCTGTAGCAATCTGCAGTACTTTGTAGTCGCCTAGCTGACAACACCCGTCGCGTTACTTTCAAAAGCACACAAAGAATTTCCAATAGCGTTGCGCGAGGAAAACAGTGGCGCGCTCGTAACTTCCGACAGGAGAGAGAGAGAGAGAGAGAGAGAGAGAGAAAGAGAGAGACGGTTTATACTGCCGTATCTCTCTCTCTTTTTTTTTTTTGTTTTATTCACAAGCCGACTACGAATATAGAAAATTTTATGATTTGTTGCTTATAATTTACTTGCTGCAACTAAACAAAAATTGAAATTGAGAGTATCTCTTTTTATATTTTAATTACTTTTTGCTTTTATCTTCATGAAAAGAACAACTCTGCTGAAATGTCTAAAAATTTGACCACATACAGATAAAAAGAAAATAATTGTATTAGATTATTAAAAGATTTATACAGACTCTTAAATTGGTTGTCAGAATATTAAAAATTAATACAATATAATCATCAGATTTAAGTATTCTGCATAATTATTTTGATCATTCAATAAAATTATTTTCAGACTCATATTAAACTTTTATATTCTTGAACAAAATAATTCTTTCTATGCATAATATTAAATGGATGAAATATATACAACACCTTGTACTTTTTTTAATAAATCATTACAAGCGCAATGTTAATAATTTTGGTGACTTTAGACTGTTGCATTTGGTTCCACAAAATTCTGGTTCCACATACGAGTACGTGATTCAAAATAGCAAAAATTACTTTTTAAACCACTCGTAACGGCGATGCAACATTACCAGAATATCGCGATATTTTTGGAAAAAGGACTCTAGTGAATGAAAGAATTTCCCTGGCGTTTTGTCCCACGAGAGGAAATGTCCGTAGGTAGAAATACGTGGGTCGTTGGTTTCGGAGCAACGTCGACCGAGGCCAACAGTCGGTAGTGATTTTTATTTTGTAGCGAAAAAGTTTCTTTTTTCTCGCATCAACTCGCACACTCGTCCCGATTTTGTATGCACTTTGGTTTCCGTCATGGGGATTACGTGACGTAATAAAACAAGATAATTCCTATGCTCTGGAAAAGAATGTTGCATCGTGTTTAAACGTGTATCATAGAATTTGAAATTTCAATTATTTTGATTGAAACATGTATAAAATTGAAAAAAAAATCGGATTTAAATATCAAGCTATTTTATACATCTGTTTTTTATTTTACATATATTATATATTTACAGATTTAAATTTGCCATGTTTTTATTAATTCAAACACAACGTAGATTCTTGCTCTATAAAAGATAGCATACTAATCAATATACAGATAAAGATAATCATTGAGATAATATAATCTCTTTTTCTTCTTTTTCTCTCCTGGTTATTTAGTTCTTTCGTGAAATATAATAATATATTTTATTTTACTTTTTCATTTTATTTTGAAATTACCTCAAGATTTTATTTTATTTTCGGTTCTTTTATACGTATATGTTCCTATTACAATGAAATCAATCAATAATATTTTTCCAATCAAAATTTTTTATAGTATTACAAGACCATATATCGATTATAAATTAGAAATATAATTTTAAATATTTTAATTAATTAAAATCAAAAAGATTAAATTCTTCTTAAAAAATTTTTTGATAGATAAAAAATAATGCAATTTTATATATATATATATATATATATATATATATAAAATTGCATTATTTTTAAGATATTTTATAATATATAGAGGAAAAAGTCTTTTTTTAATAGATAAAAATATATATATATTTCTATCTAAATATATATATATTTCTATCTATCAAAAAAAAACTTTTTCCTCTATTCTTTTTAAAGATTTTTTTTGGTCGTATTTTTTTCCATTTATCTTTTTTTTAGACTCCATATCTATAGTATATAAAATATCTGGTTCTGGCAGCCGAACATCCGTTATTTTCCAATTTTCATTACAGTTTAGCTTTGTGAAGAGATGACACACTTCCGTGCGGTTCCATTCGAATAAAAATTTGCAACAGTATGCAAAAAACAACTCACCCATCGAACCGTTCAATCGCACATTTACTCTTCCGGTCGTCTACATTCGGGAGACGCGATCTGGAACGCATATCATCCAAAGATATCCATATAATCTACCAGCAACCTGCTGTGGGAAATTGAATGTTATATCAGCGTGCTAATCAGATCGGAACGACCAGGGTTTGTGCGGCCTACAACGCTTTTTGCTTGCATCGATTTATATCGATGCATTTGCCTTTACAAGATATTTCTGACTCAATGATTATTACTGTGGCTTCAAACACAACTTTTTTATTAATTTAAAGATAATGTTTCATAGCAAAAATATTGAGAAAAGTAATCGTTTAATGCGATTTTCGAGACTTTTAATCTGTAATATATATATCTCTATAGATATTTCGTAAATAAGCTTTCATAGATATGTAAGTTTTTTCATTTTTATAATTATATTTTTACTTTTAAAACTCTGTCAAAATATAATGTCAATTTAAGAAATTAACAGATAAATGTGATTTCAACATTTATATCCCTTCCTGAAGTTTAGTTTATCACAAATTCTTTTAGTCTTTAATTATTCAAGAATTCGTCAATTAAACATTTTGATATTTCCTCTGAGCAAAAGTCAATTTCAGATTTCAAACAATTTCTATTTATGACATTCTGTATAACGTAATAATTAATTATCTTGACCGAATATCGTTCTATGACTTATATTGATTAAATCTTCGTACGAGTAAGAGGAGTAATTATAAACTTATTATATTTATCCATCCAGCAGATGATCCAAAGATGAAGTTTTGCTTAATAATATATTCTCTTTCTTTTTTAACTCCCAAAATATCTATTGTTATCAAATCAAAAATTATTCTCTTTACAAAATTTAAACATATAATCTTGATTTATATAAAAAATAATCTAATTGAAATTTATGTCTTTTATCGATATATTGATTATTAAAAAAGAAATACTAAAAATCTAAAACAGAATAATAATAAGTAAATACATAAAAAATATTCTACAAAGAGTAATAGAGCACAATTTTATATCCAATTTGATAAAACTGTATGATATAAAATATTTATCTTTATATTTAATCTTCTAATTGGCGTCAGTTTTATTTTATGCAAATTGATATGTTAAAAATCATATTACGATGTTATGTAAAATATGAATTTCTAAATGTAATGCAAGCTTAATGTTTGCATAATATAAACTTGCTAATGCATTCCAATAAAACGCATTTATAGAATATGAAAGCACGAATTATTAATAATACACGCGTAAGAAAATTATATACTAGACCTTACTGGACTGCCGTTTTGGCTACCACAAGATTCAACGCGTACGGCTCTCAGAAGCAAGAGACTGTGCAATTAAAAAAGATGAATCGTGCACGTAATTTTGAAGCGCTATTGGCCACTATCTCCCTTATTAAGTATGCAACATACGTTCTTCCACATATTCATTTCGCACAAGATTTGGCATGCCTCCACCGGATTCTGACAATTACGAACGAGAGTCTCGTCCGGTCTATGGTATCCACCATAAATATTGGAGCTTTTCGGAAGCAGGCACATGTTCTTTAGCCCCGGTATTTGCATATCAAATATTTTATTTAGACATAATCGTAAATTAGTTTTGTGAAAAATATTTTTATTAACAGATTATACCTTCACATGAGTGTCCCATTAAGTGGAGAAAGGGAAGGATTTGAAGAGTTGAAATCCTCCCCCAAAATTTAAAAAAAGCAATTAAAATAAAGTTAAAGTTACAATTTACAAAACCTAATACTTTTCTCATTTAAAATCAGGAACGAGGAGATATTCCAAGCTCTAAAATATTTAAACAAGCAATTCATTAACGCAAAAAGTTGTTATTCATATATTAACAGAATTGATAAAAACCCCTCTCGAAAGAAAGTTCTGAATATGCCTATGTACTTCCAGAAGTTCCGCAAAATAATAGTATTGCTTGGATTTCGTGATCCAAGAGAGAGCTGCAAAGTTTTGAGAAGCCAAGGTTCTATCTTACTTCCATTTGTAGATGTGAATATTGCAAAAGCTTACGAAGCACGTTCTACATAAAACCAACAAACGAATGTATGATACTTTTAGAGATGTATAGAGACATGAAAAAAAAAGAAAGAGTAAACAAGGAAATTAATGTTCAATCCGAGATAGATCCCCTTAAAAGTATATAGATAATAAATCCCATACTTATATTTATCATTAAAAAGTAAATAAAAATTATATAATGCAATTCTGAGGAAATATATATATATATATATATAAATATATATATATATATATATATATATATAAATATATATATAAATATATATATATTCAAAAACGCAAGTAAATGATAAGATGAGAGAGTGAAAATAAAAAGAAATGATGTATTAAAATTGTTTAACATAATCATAAATTGTATGATATTTTTTGTGAAGTAACGATGATAATTTGGGAGAAAATCTAAAGTAACATTTGCGAAAAATATAATGATTTCTATAAAGCGTTTATACACGACAATGCTTTAATAGAATCTAGAGAAAGCACCGATGACATTAAACAAAGGCTCGAGATAACTTTCGCGTATAACTGTTTCTACCTCGCTATGCAGCCATTAGCCAAGTGCACTTTGCGTTTGAGTGCGCAATTTCCAGCGTGAAACGTCAAAACCATTATTATTCGAGTAAAATCACGGTAATGAAGGTATTGATTGATCGGAAAAGATGTAACGTTTTTTTAAAAAAATTAAACTTTTCTAAAGAAATTAAAATCTTCTTTGAAGTTTACATATTGATGCAAAATATAAAACTAAATTGTTCCACATGTCTTGTATTTTTTTTTTTTATTATATTTAATAATTCTATTATATTAATCAGCAATTTGAAAAAATTAATATTTAATTAAAATACGTTCGAGTTAATCGCGCAGAAATCAATTTCAGATGTTATATTCAACGAAATCTTGAATTTTACACATTTGAAGAAGATTCATGTGGCAGTCGTTAAAGCTAGAAATTTCAAGACATCTACTGCATCTCAATACTGAATTCTGAGCACATTTAATAATAATGTCACATAGTGCCATCAAGTATGCAGTAGTTATTTGTTTACCCTGTCGCCACTAAAATCGCACCGTGGCATTTATTACACGACCGTACCACTTATTATTCGCGAAGAATGTAAGAGGCTACGACGGGTGATGCCTCGCTTCTTTTTTTCTCGTGTTTCTCGGCCGATCGGCCATTCCTCGATTCCGGCGCGACTTCGACTTCTTTTCTCATTCACGATTCTCCGACGACCGACAGGCCCGACGGAATCGAGATTCTTTCCTTGGAAGATATGCGGACCTTGCCTTCTTTCATAAGCGCGGCCGCTTTTTTTTCTCCTCTCCTCTTTTTCTCACGAAAGTGTACCGACGATGACGCATTCGGGAATCCATACGATGCCACGACAATAGAAAGTTAAAGGCCAAGATCCGGAAGGAAGACGCTGACGACGACGAGTGACCCACATCCGGTGAATCAACCGTGAGAGAGTAGACGTATGCAGTCGCTTATATGGACCGTTGAGGAAAATATCACGAATAAGTAGAAACTCGATAGTGGAGATGAGAACTACAAAACGATAACTAATATCAATATAAACGCATCCAGAACGTGCTCCAAAGCGTAATAAAGGTTGACGAACGTTCAGCGCTTGATTCGATTGTTTGATTTAACAATAATTATTCCATTCAACAGATAATATTCCATTTATTATATTGCAGTATATATAATATTACCATATCACATTCTACCGTTTACACGAATATGGAAATTGTTTTATGCGACTGATTATGTATCTAACTATAGAGCGACTTTTTTTATTTATTCTTTTTACTTTCAGAAAGTACAATAAAATTATGATTGAACGATTCTATATAACGGTAATCAAATGTACCTTTTTTTAAAAGCTTGATAAAACTAATTTTAAGGATGAAAATGTTCAGTTTTCCATATGCGGAATTATTCTTGTATCTACTTCTCCATTATGTTCATAATTATCATATTCTCTGAATTAAAATACGCGTTTATTTCAATCAAATTCACCTTATGATCCATTTACCTACCGTCTTTATTTTTACTCTCACGAATAATTAATGAGCAATGATACCTTAAATAATGCGCGAACATTAATGCAAACTTTCTCGCACGATCGAGTTCGTTACGTTTTATTGAGGTCGTTCGAACGAATGCGATTGGTATTATTATAAGGGATAAATATAACTTTTATCTTTAACCATTGCGTTTATAATAGAATATATTCTTCAGCACAAAAAGACATAGCGAAAAGAAGTACCTGTTAATTAAATAAAATTCCATATTTTTGGATCGCATCGTTTTGATTTATTTGTCAAAAAAACGTCCCAAAGAGGTAAAACAAACGGTTATATTAAATAGAAATTCAATTAGAATTATTTAATTTCAGTTTTGAGTCGCATCGTCTTTTTCTTTGTTTATTTATTAAAATAAAAATCCCGAGAAAATCGAGATTAATGAAATAGAGAAAAATCCTCTCGCATCTTCATCAACCGCAATTTATCGCAATACGTAGAAATCACTTCTCCGTTGACGGTCAACAACAGGCTAATGACAATCTCGTATAATCTCGACGCGATTGCTACACGTAATTGCCATCATGCACCAAGAAGTGGCGTGGCATTACGGCCATATCCCACTATCGTTGCATTATTCATGTCGCCGGGCTACACACCCTAAATTCGAGGACTTCCCAGAGGATGTAACCGCCGCAACGCGCCGGTAATTTCACCGTCGAGCAGCCTTGCCAGCTATCGCCATATAAATCACGAAGTAAGGTGCATTAAAGACCGTCCCGTGAGGGGAGCGATAGGCTTCTTTGCATTCTAGAGCTTAGATACATCGAAAATAACGCTTGAAATATTTATTGCGTACTCACAGGCATAACTTTCGTCGGTATTGATCACGGCGAAGCCGTCTTTTTTAGAGCGCATTCATAAAAATTTTATCTTCTGTGTTAAATCATATTTCCTAAAATGTATCTAACTCTGTTCCCATAAATATTATTGAACTAATATTAATGATGTCTGTTATTAATAATAATGTGTTTTTATTTCTGTCTCTAATAATAGCAATGATATCCAATCAGAATGTCTCACGCAATCAATCAATTTACCAATATTGAAATTGTAATTACATTAGATAGAGTACGATTGTTACAATTCTTTTGTTTTTATTTTTTAATTACATTGTAACCATTCTGTGAAGAATCTCACAATGGCTACAATGGGCAACGGCGGGATAATCGTCGCGATGAAAAGAAACGATACGTCACAGCCGAGCTTGTAATGAGATATAAAAAGAAGAAAATGAGAAAGAAGAAACGAAAACGGTCTGACAATTCGTAGATCTGAAGTCGAGTTTGGCTCATGAATAACGTAGGAGAGAGCGCATTAGAATATTCCCCGCGGCATAACGAATAAGGAGACATAACTTCCATTGTTATTCCCCGGGTTTTAAAGGGGAGAGTCTCTGACTCACGGTGATTACGAAAAAGAGGAGAGACTCTACATCGGATAACGATATTTCCACAAAGATGGTGCACTTGAAAGAAGAGTCAACGGACTTCGCCGTTAATTTATTAAGAGTGCGTCACGTTGAAGCGAACAGAGCGGACAGAGCTATTTTACTCTCGTTTCGAAAGGAGAAAAATGGTGGAGCCAGACGACTACGGCTTTTCATGTAGCCTTTAAATTAGCGTTCCTATCGATTATCGCGACGATTGGATTTTTTTCGTATTTTAATCAAGGCACAATTGTGACTGTTCCAGATAATAGCGGCCGGCTCAAAAATTACTTGATGTGCTGAGGATGCGCCGTGATTTCTGCAACGGTGGGCTTGCCTGCGCCGTTGTGTGGGTGTCGTCGACTTGTCTGCTACTCGTTCTCTCGCTGTCGACATCGATCACCGCTGGTATGCGCTCTATTTTTTCTATTTTTTTTTGTTGCTTCGTTATTTCCTCCTCGTTAGACATCTTTATCCAATGCGTGCGTAAATAGTGTTAAAAAATAGATAATTAATGCGATTACAAAAAAGTATCTTTGGAAAATAAATTGACATCTTCATCGTGTATTTCGACATTTTAAATCGTGCAACGTTATATATTATTTGAATCACTCCTTTAAAATTTAAAACTTCGTATTTTTATATCTCTTGTTTATATCCTTTTTTTTTAATTTAATAAATTAGTCAATTTTTATAACAATATTTATATACAAAATCAAAGAAAAAATAACGAAGGCTTTCTTTAAATTTTCTCCATAATGATCCTTAAAAACTATTTATTAATAAACGAGATCTGTTTGTTTACAACAATAATTAAAAATTTGTGAATAAATTTCATTTTCCACGTCATAGAAAAATGATGCGCAGCAATTCTACTGTTACTATATAAATAGAGATAAATAGAGAGCGTTTTCACGCGTAGTTTTGGAATCTAAACTTAGAATCAAATCGGTTGTAATGCTCGATATTCGCTTGGTAATCGTAGCGTTACGAATTTCGCATACGTCATACGCGTGCGTACACGCATGAATTACACGGATCATTAACGTACATGACGTAGAGATGATCGGAAAAGCAATGCATGTATATTCGAATCAGCGAATTAAATAGCATATCTAACGATATAACGCGATATTACTCTGATTAGAGACTTCCCTGACGATTTCGTATTCCGGCAATCGATTCTTATCGCGATGTGTTACAACAGGATGCATCTTCTCAATAAATATCGAGGGCAACCCGATTTGCATGTCAATAACAAATTGAATTTCTCCCACACCATTAAAATATCCCTTCGCCTTCTCTTCTGTTTCTTTCTCTACTTCTTTCTCTACCCCCTTTTTTCTTTCTCTTTTTTTCCTTCCTCTTATCATTTTTCTCTCTTTTAAAAGAGAATTGTATCGAGGATACGAGGATACGCTGGCTTCAGCAATGTAATATATATTAAATCCATTTGTAACGCTTATTGAAATACAATAGAAGACAATAGATTTTTGCTGTCTTGAAGAACTGATACATATATACATATCAGCGTAAAATTCTACGCTAACGCAATGTAAAATTCTATTTTGTATATATCAGCATAAAATTCTATGTAATATTATATAATTATTTAATTATATAATGTAGAATTGTTATATTCTATTACATGATATAAATCTAGAGAACGAAAGAGACGAGAATATCTATGACGAATCGGAAATTTGGGTAATTGAACGCACGGCGTTTAAAGCCTCTCGAATTTCACCTGGATTTTGATGAAACTCTGTTTTGATGAAAAAATCCACGTTCAAAAAATACTACGGGCGGCAGATTAATAGTCACTGCACACGCTGATATATATAGCGTACTGAGGACTTTCGCTAGGAGATACCTAAATGGAATATCCATTCGGGTGGATTTTCTTTTCGTGTGTGCCTGTCTGAGTCGGACACTTTCTTCATTTGTCACATGAACGTGCATCACCGTTCCGCGTATTAATATGTGTCATGTAACGGAACGCGGATGGCAAACACCCATCGCATCGTGCATAAATTTGCTACGAGAGTTTAAATGTTTCGAATTGAAAAACATTTAATGTAATTTGTATTTTAAGACATTTAATGTACATTGATCTTCTTGTAATTAGAAATTCCAATTGAAATTAAAAAAAAAAAAAATTGTAAAAATTGTTTGTTACATGAATCTTATACTTTAGCAATTGTTTTAAGAGTTATTTGCTTCCATATATCTATTTCCATTTTTTCATAGTAACTTTTTATAGATTAACTTTTTCATTCGTTCATCCCATTTTGGCGCATGTTCTTTTTTTCTTTTTTGAATGCTTGGAGACACTCGCTATCACGGTACCGCCTTGAAATGCGCTCATAGCACGTTAGGTAAGTATAGTAAGTGTGGCAGTAGGATGCCGAGGAACCGTTAGCTGTTGAGTCCAGCTATTTTTATTATTATTATTATTATTATCATCGTTGTGCTACACTTTAGTCCAAGCGTGTTCAAAAACGCTACTCCAACTTTTCTCATCCGAGAAAACATCTCATCTCGCGGGAACTTATTAAAGCGAACTTATTAATTTCTTAATAAACCTATTAAACCAGCTTAAATCTGAACTCACAATGTGGCACTGAGCATACGCTTTTGTACTATTTTGTGCTTTTTATTAAAAATTGTTATCTTTTATTAATTTATATGTTTTCTGTTAAATATTATTTTGATTTTCTCTAATTTATTATATTTATAGATCTTAATTGTTTGTAAAACGCGATGATTATTTTTTATTCTCTAATATCGATTTGAATTTTTTATTCTCTAATATCGATTTGAATATACTTAAAAAACATTGTATTATAAATGTATTCAAAATTCTTATTATTTTTTGCTTGCAATTATGTATTCGTGAATTATTAATGCGAATAGTTTACAATTATCAGCATGATAATTAAAAATCAATAGCTAATATTAAATCTGATTGAATAATATTTAAAAGTTTAAATGCAAAATCTTATACTGAAATGAATCTTACAAACTATAGGAATCAACAATAGAAATATCAATCGGAAATACCACGGTTATTTCCGATTGTTTTTATTTTTATAATTAATTAATATTTCTTCTGGATATCGAAAATGGAATTCTAAAAATTTTCGACTTTAACATTCCGTCGAAATAAAGCGAGTAATTGATGTGAAAAGTTAGAAAATTTCTAAATTATATCTTTAATATGAGAAGGAAAATATTAATTTACAAAATAGAAATGCTCAGAAATGATGACTTCATATTCTTAGTTAATTTTTTTCTTAACACTAAATCCATATCGATACAATATCGATATTATGTTTGGATTTACAAATCGCATGATTTGCATTTCACGCAGAGCCACTGCTGAAAGTTGCCGGTCGATGTCCGTCTCTCGTCGAACAGAATGTATGTCCATCGAGAGCGCCGGCCTGCAAGAATGACTACGAATGTCAGGGGATGCCGGGAGAACGATGCTGCAAAACCGCATGCGGTCTCCGCTGCGTCGCGGGCGAGCTGACCGGATGTGAACAGCTGGCGTTGGCGGCTGTGAGAAGATCACGGGCCCTCGGCGATCGGGGTCCGTCGCAGTTCGTGCCGCGGTGTAACAACGCGACCGGCGAATTCGAGAGGATACAATGCGAGCCACACGGCCGCAGCTGTTGGTGCGTCAATGAGATCGGCGCCGAGATACCCGGCACCAGGGCGCCCAGCAAGAGTGTCATAGACTGTGACAGGCCTCGCGATTGTCCAGCCCACAGCTGTCGAATGCTCTGCCCTCTGGGATTCGAAGTATATCCAATATAAATCTATATATTTTACACTTAATGTGTTCAGCGTTAAAGATTATCATCAGTTTTGAAAATGTCCAGGAACAAGCCTCTTTTTGTTCTTTTGATTCTTCTATCGTTTCTCATATTGCAAGAATAAACTTCTAAATATCTTGTAACGTTTGTGAATCGATTTTACAAACGACTGTACAGTTATAATTTATAAGGTCTAATTTTATTAGAAAGTAAATGGCTGCAAACATTTAAAGATATATATTAAGATATAAAAAGGGGAATTTTTTTGTGTTTTTAAATGGAATACCATTTTAGATGTAGGCGAGGTGGGGAATCTTTCATAAGATTCTTATTATAGAAAAACGCCGTGTTTCCCAATATGATAGATCAATGAGGTCACCGGCTGCCCCAAATGCGAGTGTCGGGATCCCTGTCACGACGTTACCTGTCCAGGGACTGGACAGACATGCGAATTAATCGCCGTGAGCTGTTTTCGGGAGCCGTGTCCACCGATACCCAGCTGTCGGAAGACCAGATCCTTATCGACAATCTGTCCGGCGGGCGAACCCTTGCAGATCACCGATTCGCCACGGCCATTCCTTTGCGGCGACACGCCAGGTAAACCAACTTGTCCGCCGATGTACAGCTGCCTGGTAGAACCCAAACAGGAATACGGGGTCTGTTGTCCATCCAACGTGAAGCTGCAACGACCCGGCACGTGCCCTGCAGAGGAATCGACGACAAGTTCATGCGGGTCTACCTGTCGTTATGACCTCGAGTGCCCTGGTCCCCAAAAGTGCTGCAGCAGCAAGCATTGCGGTGGTAACGTGTGCGTGATACCTCAGGATCTGAGCGCGTGTCATCGCGACCGCATGCTCGCCGAGATACTCAGTGTCTCCGAGCGTCAGGGTCGTGGCTATATTCCGCAATGCACGGAAGGTGAGAAGCGAATTCTGCAGCAATGGAATTAAAGCTTCTAACACATAAAATAATTGTACAGATGGAGGTTTCGAGACGAGACAATGCTCGAGAAACGGACTTGTCTGCTGGTGCGTGGACGACGAGGGTAGAAAGATATCCGGATCCATGGGTCCCGCCGAGAAGATTGATTGTAGATCGATAAGCAAAGCACGCTCACTTCCGGCGTCTTGCACGTTTCAACAGTGCGCCCAAGTCTGCCAGTACGGCTTCAAAACTGACGCTTCCGGTTGTCCGACTTGCGAATGCGATGATCCATGCGAGGGGTAAGCATATCAACGCAACAATAATTAATCTCTTATTTGTGAGTCAAAGTTATGAAATTATAAATTTCTTCTTTTGTTATTTTTTTCATTATTTATTTTAGTAATAACAAAGAAAGAGTGAGTAGTTCTTAATTCCTCTGTTATTTTTACAGATTTCCATGCCCTGAAGAACAGGAATGTATTCTAAAGCGGGAGAACGGCTGTCCCGACTTTCTCTGTCCGACAAAACCGGAATGTAAACCCAGGAAGACCTACAAGAGTCCCTGCGATTTCGGTACACCGTTGATCGATCAGGATGGAAACGCCGCGACTTGCTCGACTAATGAAACTTGTCCCGACGGCTATAAATGCACAATGATATTGGAAGCTGGTCAATCGGTGTGCTGTATGGAACCGTCAAGCCCCGCGAAAGCACCCACAAGTAATTCTATCAATCTTAATAAATAAAAATAATAATAAAAATAATAATAATAAATAAATTTATCTATTTATCTATTTACAATACTTAACAATAACAACAAATATATTGTTTAATTAAATTAAAGATAAATATCTAAATTAAAGTTTTTATTCTAAGATCTTCACGTGAAAATGTTTCTAAAATGTTTAGTGTGCGAATATCTGCGGGACTTCAACGATCGCATGGAAGGTACAAGGGAGGGAATGTCCTTGGCAATCTCAGCTCCTCAATGCGAACAAGATGGTAGTTACAAATCTCTACAATGTCACAATAATACCAGCTGCAAATGCGTGAATCATCGCGGAGTAATCTTGAAGACTGATCTGGATCCATCGGCCTCGGCCGACTGTGAAGCCATCAAGGAACTCACGAGGATCTGTAAACGTCTGTATTGCAATCTGATCTGCCCGTATGGTTATGAGGTGGATGTAGCCGGCTGTGAACAATGTCGTTGCCACGAACCGTGCCACGATGTCACCTGCGGTCCGCACGAGACCTGCACGATGATCGACGTGAACTGCGGCCCGAACGAATATTGTCCGGCGGTACCGGCGTGTCTTACAACCAAGCCGGGTCAGTGCCCATACCTCGTGCCGAGCTCATCGAGTTGCGAGCTACAGTGCAGCAATGATCAAGAGTGCCCATCCGGCGACAAGTGTTGCTCGACCGGCTGCGGCACGCAATGCGTGGCACCGGTTATGGCCACGGCTTGCCAACACGCTCGTGCGGTCGCCGAACATGCCGCCAGAGAATCGGGTGAACCCGCGAGAAGAATCTACATACCCAGATGCGATACCAACGGCGCGTTCGAGCCGGTGCAATGTCACAATGGCATATGCTGGTGCGTAGATGAGGAGGGGAAAGAAGCCGCCGGCACTCGAGTTCTGGAAGGGATCGTGCCGCGCTGTAGTACACCCTTGAGATGTCCGGAAATCGATTGCAAGCTGGACTGTCCAGATGGCTTCGAGCTAGACGCGGACACGGGCTGCCCAACGTGTTCATGCCGCGACCCGTGTCGCAGCGTAACGTGCCGTGGTGAGAACGAAGCGTGTCGGATGGTGGAGGTCGCGTGTAGCGCACCGCCGTGTCCTCCGGTACCAGTCTGCTTGCCAAAGAAGGATAATCCATGCCCAAATAGCTCACCGTTACTCGATCAAAACGGCTCGGTCGCTATCTGTGGTCCGCATGGTCGTCATTGTCCTTCGACGCACAAATGCGAGCTATCGCCGTTGGACGAGTACGCTGTGTGCTGCCCGAAACCGCGTGAAGTCTGCTTTGAGCCACCCCGAAGGGTACCCTGTAATCCAAGCGCAGGTTTTAACGAGACCGAGAGATGGTTCTTCGATCCAGAACGCAATGAATGCCGACGCAAGCACGAGTGTACCTTAGGTCACAATGATTTCTCTAGCCGGCTGGTGTGCGACACTGTGTGTCCTGTACTATCGCAATGTGAAAGACTACGTGAAAAGAACTTGAAGCGGTCGCAGCGACTCAAACAACCTACATTCCTACCCAAGTGCAATCCTGAAAGCGGAACGTGGGAACCGGTACAGTGTTTGGAGCATGTCGGTGTTTGCTGGTGCGTGAATCGAAAAGGCCAGCCGGTTAAGGGTTCGCTCACTCGAGCCGCCGAGCCAAAGTGTAACTTTCGGCAAGCCAGACGAGGTGGCAGAAGACCAGAATCGCAAGAGATAGATCGTGAAATTCAAGCAATCATGGAAGACGCTCTGCTGAATTTGGAAACGGATGAACGACGAACAGAAAAGATCCTCGGAACTAGATGTCAGGCGATGAAGGACAAAGGCCACGTGCCGGCGATATGTGACCCACAGGGCAGATTTGAACCTACGCAATGTGCCGGCGATACTTGCTGGTGTGTAGATGAAGCCGGTAATCAATTGATCGGATCTGAACCATTTTTTAAAGGAACGAGCATTTGCTGTAAGTGGAAGTTTTTTTTTTTTAAATATCTTCATTATAATAATTCGACAAATATAAATAAAAATGTTTTAAATTTAAATTTAAATCAATTTTTAATAATAAAGTTAAATGAAAATTTGATTATTAAAAGTACAGCTTTCTGTGTTAAGATTTGGACATGGAATAGAGAGTGTTTTTCAAAGTGAGAATTGCGTAACTAATTCAAAGGAGTTACAAAAAACCTCGAAAATTTCCATTTATATATTTGACTTTAGATAGTAATAAAATATATTAATAATTAGTAAAATAATCTTTAAATTCATTCAACTCAAAAGTTAAAAGGAAGTATTTATGTTTTGTTTTTTATAAGAGTCGCAATCCAAAAAAGTTTGAAAAATATCAAGGTAGAGAATAAATTAAAAATAATATCGTATAATATATACGTACATGTATATGTTATATGCAAACACAATTTAATTATTATATTTATTAATTAGTGCCCACTCCAGTCGAAGCTGTAGACGTGACGTTACGTTTTCCCGGTCGATTCCTGGCCACAGATGAGACGCGATTCGCCAAAGAGGCTGAAAATTTTCTGCATGAGCTCGGTGCGAGACTCCGGAAAGACATTCGAGTGGAAATTAATCAGGATTCAGCGATTTTGAGCTTCGAAATTGTCGGCGCGAATAAAGTGGACGTGGCATTCCATTTGGAAGAACTCACGCGAATTCAGAAGTTATCCATGCTGGGTTCGTCCGCGGATGCAACGACCTCGCGTTTTACACATCGCTCCACACCTGTGGCCACGCAGAGTCGAATCGTCGCGTTAGAACAACGTGAGATTCTCACGCAAATGGAAACGCCGTTTTACCAAACAGCCACGATCGTGCTCGCAGCAAGTAGCGCCTTTGTCATTAGCAGCCTCGTGATTCTATTGATGCTGTACCGCAAAAAGGTAAAGATTCATAAAGCATCATAAAACTTCATTGAGACAACGAGAATCTGTTTTTTATATTCTTTATATTCTATTTCTAGATCTTAATTTAAATTTTATTTAATATTTTAATATTATAAAAAAATATCTAATAATATTTTTAACGTTCATGAGAATTATTTACAACCTCAATTCTCTACAAACACTCTAAATAAATTCGTTACAGATGAAGGTAAAAGATCCCACGAAGACGTTTCCCATGGACCAACACTTTCTCGCTTATAGCCAACAGCCCGTTTACGTGATATCAGGGGCAGAGCAGAATGAAAAGGAAAAGGAAACTGAAGCGCAGCAGATGCTAGAGAATATTCATACATCGGATACTATCATCGGAGCATAAAATGATTCAATGCTTTTTACATAGGTAATTTTCATCTTGTACGATAGAGATTCTTAAGCTTCTCTTTTTCCAGGAGTACTCAAGTAGAACGATTTATAAGGAATTTAATGGAGTTAATGGATATAAAGAGACGTGTTGAAATCTTTCTAAGTATGTGGCATTTATCATTTCCAAAAATTGACAATTATATGATAATATAATTTTTGATATTTAATTATTGTCTCTTCAAATTTAATAGATTCTCTCAAATTATTCGCTCTTCTATTCTTATAATATGCATCGGTAAGGAGAAAATTTTTAAAGATATATATATATATATATATATATATATATATATATATATGTCAAAAATGCAGGATAAATTTTTTACATATAAGTCTTTGTTTTTGGGAAAAAATTCAATAATTAGTAACATATCTATGACTTCATAGCTTTCGATAATCTTTAATGATGACGATTGTGTTATATAGCCGAATTTATTCTGAACTGTCAGTCTCGACAGTGGTTATTATGAATAGAGGCTCAAGAATTAAAAGTGCAACTGGAAATGCGAATTAATATCGTACATGGTATAGTATACATCATAGTCAAAAGAGTATCATGTATATCACACTGTCAATCTCACCATAATTTATTGTCCACATGAAGTTCATCATTACGGTCCATAAGACTTGACGATCAAACGAATGCACCAGGCATGATATTTTCGGATTAGATATTTATATTAGTCGATTTAATATATAAAATTATAGAATCTATATGTACAATTCTTAATTCTTAAATTTAAATTTAAGCGATTTTGATGATACAATATAGAATGATTGGAAAATATAAAACTCTGCTTCTAGTAAGTAAAAGAAAAGAAGTAAGAAAAAATATAACAATTTTTTTAGAAAATCGGAAAATATTTATTTGCGAATAATGAAGTTTTCCGATAGACGAGACATTAGTTTGATCGTCGAGGATATAGGTAAAGGATTTTATTATTCTCACTGGTATATTTGTCTCCATTACCTCTTCGATGTGGGAGTCACTAACGTTAAGGTCGTCCTCGATCTGAAAATCACAAGATGTAGGACGTCTACGTTAATACATCGCACGACTGTAAATAGATTATTATATTTATAGATTTATACTGTGTTCGATTATTTATATAGACAAATAAAGATTCGGACTTCTCCTGTTTTTCAATAAAAGATTATTCCTATAATTTAAATATTCCATATTTTTCTTCCATTATATTAGGATAGATAAAACTGATAAATGCTATTAAAAATATTTCTTGAGTTCTATTAATGTAAATATGAAACAAAAAATAAAAATTTTAATTTCTATAATCAAATTTTAAAAAATTTTTTTAAATAATATAAATTTATTAAGATATTATAATTATATCGGTAGTATTGGCTCTGTTTACTAATTATTGAAAAAAATAAAATGTATAAACCTTTTATTACATCCAAAAACCTCTAAAAGAAAACATTTTTGAGATATGCATATTACTGAATAGTTAAAAATCAATAAGTTCTTTATCGACAAAGTTTTTGATAAGGTAAAGATTGTCCTAGAGAAATTCATATAATTACGATTCTATTGTCTAATCTGGCATTTATTTTTTTAAATTTTAATATAAAATTCTTGTTATTATAATTATATTATTTTTAGTATTTTATTTTATTTTTATTATATCTATGTACAGGATGTCTTATAATTCATAGATCACTTCTAATGGACAAGTAGAATGAATTAAACTGAATAGAAAAATTTTCTACTATTTTACAATATCCTGCATAATCCTGTATGTCTGTATCCTGAAATTCAATTGTAATTTTTTAATTTTATTGTTATTTTTTTCACCTTTTCTCCCAAGTGCACATAAGTAATGAATTCATAAGTAATGAAAGTTTGAACTTACATAAGTAGATACCTGATATGTTATTTTAAGAACAGAAGAAATTAAAACACTTTAAAAAGATTTTAAGTGTTAAACAAAAACAGTTTAATATTAAAGGAAATGTTAAGAAATTTGAAGGAATAAATTAAGCTACGTTCCGAAACTTAGTGCCAGTACTGACACTACTGTAAAGTCGTTTCAATTTATCCTAGTGTGCTATAACGATATTGCAATAGAGATCTCAAATTTTGTCGTCACTTCCTGCTGTGACTATTGCTTACTATTTCACAGGTCTGATTCACTAGACGCCACAAAAGCTTCGAAGCATTTTTTGATTGGTCAATTCATAGGATTCTTTGTTCTGATTGATTAATCAAACGCTTGAACTGCACCAACAGTATAGTAATAATACATTTTTGAAAACGGAACGTTTAAGGAGCACACTAGTAGTGACGTCATGTTGGCAGTACTGCCAGTGAATTTCGGAACGCAGCCTTATTGTACGAGTGTCGAGCGCGCGGCTACGTAAACCGAACAAATTCTTCCGTGAACCGTGCGAGAAAGTTTAGTCTCCCGGGGCCGTCCGAGGTAGGCCTGGAATGCGGTCGATGTTCGTTAGTGTGGAACGTAAATGAGCAATCGAGCGGTCTTCGATTCCGTTCAGGTCGGTGCAAGATAGTTCAGGACAGGCGAAGAGTCGTCCGTTTCGCGATCTATGGATACGTCATCGTCTCGCGATCACCGTTAAAGCGCGGAGAACATCGCGCGCGCGGTTCGCCGATTAACGTGTCGCCGATTTCTTAAGCAGGGACAGAGGTAGAAGGGTGGGAAGGGGTTACACGCGGGACGAGAGGAAAGCCCGATGGGTGTCAGGGGGACAAGAAGAAGACGAGGACAGGCTCTGTACTCGTGTTGTCGTCTCGCGGTTGTCATCTCCGTCATCACGTCGTCGTCCTCGCCGTCATCGTCATCGTATCGTCGTACCGTCGCGCTGCGATCAGCAACGAAGGCGGCGAACAGGCCGCGCTGCTGGTTCCTGTTATGCACGCAAGACAAGCGCCCAGCGGAGTGTTCATAATTGCACTGCGTTCGTTAGTGTTCGTGGCGGAGGAGGAAAGGGAAAGGACGCGACGAAGAGGAGGTGGCGGTGTAGGCGTAGGAGAATACTTGACACACAGCCGTAGCGGAAGAGAGACGGGGAGAGATGAGAAAGAGAGACAGAGAGATGGATTGAGCGCGGTAGAGTAGGGTAAGAGAACGTGGGCGCGATTTTCTATATAAGCGCGTTCGCCGCGAGGGGTGAGTACCTGTCCGTCCGCGACAGTCGCGAACAGAGGACACGGGACTTGTTAGTTGTCCCACTCGTCTTCGTCTCTCCGCGGTCCATTCGTTCGCACGTCGGTCCATCGTGAGGGAATGTTCACGATGTTCTCCGGCAAAATGAAGATCGAAATCTGTGAAGCGAGAAAGCTGCGGGCAACTGATAAGCAGCGGAAGTTCTGGAAGGAGAAGGAGGAGCCTACGCTCGATCCGTACGTACAGCTGGATGTCGACGAGCTTCACCTGGCCCGCACGACCACCAAGTTAAAGACCTCGGACCCAGTCTGGAACGAGTGTTTCATCCACGAGGTGCAGCAAGCGGTCCTCTTGGGTCTTACGATCTTCCACGATGCGGTACTGCCGCCGGATTATTTCATTGCCAATTGCAACATCTCATTTACGGATCTTATTAAAAACTTATACGAAGGGATCAACGATTTCTGGGTGAGGAGCCCGTCCTGTGTTCATCTTTTCCTCTAAGCTTAAATTGTGTGCGCGCGCACGCACATGTGTGTATATCCCCCGCGCGTGACGCGCGCGTGTATGTTAGCAGCAGCAGGTGTATTAATATGGATACTACGATTCAAGTCGGATCTTCACTCTTTCTTCGTTTGTATTCATGTAACAAGACATTAAAAACGATTTAAAGAAAAGGTAAAAAGTTATCTACAAAAAAATAAAAAAAGACATGTCCAGTGTACACGCCTGTTGGGAAAGAACTGTTGTACAGAAACATGTTGATATATAGATATATATTGAAAGAAAACTTCAAAAAAAAAATTGTTTTTTAACATAAATGAAAATAGAATTAACAAATTTAGAAGCAGGATAATTTTTAAGAATTTTAATTCAAAAAACTTTTTTATTATATGAATAATATCAAGATGTATACAACATTTAATAATGAAACTTTATATATCACAAATCTATTTAATTTAATTTTATCTCATATTTGAAATGATTTTCAAACACTGTATAATCTGGATAAAAATTATCAAAATTATCTTAATGCTTTCATAATTGTTGATTTAACCAAGTAAATAAAAGATATCTAAATCAAATATGTAGAGTAGAAAGAATTTTTGTCTATTTTTCGCTGGCTAATTATGTATAAAGAAATATATTTTATATATTAATATAAGCCAAGTAGATATTAATAAACAATTAAAAAATAATAATTAATTTCTCAAAAGCAGGATCTTAGGTGCTAAGTATGAAACAATAATATTTATTGCGATATTTAAATAAATAACGAGAAGACTGTCTTTTGACATGAAAAGAAACAATACATTAATTAAACCGAAAATATGTTAATAAACAACTGAAACATAATATGCAACATATCCAATTTCTTGAAAGCAGGATCTTAGCTCTGCTAAATATCTATGTGAAATTTCTGTGAGAAGATAATAACAAGAATTTTTGATTGTCGAACTGTAGAGCTGCTGTGTTGTAAGTCTGCTAAAAATAGTGACACATGATTGATGATATAATTATTTAAATTTATTTCATGTAGATATTTAGCATTTAAGATCCTGCTTCCGAGGAATTGGCTATATTATCTTTCTGTTGTTTATTAACATGTACTCGGTTTGTATTAATGTACTGTTTATTCTCACGTCAGCTTGGAAAAGACGATCTTTTCATTATTTATCTGAATATTACGATAAATATTGTCATAGCCTCTGTGATTTAATGTATAAGATGTTTGAATCCGAAAAGCGAGCAATCTAGATTTGACCTCTGGCTGAGATTATATTTTTCTTAATATATATTTTCTACAGAGAGAATAATAAAAAAGTTTTTAATTGACATCAAAAATTTTTTATTATCGTAGAGCTGCTGTGTTGAAAGTCTGCTAAAAATAATGACATGTGGTTGGTGATATATAAATTCATATATTTAACATCCTAGATCCTGCTTCCAAGGAATTAATTATGTTATCTTTCAATTATTTAAGAAATATAACTTGCTGTCACATATAATTATTTTAGTGATATAGATGAAAACAATGCATTTTTTAATATTCTTACATCATATGTTTCCAATAAAATATAATATGTAAATGTATTTTTTAATTACAAATATAAAATAATTTAATTAATTTTAAAAAATAATTTAAATTATGATTTATACGTAAGGTTTGCATATTCCATAACCTGAAAAGAAACGATTGAATGACATTCTTATATAAATTTTTTATAAATTGATTTAATGAATTATCTTTCTGAGATTTCAAAATTATTGATGGTTGTGGTAGAGTTTTTTTTTTTTATTTTTTTTTTTATTTTTATGTATGACCTTTTTTATTTCTGCAGTTACTCTGCTTATAAAAATATATAAAGATATGATTAATGGAAAACTAAATTTACAAAGCTATTGCCTCTAATATATTTTGATATTAAATATAAAGTATCTTATAAAATATTTATTTTTTTAATCTTAAGTATTTTTAAAAATAAAATTTGTGGGATGAATTGATTGATATAAAAGAAATAGTTTTTAAAAATAAAGTATGTAATACATTATTAACTATGCGTTTTTTTAAAGCAATGATGTAGTTTATTTATGCTATTTAATATATGATATTTCAAAATAATTATTTGAAAAATATAATAAATAATGTTTCAAAATAAAGGAAGTTTATCTTTTTATAAAAGAATTAAGAAATACAGAATTTTTTATTTATAATTTCTTACAAACGAAATTGTTGATTAGAGAGAAATGATGAAATATAAATTTTCTCTTACATAATTATGTATTTTTTTCTTTATATCAATCAATTTTTATTGATTCTATTCTTATTTTATACGTAAAGATATTAAGATAAAAGATAATATTACAGTAAAAATATTGGAATATATTTTACAAAATATTTAAAATTTATATATCAAAATATTAAATATCTCGTCAACTATTGATTTATAAATATTTATATTTATTTTTGTGTATATTGAAAAGAATATTGAAAAGAATTGATTAATGTAATTAAAAAAGAGAATATTTGTATCTCAACATCTCTCATTGATTAAATCTTGTTCGTTAAAAATCGAATAATTAGGAAACAGCACGTTATTTAAATTAAATAATTAGAAAATAGCATGTTTAAATTTGCAACAAAAAAATAATTGCTCTATTTGATTTAAGAACATCGTGATGTGTATTTGTTTTTTAAACGATCATATATTTTATTCTGGCATACTTTAACATGAAATAAAATTAAATAAAATAATAATATAAAATAATGTAAAGTATTCTGTATTTACTGTGTAACTATACTATTGTGTAACTTTCCATCTTTTGATAACCTATAAAAAATATCTTGCTATTTTTATACACACGATAATAAGACGGATCAATTGATATAAAAAATACATACAGTTATTTTTTGAAAAAACATGTATGTACTTGTATGCATGTATATTTTCATTTGTCTTATTATTTTATGCAAAATGCATAAAATAATGAGACATTTATGCATATTAAAAATATTAAGATATTGTATATATGTTCTATAAAAATGAGTATGAGATATTTTAGTTGCTTTCTTATAACATCCATTTTCTGATAAAATGAATAAAGTGTGAAAAGCTCTTTGTCACAAATGATTACATTATATTCAAAAAACTGATTTCTACAATAGACGTTTACTGTGCAATCGATTTATCGATTGATGCTAGCGAATTTTAATACAGATTTTGGTAATAAAAAAAAATGAAGTTCAAAGATTATTTTATTTTTTATAAGAAATATGAATATGTAGTGTCAATACTTTAGTTAAACTCAACTGAAGAGTCTGAGATTCTGAATAATTTACAAATACTGAGTCTCAGAGACTCGGTATTTGTAAATTATTCATATATATGAAATTATAATATACAGTTTTAAGACTAATTATTGATAATAAAAACTGTTGTAGGTTGAACTAGAGCCTCAGGGAAAGTTGCGATTAAAAATAGCCATGTGGAACGCACCAAGTAAGAGAATCCTCAGTATTTGATAAGTATACATGATTCATTATCTTGATTAAATTTATTTTTAATATTTTAGTTCGACAACCAAGTTTCTATGGAGAATATAGTGGTGGGGAACATAGTCGCATTAAAGGCAAGAAAGACCGGCACGAATTTAGGGAGAAAAAGCAACCTTTAAATCGTCGGAGAGCGATGCGACGAAGGATTCACCAAGTAAATGGGCACAAATTCATGGCTACCTTTCTAAGACAACCGACATTTTGTTCACATTGTCGGGACTTTATATGGTATGTATGCCTAGGCAAAAGCATTGCTTCTCATCGCTTAAGATCCTACGTACAAATATTTCTTGACGCTATCTTTGAAAATCGATTACGTGCTATCTTGAAATACTTGTAAAACGGGAGCGTGCTTGAACTGGTGTACATTTTATCCGTATTTACATTTTACAAGGAGAAATACATCAGTCAAATTTATATATTAATAATAATGCACATTGAATAATTAACTTGAAATTTTGCAAAATTCAGGATTGCATGCACCAGGTATTTAGTCTTTTCTCATTTATTTCTACATTATAATAATGTCAAGAAGAGATATTTATTGACCAGTGTGAAATTAACAATGGTTTGTATTGGAAACTGAATTGTTACAAATAATTATTTTAATGCGGGGGACACAAGTGCAGATTAGAGAAAGCAAGCTTGGTATTGCTATAATCAGGGCATATTTCGCTGTTTGGTATAAATTTTTCTGTCTTAAATGGACTGCATGCTTGGGATTTATACAAGAGCACGTGCCTATATAATCTGCTAAATTCATATCAAGATATTTAGGTGTTGGAGCATTTGCACAACATACCGTTCCAATTAGTATTATTTTGGAATAAACATAATACAATAAAATAAGAAATTAAATATCAATTACTATGATCTATGAAGTGATTTGATCAATCTGTTTCTCATCGTACAAGTTCTTAATCATCTAAAAATCAAGGAGTTTAGCATAGATGATGACTAAGCATGATTGAAGAAGGCAAACGTATGTGTCTTAGAAGGGATTATGAGGATACGATGTGACGTGTTTTGTCTGTTATATTTCAGGGGCTTTGGCAAGCAGGGCTATCAGTGTCAAGGTGAGAAGACACATACACCATTATTAACAGATTATAGTTATATACCCGCTTGCCGCACCCTTATGTATAAATGTGTGTGCAGTTATGAGTGTGTATGTGCGATTAGTTTTAGCGACGAGAAAAATCACGATTAAAGGCTCTTAATCAATCGATTTAACAGCTTCTTTGATGCTTCATTTCTAACTACCGTAGCGCCTCACAACATGTCGCATCAGTTCATGCATAATCTGTTCACTGCAAATGTACTAGTACACATGATCGTCTTAGGGTTAAATTGCTTTAAAAGAGAATATTGCAATATTTTATTTATGACTATAATCACATAAGGATTTTAGTTCTTAATGCAATGGCTACGTCTCTAAATTATTTTATTTGCTTTGGTACAATTTAGCTCTATGATCAATTTTTTTTTTTGCATGTTGCTCTTTGATAAAAATTCTGGACAAGCTATTTTAAAGCTTGATGACATTTTTATTATCGAAACCTTTGAGAAATTCCATACCAAAAATAATATTAAGTGAATCATAATTTTGTTTCTGCTTATTACTATAAATATTACTATAAATAATTTTCGGATGCGTCTTATCACGCATGCAGCTAGCTTTGGACATGCTGTATTTAGCATTACGTCGTGAAAATGAGCATTTTTATAAGAGGATATTTTATGTGTTGCTGTTTCAGTATGTACTTGCGTAGTTCACAAAAGGTGCCACATGTTGGTGATAACCAAATGTCCTGGAATGAAAGATGAGGTATGTTTGTCAATTATCTTTACAATTATGTGACATAATAGAAATATTTCACATGATTTTCATGATATTGATGTTATCAAGATTATTATACATTCTATTTCTGAACATTTTGTCGCATTTTCTAATCTCTGATTAGTTGCTATATTGATAAGTTTTAATTGTTAAATATTATATGTATATATATTGTTACACCCGTGTCGAACTGTCTTGAACTTCAAGTGTCAATCTGAAGAGATTTTTGATGAATTTATAGTTGTTGAAACCTTGAGATAAGGAAAGAGGAATGGACATTTTCTGTGTCACGACATATAATCACTGTTCCGTTTAATAAATGTATTCAGTTTTTTTTTCTTCTTCCTAACACTTATGTGATACTTCTCTATGCCACTAGAGATGCGTAAAAGTGACACGAAGATACAAGATTGTGAATAGCAACCGCAGATTTAATATTTTAAAAACTCATTCGGAATAAGAAAGAATAGCGAAGGCATCCAAAAAGAAATCTTATGTGATGATATCAAAGTCCTTAAAAGAGAAGATAATGCTGCAGGCGGTAATGAAGAACATTCGTCTGCTGCGAAAAGAATAGTTATGTAGAGAGGACGAGTTCGCGGAAAGACTGACAAGCACGACAAAGAGTTCTGCTTAACATAGGAAAGACTTTTGTAACTAACAAATAATTTAAACGCGGAAAGTGGAGCGTGAAATACAGCTGATAGTGCGCGAAACATCAATAACTTAAATGCAAAAAAAAACGAATTCTTTCTTTTTGAAGCATCTATGAAAAGTTTCAAGAACAAGACATATATTTATAATAGTCGAGCTTCGCGGGGCAAGCTTGTATTGGAAAGATCTTTGAAACTTGAAAGTTAAAAAATTTGATTTAGAATAAGTATTGTAAAATATAGCAGAATTTTAATAATTTTTGTTATAAAGAGCATTGTACATGGGAAAAATTATATCTTTAAGATTGATATGAATTTTGATGTCTTGATTTTGAATAAAAGAACGATTGGGTAGGGAAAAATAGAAAATTTTATTAGAAGTGAACATGATGGAAATTTTCAGATAGAAGATATTAAGCCTCCTTGGAGGGAGCTTAACGAAAAATATCCTGGAAATCGACGTCATCGAAAAATGATCACTTTTCTCAACTGCGTTACTCGGGGACCTTTAAAATCCTATTCTCCCACAAGAAGTGATGTATTGAAATTACGAAAATAAATCTTGATAATCTGCAGTAACAGTTCTTGCGGAACTTTCCTATGACAATCTGTTGAAAAACTAGAGACGAAGAAGGAGATCGTTCATTTTAAAATGGATATTTTTTATATGTATGACATTTTAAATCTCTATCTAACATTAGGATAATTATTCCATAAACTATACAATTATATTTGGTATGTTCAATTCTTGTGTAACTCTTTCGTGTAATTTTTCACACGAACAGAGATATACGTAAAGACAAGGGTATAAAATTATGAATCACGACTATGAATGTAACAATATATATATATATATATATATATATATATATATATATATATAAAATTTATATACATATATAAATTTCATATCAAATTTCTTTATGTCACCAATCTTAATTTTATTCTACTAGGTTCCGTAATTTTATTTTACGTATTCTCTTAGTTTGGTTTTTCGAATGATTCACTTAGGGTAGTGGAACTGCTGGATTACAGTCAAACCAACAAGGCACAGAAATAGCACGATTTAGCATAGATGTCCCCCATCGGTTCGCGATTCATAGTTACAAAAGATTTACATTCTGTGACCATTGTGGATCTTTATTGTACGGTTTGATCAGGCAAGGCTTACAATGTGAAGGTAATACTATTATTTATATTTCTACTACAATTCTCATCAAGTAAACTTATTAAATTGTATTGTATTTTCTGCAGCTTGTAACATGAATGTTCATAAAAGATGTCAAAAGAATGTTCCAAATAGTTGCGGTATCAATACCAAGGCTATGAGTGAAATACTGAAAACAATAAATTTTTGCGCAAATAAGCAATCAAGAGCTCCGAAAATTAGGATGTCTTCACGTCCGCAAACACCTACAATCGTAGAAAAGGAAGAAGATCAATCAGATGATCAAAAAAAGGATGATAAGGGCTATAAAAAAGATAAAAAGGGAATGAAAAAGGGACAAAAAAAAGGACAGAAAACAATAAAAGATCAGAAACAAACAGATGATCAAAAAAAGACAAAAAGATATTCAGATGATCTGACAGAAGAACTGTCAGACGAAGATCAGTCAGACGAAATGGGCATGGACAATTCACAATCGAGTCAAAAATTATCAGACATGCCAGCTTATGCCAAAGAAGATGAAGGAGCAACTAATAGCGAATTAAAAAAATTTGGTTTAGATGACTTTAATTTTATTAAGGTTCTCGGTAAAGGCAGTTTCGGTAAAGTAATGTTGGTCGAGCGAAAAAGTAATCCCGATGAGATTTACGCCGTGAAGATCTTGAAGAAGACTGTTATTATTCAAGATGACGACGTGGATTGCACGATGACGGAAAAACGGATTTTAACCCTCGCAGCCAAACATCCTTTCCTGACAGCCATCCACAGTTGTTTTCAAACAGCTGATCGACTTTTCTTCGTTATGGAATATGTGAAAGGAGGTATAAAAATTGTTATTTTAGAATAATAATAATTTATACATAATATAAAGAAAAATATTTTTACTTATAAGTATATTGTATTGTCATTTCTTGATTTTTCCAGGTGATCTGATGTTCCATATTCAGAAAGCTCGGAAGTTCGACGAACCGAGGGCACGTTTCTATGCAGCAGAAGTGATACTTGCGCTTCAATTTCTGCACAGAAATCATATTATATATCGCGATCTGAAGTTGGACAACATATTATTGGATGCGGAAGGACATTGTAAACTGGCGGATTTTGGAATGTGTAAGGAAAATATAATTGAGGGAGAAACGACAACATCGACATTTTGTGGTACACCGGACTATATAGCTCCCGAAATACTTCAAGAATTGCCATATGGTGCTAGTGTCGATTGGTGGGCTCTCGGTGTTTTGTTATACGAAATGGTAGCGGGGCAACCACCATTCGAGGCCGAAAACGAGGACGATCTGTTTGAATCGATTTTACGAGATGACTTGGTGTTTCCGGGGTGGGTTTCTCCGGAAGCCGAATCTGTTTTAAAAGCTTTTATGACCAAGAATCCTGCCAAGCGATTAGGTTGTGTTGCAGCCGAAGGTGGCGAAAGTGCCATAAGGGTTCAGCCATTTTTCAAACATCTGGATTGGGAAGCTCTTGAAGCGCGTAAAATAAAACCTCCAATCAGACCTAAAATTGTGAGTATCAATTTGTTCTTTCGCATTTAATAAATGATAAACGACTGATTGTGTGCAATTGTTTGCTGCAATTTTCAGAAAAATGAAAAAGATGCCTTGAACTTTGATACGGAATTTACGAAGGAGGATCCAGTGTTAACGCCGGAGAGTGCAGACAAATTGAGCGACATCAATCAAGAAGAATTTCGCGGTTTCTCCATAGTAAATAAGGACTTCAATCCATTCAGGTACACTACGCAGTAAGAGATGAAAAATTTTGATTTAGAAAATTTCGACTTTATTGTAATATCGTCCTTCTTACTTAATATTTTTTGCTTAGAGCATACTATTTTGTTCAGCACCATCTTGAGATTTGAATTGTTGAGATCTTTAATCATTATGTACGAATTAATTTGCCGCAAATAAGAGCTCTTTGATGGGCTCGTTAATGATAATTTAAAATATAGAATTCGAAATTGTTATGAAAAATTTTATTTAGTTTAAAGATAAAATAGAACGTGATATGAATCAGACAAGCGTATATTATTTCATATTTATTTAAAATTGAACTCTTGATCTGTAATGATCGCTTGAGTAGAATTTAATAGTGATATCCAGGATATATATGAAGATAATCTATATTCTTCTCTCTTCCTCCCCCCCTCTCTCTCTCTCTCTCTCCATATATTTGTCTATATATATTCATAAAAATAGTTTTATTACATACATGCTGAATGTTGTATATAATAATAGACTATAATATATAAATAGACAATGAATATGTGCAAAAGAAGGCGCTAGCAATATTTTCTGCTATGAAGCCTAACCAAAATGAAATAAGAGATTGAAACATTGATTTACGAAAATTATAGGACGAGCTATGTGGAATGAAACATGACATGCCTATTTCGAATCAAAGTATATAAAGATATTATTTAAATCATGTCTGTCTATATATCAATATAATAACTATACTAATAGTTCTGTGCATATATATACACATATATATATATATATATATATATATATATATACACATATACATATACATATATATGTGTATATGTAATTGGATATTATATATAATAGATGAATATACAAATAAATGAGTACATGTAAAAAGCAAGGTGCAAGCAATACTACTGCTATGAAGCCTAACCAAAATAAAAAATTGAACAATGATTTATGAAAAATGTAGAATGAGCTATATGTGATGAAATATAATATATGCCTGTTTCCAATCAAAGTATAGGAAAATATATAATCTATATCATGTCTGTCTATATAGATATACAATAATAATATTAATTGTATTATATACAAAAAATTGGATGTTATACATAATAGATAACATATAATAAAAAAAATAAATACATGTAAAAAACAAAGCGCCTGTTTTCAATCAAAATATGTGAATATATATAATCTATATCATGTCTGTATATATATTCAAATAATAACAATAACTGTATACGTACAATTAGATACGTATAATTGGATATTATATATAATAAACGATAATGTATAAATGAATGATACGATGAGTACATGCAAAAGGCTAGACGTCAGCAATATTACTGCTACGAGGTCTAACCAAAATGAAATAAGAGATGAACCGAAACATAGAAACATAAAAAATTATAGAATAAGTTGTATATGATGAAATATGAAATACCGAGGGGAGAGAAGAGTAATTATACTGCAATATATAATACTAATTCTGCCACTATATTCATAAGAGGAAGCGGCATGAAATTTTGCAAATTGGAGGATCAATTATAGACGATATGGGAAAACATTCTGATTAGATTTATTGCAGTAAAACAATTCATATCTCTTTTGTTGCCTTTTAATTATTTCCGTAGTCATATATATATATATATATATATATGAATATTTTGTATATATTCATATTTATTTAGTTTAACAAAGAATGGGTTAAGCGAGAAGGACGATTGTAATTTAAAAAAAATTTAATGTAAGGAAACTTACAGCGGACGTATTATAAATTTGCACTTTTAATTCTCACGACTATATCATGATCTCGCTCGCGAGATTGATATCTTTTCAAAAACAAGTGCATCTAAGCGATTTTGGTGCTCAGATAGACTTGTTGCTTTTGCTCGATCTAGGATCTTATCTAGAATCTTCTGGTGCATCGTCCTGAAATGAATTGTAACAATTCGTTTCAAGATAATGCATCACAAAATTGTAGACCTTGAATCTGTTTAAAGACACCTACCTAGAGACGTGTTCAGGCTAGAACAGGCAAATAAAGAGAAGCGAGGGACATAATACATCCAAACTCCTATGTATGTCGTAGAGAATAGATTGCTAGAAAATTATATGAGTGTGAAAAAAACTTTAGTATTTAATTATAATAATTATAAAATGAAAAGAGAATCTATAGCAATACCGAGAGCATGCATTATAATTGGACGCTTTTCGGCGCGTGCCTTTCTCCTAACGACAAACGAAAACCGGATGCAACAAGCTCCCCGGTGTCTTGTTGTCATCGACGGCAATTGCGACTCGACATCTATGATATCATCATTGTATAAACGTACATTTTTATGTCCTTCGCAGATCTTAGGCCTGCAAAATAAGAAAACGCAAGCAGGACTGTAAGGAGTACTTACCCTTGTTTCCCGGACACCCGGATCCTCACGACACCGACGCGCCTTTCGAGCTTGTACGAGAATGGGAATTATTTGCATCTTCCAAGTATAAAGGTGATGTGAGGGAAGGGGGCCCGAGACACATTCGTTGACGGTGCATCTTACGCTATTGCTAGAGTGATCAAATGTTGACCAGAGAATCGCAAATTCTAAGCGCCAGGAGTATTAACTTCCGACGGAGACTGTATCGATACTTTTCTTCTCCAATGTACTTCCATATGTATACCTCCTGCTATCCACATCGTAGAGCTCCTGTGAATCAAATACATGGAGATATCGTGTATATTGATTCGTTCTGCGATGTCTTTATGTCACCGACGAGAGCCGTAATCCGATTACGGTCGCTAATTGCACGTCTCCTTATATTTATCGGCGTTTTTTCTTGTCCCCTGTGAATCATTTATCTTCTTCGGCCCGTCGACGCGATAGAGAATTATCTCGATGTAAAAGTACCTGACGAAGACATAAGATGATCGATAGCTCGCATCTCTTCGTATTCTTGACATCGTCGAACATAATTTTTGAGTCTATATTCGCTAAAACTATTTATGAAGTTTCGTCGACGTACGTGCATCCTTCTTCGGCCCGTCGACGCGATAGAAACCTATCTTGATGTAAAAAGTACCTGATGAAGGCGCAAGACGACCGTTAGCTCGCGTCTCTTCGTATTCTCGGTGTCATCAAACATGATT